>NC_090440.1:861893714-862518714 GCF_031143425.1 Pleurodeles waltl
GCTAGAACTAGTCAGTAAGCCCACCAGCAGTTGGTAGGTTTTCAGGGGGCACCTCTAAGGTGCCCATTGGGTGCATGTATTAATAAATCCATCAGTGGAATCATTAAGGGTTTGTTAATACAAGATGTTTGATAGCAAACATCCCTAGTTTCAGTTAAGCCATCATGTGGCTGGGGAACTCGTATTGACCAGTGTCCAGCACATGTATGTAAAATGGCTTCCCTGCACACTTACTAGGTCTAAGAATCGACAAAGACATAGCAAGAACATATCTGCGGATATGCCCACACATGTAATATAATTCACCCTGCCTTAGGGATTCAAGGTCTGCTATAGGGCTGACTAACAAATATTATATGCAGTGTTTTAGGGGACATGGCACACAGGCTGTATGCCATGTTGTGTTTTCACTTTTGGGAGCACCTTGTCACACAGTCTGCAATGGCAGTTTGCATTAGGTTGGTGATGGGTTCCTTAGAGTGGCACACATTATGTTGCAGCTCTTAGGGACCCTCTTTAGTACCTAGGCCCTAGGCACCAGAGGTATCATGTACGAGGGACCTTCATAGGTGCTAAAGGGCCTGGCCACTTTGGGATCAAGTGACCAGGTGTCTTATTTTTGGGAAGGAAAACTGGCACTGGGGACCGGATTAGCAGGAACTCAGTGCATTTCAGTCAAAGTTGCAGCAGAATTGTCATGAGTCATACACTCATTGTGTTTGTCCTTCGTTCAGCTGCGATTTTGCTGACTCGTACGCAAACTCAGCTTCTGACAAACAACTGCTACACAAACTATGAACAAACAATACTGGCAGCTGAAAACTTTTCAATTAAGAGATATGTTGGACCTGACATCCTTGGTGTGGTATTCCCCCAAGCTTTTTGCCTTAACTTCCTTGTTTTTACTGATTTTGTTTTTACTGAATTTGTTTTTGGGCTAATGTGATTGTGATATCTCCCTTACACACTGTAAAATTGGCCTACATTTTACTGTACATGTAAGTCCCTAGTAAAGGGTACTACATGTACCCAGGACCTGCAGCACACCTTCTGCCACCCACTGAAGTAACACCGTAAAGCCTGTCTCAGGCCGTACACTGCATCCAGTAGCACAGTTTTAAACTGCCATTTCAGTCTGAATAATAAATCTTTTGCCAGGCCTAACCCTTCCTTTTTAATAATTATAAGTTACCCCTAAGATAGGCCCGAAATGCACCTGGGGCATGGTGCATGGTATTTTAAAAGTAGGACATGTCTGCTTAAGTTTTACATGTCCTGGTAGGGAAAAACTCATAAATTCATGTTTCGCTGCTTTAAGGATATATCTCCCATAATCTAACAGTGTTTTACCTTATTCAAGTTAATACGTGATAACTTCAGTTTGGGACAAGATAGAGAAATGCTGTTTCCATGCAAATGAATTGTAATTTAAAATACTTTATAATTTTAAGGTCAGATTTAAAGTTACTATTCAGAAAATGCTCTCCTGTGTTATGTTATCCTCCAGACAAAAGGCCACGGGTATGAGCAGTGTGTTGCTGTCCTAAGCAGGATCTCCAGGGGATAGTTCTCAGCCTTTTTGAGTTTCAAAGGGTAGCCTCAGAGCTTGGCTACCACTCCCTAACTTCTACGGGCTTCCTGCACTGACAAATGCAGCTCACATCTAGCCCTGCCTGCCCTTTGTTGCCCTTCACAGTTTGGAGCCAAACCCAGTAAATGAGGAAGGTTAGGCAAAGCAAGCATCCCCCACCCGCAGGCCAGCATTGGGGATAAAGATGGGATCTTCATTACCTCACATTAAATACTTCTGGATCTGTGGAATATTAAGGTGAAGAATGCCCTGCTGTTTGAAGAAGGAATATTGGACCTGCTTGCCTTGAATCCCGGCTCCCCAGAAGTAATTTCAAGGGTCAGTTGACTGACCTCTTATGTGAACTGCATGGACACAACAAGCTCCCAGAGGCCTCCCTGCACCTGCCTAGCTGACCAACTTCAACGGGACATGCCTGGACCTGCCTGAGCTCTGCTGTTGGCCTCTGCTGGAGTGAGTCTTGATCCCCAAGAGGTGGCTCCCTGGTTCTGGATCCTTGGCTGGCATCAGAGTGTATTCCTCATGCACTCAAGGTGAAGATGCAGGTGTCTTGGGCTCTTCACTTCTTTGAACTGACCTCTTTGTACTAGGAAAGACCACCTGCAACAACCATCAACACAAAGCTCCAAAGGACCTACTCTTCACACTGATATCGACCTTACACAAATAACACCAAAGCAGAGCTTCAGCTAAACCTACAGTTTGCGCCAACAGTGATAGCCCACGTCCACCACCAACACGAATCTCCAGCCACGGCCAGCTCTTCATCAGGCTACAACAACGACCATGTGCGATACCTGACCTGCGTTTTTGCTCTGACAACAACCTCCTCACAGTCTCTGTGAACAATAGCTCCTAGGGCAGACTTGAGAAGTTACCTCTTCAGAGGGGCGAACCTGGACCCTGTACCCGACTCACACTCCATCGAGGTTGACCTGATCTTGTGACCTCACCCCAGTCCAGTGTGACCACATGACCATGAGTGGCACTTTGTGTTTTTTAGTGCTATTTTCACCAAAAACTTTTTTTTAACTTAAATCTCAGGTTCTACTAATTGGATTGTTGTCATTTTGGTGTCATTTTACTTATTATATTATATTTATTAATTATTTATTACATTTTACTCTTTCTAAATTGGTTTGGGATTTTACTTATATTGTATTTTCACTTTATTGCTCTTTGAGTGCGGCATAAATACTTTGCACATTGCCTCTAAGTTAAGGCTGACTGCTTTGTTCCGAGCTAGTAGAGGGTTAAACAGAGATTAATTCAGTGACTTTTTTTGGTTCAACCTGACAAGGATTGTGTTTATTATTTGAGTGGGGTTCCACCCCTCTCGCCTAATATCTCAATTTCTTACAAGATGCATTTCTGCAGCTCTGCTGCCATTTCCTAACAGTGATTAAGATAACTGTGTTATTGTAACAGAATTCTGTACCAAGCCAAAACCAGATATCAAAGGTGTGTACCCCTGTGGCTGATCTAATGGTTTTGTAGATGATTCTTGTCTGAGAGTCCATCAAGGAGTACTGAAAGCAGCTTATTCAGTCTGCTCTACAGGATTTACTGGACCGTCATAAGAAGCAACCCTGTATTACAAACTAGTACCCACAGGACTTTGTTTACATCATTGTTAATATCTAAACTAGTACTGAAGGGATTTTGTTTACAACAATGTTGTTAGACCTGGCATCCTTGGTGTGGTCTTCCCTAAATTGTTGCCTCTACTTCCCAGGTTGCTGCTGCGTGTTGGACTCTGTTTTTGCTGTTTCTGTTACTCTGAGCACTTTACCACTGCTGACCAGTGCTAAAGTGCAAGTGCTTCCTATGTGAACATGGATGTGTAATTGGCCTTTCCATAATTGGCATACTTGATTTACTAGTACGTCCCTAGTAAAGTGCACTCGAGGTACCTAGGGCCTGTAAATCAAATGCACTGGTTGTGCCACCCACATGAGTAGCCCTGTAAACATGGCTCAGACCTGCCACTACAGTGTCTTTGTGTGCAGTTGTAATCTGCCAATTCGACCTGGCAAGTGTACCCACTTGCCAGGCCCAAACCTTATCTTTTTATACATGTAAGGCACCCCTAAGGAAGGCCCTAGGTAGCCCCATGGGCAGGGTGCAGTGTATGTTAAAGGTGGGACATGTACTGATGTGTTTTACATGTCCTAACAGTGAAATACTGCCAAATTCGATTTTCACTGTTGCAAGGCCTATCCTTCTCATAGGCTATCATGGGGCTGCCTTTAAATATCCTTAAAGTACAGTTTCCCTTTGAGAGTAGATGGAGATGTGGAGTTTGGTGTCTCTGAACGCACAATTTAAAAAAACATATTTTGGTAAAGTTGTTTTTTAAATTGTCAGTTTGAAAATGCACTTTTAGAAAGTGGGCATTCTCTTGCTTAAACCACTCTGTGACTCTGCCTGCTTGTGTATTCCCTGTCTGGGTCAGACTGACAGTTGGGCTGTTTATGAATCCCCTCTAGACAGTGACACAAAGGGAATTGGGGCGTAGCCTGCATATCCTGATGAGCCATCTGGGCTAGAGTGGAGGGAGGAGTGGTCACTTACACCTGAATGGGCTGTGCCTGACCTCACACAATGCAGTCTCCACCCCCCTGGTGTGTATCTGGAGCCAGAACTGGGCAAGGCGGAATCTTGGGATCAACAGAGACTTTCCTTTGAAGTTTGCCTACTTCAAAGGCAGAAAGGGGTATAAGTAGTGGACCCAAAACCCCAGATTTTCAGATTTGCTTCTGGAACCAAGAGGAACCTCTGCCAAGGAGAAGAGCTGAAGAGAAGTGCTGCCCCTGCCTGTGACTGTGCTTTGTTGGGCTATCCTGCAGTTGCTGCTTCTGCCTGAGGAAGGGGACAAAGACTGGACATTGTGGCATATTCCTGCTTGTGAAGAATCTCCAAGGGCTTGGACTGAGCTTGCCTCCTGTTTTGAAGTCTCAGGGCCATCAAAGACTTCCTCTGTCAGCACTTGGACTCTCTGCTGGGACTCCTGCCCTGCCAAGTGGTGCACTATCCAGTCCCTGGGTCCGTGAAAAGTGAAGCTGGTAGAACAAGGACTGAAATCCACGCACAGGAAGCCATGAGGGGAAACTTTTGATGCATCACCTGCAACATGACTATAAAAACGGTGCACCACCTGCCTTGCGGCTGAAATTGACACACCACCTGCATCTCGGCTCGGAAATCAATGCATCACCTGCTGGCTGGAGAAACGATACAACACCCGCTTGCGGCTGCTGAAATTGATGCAAATGCCACGCAGCATGGTTTTCGAACACAGTGTGGTCGGATTCTCTCGCATCGTCACTGGGCATCAAAGTCATTGTGAACCTGCATGGGTCTGAGGTGCCCTGTCTGGAAATCAATGCATTGCTCTCTTGCGGGAGAGAAAAACAACACATCACCTACCTGACCGAAGAAGAAACGATTGACGGCCTCACTTGTGACTAAGGTGTCTATGCATCGCAGACTTTTCCGATCCACGCTCGCCCGTGACGCTTTATTTTTGATGCAAAACAAGTACTTTATGTAACAACGTTTCCATTGTTTTCTAAGGAGTAAGACACTTATTACTTTAAAAATTCATAACTTAACTTGTGCATGTTGGATTTTTTTCGTTTTGGTCCTGTTTGATTGCCTATTTTTCTAAACCAGTGTGGTGTCCATTTTGTAGAGTTTCACTGTATTACTGTGTGTGTTGGTACAAATACTTTACACATTGCCTTTGAGATATGCCTGCCTGCTTGTGCCAAGCTATCAAGGGGGTGAGCAGGGATTGTCTTAGAAGTGTAACTCCCTTACCCTGACTAGAGTTAGGGTCCCTGCTTGGACAAAGTGCAAACTGATGGCCAACCAGGGACCCCATTTCTGCCATTCCCTTTTTATACATGTAAGGCACCCCTGAGGTAGGCCCTAGGTAGCCCAATGGGCAGGGTGCAGTGTTTGTTAAAGGTAGGACATGTGCTCGTGTGTTTTTACATGTCCTAACAGTGAAATACTGCCACATTTGTTTTTCACGGTTTCAAGGCCTATCTCTCTCATAGGTTAACATGGGGACTGCCTTTAAATGTCCTTAAAGTGCAGTTTCCCTTTGAGAGCAGATAGAAATTTGGAGTTTGGGGTCTCTGAACTCACAATTTAAAAAAATGCATTGCTTAGTGAAGTTGGTTTTTAGATTGTTAGTTTGAAAATGCCACTTTTAGGAAGTAGGCATTTTCTTTCTTAAACCATTTAGTGAGTCTGCCTGTTTGTGGATTACTTGTTTGGGTCAGATTGACAGCTAGGCTGTTTGAGCATCTCTTCTAGACAGTGAGACAAAGGGTGCTGGAGTGTAACCTGCATATCCTGATGGGCCATCTGGGCTAGATTGGAGGGAGGAGTGGTCACTTACTCCTGAAAGGGCTGCCCTCAGACAAAGCAGTCTACAACCCCCTGGTGTGAGTCTGGAGCCAGGCCTGGGCAAGGCAGGATCCTGTAAACAACAGAGACTTTTCTTTGAAGTTGGGCAACTTCAAGGTCAAAAAGGGGTATAAGTATTGGACCCAAAACCCCAGACTTTAGATTACTTCAAGGATTCAAGAGGAGACATGCTGCCCCTGCCTGTGACTGTGCTTTGTTGGGCTATCCTGCAGTTGCTGCTTCTGTCTGTTAAAGGGGACAAAGACTGGACTTTGTTGGGCATTCCTACTTTAGAAGTATCTCCAAGAGCTTGGACTGAGCTTGTCTCCTGTTTTTGAAGCCTCAGGGACAGCAAAGGCTTCACTGACCAGTCTCTGAGTCTGCATGCTGTGGACTTCAGCTTGCCGGAGGGTGCCATTCCAGTTCCTGGGACCCTGAAAGTGAATTTCTTGTGAAAATCCTGCGAAACAACGCCAGACAATGCCATGCGACTTCGCTAAGGATGCTGCTGCACGAAGTCTGCGATACTGCTTACACCTGGATCCGTGGACCTTGCTGAGGTGTGACAACCCCGTCAACGAATGCCCAATGCTGCTGCAGCCGCTGATGTTCACACAAATTCATGAGTTAGAGTGTTGTACACACGACATTCATGACACCCACTCTGTCACAGCACCTGTAACCATGTGACATGATTGTGACCCCGTGAGGTCGCCCTGCAGCATCGTGACTTTGCTGGACTTCAACTTTGCCAGACGTGCCCAGGGTGCCCAGGGACTGACTCCTCGCAACCAACACTGCCTCACTTCCAACGCTCTGCAACAAGGACGCACGCCTCTTTGTGATGCCTCCACTCATTTGCCCTCCCGCACCGGATTTATCGGATCCAGTACTCCTCGCTCCCCTACTCTGTGCACCGGCCTGTTTTCCACACATTTTCCTAAGGTACTGTACCTGGGGGTCCGTGTGACTCCGTAAATGGCACCAGTGATGTCACATGATGGGAATAGTGCCTAGAGATACGACGCCACTTTAAGATCAGAATGCAGCATTTGTGCCTCTAGGCACTATTTTGGTGTTTTTTAATTGCTAAAGTCATATTTTTGCTCGTGTATGGTGACATTTTATTATATTTGGTCTTGTTTTATTTAGATAGATATTTACTATGTTTTCTAAACCTGTGTGTTGCCCATTTTGTAGTGTTTCACTGTATTATTGTGTGTGTTGTTACAAATACTTTACACCTTATCTCTGGGTTAATCCTTTCTGCTTGTGCCACGCTACCAAGGAGGGGAGCGGGTGTTTCTCCTTTGCCCTAATTAGAGTGAGGGTCCTTGCTTGGACAGGGGGCAACCTGACTGACAACCAAAGATCCCATTTCTAACAATTGTCAATAAAATCTCATTGATGCCTTGTTATTTACAGAGAAGGACTTATTGATGTAACCACTATCAATAATACTAATGTGTGCTTTGGCGTTCATATATTGAATTTGGCTCTGTGTGGGTTTCTCTCACAAAAAAATGAACAAAATAGTGGTAGCACAGTATTTGGATACCAGGTGAGCACCATAGTATTGTACTAGTACATTGTTTATTTGTATGTGGTTACTTAGTCCAGAATTATTTTGGATGTGTGAGGCTGCAATCCACTCCTGCCAAACATTTGTTCTGTAATCTAATCTATTTTGTGGACTTCAGCACTACCTCTGTTAGTGGAACCTTTAGTGTACTAATCTGTAAATAACTACACTGGTGTACACATCATGTTTTTAAGCACATGTTCACTGACACTGGGGCTTACCATTTTAGGACAAGTACACATCACGTGTATTTGGAAACAATTGTTAGGTCCTAGATCTTTTTAATTTTCTTGGAACTTTGCAGCCTTGAAAAATGTGTGCTTAGGTGAAACATGTGTTGGCTGACAGAACAACTTGGGAATTTGGATATTTGAACAGGATTTATGAGACTGTCATAAGAAACAACCCAGTAATACAAACCAGTACTCGTGGAACTACATAATTGGCAACAATTTAACTAGTAGCGAAGACATTTTGTTTACAATATTTTCAATAAAATGTCATTGATGTTATGTGTATTTACAGAGAAGGACTTATTGATGTAACTATTGCCAATAATATTAATGTGTGCATCGGTATTCATATTTTGAATTTGGTTCTGTGGGGGGTTCTCTCACAATAAATAGACACTATTGTGGTAAAACAGTGTTTGGATACCAGGTGAGCACCATAGTATTGTACTAATACTTTGTTTATTTGTACGTGGTTACTTAGACCAGTATTATTTTGGGTGGCAAGGCTGTGATCCACTACTACCAAAAATGTTTTTCTGTAATCTAATCAACATGTGGATGTGTTTATTTCTGAATGACACTGTACTCAAAGAAAGCCTGCTAGTGGGTCTTCTGTAATACTTTTTCAACGACTTTCCACTTGCATGCAATATTACTTTTATCACAGTGGTCCACTGTTGTTTATATAAAATAGTTAGTTCTGGCACCTCCAGATGACTTTAGTTCACAGGGGCTGAATCAATATTCATATACTGGTTTGTTGCTAAGGTGAAAGGGTTATATGCTGATTTCTAAAATCTGTATTTTGATTTGTTGAAAACGCAATTCTCTACTCACACCATGGTGCCTTTGTAATTCTAATGCTGGTGTATGGAAAAAATGGGTATACAAACCATTGAAATAGGGGTTGAGCCTGGGACCTTCCTAATTCTACTAAGTACGCTGCCTGATTGCATACTGATTTAGCTGCACATTTGAAACTTAAGGCATGATTTAGAGTTTTGCAAAGGGGGTTACTCCATTACAAATGTGACAGATATCTGTCCGCCATATTACAATCCCATTATAGCCTCTGAAACTTGTAATACGGCGGACGGGATATCCATCAGATTTGTGATGGAGTAACCCCTCCACCAAACTCTAAATCAGACCCTTAGTCTAGTCCTGATTTTGTTAGTTATTCTGCATTGTTCCTACTACTAAGAGTCTTCGTGGCAATGACTTTATGCATTTAAATAAAACTTTTGCTGCATTTCTGTATTATAACTTTTAAATTTTGTAATAAACGTTCATGGTTTTTCTAAATTCCGCTCTAGAACTCACTTTTTGAGCCAGTGCTTCCTTTATTTGACTGTATTTTTAAATGATTTTTGTACCTTATCTCTGTGATACATTGCCTTGGGATTCTAGATTAACACCGCCCCAGATCCACCCAACTCCTGGGTGCACTTTTGCGCCTTAACATGGAGCCCACTTTCTTCTGTGTTTCTGAAGCCACTGGCTAGACTGGTGTGTTGCAAATACCGACTCTCCTCCTTCACGACTCCATGAGAAAAGCCAGATTATCACCTCCCAGCCCCGTGATGAATCTAAAAAAATCACCACACTATAAATACCATTCTGCTCTTTACAGAAACTAAACAAGAAAGTCATATGGGACATTAAAAATACAGCACGAGCCATGGGAAAACATCCAATGGACAGGGCATTAAAAATACAGCATGAACCCTGGGAAAACATCCAAAGGAACGTCGATAAATTTAACTGGGCACACAAGCACCCACGAATAAGACAGTCAAGGCTGACGTAGTCATTTCAGACCCACCCTTCCCAAACTTTTCCTCGCCTGTACTTCTGGTCTGGCTACCTCAAGCTATGCTCGGAAGGCAGCGGCCGACTCTAATAATGGTCAGCGCGCCGAACACCAAGGATGTGTAGTTGGGGCTTTTCAAGCCCGTGCCAGACACTCCATGTCTCTGTATCTCACTCATGTGGGCCCCTGGTTTCTTCCTTTGTGAAGTTTTTCTGTCTTTCTCCTCCTTCTTCTTTTTCCATTAGGCGTTTTTCCTTCTGTTGCTCTCTGGAAATGTCTGAAAAGGAAAATTATTGCCGGACCCCAAAACTGACTGCCGGTGGCCTCCACCTTCAACACCAGTTCAAATTAAACACTGTCCTCCCGTAAGCCAATAGTCTATTTGTTGGTCTCCATTCATAAATTTTAGTGGGCTTTTTTCTAATTACCCAAACTCTGCTCCGATTTTCACCCAGCCCTTCTTATCGCTCTCCATCTCGAGCCGTTCAATGCATTTAAGCCACTAAATCTTCACCTTTTCTCTGTATTTCCTCGTCCACTTTAGCTCCGCCTTTGTTCCTCTCGGTCTTAATAGTTGCTCCGCCTCTGGACTCGGCCACCAGTTTATTTGTTGACAGCTGTTTCCTAGTTTTCGATGGGTTCTTTTTTTTCTTCTTACAGATATGGACATCGTTTTCTCATTCTCACGCTTTTCTGGGTACACTGTACTTCTGGCGCGAGAGCTCAACCTCTGTCATTCAGATATTCTTGAATACTCCTCGCTGCGGGGTGGAGAGAA
This sequence comes from Pleurodeles waltl, assembly GCF_031143425.1. Lineage (NCBI taxonomy): Eukaryota > Metazoa > Chordata > Amphibia > Caudata > Salamandridae > Pleurodeles > Pleurodeles waltl. The sequence goes on from NC_090440.1 coordinate 861,904,131, forward strand.
ACTCAGGGGTCCTGGAGCGAGAAGGGTCTCGAGTAGGATCGACTAGGTGAGTAGGGCAATGGATGGACGAGAAGGGGTGAATGAGTATACAATTGAACAGCGCGCTTTTGGGAATATTTGTATTGGCTGTAAATGGAATATTTCACTGAGAGGAAAAACGAAACGAAGCATTTTGTTTTATTTTCATTTATTGCTACTGTATAACACAGCCTGGGGGGGGGGAGGGCTGGAGTTCGTTGTGGGCACGGAAGATCAGAGAAGAACAGAGTTTGCGCGGCCAAGGCGCACAATGCCCTTCTGTATTCATAACTGCCCGCACATTTTGTGCCGTGCTCACGAAAAGCGTTCGCCTGTTTGACCGCGTTCTCAAACCTGGCAAGTAAACTTACGTAGGGCAGCAGAGATAACTTTACTTGTCCAGGGTCACATAATGTACAAGGGGTGAAGTCAGCCTCCGAGTTCTCTTCGACCAAAGAATTCAACACAGTGGTCTCAGCTCCCACCACGGGACTAGTTACTGGCGAAGAGAGGATCGGAAGTGTCTAGTTCCTTCCGTGAATTGACTTAGTAGTTCCTTTTACCTTTTAGTTGCTTTTAAATTTCAGGTTACACAATTGAAACAAGAGCGGACAACATAAGACGAATACATACTAATAACGCTAATAACAAAAGTAAGAGACACAATACGTATAGGAGCCGCTCCCATATACTTTCAAATGTGAAGAATTATATCGGCCTCAACAGTTAATTTCTAATATAGTCCCTGTGAAAGCAAGGACGCCCAGTGGGTTCAAACCCAACAGCAACCGTCAGGTAACAGGTATACCTTCCGAATTCAGCCGCATCCCCTTTAAAGCTGATAAAATAAGTGCCACACAGTTGGGTTACTATTGTCACCCTTTATTTCAAGCGCTACGACCACCAAGATTGCTGCAGTATACGGAGCGCTTTCAAAACAAATTATTATCATCCGTGCCACTCCATGATACTTTCTGGATTAATGTCAGGAGCGAGTTTCATTGTTTTGAACTCGCCGAGCTTAGGCTCAGCCCTTCATCTGCCTGAGATCAATCAAGCCAGTTTATTTCGGGTCGAAGCCCATCTAACGTAACCCACAAATAAAATACAATAAATGTATATCGTTCCGAAAAAAATACGATAGATAGTAAGCAACCGTTTCTCTGATAAAAACCTGCCCCACGGGCACCCTCCATTCTACACAAAATGGTACATAAAGTAATTATCAGTAATTGGGCTTCATCCTCGACCAACCCCGTGCACATATAACCTTGTGTTGATTGTGTACAAACCACTCCCCAATTATATGTGAAATTATTTAAAGGTAAAATACCAAACTTACATTTAAGGTACAGAACTTTAGCTGGTGTATGTTCTTTTAGTCGAGATAGTGATCGTACTTTGGGGACAATGTTCTGGTTAGGAATTCCCTTACTAATCTCCTGTTTAAAGAGTTTGCAGCCTATTATCCACAAATACAGTTTTATATGCACATTTGATCTCCTGGGTGAGCCTGATAGTGTTAGATTTAGGAGAAGTCCAAAGTTCAAGGGTCTCCAAATTATCACACAGAATACGAGTATGTCTGGACATGACCAGGAAGTAATTCCCATCGAGGTAAGCCAGAAGCCCCTCAAAGAGGCATGGAAGAGGAGAGCAGCATTCTGAAAACAGTGATGCAAGGTTGACTGGCATATGATGCGTTAATCTACTGCCAAGGGGAAAGCCCCATCCACACTGGAAAGGGGAACTCAGTAAAGTCAATTATGGACTCCAAGGGGCATATTTACAAGAAAGCGTTGCATCGGTCCCGATGTGCCACTTTTCTTGCGTTGCCCATGCTCCACCTAACAACACCATGGCTGTGCCGTATTTACAATAAGGCGCACCATGGCAGTCATTAGGACCATAGCGTCAACATTTTTGATGCTATTGTGGAGCTTTCCAGCACTTGCATCAAAAAGTTTGGTGCTAGTGCAGCGAAGCACAGGGAGGCCCATTGATTAAAATGGTTGCATCATTTTAACGCCTGCTCTGAGCAGGCATTAAAAGTGACAGAAAAAATGGTGCAGTGAAATGCTGTAAATTTCACTGCGCCGTTTTTTTGGGCCTCCCTGCGTCAGAACGCCCCCTTTGCATACATTATGATTGGCGCAGGCATAATGTGGCGCAAGGGTTTACAAAGTGTTGCAATGCAAGCATTGCGCCAATTTGTAAATAAATGGGAGAAAGGCCTCCTGAACACTGCCTTAGCATAAAAAACAAGCATTTGCAATGAAATGGGTCTCGCATTTGCTCGACTTAGAGCTATTGGCATTGTAAAGTCCTAACCGGACTTTTGTTACCACATAAATTGAAAGTGAAAAGTAAAATAGTTTCACATAAGCAAGCCGATTTAAAGCGCCACGGCATGGGCGTGAAGTGCGAAGGAGAGACAGAAAAGGAAACAGAAGTTCACTTGCAGTCAAACCTATCGGCAGCTCTGCAATTAACCATGTAACGGGGTCGATCTCATGCAAAGCGCTTGACTACTGCCCAACGAGATCGCGCTGAGTAGGAAATGAAAAGAAAAATTAGTCCAGGAGCCATGCGGAAAGCATTGAGCCTCGTATGTTTTCAGTAGTTGGTCGGTGCGCTCGGGGAGGGCTAAACACCAGAAAAGGTATGACATATGCATGCCTTTCACAACTGAAATCAAGCGATTTTTAAAAGGCAAGCGCACAAACCAACAAAACTGATGGGCGTGTGGTGGGCATGGTTAAAAGCCCACATACAGATTACAGCAGGCTAAAACGCTTGCACTCGACCCCAAAAATGATGCTAGGGTGGCGCTAGGAGCTTGTAAATAAGTGTTTGGAGTCCTACATATTGTATCAGCTGTATTTGGCTCCATTCCAAACCACCTGCTGCATCCTCCCCTCTACTGTATATATAAGCACTCCTTCACAGATAAACTTCTGCAGACTGCCTCTTGATACCGAATGCATGGCACCTTTTAACACGCTGTGATCCCTAAAGAATGTACCACCAGATCCCCTCACAACGTTGACACTGTGGGTTTAATAGTTTGGGTTTAGTAAAACTGTTAATATTAACCCAAAAGTGTTCTGCGCAAGTGATTCGAGGTGTCAATATTCAGTATTATTTTCAAAGTCTTGAATTTAAGCCAACATTTAAATGGAGGCGGGTCAGTTCTTGGCATACATTACAGCTGGCACAGACACTGGCATATGCATCAGAACTTTTCGCTCTCAGCTCAGACGCACACTTCCCAGGCCCCATTAAGACACCAACACTGACCAGTGCTCTGGTTCCTGTCTCAACAATAACACTGGCACTGGTGCCAGCACTGAAGCCTACGTTAGCTTCTTTACAAGCCCTGCACTGGCTCCCTTCGCAGAAGTGGACTGGCTCCTGTATCAGCACTGCACTGCCCCCTGCTCCACTTCCATCAGTGACTCCTATGCCAGTAATAACACCTGACTGGTGCAAGTGCCCACACTGACAGCCAGTCCTGGGTCCTCTCCCTTAACCGGACTGGCTCATGTACCAGTACTGCTCTAGCATCTGAAGAGACTCCTGTGCCAGCTGTAACACCGGCACTGGCCTGTGTGCCCGCACTGACATCTGCTTTCTGCAGTGGTTTCTGTATCAACCCTGCACCGATCCTGTGCCAGTACTGACACCTGCCCTGGTTCATGTGCTTGCTCATGTACAATATGTTGCTCAAACATTGCTCATGACACAAACAGATGTAGTGAAGGTTCAGACATAGGGACAAATGAGACAAGGAAAGGAAGCTGTGCCAGAGACATTGATACAGGGTGATGATGAGGCAGACGCAAAGACACACTGAGAGACACTGGGACAGGGAGATAAAGACATGGTAGACAAATTCAAAGAGAAATACAGGGAAACATTGAACCAGAGACACAATGACACTAACTGAGGGAGACGAGGCACAGGAAGACAGATTACGTTATAGGGAGACAATTGGCCAGGTAGACACAGATAAAGTGAGACACTGAAAGACACTGGCCCAGGGAGAAAGAGGCACATGATGACAAAAGGAAACCCTGGAATAGGGAAAACAGAGAGAGACACAGTGAAACACTGGTTAAGAGAGATATGGGCACAGATGAAGCCACTTAATCATGGAGAAAAAGATAAAGGCTCTCATTATGACATCGGCGGTCTATAAGCTAGACTGCCAAAGTCCCGCCAGCCACAAGACCGACAGGGATGGCGGTCATCCGACAACCATATTATGACTGCTGGCGAATCTCTGCCAGAATTTGGGCGGAAAGCCACCAGCAGCCATACTGGCGGTCGGCAGTGCAGTGGAGCCTGCTCCGCTTGCACCGCCACATCATCACAACACTGCCACACCTATTACGAGTTGGTAATAGGCTTGGCGGTGTTGTGGTGACACAGCGCTGGCGATGGAGCAGGCCCCAAGGATCCCGTCCCCTCCCGGCCAACCAATGTGAAAAGGTAAGTGTCCATCCGATAAGCGGGGGCGTGATGAGTGGTTTGTACATGCATGGGGGTGTGCGTTTGTGTGATTGGAGGGGGGTGGTGCTTGTGTGCGTGTATGTGTGTGATTGTGAGTGTCTGTGTGAGCGCATGAATTGATGCAGGGGTGTGAGTGTATGTGTGTGTCTGTAAGAGTGCGTGAATGCCTGTGTGTGTGTGTGGTGCCTGCATGCTTGAATGGGGTGGGGGTCTCTAAGGGCTTAGGGGGGACCGTGGCTGTGTTGGAGGGGGGCTGGGGGGAGTCCCATACTGGTGACAAGAATGTAAATTCCTGTTGCCAGTATCCTTTCCGCCAGGGATTTCCTGGCGGTGTTGCCACCAGGGAATCCCTGATGGAAAGGAGGCTCCAAATAACGTAGGCGGTCTATGGTGGAATGCCGGGGCGAAGGTGGTCCACCTTCACCCCGTCGGTCCGACCACACTGGTGGTACAGGCGGTGAACTGCCTGCTTTGCAGCCAGTTCACTGCAGTGGTCATAATCTGGCAGTCCAGCACCGCCACTCCGTCGGCAGTGTTACTGCCACCGCCACTATGGCAGAGCTGGACTGCCAATGTTATAATGAGGGCCAAAGTGTGACAAAGAGGGACAAATGGGGACACTGGACTATGGACACACATACACTGGACCGTAGGCCAAAGACGTCTAGATTCAGAGTCTGACATTGGGAGACCGCGACACAGCGACGCACTAGGAGATACTGTGAGTCACATATATTGGGCACATATGTCATACCAGGAAGACATGCATTCACTGAAACCAGACTCACTGATTTATAGATGTGGCTCAGATAATTTGAGCACCTTGTTCGAAGTGAGATACTGAGCATAGACTCAGGATGCCTTACAAACATGTCTGATAATCCATGCCAGACACCCAAGAATTAACCAACATTCTAATATTCTAGAACCATGATTTATTCATTTGGTATGGCGTTTACCAACCAGCACTGGCCACCCAACTGGCCTTTCTTTAAACCATGAAAGCAGGAAAACAATTCTAAAAATGTAGATGGAGGAATAATTATCATAGATAATAATGTGCAACAATGTCACTTCATCATTGTAAGTGCTGTAACCACCTCATCACGCCTCCTTTACAGTCTTAGGTCAGGTAAAAAACTTTTTATGCATATCATAAAATAATGTAACACAGATGTACAATGTCTGTGTTGATGCATATCAGCTACATACATTTATTGCAAAGGTTTGTGGCCTTGGTATGCTTTTGTCAGTGTCCTAAAGAGTCCTCCGAACTGTCTGAGTAGTATACAAGACAACAATATTTATTAGCATAAAAGGAAACATTAAAATAACTTGTAAAGAATATTTTACATATTGTAAATCAACTGCATATTTCCAAACAGTAACATGTAGATGACCTTATAAAAGACTCAAAATATATCATTTTTAAACAAGCACTGGCAATGAAGATAAAATGAGCAGCAAGTAAGTGACCCGTTAGCACTGCCTGGAGACCTGTAGTAGCCTTCTAAGAACAGAAAGGTTGACTATAGAAGGAGAAACTTGAAAACTAAAGGTCTGGCCAACCAGCCCTCACACTGAATCACACTCACTTTCATGTGGATGTTTACATGTAATCAAAAAATTCTGTAGTTCATGAGCAAGAGAGCCAAGGACTGATGTGGACTGAACCACTACCCCATGCAGCATGTGGTTATGGATGGAAGGAGAGTGCAAATGAAACCCACTGACAGATCAATGGCAGAACAGTACTGACCTCAATGAATGTAATTCTCATTAATGATCAGCCACAAATATATGGGAAACCCTCACTGCATACAGTTTTCATTCTGTATACAATTGTTCAGGGAAAGACTAGTTCCTGAAAGTACTGTACATCTGTTCCACAACAAATGCCCTATTAAGGACATCTTTTATCTGTATCAAATCCTTGACAGTCACGAGCCTCTGTTAATAAATGAAGTTGATATGAGTAGAAATGTGGGTACTGTAAATAATATTCACTCTACGGAGAGAGTTTACTGTGTACCACCCTATTTGCAGACAGTAAAATGCTCATGGGAAATACACTACAGAGTATTAAAAACATATCTACTCAGAACAGTATACACTCTATACTCTATGCAACACTTGGCAAGGAAGACACTATTCACTTAAAATAGGCAAAGTCTGAAGGTGCTGAAGGTCATATTACCTGCAGCCTTCATACTGTGTGAAAACTTAACAGATACACAAAAACAAAACAAGCACATGTACATAGTTAAGTACCTGGTGCAAGTAGTTCTTTATGTTCTGTAGAAATTGTCATGCTGATCCAATTCTGTCTAATAACTCAAGGATGCTTTCAACACTTAGAACCTTATTACGACCTCGACGGAGGGGGTTTCCTCCATCACAAATGTGATGGATATCCCGTCCGCCGTATTATGATCCCATTATATTCTATGTAGATCGTAATACGAGGGACTGAATATCCGTCACACTTGTGATGGAGAAAACTCCTCCGTCAAGGTTGTAATAAGGCCCTTAGTATGTTGTATGTAGAATCTTTGCCCTGTGCAGCCTGTTTGTACCGAGCCTAAAAACTTGTATGGAACATGATGAGCATAAGTTGTCACAACTGTCACTTGCAAACATTTATAAAATGATCAATACCTGTACACAGCTATGATGTATTAGGAGCACATGCGTTTTGTAAACACTTACATCCATTTGCTGGACACAGGCTGTACAAAATTAAATAAAGAAGTACTGTGGTAGTTACGAACAAGTATGTAAGCAATTAATCAAACTAACACACTTGTTGCATAATGCCATCCGTGATGTCATAAATGATGTCACAGAACACGCCATGAGTGATGTAATATGTCAGGTCAGAAGCAGTGCATGACAGGGGCACAAGTTATAGGTAGCACTGCTAATTCAAACTGATGAATTTTTTTTCCTTTTTTTTGTTCAAAATGTTAATATTATCACTGACATATTCACCTAACTATAACGTTACTTTAGCTTTTGTTTTTTCAGTAAATTTCTAAGGCTTTCTTATTATGACATTACTTTAATATTTTTTCAGTGAATTTATTTAATTAGCATACACAAATGAAATCCCTGCTGCACATGGCCATCTGTCCCTCTGGGTCCCTTCAGGGGGGCAAGGGGGTCAGGGTATCCCTATCCTGCCCCCTTATACTATTATTATTATTTTTAATTGCAGGACAGGGGACAAAGTCCCAGAGTCCTGTAATGGCTGCTAGCGGTATTTGTCTCATGTTGCTGGCAGCCAATTAGAGCGCTCGCTTTTGCAGGAGTCTGACTGCCATGGGAGCAAGATGGCCCAAGGAAAATAAAGCTCCCTGGGCATATCAGAACCCTCTATTTTTAAATTAACACTCCCATAGGAGTCTCTTGAGACTCTTGCAAGCCCAACAATCCACATATACAATTATCTTTTACCTTTAATTTCTCAAAAAATATACTGAATGAATTCACACCTCATTACAAAAAGCACAATCTGCAGACCAAGATCTAGCTTCCTGTCGAATTTGGTGTAATTCCATTCAGCAGTTTTTGTGTGGGAAAACTGGGCTGATTGCAAAAGTCCCCTCACTTTTTGACCCCATTTTTAGCTGTTGCTGAGTATTTCTGACTCTGACTGTACCTTGGGCACTGGTCACTAGTCCCAGGGCCAGTGCTCTGTTTAAAGTGGTTAATGCAAAGTAGGCATAATTATATTTGGCTCTGAGAACCTACATATAAGTTCCTAGTATATCTTAGGGCATGTAGGTTTAGGAACCCCACTATAGATAGTTCACCCATAGGTGCACTGCTGTGGTGTCCAGTGTCCTTGTAAAGGCAGTTCAAGTTAACCCCCAATTCGACTTTGGAATTAAAAGTACTTCCAAAGTCTCAAACTAACTTAGTTTTGTACATAAGTCATCCCCAAGGACTACTCTCGATGTCCCCAGGGTTTGGTGCAGTGTAAATATAAGCAGAGACTTTATAAAAGATGTTGTATAAGCCCCAGTGAGGGAAAAACAGCCAAGTTAATCTTTCCACATTGTAGTCAATAGGTCCCTTGGGCTAACATTGAGAGACTTTATTTTAAAATAATAAAGTCTTATTTCCTTTAGGGATTAGCTAAATGTTGCAAGTTTGGTACCAACTTAAATGTTACAATAAATCTAACAACTTGCCAATGTTGAATTTATTATAACTAACCCAGGGAAAGAGTTTTAGAACTCTTTCTGAAAGTTACCAAATTCAGCCCTGTAGTGTCCTTTCCTGATTGGTCAGCCTCTGGCAGCCTGCCCCAGGCTGCTTTAATGAGGTGTGAAGTAGCCTGGGCTGCACCAAAGGATGCATCTGGTGGGCGGAGAACTGCTACAGCAGATGGCAGAACACAATGGTGTAAGACTAGCTAAACTGGGCTTCAAAGGAGGGAAGCCACTTGGGACAAAATCTAGACCCCCCAATTTCCTGCAGCCACAGACAGTTAGGAGCCATCTGATTAGATTAGGAGAGGGCCTGAAAAGGAGTGTGCTAAGGGAAACCTAGCCACACCAGTGGGTGGTCGTAGCAGATCTAAACTCTGAGACTGAAATTTTGCCATCTTGGATATTTTAAGAATGTTGCTCCTGGGGATTTATTTTTGCCACACTTCCCAGGAAGTGGTCACTCAAGAGGGTGGTGGCCTTCACTCAATTGGACAAGAGCACCCCCTGCTTCCCACCCCCAGGAGCAAGGATAAATATGGCAGAGCTCTCCCACAATTCAGAACCATGCTGGAAGAAGATACTGGAGAAGAAGGACTGCCTGTGTACCCCAGGTCTGCACCGGAAGAACTGCACTCTCAAGGACTGCACCAGCTGCACACTTTAGGCTTCACCAAGAAAATTACTTTGCCTTGCATCTCCAACTCAGAGAGTGGGTTCCCTATAAGCTACAGGTACAAAGGAGCTGACCAGAGTCAACTGCATCAAGTCCTGCAAGAAGAGCCCAGCTGACCACTGTCCATTTGAGGATTTTGACCAAGTGCATTCTTGGGATTGTAGTTCCAACTCCCAAAGAGCAACTCGGAGCTTCTGGATCCTTGGATCAAGTTGTGAACACCTCAAGGACCCAAAGAGGACCTCTGGAAAAAGATCTAGAAGTCTGGAGAAGTTTGGAGCAACTGTTGTAAAAAGCTCCATAAGGTGAAGAGGTGCATTGTGTGAGTTGTGAGTTGTAGTCCCAGACACCAAGAGGCAAACCAGTGCAAACCAGAGCCTCTTGGCTGGTGCTGTGGACCACTTTTCTGATTCAAGAAATACTTTTGAAAGTGAGTGTAACAGTGTTATATTGTGGTTGGCCTGAAATCTGGACTTTGTCCCTGTCCAGTGTGACCTTTAACCCTTAGAGTGCTATTTGCTTCTAAACGCCAGATTTACTTGTAATCTGTAAAAATTCAGATCTCTGATTCCCTGTATTGAATTTCCTTGTTTTATAAATTGGTGTCATACTTTTATTGAGTGTTGTGTTTTACTTATTTACTGTTCTGTTGATATTAAATGTTTTACACACCTGTCTTTTAAGTTAAACCTAACTGCTCGTGTGCCAGACTATCAAGGTTTGAGCAAGTATTAATTTACTGAGGCCTTGACTGGACCTAGTGGGGGTTTGTGGCCTATTGCTAAGTGTAGGTACCTACCTTCCCTTACCAATAATCTACTTTCCAACAGTGTGTGTGTGTGTGTGTTATTCTTTTCATTTCAAGCTCCTGGCAGACATCTAAATCTAAGAAGAGATTCTCATAAGAATTACTATAGTGCACATCTTCTACCTGTAGGGCAGGGATCTTCTAACTGGGGTGCAGGCCCCTCTGAGTGATTCCAGAGGGGGCACCAGGCTTTGACCAAAAGAAGCATTGTCCTGATAGCATTACTTTGTTTTAAACAGGGAATATGAACAGCAGGAAACGCTCTGTAAATGGACCATCACTAACATCTTTTTGTCATTTGTATCCAAGCTGGGTGTTACTGTCAAAAGGGAAGGGACTCCAAACATTCTTTAAGACTTTCACCCCCATTTCTAATAATTACGCTGTGGATTCTGTTGCAAGATAGTAACGCCTGCCTGACCAGAATAGTATGTTTGGCAAATGTGGTTAATTGCTTAACTGAATATTTAAATAGGTCTAGACATATTTAAATGTTGCCAACTTAATATAATAAATCTGAAGTATTCTGAGGGAGGCCCGATGATTTTTCATTTCCACTGGGGGATGTGAGATGAAAAATTTTGAAGACCACTGCTCCAGGGTATGCCACAGGCAGTAACCAAAACCAAAATCCTTCCCTAAAAAAGCCATAAGTCAAACATTAGTTATACTATAATAAAATTACAAATATGTACAAAATACAGTTGTCAAAACAATCTACAATCCCTAATAATAAAAACTAATAAGGATTACTATAATGTAAATCATGCATCCCTATGATGTGTTTGTTTGGGTCACCAAGACCAAAACCCTTGCCACTACATTATTCTATGTAATTCCATGTAACAAAATACGTGCCTACAGACTTTAGCAGTTTAATAAAAATCCATCCTTAAAAGCTTAGGGCCTCATTCTGACCCTCCGCCAGGGTACCGCCGCTGAATGACCGCACCGCGGTCAAAAGACCGCGGCGGCCATTCAGACATTTCCTCTGGGCCGGCGGGCGCTCTCCAAAAGAGCGCCCGCCGGCCCAGAGGAAATGCCCCTGCAACGAGGACGCCGGCTCAGAATTGAGCCGGCGTAGTTGCAGGGGTGCGACGGGTGCAGTTGCACCCGTCGCGTATTTCAGTGTCTGCTTAGCAGACACTGAAATACTTTTCGGGGCCCTCTTACGGGGGCCCCGCGGCACCTCCTACCGCCATCCTGTTCCTGAATGACCCCCTTAATGTCTTTAAAACATGCTTTTCATAACAAGTAGGTCAGGCCTACTGATGTAGTCATGTTGTTTCATAATAAACAAATCAAACATATGAAATCTAGCATGACTTGCCAAATCAACTGACGAAGCATATACCCTTTACCATCTGCTTCACACTTTACTGAACACCCACCTATTCAATTGCACATACATTGGCAAACATCATGCATACAGTTATAGAGTTACAAATAGGTAGAAAAAGCAGCATAAAAAACAATGTGCAACCCCTCTCAAAAGGACCTAGTTAACACCCCAAAGAGTGAAACCCCCTAGCATTTAGTAGAGTGGATGACAAAGCCGAAACCCTTCCCTGCTGCGGTAATCTGTGTGATTACGTGAAACAAAATACCTGTCTGTAGTCTGTAACACAATGTGATAACAACCAATTGTTATAGGCTTACTGTCTTTAACAGAAACTTTATACAACAAATAATGTTAAAATAGTGTCAAATACATCCAATATCAGCACCTTCACTCATGCTTAAAACTTTTTTTAACACGTCTCGTCTACGGCTGTAGCGACGGTCGGTTGTTGCATTGTTTTCGGCATGAGTGAAGGTGCTGATATTGGATGTATTTGACACTATTTTAACATTGGAAATAACCTCCTAAACATGGCGGATTGAAATTGAATTGAAACATAATCCCTCAAGAAGTCCTCTGTTGAGGAGGAAACACGCTGGCTGATTATGCTATAAATGTGCACTCTTTTAAGAGAAAAAAAGAATAAAGAGAAGACTCAAATGGATTAAAGAATTGGACTCTAATATTGTTTATTGTGATGCACCACCATTATTCAAATTGTTTTTAGTTCCTTGCCCAAGGGAGTGCACCTTGGCAGCAGGCGTTGGTATGAGTACACACATAAGGAATTTTCCACTCTTTACTTAATTTCTGTTATACAGTAGGGACTAGAGGTTAGGTGCGTTGAGCTATGGTCCGCTGCCACTTGTTTAAATAGTACTTATACAATAAAAATGACTATTACCTGTCGCCCAAGCCATTCGTATAGCTTTGTGGGGCTGGAGTAGTCTGCATTGTCTCACTTGTAAGAGTCTGATGGTTAGTAGTTGTGTTGTTGCCTTTATCTGCTGCTTGGCACAATCATAAATTATCAATCAGATTTGTAGACCGCACTACGCACTTGTAAGTGTCTCAGTGTGCTGTGGGGGGTCGGTCCTCTGTGTGTCAGTCAAAAAGACAGGTCCTAAGGTCCTTCCTGAATTGAGGTGAAGAGGCAAGGTGTTCCATCTTTTTGCTGTGAGGTAGGTGAAGGATCTTCCTCTAGCCGAGGTCTTCCGTATGTGGGGTACGGTGGCTAGTGCCTGTTGAGTTAAGCAGAGAGGTCTGACGGGGGAGTGAAGGTGATGCGGTGGTTGAGGTAGGCGAGTCCTAGGCCATAGAGAGCCTTGTATGCATGGACGAGGAGTTTGAAATTGATCCCTTTCTCAACGGGGAGCCAGTAGAGGTCTCCTTTGGGTCTGGTGATGTGTTCGTGGCGGGGAATGTCCAGGATGAGTCTGGCGGAGGCGTTTTGGATGTTCTGTCATTTCTTCAGATTCTTCTGGGTGGTGCCGACGTACAGGGCGTTGCCATAGCTGAGTATGCTGATGACCAGGACGTGGGTTACAGTCTTGTGGCAGTTGTTTGGGATCCATTGAAATTCTGAAGAAGTCAGAGTGTGTGGAAACAGGAGGATGCAACAGAGTTGACCTGGCGGGTCATGGCGAGCAATGAAACCCGGATAAAGTTGAGGTTGCGGGTGTGGTTTGTTACTGTAGAGGGGCGCCAAGTGTAGCAGGCCACCAGGAGTCATCCCAGGCTGATGTGGAGGGTCTCAGGATGAGGATCTCAGTCTTGGCTGAGTTGAGCTTGAAGAAGCTCTCTTTCATCCAGGCGGCGATGGCTTCCATTCCGTTGTGGAAGTTCTTCTTGGCAGTTGTAGGGTTTTCGGCTAGTGAGATGATCAGCTAGGTGTTGTTGACATAGGAACGATGGTCAGTCCTTGGCTTCTGACGATGGATGCTCCAAGGGCCTTGTAGATGTTGAGAAGTGTGGCGCTCATGGAGGAGCCCTGTGGTACTCCACAGTTGATTTCTGTAGGTTCTGACAGGTATGGCAGGTATGGCAAGAGTCTGACTCTCTGTGTTCTGCCGGTCAGGAAGGAGCGTATGCACTATAGGGCCTTGCTACGGATGCCAGCTGCGTTGAGTCTTGAGCAGAGGGTGTGATGGGAAACACTGTTGAAGGCGGCCCATAGGTCCAGTAGGATGAGGGCTGCTGTTTGGCCGCAGTCGAGGAGCGAGCGGATGTCATCTGTGGTGGCAAAGAGGGCGGTCTCTGTGCTGTGGTTGCTCCTGAAGCCTGATTTGGAGAAGTCCAGGATGTTGTTATCCTCAATGTGTTTGTGGAGCTGTGCTTTGATGGCCTTTTCGATTACCTTGGCTCAGAAATGCAGCAGAGAGATGGGGTGGTAGTTCTTGAGGTCCAGGGGTCGGCTGTGGGTTTCTTCAGGAGTAGGCAGATATTGGCGTGTTTCCAGTCCTGGCAGAAGGTAGCTGTCTCCATGGAGCAGTTGAGCATGTGGCGGGGCTTGGGTGCCATGGAGGTGTTGGCTTTGTTGAAAATGTGGTGGGGACAGGGATCAGTAGGGGCTTTGGAGTGGATGCTGGTCATGATGGAGCGGGTCTCATCCATGATGAGGGTGTTCCAGCAGTGCAGGATCTGTGACAGTTTGGAGGATCCAAGTTGGAGTGTTGCTGGTGGGCTCGGAGGGTCTTGGGGTCCGAAGCTATCGTAGATGTCCTTGATTTTTCGATGGAAGAAAGTGGCTAGTCTGTCACAGAGGTCCTGAGATTGAGAGATGTTTGCAGCTTTCGATTGGTGTTTGGTGAACTCTTTAACCCCATTGAAGCACCCTTTAGTATTGTGTGTGGTGGCGCTAATACGGTACTGCAGGGTGGCTTTCCAAGTGGATCTGATGAGGTGGTGGTGGGATTCGATGGTGGATTTGAAGGCCGTGAGGTCCTCCGGGGACTTGCTGTTTCTCCATCTTTTTTTCTAGCCATCTGAGGGTGCACCTGGAGTCCTGAAGTGTGGGGGAGAACCAGCTGGACTTCTTGAGATTGTGTTTAGCTGACGTCATTCAGAGCAGTGCTAGGGTGTTGGAGCATTTGGAGATCCATTGATGGAAGTTCCGTGCTGAGATGTGTGCTTCTGTTGCAAGGCGAGGAGGTGACTTGCTGAGCTGTTCCTCTGTGATCTGGTTCCATTTCCTATGTGGGCAGTGGAGGGTACAGAGGTGGACGGTAATGTGGTGATGGAGAAATGAATGCAGCAGAGGTTGGTCCAGTGTAGCATGGAGGTGTTGTCAACCATGATGTAGTGGCTGGTGGAGAGAATGGGGTTGAGTGTGTGTCCAGTTATGTGTGTTTGCGAGGTGACCAGTTACATGGGGTCTATTGTGGTGAGGTTCTCGATCAGGGAAGCGGTGTTGTGGTCATTGCAGTTCTCAATGTGGTAGTTGAGGTCGCCAAGGAGAAAGTAGTTTGCAGAGGTGAGTGCATGGGGAGATATGATGTCGAGGATGGAGTCGCTGAAGGCTGAGTGGGGGCCCGGTTGGCCTGTAGATGAGGGTAGAAAGTGGACTAAGTGGATTTGCAAATGGAGGTGCTCCATGAGGGGGAAGTGTTGGGTGTCAGGTGGAGGATGGATTTGTGTACGATGGCCAGGCCGCCGACTGGCCGAGAGGGGAGGACTTTGCGAAGCAGTTTGTAATCGCTGGGGATGGCGATGTCCAGTGCTGACAATAGGTTTGTCTGTGATTCAGTGAGAAAGGCAATGTCCGGGTAGGTAGAGTCTAGCAGGTCCCAGAGTTCTACGGCATGTTTGTGGAGGGAGTGAATGTTGATTGAGGAGGATGCTGTGGTGGTGCTCAGGGTGGGTGTTTGATGGTCCGATGGGCAGGAGGGTCCGGTGTTTGGTGTAGGGTGAGGGTGCAGTGGCAGTTGAAGTAGGAGAAATATCCATTAGTGTCTCTGGATGATGTGAGAAGGCAGGCAGTGGAGCGTCCTGTGTTCAGTGCCTGGAGGGTCTTTGCGTTGTAACGATGGATGTTCGGAGGACCAGGGTTTGAGGCGCTGGCTGTGGTCCAGGCGTAGACTGGCGCAGATGGGCTTGCCTTTGGCACTGCACAGCAGCTGTCATTAAGAAGGGGAGGGAGGCGGGAGGGTCCGGTCAGCTGGGAGGGTGGAGGGCGATAAATTGCATCGCAGGGAGGGAAACAGGGCCATGGGGACAGCAGCAGCAGGGACAGAGCATGGGGAGAGGGAAAGGCACAAAAAAGGAGAAAAAGGAGAAAAATGAGACAGAAAGAGACAGGAAGAAAATATAGCTGACAGAAAACAGGGGTAATATGTGGTGAAAGCTGTAGTGCCCACCTGAGGAGAGCCTGCCACTTATTTCTTTACAAATTATTCACTGGTTTTCCTAAAGGGTCATAGATATATATGAAGAAAACGCTGGCTGAGTGATAAGCCCTGTGGGAGGCCACACCCAATAGTGTGGGATTTAGATTTGAAGGGAGGATATGCCACAGTTTGAATTCTGTTTCAAGGAAAAAAATTGAAGATTTTTTAGAAACCATGCCAGTCAAACCGACTTCTTAAAGTCTATTAATAAGAATGGAATGAGAGATAGTGTAAAAGACTGGGTGTGCGCCCCGGATATTGAGCCCACAACATTGACACGTGGGTGGAAATAAAGCCTCTCTTAGTAGAACTCCTGGAAGCTATTTTTTAAGGTTGATCACATTATGTCTGGTGACAGCTGCCCTGCCAGGCAAGACCTAAGAAAAGGTAAATTTGCTTCATCTCTGTAAAATAGGCACCTTTCAACAAGTAAAACGGACGTTCAGAAGTTGAATGTTTTGATGCTTAGGTGATAAGATTCTACAAATGAAAGATCGCTCCCAATTGCCGCCTTTTGTTTCAAACCCTCCATGCCCCTTTAGATATGCTGATAGCTCTACTTCACAGCTTATTTTTCCAGTAAACAATGTGAAAACTCTTGGCTTGAGCCTAGAGCTCTTCAATTATTGTTGTGGCCTGGCCCACAAATCCTTATAACCTGATGCCTTTGCAGGCATTGACACAGGATAACAGAGGTAGGCATAGGGAAACACTTGGCCAAGGAGCGCAGGTCCCTATGCCAGGGACCAGAAACATTGATGCAGCCAGGCAGCTTGAAGCTCAACAAGTAGGCACTGGTACTTGGAAACGTGAAGACTAGGCTATGGCACACTGACTGAAACCTCAGAGCAAGGGGAAACTGACAGTGTAATTAGACCTCACATCTAGTCACTACTGGGCACATTAACCCCTGATTACACTTACACAGGCATTGTCATAGGTACGAACCCACCACTAGCAGACAACTCTCTGCTGATTAAGACAGTGTTCAGAGTGCCAAGGAACTATGGGGGTCATTCTGACCCTGGCGGCCGGTGACGGCCAGGGTCACCGACCACGGGAGCACCGCCAACAGGCTGGCGGTGCTCCCGAGGGCATTCTGACCGCGGCGGTTCAGCCGCGGCCAGAAAGGGTAAACCGGGGGTCTCCCGCCGGTTTACCACTGCCCTTGTGAATCCTCCATGGCTGCGGAGCGCGCTCCGCAGCCATGGGGATTCTGACACCCCCTACCGCCATCCTGTTCCTGGCGGGTCTCCTGCCAGGAACAGGATGGCGGTAGGGGGTGCCGCGGGGCCCCTGGGGGCCCCTGCATTGCCCATGCCCATGGCATGGGCACTGCAGGGGCCCCCGTAAGAGGGTCCCGCAAAGTATTTCAGTGTCTGAAAGTATTTCAGTGTCTGCTAAGCAGACACTGAAATACGCGACGGGTGCAACTGCACCCGTCGCACCCCTGCAACTACGCCGGCTCAATTCTGAGCCGGTGTCCTCGTTGCAGGGGCATTTCCTCTGGGCCGGCGGGCGCTCTTTTGGAGAGCGCCCGCCGGCCCTGAAGAAATGTCTGAATGGCCGCCGCGGTCTTTTGACCGCGGTGCGGTCATTCAGCGGCGGTACCTTGGCGGACGGCCTCCGCCGTCCGCCAAGGTCAAAATGACCCCCTATGTAATTGGTTTTGCCATATAAAAGCTATTCAACATGACATAGCAGTTGAAATACAAATCAGTTTGCTTTTTATCTTCACTGAAAACAATGCATCATATGTTTATGCATATGTGTTGGTTAAATCAAGGGATTTAAGTGGGGCAGATCCTTCCGAGTCTCAGACCCAGCAGTATCTAAAAACTGATATTGAAGCTGGTCCCTCTCGGGTGTATGTTTGTGTCTTTGACTTTACAGGTAAAACCTCGGATCGATTTCAGAACAATGACTTCAAAAAAATGAAGGCAGTCTGTACCTGTGATACAATTGCTGTTATATGTCACTCTTTTCACTTATTCTTGCATTACCTAAGAGTGTTTGTTTTTCACAGAGTGTTGTACTTCTGTAGTTTTATATATTTTTGTGCAGCATATTACTCTCATATAGGGCTTACTGTGAACTGATTTACCTCCAGGTGAGTGAGTTCAGGTTGTGGGTGGGTGTTATGAAAGGGCATGATTGAGACCTGAGGCTGAAGGTAGTCAGAGCTTCTCACAGTGCTTGTCCGTGGGTCATAAATGTGGACAGATAACAAGCACATCCAGTCCTTGGCCTTTCTGCTGAGCGATTGAAGTGATAGTCACAAATGTGCCAATTGTAATTGTGACCCTATGCAAACGTGTAAAGGAGGTACACGGTGTAAAATAAAATGCGGTGTTTACATGTGAGTGGGTGTGCGTGTGCGGGAAGGTGAGAGGAAGGCAAACGAGGTAATACCTAAGGAGAGAGTGAACAGGGTGCTGTAGAGGAAAGAGATGAGGCGAGGGACATGTAGGTGGTGGATTTAAGAAAGATGTGGGGAGAAAATGGGCGTAAGTGTCTAAAATAGTTTGCAGCGAAAAGTGCGTTGAAGGGGAGAAAGGGACTGACTGAAACTCATAAGTCCACTACCCCTTCCACAGACCTTAGTAAAGTTTAACTCACTGTTGCATATTTCGAGAGCTGAAACATTTTCACTACAAGTAAATCACTGTAACTCGTTTATCTCACTTAAGCATTGACAAAGGCAATCGTTCTGGCTCGTTTAAACGTAAAGACATAAGATGATAAGGCCCATATCTATACTTTTTTAGCGCCGCTTTTGCGCCGCCTTCTGATGAAAAAGAGGCCCAAATTTACAAAATACAATTGTATTTTGAAAGTTTGCGCCACTTTTGTGTCAAAAAATTACGCAAATGCAGCGCTAAAAAAGTATAAATATGGGCCTTAATGTCTGGATGCAATAATGGAAAGCTCACAGAGAGGCACCAATTACTGGTCAGGTCCCAGATATGTGAAGCACAGGATTTCAATTTTAATGTTTTCAGCCATACCCTTAATGACAAAGGTCATTCTTCTTGGAAAGGATGCCTAGTTATGCTTCTTAAGCCACGCCCCTTGTAGGACCCCCTTACTTCTTGCCACTTGAAGCACTGGGTAAAATGCCATTTTGTGTTAATGTGGAAACAGCAAGTCCGAATCTAGATTCGGGCTTTCATCATTCCTAAATCAACATTAAGCTTCCCAATCGGGACGGATGTTACCACTGTTGACAGTCACCTCGCTTTTGATATGTTCTCTAGACAGAAGCTTGATAGTTTCCTTATTATCAGCATTCTGGGAATTATGCCTTAACGAGCATTTAAGCACTCCCCGAAGGGTCCACAGCATTGGATTCGTTGCTGCGTCCATTTGCTATCCGAGCATTTGATCGGTGAAAAGATCAGAAACAAGTTTTTTTACAATCATTCGTGAAAGAGTCAGAAACGTGGAGTGTGTTTGCATTGCATTTTGGTGGACAAAGCCCTCGGAGGCTGCAAGGTGAATTAAGAAGTAAGCATGAGGTTTCAGCCAACAGAAAATTTGGGAAATCGATTAGAACGATCGAAACCTACTGGATAAAAAATGAGTTGCTGTTTTAGACGATTAAAAAAAATAATTGGAGCTCCATGAAACCTATTCGCAGCCGTGCCTATGTGTAGTAACTTGATTGCCGTTACGCGTTTGGCACCGACAACGGACACACATTTGACACCAATGTATTCTCACGTAGGCCGCACCACGCAGAATAACCTTACAATCCCAAAGGAAGAGAGTCGGCTGCAAACTCGAAGATCACAGGAAGAAAGAATTAAAAATGCAAAATTATGCTTTACTCCGTGTTTCATTTTCGCCACAATAACATTTCAGCACCCCTTGGGACCTTTGGTACAACACCAAAATTCTTCCTACGCAGCCCACATTCTAAACAGGCCTCCTGTTTTTATGGTATTTATTTTCTTGAGTTTCCATCTGCAACTATCCATATTTATTTTTTGTTCTTTTTCTTACGCTTATGTATGTTACTTTTTTGGTTTTGTGAAAAAGAGAACTAAATGTTTATCTTCATTTATTTAACTGATTAACGCACTCGACTCACACTTGGATGCCTGATGAGTTTTGGGTTTTAAATAGCCATTGGATTACACTCATTACAAATTATGAGAATTATAGTACAAACGTCACCTTGTGCAGCTGATTAAACGTCATTAGAAAACGTGTTTTTTTAAACATCTGGCTACAGACAGATTGCCAAAGTAATGAGATCTACATTATTGGTTCAAAGCATATTGCTGATGTGCACATTGTTTTGTTGACCCAAATATGTAGTAGCTTTGTTTTCTGCTTACAATTTGGGATCCAGGAATAATGGTACTACCACGTGCCAGCTGTAAGTATTAAAGACAAACCAAATGTGTTGGTGTTGTGAATGTTTGTTTGACTCATCTGCCTGTTAATCTGTACAGGCACTGGCCTGGCTAGCGGTTACTACTGACAGCACTGAAAAACACTCCGAAAACACGACTTTTTCCATATCGAAAAGTACCTACAGACAACAAAGCGTGGTTTTCTGTCTCTATTTATCTGTAAAATTCAGTAATGATGAAAGACTCGGACCCTCAATAATAAATCACTCTGAATAAACACAAAAAAGGCAGTAGCATTTTACCCGTGACCTCATCAGGGGATCTGAGACGCTGTAGAAATGCTGCTCCCCTCCAATATAATTGTGATAGTGTGATGTGGCTGAGGATGCAGGGCCTAGGCCAATACATAGATTTCTGGGTGAAATTGTTTGGAAACAAAAGCTGACAAAAGCTTAGTTTGAGCTATTTACATTCACAAGGAGGGAGTCACCATGAAGGCACCGGGGCACCATGTCCACAATGGTGCTCATTGATAGATTAGGCTGTGAGGTGGGTGAGAGGTGGATTCCATACTGCTGAAACGTCAATGCCCAATTGCATTTTGTAATGAATTTGTTATACTTGGAAAACCCTTTACACAGAAATGCTGAACGCAGTAGATAAGGCAGTATACAGCAACATTTTCAGAGCGGAAACAGAGGGTACAGCTCCGGCAGTAAAATTGCAAAGTGTACATATTTACCTTATAAAGTTTGTGTTTGCGTTTATTGTAATTGGAAATCCCTTCTAACAGGACTGTGTACATAACTGACACAGTGATCCTTCCTCCAATGGCACAGGATCATTGTAAACCCTGTTGATGGCCGACCAGCATCAGCCAGAGGAGTTCACAGACGCAAAAGTCACAGGGCTAGGAGCTGTGCACTGACAGAGGCCGGCAAATTAAAAAATAGCCCACAATCGGGAGTATTTTGACAGGAAACCACAGTTGACAAGGGTTGGGACTCTGAGCAAGGGATGATGTAAGAGGGTCAGTCTCTGGGAAGGAGGAACTTACTTGGAGGGTCTTAAAGCAGGGGCCATCGCCTGACAGGGAAATGGAGCTCAGACTTGGGCTAGCAGGCAAGTGGACTGTGCCTGCAGATGTGGGAATGGTTTCCTCCTACCACGAAGGACCAATGAAGTGTTGTTTTAAATATCATAAGATTGGTGCTTCGGGAAGCTTGTGAAGTTAAAAAAACATATCTGAAGTTGTGAGTCTCAGACTTTGCAGCTTTTGCAGCTTCACACTCCCATATCATGATCTATGATGGTTAAAAGATGCTAATCTTCTGATACTTACACTGAAGAACATTATGCTAGCTTGGCCTGAATCTAGCATGAGATCTGTTCTCATCAGGCTATGTATGCAAAAATGCTACCCAACTCAACTGGTTTCTTTTTTTCTCAATTTCAGATAAAGCATCCAGATAGAATGGGAGACTGGGGGTTCCTAGAAAAATTTCTGGACCAAGTGCAGGAGCACTCCCCTGCTGTCGGCAAGATTTGGCTCATGGTACTGTTTGTTTTCCGGATTCTGATCCTGGGCCTGGCTGGTGAGTCTGTCTGGGGGGATGAGCAGTCAGACTTCATCTGTAACACAAGGCAGCCAGGGTGCACTAACGTATGCTATGACAAGGCCTTTCCCATTTCACATATTCGTTACTGGGTGCTGCAGTTCCTCTTCATTAGCACCCCAACACTTGTGTACCTTGCCCACGTCACCTACCTCTCAAGGAGAGAAGAGAAGCTAAGGCAGAAGGAGATGGATCTAAGAACATTACTAGGGAGCAATGTCCAATGTAGCCAAGCACTGGCAGACATTGAGAAGAAGCGTGCCAAGATATTGGTTCATGACGACGGCCGGATGAAGATTCAAGGGGCCTTGATGTTCACCTATGCTGCCAGTGTCATATTCAAAAGCATCTTCGAAGCTGGGTTTCTACTAGGCCAGTGGTATCTGTATGGGTTTGTCATGCATCCAGTATATATTTGCGAAAGGGATCCATGTCCTCAGGTTGTGGACTGCTTCATCTCCCGGCCCACGGAGAAGACAATTTTCATTATCTTCATGATGGCAGTATCTCTGGTGTCCCTCCTACTCAACATCCTAGAGTTAATTCACCTTATGTGCAAGAGTGCACTCCGCAGTCTGAAGAAGAGATCAGCATTTATTTCTACACCAACACCAAGAGATGTAGAGAACCTCCAACTGAACATGACTTCAGTCCCTACAGCACCTTTCCCTGACAAACCCTCCCTCTGTGTGTCCACGTGTGACAACCATCTTTCATACCTAGTAAATGAGGATAAATATCCATGCCCCGCAAGTGAAGACCAGGCACCTTACTCCAGGAGTGATAATCAAATGCCTGACCCAATGAATAAGAAACATCTTCGATACTCAATTTGTGTAGACCATTCTCCATACCATGGAAGTGAGAACAATCTTGGATACACCACAATTCAGGCTACCAATGAGGCATATTCATTGAGTGGGATTTGTCTTCAATACCCAGTGACTGTAGATTCCTCTCTGAAGTCTGTGAGTAAGGACCATCCAGTCCACTCGGGCAACAACAGTATGTCAAGAGAACAAAACAGGGTTAACTGTAACATGGAGCTGCTCCACATCACTCCTGATGGGCCACATGAAGTAGACCTCTTACATCAAAGCACTTTGTCCTCAGCCTCGATTCACAACCATTCTTCAGGGGCTCATAGATCCAGCAGCTTGGCTTCCAAGCAACAGTATGTTTAATGGAAACAGGAAAACAAGCATTGGTGACTCTGAGAAACTCAGCTCAAGAAAGGACTTTTGGAGCAACCTGTTCAGAGAGGTGCATCAGAGAACTGATAGAAACATTCCTCAATCACCTGTCGGTTAGGAAATCCGCTGTATGATCCTGCTGGCACAAAAATGATCCAATGTTTATCAAACTTGGACTAACTGTCTTGTGAAAGAGTGGCCTAATGGTAACTTTAATGTTGGATTGTTTATAAACATTTTGATTGGTTTAAGACTGTAATTGAGGTGCTACTTGATGGTATGGCCATGGGTCACTATAGAGGATATCACCCTGGCCTTTCACTGTTGTGCTTATCCAACCAATCCACAAAGGAGTCAGGAGTATTTTAATATGGAGTTCTACTCAGAGAAAATGCTCATGTTTTTTTTTGAGGCCTCAGGCTCAAAACCCAAAGGAAATGCCAATAGGATGAGTTTTTAACACCCATGGATGACGAACACTGGAAAATAACAGGTGAGTCTCACAAAGAGTGAAGAATCATATCTAACTTGGAAACACTAACCCTCAAAGTTAATGATCATGAACCTAGAAAGGGGGTGTGTTCTGCCGCCCTAGAAAGCGTGAGCTGAGTATGTTTGTTTGGTCAGAAGAATTTTAAAAGATATTTACCATACATGGCAAGGTGAGGACTGCTTAATATGCAAAAACATAACTCAGGGGTCCAAAGTTTTTCTTAGCCTGCGCTGGTCATGCCTGGTGGTTGATGAATACCAAAGCTTCAGAGTCTTGATTCTCCATCAGGCCTCCTTCTTCCACCACCCTGCACTTCTTGTTTCTTTATCTCACCCTTTGACTTTATTTTCATCCCTGCCTTCTCCTATTGTCACTGTTTTCATTTTTCTCTTTCACCTTCTCCCCTTTTTGCCTTTCTCTGTCATGCTCTAGGTCAAAGTCTGATGATGAAAACTCCTGGTTCCCAAAACTGAGTGCCAGTTCTCACCACCTGCAACCACCAGAATAAATTCAACACTGACAATAAAGTATATGGTAAAAGGGGTGTAGCTTAGTCAGTAAGATTGGGGGAGGGTGAGCTTCAGATTTTCCAACACTCGCGCTGGCATATGTTGTTAGCATACATAATGATAAGCAGGGTGCATTAGAGGGACCTTGAGGGCTGTGGAAAGGGAGAGGAATGCGGATTGGTAGGAGCACTAAGTGAGAGAAAACACAATATTGTGTACAATGACCAAACTTTCTGAGGAATTTCAAAAGAGAGGGAGAGAGAATGTGTGTGCGTTCAATCAATCAATCAGGGATTTGTAAAGTGCACTACTCACCATTAATCGGGTATGGTGACCGATACCTCACCATACCCGATTGAAAGCACACATTCCCAGCTATTTATCAGAAAATACATTTATTGGGGGAGGTGGGGTGTAACGCACCAAACACCCTCACCCAGAAGCTGCCCCCCTGTATGCCAGACTGACCCATGTAAAAGGAAATTCCACCACCAGTTCTGATTTATATGTTGATATCAGCAAGTGCTAAAATCCTTATTTCTGTTCTACAAGAATAATCAGGAAGAGAACAATGTAGCACCCAATCTCGAGATGAAAATACTGTGGTGGGGGCTGAATAAGCAACCAGTTGTCACAACTCCTCCTTTCAAAACCATACTTCAAAGTCTTAACAATGTAAAAGTAAAACATGTGGGGTTTATTAAAATGTCTCTCAAATATTTATACATTTTGGAAACACGTAGCCACGTAAACATGCACCCAGTGTAGCGCCACTTTCCTTGTGCCCCTTAGCGCCCCCTATCTAAGATACGGCGCGCCATGGCGCAGGGTAGGGGGCAATAGTGTCAACATTTTTTACACTATTGATATACTGTTTAGGGTCACTGCCAAAATGTTGACGCTAACCCTGAACAGTACATAGAGGCCCATTGTAAACAATGGTTTGCCCTCTTTTAACGCCTGTTCTGAGCAGGCATTAAAAGTGCCAAAAGATATGACGCAAAGAAGTCTCTTTCATTTATTTGCGCCATTTTTCCGGCTTCCCTTACGTGGGAACACCCCCTTTGCATACATTATGCCTAGCGCAGGCACAATGTAGCGCAAAGGGTTACAAAGTGGCACAATGCATGCATTGTGCCACTTTGTAAATATGGTGCGGGGAAAAGGCCACCTTAGCGCCACCAAAACAATTAAGCTAAAGCGGCACTAAAGGGGCACTAAGCCCTCTTCAATCAGGGCCACAGGAGTTTTTAGAAGAGCCTGAGTTATTATCTATGCAGTTTAAGCAGCATTGTTTAACGCAACACAACATTTTAGTGATAGAAAAACTCGCTTTTCACCAGGAGATGAACATTATTCAAGAGAGGAGAGAAATCTGTACATATGGACGTCTATGACAATGTTTATCTAGTGAGGTATAATCTAGGGCTGCATTGTTGACTATGAAGCTGTATTTGTATGTGGTATCTATTATACGCATGAATGCTGAAGCTTCTTGGTGCGGAGGAATAGTGTGATTTACAACAATGAAAGAAAGCTTTCAAGTGACAAAATTAGGTGCCTAGTTTGTTTTGGCAATGGTACTCTGTCCATAAGGTTGGTGGAGGACATTACCTCTCCCAATGTCACGGACTACCATGTGCCAAATTTAGAAGTGACTGCAGGTCCTTCGGTCGTCTCTGCATCTTGATGCATCAACGGAGACAACAGGGGCTCCTTTGACAGAAACCGTATGGTCCACCCATCTTTAAATAAGTGAACCAAGACTTTGATGGACATGGTACTGAGATCGTTTGCAACAGTCTGCCAAAGTCTAAATCAAACTCTAAGGGGCATATTTATACTCTGTTTGCGCTGGATTTGTGCCATTTTTTTTACACAACTCTGGCGCAAACTTAACTGCATATTTATATTTTGAAGCTGGACCCGCCTAGCGTAAAAATATTGGAGTTAACGTCACTTTTTGTCTGCGGAAAACTACCTTGCGTCAATGAGATCCAAGGTAGGCATTCCCAGGCAAAATATGACTCTAAGGCCTTTGCGCCTTATTTATCCTCCTGTGAAAAAATCACGCATGGGAGGAGGAGGGCCTTAAAATAGGCGCTAAGCCAGTTTAGTGTCATTATTTGATGCATGGGTCAGGGCAGGCGTTACGGGACCTGTGGGCCATTTTCCATGGTCAGAGGCCATGGGAACAGCCCACAGGTGCCCTTCCCTGCACCCAGGGACACCTCCACCCACACCTGGAGGACACCTAAGGATGGGGGGACCCATCCCAGGTAAGTTTTTATTTTTTGAAAGTGCCATAGGGGGGCCTAACTTGGACTCCCCTACATGGCACTGTGCCCAATGGCCATGCCCAGGCGACATAAGTCCCCAGGGCATGGCCATTGGGCAGGGGGGCATGGCTCCTGTCTTAACTAATACAGGAGTCATGTCTATGAGGGTCGTGCATCAAAAAATTACGCTAGTCAGGTTAGAGTGCCATTATTCTGAGGTCTCACCTACGAGACAGTGCAAGATGCCTGGTAGCTAAAGACCTATTGTCAGTTTACCAAGAACCTACAGTGGGCTTACAGTCTGCCCATTGCTTACCATTGGTCGGCTTTATTGTCACTCTCTTTGCTTACCTCATATTCATTGGCTTGCTTTAGCTTGCCTTCCTCTTCATGTGTTTCCCCTGCTCTGGAGCATAGACTACTTACCATCCTTTTGATTGGCTGAGTTGTATCTTTCCATGCTCACGTCTAAGGAACTACATTATTCATTTTGGTTAAGCACTTCTTGAGAGTGCATGTATCTCCAGCTCTCTCCCACCTCTGCTGTAATTTTTCTGATTCTACCCTGACTAGTGCTATCCTTTGACGCACAACCTCCTGTTTCCCCTAAGCCTCCCCCACCCGGTTAGCATCATTTATTTTGACACGAATCGGGTCTTACCGCCGGCTAGCATCAATCCTTAAATATGACGCCCGGCTGGTGTCCAGGAATGGCGCTAGCTGGCGGTAAACATTTTTTGGTTTGCGTCAAAACGTATAAATTAGGGCCTGGGTTTTTTAAAGTTTGTGAAAAGGCAACCTGACGCAGAGTTTGTATGATGCCATAATGCCATGAATTTATTTTATTTTGTAAAAGGATTGAGGCTAAAATATCCGCTACAAAAATATTGTCAAGACTATATAAATGTAAGTATAGGTTTACTATACTTAAACCTATATATATGATTGTAAATGTTGAATTGAGATTAGTAAATCTATTTTTACCAATATGTACTTATATTGTCAGTTTTTTGGTGGTCATTATATTTTCTACAATATTATTGAAGAACTGTACTAACATCCACGATAATCTGCTACACAGTGGCTGAATTTCACTACTTTGCTGCCGGATAGAATATTTGTCCCTTCCTAATGATAATGTTCTTATGTTGGGTATTCTAAAATTGGTTGGACTTCTACTGAAGCACTTGTCCACTGAACAACCTTGCAGAGGACCACGGACAACTAACATTAGGCCTTGTTTAAAGTCACATAAGTAGGAGGACTACAAACAGTGCACTGGGTGCTGGAACTGGCATTTCTGAACATTCTCACAACAAGGTCAAACTTATAAGCAAGTGCTATTCCTGTTATCACATTATGTTGTGCCTCTGGGGTGAGAGACTTCTTCATTATGTTATTTATGCTGTCTTTGGTACATACACATGGTCATTGGTACATACACATATGGCCTCCCTAACTACCAATATCATTTATAGTGCCTCACTGCCCATATCTGCAACCTCTTATGTATAAGCCTATAGTGCTTATTGATGTTTGTTGTGTGTATGTTGTCATAATGATGTGGTCTACTCATATGGACTAATACAATGCTTTCTCGTTGAGCAGTCATTACCAATATGCAATTTACTAACAACTTTTTCACAGAATTCTGTGAGAACTTCTTTTGATGAG
Organism: Pleurodeles waltl; assembly: GCF_031143425.1. Classification (NCBI taxonomy): domain Eukaryota; kingdom Metazoa; phylum Chordata; class Amphibia; order Caudata; family Salamandridae; genus Pleurodeles; species Pleurodeles waltl. The sequence goes on from NC_090440.1 coordinate 861,932,214, forward strand.
TGGATGCTGTGCCACCATGCTCAGGAACAGGTCGAAAAGCAACCAAACCTCATTGTGTAATGTATTATCGTATTGTAATACATTACGATATGAAGGGCTCTCATCCAGCAAGAGTTACTATGCACTCACACTTAACAATGGGTTGTCATGCCATCCTTACCAGGCAAATACTGTATCAATGTACAAAATTATGTGTCCTGTCTCTGTCATAAAGAGGGAAGGACCATCCACACTCCTGGGAACTGTGTTAGTGTGGGCTGGAGGAACCCCCAAAACTAAACATTAACAGAACGGCTACAATTCAATGAATCGAAGACAGTGTTAAACCACAATTTCATGATTCAATGTGTCCACAATTGAGGCACCTCTCAACACTTCAAAAATCTCTACAATACATCACTTAAGTAAAAGAGCACATGAACAACTGAGTTCTAAATAAATGGAATAAATCTAAGGGTTTTATTACAAAATTAAAAAGAAGCGGTACAGAATAATTGCCATGAAGACTGTTCAGAAAATATAGCATTACAGAGAAGGCCAAAGTAAAAAATATTCTAAGTACCAAGTGAGTACAAAATCAGTAGATAAACAAGCAGCATGTCTAGTAGACTTCAGGGAAGCCCTAGTGTACCCCGAAAACAAGGGATTTCATGCACTATGTTTACATATGAAATCATTAAAACTACAAAATCATAGTAGTATGATCAAAAGTGTTACACTGTCAGCACATCAGAACACAGTTCTATAAAGAGTCATATTGCCTTAGCACCTAAGCACTACCCGACTACATGAAAATGAATTCTGCCTATGCTGTGCTTATGTCATCAGGAATTGGCAGAACTAAGTAGATACATAAACAACAGCAAGCTGTTATGAATGGATAGGGTACACTGAGCTAGCTGAAGGACCTTGACATAAGTTATAGCTTTGTGACGACGCTGGGGAGATTCATCCTCCAATGTCAATGGAAATAAACAGACATGGCTTTGCTTGACTGTGTTCTGCAGAAATAGGGAATAGTGAAATGTGCAGGAGGTAGACAAGGATGACATACATTTTGAACAAGATGGCTACTAGACCCAAATTGAGTCCTAGTTAAAAAGAGTCAGGAAAACACAGTGAACAAAAACCTTTAACACTTGTAACAAGTGCATCTCAGGGCAATAAGTAAGCATTCTAATCACATGTGCTGCTGTAAGGTACAGGGAGAAAGTTTTACATAGCTCAGCAGGTCTGAGAACAACATATAGACTAGGATTCTCAGAAAAGAACAATATTGCTTGTCACTTTTAAACTTTTGTTTGCCTTTGCAAGTGTTTTTATTATCACCGTGACAATTCTAATATTTATACAATAGCACTAAAATAATTGCCTGTTGTGTTTGTAGGCCCCTCTTGTTCTCTGCGAGTCATCTGGCAAGTCTGCTCTCCACTAAGCACCTCTCTTACAAATTGTAATTGCATTTATATAGCATTTAATATCCCTGACATGGCGTTGAAACACTTTACATTACACTGAGCTCCACACTGCTCCAGAGCCCAAAGTTAGTGGTTAGTCCAGTATTATCCATTACGGTTGACTATTGGGAGTAGTTGTGTGTTCCCATATAAACCATTTCATGCACTCATGAAAGCTTTTTGTGGTAATTAAATTAATAGGAGTTATTTGTGATCATTAGCGGGGGCCATGTTACACATACTCATGTGTACTTAATAGATGAAGTTCAGATGGTAAGGTATTATTAGGTTGTAGGGGTAGGACTTTTAGAGTAGAAAAGGTTGTGATCTTGTAAAAGAGTTGTGGGCAGGTTGTAGAAATACAGTAATAGAGATTCAGGAGAACAAGCATGTGAAAGAGTAGGTTGTGTTCAGGGAGAGGCAGCATGCAGAGGATGGAGGGGAATAAGAGGGCCACCTAAAAGTAAAAAAGGAGAGGCAACACCCAGAAGTTTAAGTAAAGATCAGTTTTTCATGCCATATTTTAGGGTAATAGAGGATATTTTCTGAGATAACATACAGGTTTGGTATGCAAGACTAGACGGGAATAATGTCATTTGCATGTGAAGGCAGTACTATATTAGAGATTTTGATAGACACTAGAATCAGATAAACAGTCTGTTCACTGCTAGGCTACTGCTTGACCACTGTTCCAGCCAGGTCAGCTGATGTACACAAGGGTTGGCAGTGAAAAGTAATTGCTGGATATCTATGTAGGGAAATATCAAGAGCTTTAGGCAGCTCTCAAAGAAAGTAGTAACCTCAATATCATAGCACTGTGTGAAAATATACGGTAAAAGAATGCAAACATTGAAAATGCTGGAGAGGATGTCTTGTGATGTTCATCTTCAACTTTGGCTCACAGAATTGATCATCAAAGCAGATTGGGATCAGTTGGGATATGTATGATTGGCATGGTAAAAGTACAAGATGGATGGCAAGTACAACTTCCCCAAACAGTGGAAGTGTATTGCCTGCACTTCTGTGGCCGGAGATTGGAGATCCAAACTCTGAGGTGTGTTGCTAGTTGACAGGGCTCCCTTTAGAAATTCAATGAAGGTTTTGTTAGCAAGAACATGTTGATTAGGCTTCCTGAATTACTGCCCTCTGATAGATAGTACTGGTGAGGGGCACAAATGCAGACTTTGTTGAACAGAAGGAAGAGGCACTTTAGGTGAGGCAAGACCTTTGTCTTCATTGATCACACTTTCAGTTGGGCTGATGCAAAAAACACACACTTTTTTGTGTTTTGTTGTGGGTGCTCCAGGCCAGAGACCACTGTGTTATGTAGGTGAACGTGCTCCTGCTTTTACTTTTAATCCATTCTTTCAAATTGAAGTGGGACAGAACATATTTGATTAAACTCAGAATGTCTCTAGATTTGAGGTGAAAGGAAAGAAACCCAAACTTCCCCTCTCAGCGTTAAAGAAACACAAATGTCTAGTTATCTTTTGATTCCCCTACTTTAAGCCAAGGTATCACAAAACTTAATTCCATTTGAATATATTTGTCCTGTTTGTGGTTCAGCTGAACCAAATAAACTACTTCTGATAGATTGCAGTGGAGTGGTCCAAAAATGAGTCAAATAAAATATGGACCAAGCAGAAACCGGAAAGGGCAAGCAATGTCCCCTTGTTCCCTAAATTCCAGAGGCCTGCTAACTCCTACCTTAGCACTTCAAAAGGTATAACACTGAGTATTTCCAATAAGTCATTCCTTTCCCTCCACATAAATACACTCCTCTGGTCAATATAGAAGAGTGTGTAACCTGGAGCCCTTCTACAGTTGAGGAGCTAGAAGTTATAGAATAATCATGACACGTTGTACAAACAGTAAAAAGTAATCAGTGCAAACAAGATTTTGGCACAAAGGAACAGAAAAGACTACCCTGCACACAGTTGTGACATTTAGTAAACCTCCCCATTATAAAGAAATGATGAGGGTTGGCACATAAGCATAGTGTCTTGCCTCAAGACCATCGTCGGGTGACATAATTTTGACAATTTCGGATACAGTGATGTCAGCCTCTACACGATCTCCACAAGCCATATGAGATACTGGGATCATTCAATTGCATTAATCAGAGAGAATGACTGGTTCGCCCTGTTAAAGGAAATCGCTGGGGTTATCGGGAACATACAAAACAGGGTGACACACCTCTAGGTCATCTGCAGTTTGAATTACACCTCAGTAAAATTGCACAATATCATCTTCACACCGATTCTTAATGCTGAAGTGGGTGCAAGTTTTAGGATGACCCATCATACATCTGGTGAGGGTACGCCAAATAGTTTAGGCTTTGGATATCAGTGCTTAGCACTAGGGGCCAGGTTTAAGAGTCCTTGGCGCCACCAGAATGTCACTTTTTACAAGGTGGTGTTAAGCCACTTTTTGTTTGGCTTAATGCCACCTTGTAAATACGGCCCCTTTACACACAGTACTTTACGTGGATAGGGCGTGCAATGTGTGTTGCAGTGGGTGTTTCCCAGCAACACCCATTGCATTTTGACACTGCCTCAGATTTATGAGGAATTGTACTTCTGTGGCAGCACCAAAATCGAATGCCACCCCAGGGGTGTGTTTAGCATGGCGCAATGAGGAGAAATGCCTTTATTGCTCCTTGTTTTTTGCTCTTTCTATGTGTGCTGCATTCTGCCCACATTGAAAGAGCAAATCGACATTAAAGGTTGTTTTTGTGCAGGAATGTGTCCCTTCCTGCACAAAAAAAATCTCTCCCACAACACAGCCATCCTTGCGCCATGGTGCAAGGGTGGCTGAATTGACACTTGGCAGCAAATTTAGCACCGGTGCAGGGGGAAACACAGATGTGCACCATATTGCTGTTAATACCGCATTCCCTGCGTTTTGAAAATGTCCGAGCGTGGCGCTGCCAAATTTGCCGCAGTGTCGGGCTCCATCATTTTCTTGTAAATCTGGCCTTATTTCGTTATGGGTTACCCATCTAAAAGACAATGATTGATATAGGCTCCAAAGCCCCCTATTGGAGTGACATTACTGTGTTACTACTCTACTATGGCATTGGGTTTTGGAAATCAAGCTGACTGTAGCAGTGCTGTGTAAGAAAGAAGTATCATCTTTTCTCCCACTCAAAGTGGCAATTATGTAACATTCTCAACATGGTACAACTTACTTTAATTTACGTGGTGAAAGCTCCAGATTTAAATGAGTTTAGAAACTTATGGAACACATGACCCATTGTATCCTGGCCCATCTTGAGTGCATTAGGTGTTTCAGTAACCGAAATATTTGACTGGTTAGGGGCTATCAGCATTTCTGTTCGACTTGGGGGTAGCCAGTTGTAGAGGGGAGGGAAATCCCTGAGCAAAACGACGGATTGAAAAGGGATTTATAAGGGAACGACCTTTGTTTCGGCTAAATGGGAATCTGTTTTGCGTGAGGGAATTGTGATGAAAACGACTCATTTGAGTGATTGTGAATTGGCGCGCATGGGCTGGATAATTCAAGGAGTGCAGGAAAATGTACTCCTCTGTGAAACTCCAAAAAAGTAACTGTTTGGAGATAAGAAATAACGAGCAGAGAAGTCAGTCATCGAAGAAAAGACTTCTAAGAGCAATAACAGTATGGAAAAGAAGCAACCTACAGTCAAAAGAGAGCACCTTTCTCCGTATTCTTTTGAAAGCCCACCCCACCTGCCAAGGCACAAAACCGACCTAATCTTCAAAAAGCCTGTCTTCACTTTGCACCACACTCTAAACTACATTACATTCACCATGGCGCACTCAGCTTTAGCCTTTTTCACATTTCTCCTTCCACCCAGTGCTTTAAATGGGCCGGTACTGTCCGGTACTGAGTACAGGCATATTTTTATTTTGAGAGGGAGAGTACCGGCACATCTCAAGAAAAACGTAATACTTTTAATTGGAGAGTACCGGCACTTCTCGGAAACAAGAAGGTACTGTAGCACAGAGTACCTGCACTTTAATTTTTCCATTTCAAGCACTACTTCCACCTACTTCGCCCTCCTTATGCCAAAGGCCACGAGTCCCATCTTCCACTTCCTCCACCATTGTTTTTTCAAATATACCGCAAAAACGTTGCCTCCACCAGATGTCCTGCCCTCCTTGCGACAGACTCCTCACTCTTACCTCCTCCATTAAGCCGTGGCGCCGGTCAGAGTTTAGTTCAAGCCTTGTGTATGTGTCTGTGAGGAGCTCCTGTCCATGGAACGTCAGAGACAGGTTAAAGATGTGGTTATCTATGTTGTTTGGATTTATAGTCCACAAGGAGGCGGCGAGACACCTGTTTAATTTGACTGTGTCCACGGAGGGCTGGAAATATCCGTGTCCTCTGGGAGGACAGGAAAATTTAACTGGATGTACCCCCAGTAGGGAGTGGTTGGCAGGGAGTGGGGGGAGGATGAGACGCATACAAAACAATCCTATTACAAAGACAATTATTGAATTTGAAATTAAATTGCCTAGTGCTCAATAAAATGTCTAAGTGAGCTAATGCTCCCTTTGCAGATTTCTTTGTGATGATTGAAGATCTCTGATTCTAATTCTCGTACACGTGACACCTTTCAGAGGCTGATGAAATAAGAGCGTAGGAATTCATTATTTGCTTATCTTGGAAGATACACAACTGCAACAGCAATATATATTACATTTATAGAAGGTAAATAAATTCACCGAAAAGCAGAGCCCGCCTTGAATCAGATCCCGTTCTTGGCAAATGATAGGCAGCCTTCGGACCCCTATCGTCGTGTTTGGATTTTACCAGTGACTCCCAAGTTGCGCATAAAAGGGAGTTTCAAGACAAGATGCAGTCTTTCTGTGATCCACAAGAGGTCACTGTGTACTCTATATTTCCAGTACAGAGAACAAGCGATAGACGTTTAGGCTTGTGCACGTTATAATGTTCCATATGTACCCTTGCAACTTTAGAACGTTCATAATTACATATGTTATTGTTACTGAACTCAATGAAGTTATGCTGATTGTATCGATTTTGGACGTCCGAAAATAAGTGAGGATTTCCTGGTGTATAATTTGTGTTTGTGTCGGGTGTAGTAACCCCTTGAACTTATGTGGAAAGTGGTTGTTCGCGAAGAGCTGAGCAAACAAAATAAAGTGCACCAAATATGGAGTGTTGTTTCATCCATACTTCCAGAATGTGTGATTTAGCTGAGGCAACTACTGCGAGCCCAATTCTCAAATACTTACTCAGGCTTACTCTTGGAGAACTCCTGGTTCCACCCGAACAGTTGTATACATGGTCCTGTTCTCTGACTTCACTGTACTGAGTTCATCAGTTGCTAACAAGTGCATCTCAGACCCCCTTATCCATTATGACCATTTGTCGTTGGATGCCCCTGAAACGTCATAAAACTGTTATACTTTTATTCTGAGGTCTCACCTACGAGACAGTGCAAGAAGCCTGGTAGTAAATACCTATTGTGAGTTTACCAAGAACCTACAAAGGGCTTACAGTCTGCCTATTGCTTACCATTGGTCGGCTTTATTGTCACTCTCTTTGCTTACCTCATATTCATTGGCTTGATTTAGCTTGCCTTCCTCTTCATGTGTTTGCCCCTCCTCTGGAGCATAGACTGCTTACCATCCTTTTGATTGGCTGAGTTGTATCTTTCCATGCTTACGTTTAGGAAACTACATTATTCATTTTGTTTAAGCATTTCTTGACAGTGCATGCATCTCCAGCTCTCTCCTACCTCTGATTCTCCCTCCTGGGGTCCATGTTGGTCTTTCCCTTATGTGCTGCTCACTCTCTCTCTTGTGTTCTTCTCTGCCACCAAACTCCCACAGCCCCACATTGCTGTCTTTCCTGTGTGCTTTTCCTCTCAGCCCTACATGTTGGTCTCTGATGAAACTTAGAAAGAATAGGGGGAGTGGCCACCCTCAGCGTGCACCACCCCTCAGGTGTGGGAGGTGAGGTGATCACTCCATTTCATTTTCCTCCATCTTGCATTGTAGGAAAGTAGCCACTTAGGGTCAGGGTTGTGTCCCCTTCCCACAAGAAGTGTTCACATAGTGGCTGTACCCTATGCTAGGTAGCCCTAAATACAGTATTTAGGTGGCATCCCTGACCAAGACCTCAGATTCAAAAGACACAAAAAGACCAGGGAAAAGAAGGCCCAAGGCACAAGAAATGAAGCCCTGCTGCACAAAGAAAAAGACACCAAACTCTGCCTGTTGCTCCAAGGACCTGACAATCATTGCTGCAGTATCACATGGAAACCTGAAGGACTCTACAAAACTCCAGCCCACTTCCAGCCTTCTAAAGATCACCAAGAAACTCCCTCAGAGTGAAGATATCACGTTCCTGCTCTCTGCAGGCATGGAACCCATGATGTCCATTTATTGACCTGCTGCTAACCAACGACCAGAGGACTAGACCTGCCTCTCTACCAAGTTTTGTGGCACTAGGACCTTTCAGGGCTGTGGCGCAATAGAACCAGAGAAGCAGAGTCCATTCTGGACTACCAAAAGCACAGAAGCAAGCACCCATTGAGAGACTTCAGGACACCCGAAACCCACCCCCTGAGTGGCCCAGCTGACCTGCAATCCACCCTCAAAGCTGCCTGCTCCTGACCGCGAGGACTCCAAGGCGCCTGATGCCTGGCTGACCTATCTACACTGCACATGGCCTCCCTGGCCCCTGCACTGACCAACCAGCTGTGCTCCCACTGTCCTCAAGCCCTTGCAACCTCCTCCCTCCAAGGAGACCCTTCAGACTTACCTTTAAGCCCCCTGTGCAGTGTGGTTCCAAGTGACCCCCTTCTCCTTTGCTCACCAGCTCTAGTATCTTCAGCTGCTGCTCCCGCTCGAACCAGGAACTGCCCAAACTTCTCTGGCTCAACTATTAGACCTGTCCTCAACATAAAAATGGAAGGTGACACTTCTGAGAGCATTGCCTAATTTTATATGCATTTTTGCATTTTCTCCCATTTATTCGTATGGTGTGTAATTACGCATAAAAATAGTGCATTTTCCATACTTTGAAAATTTATAACTAAAAAAGTACTTACCTTGTAATGAAGTTCTTGGTCTTAAAATGTTATAAAAATCTATGTTATTTCTGTAAATTGGTCTCAAGTTATTCTTCTGAGTATATGTCTTCATTTATTGATACTGTGAGTACAACATATGCTTAGCACAACTCCTGGATTAGCCTAACTGTCCACCCACACTACAACAAAAATAGAAAATGAATGGATCTATTATTACCTCTGGATACCAAGGTGGGATTGCTTGGACTCTCTTCACAGTGCACGTCATTTTCGCACACTATATAGAGAGCCAGCCTCCTACATTTGGTGGATCAGTGGTGGGATCTAAGACTTTGCATTTGCTTATACTACTTTGTCAACAAATGATCACGAGTAACTCTAAAAATTGTCTTTAGCCTAATTGCATTTTTCAATTGGACTATTTTTCAAAATTTCTAAAATTAGTTGATAGGGCCCTGGTTAGATCCCTAAAATAGTAATTAAACGTTTTTAAAGACTTTACTTTAGATAGGACTTAGATTTTTTTTTAACAGTTTAGTAACATAAAGGCCCTCATTATGACATTGGTGGTAAATCCCACTTACCGCCATGCTGACTGCGCCAACATACCGCCACCGCAGCGGATATCCGTTCACCATATTATGACACACACACACCAATCCGTCACTATTCAGTCACAGACATAAGTCACGAAAGGTCAGTGATAAACTGGCGGTATCAAAACCCACACCATTACGACAACAGAAATACACCCATCACATTATGACCCACGAATCACCACAGCGGACATTCAACTGTGGTAAACCATTGGTGGTACATACTGCTGCGCTCAAAATACACACACTCAAACAAAACAACACTACATTGGTCAATTTAAATAACACACACCTGACACCCATACACACACCACACTCACACACCCACAGCACTATAAAACACACACCCACACTACCCACAACTCTTGATGACTACAAAACATTGGCATGAGATAGACACCACGACTACAGACAAAACCAGAGCCACACACCACCTATACCTATACACCAACCACGCACCCCACATCACACACCCCAACACATCACCCTACATACCCTCACCTACACAGCTCACACAACACCCATGGCACCACAAAGACACCCCCGATTCTCAGAGGAGGAGCTAGGGTCATGGTGGAGGAAATCATCCGGGTAGCGCCTCAGCTACTTGGAGCACAGGTGCAGCAGATACCCATTTCTAGGAAGATGGATCTATGGCGTTGGATCGTGGACAGGGTCAACGCCATGGGACAGCACCCCAGAACAAGGGATGCCATCAGGAAGAGGTGAAATGACCTACGGGGGAAGGTGCGTTCCATTGCAGCAAGACACCAACTCGCTGTACAGAGGACTGGCGGTGGACCCCCACCTACTCCCCCATAACTAACAACATGGGAGGAGCAAGTCTTGGCAATCATGCATCCTAAGGGCCTTGCCAGAGTAGCAGGAGGACTGGACTCTGGTAACTCAACTCTCTACTACTACTACCCCCATACCTGCATGCCATCACATACCCCCACCCTTACCCTCACTCCCATCACTCCACTACATCCCACAAACCCCACCATCACATCTCACTCATCTCAATGCCAAGCCCTGCATGCCATACCAAAGCATGGGCACCACTCACAGACCAGCTTGGACACCCATCACTAAAGCATGCACACTAGAGAGAACTAATCATCCCTCCATACACCAACATACACAAGTGAAAGCTGCCAGGGCAAATACAAACAAAGAGGGCAACCCACCGATGCACAATATGTCACACACAGAAACAACAACACAGCATTTACATCCCCACAGGTATCCCAGCCAATGTCAGCGGCGAAGAGGTGCCAGCAATATCCAGTCCCCCAACTGAAGAGGCCCACAGTGATGACAGCAACTCTGGTCGCCTGGATCTGGATGACCAACCTGGCCCATCAGGGAACTCCGGACCGTCGGTTACCCAGGCGCAGACACACACCACCACAGAGAGCCTCTCCCATCAGGAAACACCACCACAGCACCCACCCAGCGTACCCATACCTCTGTCCCCAGGATATGTCAATCAGCAGTGTGTCCACCACTACAGGGACCCCAGGGCACCCCTCATACCCAAGACAATCAGGGACCTGGGGTCAGTGACAGTGGGCAAACCGTTCAGGTGACAGAGGCACAGGACAACAGGGAAACTGGGAGGAGTGCTGTGCGCCAGGGGGAGGACAGGCCCAGGGAACCGACTTTCCAGGAGGCACTATCAGAGATCCTGGGAGCACACCAACATTCCCATGATACACTGGGCCAGATCCTAGACAACGTGCAGGAGAACAGGCGGTTGCAGGAGGGGCAGTACCAGGGGATCAGGGAGGAATTGCAGGCCATTAACATCACCGTGGTCTCCATAGCAGGGGTGCTGGCAGACATTTCCAACATTATGAGGGCGGCAGCCTCACAACAGCAGGCCCCTGCCACTAGCCAGACATCTGAACTGCCTTCCACCTCCGCTGCCACTAGTGGACAGGAGGCCCCACCACAGGACCAACAGGCCACCAGCACCCCTCCCCCTGCAGAAGGTGAACCACCCCGCAAACGTACCCTGCGATCCAGGCAGAAGCCAGAGACTATTGCCAAGACCCCTGCCAAGAGAAGAGACTCTCCTGATTTTCACCCTTGTGTCCCATTCTGTCACCCTGTCCACCTTGAACTGCCGTTGCTCCACTTCCTATGTCCCCTTGGACAATGCGCCTGTGCTGGAAATAGACTGGAACAATACCCTGAACTTTCCTCCATCATTACCCTATCCCAATGCACTTGCCCCTCTACATCTTAGCACTTAAATAAACACCCTTTGAAAAAATGCAAGTATGGAGTATGCCAAACTTATTTTAGTATGTATTAGTTAAGCCAGGTTCAAACATTGCAATTCAAATGTACAGTAATGTTCAAATAGGAAAGGCCTGTAGTTGGCTGTAGTGATCACACCAGGAGCGATAGTGGGGCACCAACATCTGCAAAATGAGTTGCCAAAGGGTACAGTGAGTGGGCATAGAAGTGGGAAATAACAGCATGCCAGTGCCAAAGATAATCTAAATAATGACAATGAAATGTGAAGTAACACTGTCTTACCTGTGTATCATTGGAAATATTGTCGAATCACTGCTGTTCTGTTGTCCTCTTCCTCATCGTCTGCCTCTTCATCCTCACTGTCCACAGGGTCCACTGCTGCCACACGACCATCTCCATCCTCCTCATCCTGCAGAAAAGGCACATGGCATCTCAAGGCAAGGTTGTGCAACATGCAGCATGCCATGATTATCTGGCAGACCTTCTTGGGTGAGTAGCACAGGGATCCCCCTATTAGATGGAGGCACCTGAACCTGGCCTTAGGGGGCCAAAGGTCCATTCCATTATCCTTCTTGTTCGCCCATGTGCCTCATATTAACGTTCTTCTGCCCTTGTCCTAGAATTCCTCACAGGGGTCAGTAGCCATGATAGGTTGGGGTAACCTGAATCACCTTCAAATATCGAGGGACAACATTTAGCCACACACTATCCTATATGGCCCACACCACACCCATACACCAACATCTACTGGGTGGGAACCAGGGCTCACCTATTATCCACACAGGGTGCCTCTGTAGTTGGACCATCACATTTGGGATGCTGTTATTCCTCAGGATAAAGGCATCATGCACCAACCCAGGATACTTAGCATTGACATGGGAGATGTACTGGTCCACCAAGCACACCATATTGACATTCATGGAGTGGAAACTCTTCCGATTTCTGTACACCTGTTCATTTTGCCAGGGGGTGGGGGGAACGCAATATGTGTTCCATCAATTGCCCCAGTTATTTTGGGGCTATGTCCCATTGCATAGAAGTCAGCCTTCACTGTGGCCAAATCCTCCACCTGGGGGAATACAATGTAGCTGCACATGTGTTTAATCAGGGCAGACAACACTCTTGTCAGACTATTGAGAACATTGGCTGTGACATTTCTGCTTCCAAGCCCACTGTCACTTGGAAAGAACCAGTTGCCAAGAAATGGAGCACAGATAGGACTTGCACAAGAGGGAGGATTCCAGTGGGGTGACGGATAGCAGATATCAGGTAAGGCTACAGTTGGGCACACAGCTCTTTGATTGTGGCCCTGTCCAGTCTATAAGTGAGGATAATGTGCCTGTCCTCCATTGTTGCCAAGTCCACCAGGGGTCTGTACATGGGGGTGTGTTTCCATCTCCTATTCATCTGCAGCCGTTGCAGTCTAAGGGACAAAAGAGTGAGGAGCCGGTCACAAACTGAACATCGGAGCCACAACAGTACAATGCATGATGTTAATTTGTAATGGGTAAGTGGTTTTTTTCTTGTATGTACAATTTTTAACTGTGATGCAGTTATTATCCAGGTCCTGCCCTCCTACCCCCCTGAAATGGCATCTGCCTGTCCTGTGTGGAGGGACAGGTGAAAGTGAGGTCATTCCGCTGACGTTGTGCGCCGTTGCGAGAGGCGGTCGAGAACTGTTGTGCAACTCCTCATTGGTTAACATTGGGCCCTATGGGATATACTGGCCAATGGTGATGTATGCCGGTGGTGACAGTATGCACCGCCACAAGCGTGACCGCCATTTTCTATCTGACCACTCACTTGCTACCTGACTTTCCATAGAAGAGGACCTACACTGCATGTGCTGCTGTGACCCGTGTCTGGAACCTACCATGGCTCGTGTGACTGGGGAAAGGGCCCAGGCCTTCACCTCGGCAGAGCTGGAGCAAATGGTGGATGGGGTCCTACCCCAGTATGCACTTCTGTATGGGCCTCCAGACCAACAGGTGAGTACACTGTAAGCATGATGCATGTGGCATGAATGCATGGAGTGGTGTGTGTGAAAGCCTTGTGTAGTGGGGGGTGGGTGGATGTCCCCTGGGTGGCGTACAGCTTGTGTGCTGGGCCATGTGTGTGTAAATGGCATTGTGAAGGGGCATGGTGGGCCATAAGTGTAACAGGCCACCGGTCTGACAGATACCATTTCCTGTTTGTATTTCTCTGCAGGTCAGCTCCCATCAAAAGAAGGGTATATGGCGTGCAATCGCCAAGGACGTGCGAACCCTGGGGGTCTACGGGAGGCAGAGCACCCACTGTCGGAAACGGTGGGAGGACCTAAGACACTGGGCACGGAAGACGACGAAGGCCCAGCTGGGGATGGCCTCCCAACGAGGAAGGGGTGCCCATCAAACCCTGACCCCCTCTGAGGGCCCGCATACAGTCGATGGCCTATCTGGAGCTGGATGGGAGCTTGAGGGTATCACAGCACCCACAAGGAGGTGAGTACAGTGCCCATCATTACAACTTATGCATAGTACGGTGGTATCCGGGTGGGGGTTGTGTGCCAGTGGGTGCCCCTAGGCTAGGGTTGACATTGCAGAGTAGGTCCCATGTTGGCCAGGGATCTGAAGTGATAATCCTGCTACCTAGCTCGTAGTCATCCACAACTGGACTGGGCTGTGTGGGTTCCAGGTGTGCTGCATTTGCCAGTATGTGCCCCATGCCTTGGTGGCTAGCATTATAACTGGTAGTGCAATGCATAGTGCGTAGGGCTGTTCCCTGTGTGTGAGTGTGCTGTGTATGCCAAAGGTGGTGTTGGTGCAGCCATTGACCCAGTGTATCCTGTCTCTCCCCCCCTTTTTGTTTTGTCACCCTGTCCTTATGTGCATTAGCATCATCTGGCGGGGAAGCCGGGGCACCTGCGATGGAGGGAGCTGCATCCCACAGGACCTAGGAGGCAGAGTCCACCAACGCTGAAGGCACCAGTGGGACGGAGGGCGAGGGGAGCGCCACGCGGAGACTGAAGGAGACAGTTCAGACTCTGATACCTCCTCTGATGGAAGCTCCCTGGTGGTGGCGGACACATCTGTGCTCACCCCAGCTACAGCCACCACCCTCCCAGCAGCCCCTCAGCATGTTTCCCGTGCCCGCTCACCCAGGAGGGTGGGCATCTCCTTCGCCCCATGCACCTCAAGCCCTGCCCCCGTGAGCCCTGCTGCCTTGAGTGAGGAGGCTATTGACCTCCTGCGATCCATCTCCGTTGGGCAGTCAACCGTTGTGAATGCCATCCAGGGGCTGGTATCCCAAATGCAACAGACAAATGTATTCCTGGAGGTCATTCACACTGGCATGGCGGCCCAACATTGTCCCTGTTTCCACCCGTTCCCCTCCAACTTCCTCTTCCCAGTCCCATTCCCCTCAACCCCAGCATATCCTAAGCACACAGGCAGACGAGCATGCACACAAGACAACACACAAGAGTGGCACAGGCAAACACAAGCACCACACATCATCCCACAAACACCATCCAGATGCAGACATACCAACATCCGCAATTTCCACTGTCTCCCCCTCCACCTCCCTCCCAGTTGCATCTACACCCACACCTGCATGCACTACATCCTAATTCACTACCAGCATCACCACCACACCTAGCAGGGCACACACCTAACTAGCAGACACCTACACAACGGCCATGCACATGTCCCCTGGGTCCTCTCCCACTGTGTCTGTCCCCTCCTCCTAAAGTACGCAAACGCAACACTCAGACACCCAACAGCCATCCACCTCACAACAGCATCCAGCCCATGCACCTGCACACAAGCACAGTAGACAACCACTCCCTCTTTCTCCACTCCCAAACATTCTCACTCCTCCTGCCCTAATGTCCCTAAGAAGCTTTTCCTCTCCACCATTGACCTCTTCCCCACCCCTCTCCCCCCCGCCCTTCACATCTGGCCAAGGTGGCAAAAACCCAGGGAAGCACCTCAGCCACCCAGTCCACAGGCCCAGTAGTCTCCATACCCACTTGTGGTGGGGAAGGATCCAGGGCACCAGGTAGCCTCAAGGAAAGGGTGCCTGCCCCAGCTGCTGCCCGGAAGGGCAAGGAGCAATCCCCAGCTGCTGCCAGAAGGGCAAGGAGCCCATCCCCAGCTGCTGCCAGGAAGGGCAAGGAGCCATCCCCAGCTGCTGCCCAGAAGGGCAAGGTGTCTGCCCCAGCTGCTGCCAGAAAAGACAAAGAGCCAGCAGGCAGGAAGGACAAGAGGCCTGGTGCAGGGACTCAGACGGAGCACCCACCACCAACCATGGTTGTGCAGCCATCTGAGGCTGCAGGGGATGGGCTGGAGCCTCCCCCACCACCACCAGCAGCAGCATCAGCACCACCACCACCAGTGGGCAGCCATCCGAGGCTGCAGGGGATGGGCTGGAGACTCCCCACCACCACCAGCAGCAGCAGCAGCCACACCACCACCAGTGGGCAGCTATCTCAGGCTGCACAGGATGGACTGGAGCTTCCCCCCACCATCACCAGTAGCAGCACCACCAGTGGGAAGCCATCCAAGGCTGCAGGGGATGGGCTGGAGCCCTTTCCCCACCAGCAGCAGCAGCACCACCACCACCAGTGGGCAGCCATATGAAGCTGCAGGGGATGGGCTGGAGCCTCCCCCCACCAGCTGCTGCAGCAGCAGCACCACCACCACCACCACTGAGCTGCCGTCACCTGCCAGCGGACGGTATGTAGTCCTGCCTCCATAGGCTGCTGGGCGCCTGTCCCCTGCAAATCACGTGCAATCCCCAGGATCAAGAGCACAGGGCATGATTCCCCCTCCAGAACCAGTGGGTAAGACACCCACCAACCCCAGCCTCCCCTTGATCAGAAGCACAGGGTACGATGCCCCCTCCAGAACCAGTGGGTAAGCCACCCACCAACCCCAGCCTCCCCAGGATCAGAAGCACAGGGCACGATGCCCCCTCCGGAACCAGTGGGCAAGTCACCCACTTGAGAGACTGTGGCCTTGCACTCCCCAGGACCAAGCACAGGGCATGTTGCCCCCTCCAAAAAAAGTGGGCAAGTCACCCACTCGAGAGACTGTGGTCTTGCACTCCCCAGGACCAAGCACAGGGCATGTTGTCCCTCCAAAAGATATGGGCAAGTCACCCACTCGAGAGACTGTGGCCTTGCACTCCCCAGGACCAAGCACAGGGCATGTTGCCCCCTTCAGAACCAGTGGTCTTGTTTCATCTGCCGGCTAAGGTGCCCTTCCGTTCCCCGTCCCCCTGAGGTGCCTGCCTATTTTCCAACTGATGCCCCTGCAGTGTTCTCTCCGTGTTGGTGCAGGTGACAAGTGGGGCCTTGGACTTTGGCCTGTGGCCCATGCACACTATGGACTAGGCAGTGTCCATTGAACTGTACATATGTATATAGCATTAAAGTGCATTTTCGTATTTCTACTGTGTTGTTATTATTACACTCACTTTTGCACAATCCTGTTGTCCTTGCATTATTCATCGGGGTACGGAATAAATATGTTTTAGTAATGCAGCTGATTGTGTATATGGTGTTGGGGAGGTGTTTTGCGTGTGTGTGTCACTCGCTTTTTCCTCCCTCCCTCCCCTGTGCGCTAGGCGGCTGTACTCACAATGGTCCTCTTCGCCGCCGTTGGTGTTCGTGGTGGAGCAAATCATCGGGAATATATGAAGTTCAGGCTCCATGGTGGTGTGGTTCTTCCCTGTGTCACCAAAAGTGAGTCCTTTCTCTTCTGTGCAGTGATTCCGCCAGGCTTTTGATGTCATTGGTACCGCCCCGGATAAGATGGCGGATTGATGTGTCTTAATATGGTGGGCGGAACATTGACTTCTGCCTGGCTGTAGCTGGCTACTGCCATGGTAGCTGTTGTATCCGCCCTAGCGGTCGGTGTGGGAAATTGGCTGTCTATCTGAGTTCTCACCGCCATGGTCATAATTTGGCAGTAATTACAGCCAGTCTGTTGGCGATATTACTGCCACTTTATCACCGACTGCCAGGGTTGTAATGAGGGCCAAAAGGTCTGATACAGAGAACCAGGATCAGAGATCAACCTGACCTCTTACATGGGGTATAACTATACCCAGCTAAGGACTTTCTGTAAAGCTTACCAAATTTACACTGGAGCTCATGCTGCCACTGAAAAATGTAGAAAGCTTGTGGCAGCCTATGAGAAAGAACATCCAATGGAAGAAGGAGATTCCTCAGAAAATCCAGAAAACTCATATGGAGCTGAGGGGGAGATGAGGGCCACTGCTGCAGACGTAAGAGCGCCCTCAGGGAAGTATTTGGCTCTAGAAAGGTTGACCAAAAGGTTGCCCTTAGAAGCTCAACTTTTGGAAATAGAGATAAAAAAGAGAGTTTGCCTTAGGACCCATCTCTGGTGGAAGCATACAAATAACTATGGAGAAAGAGAAATATTTTAATGTAAGACTCTCCAAAGGAGTTGTCCCCCCTTACACAGAATGTGATGACATCATTAAATGGTTTTCTGCTTAAGAGAGAGCCTCAATAGCCAGGGAAGTAGATAGGAAAAGTTTGGGCTCTCTATTGTGCAAACAGTTCTCAGGTAAATGCAGGGAGAGACTCCTGATATTAAATGAGGTAGATGCTAAGTCTTATGACATCATGACGTATACCCTGTTTGAGGGCATTGGACAGACAACTGAAGAATACAGAATAACATTCAGCGAGACTCGAAAAACCCTGAGTCAGTCCTGGGTGGAATTTCTGGACTTTTCAGTAAAAATGCTGGTTGTCTGGTTAGACGGTAACAAGGTACAGGATTATGATGGGCTTTACAATTTAGTTATGAAAGACCATCTATTGAGTAATTGTTACAATACAAAAAGAAACTACATCAGTTCCTGGTAGACCTAGGTCCACGTTCTCCTCTAGAGTTGAAGAAGAAGGCTGAACGCTGGGTCAAAACAAGGGTGACCAAAACGTCCACTGGTGGGGGAGACACCAAAGAAAGAGGCCAAAAAGTCCCCCCCCCTATGGGAAATATGGGAACCAAAATAAAAAACAAAAACTCTTCACCAGGCCAGCAAAGACCTGTTCAGGAGGGTGGGCCCAGAGACTCCACACAGTCGAAGGGTGGGTATCAAGGGAACCACTTTAATACCAGAAAGTCTTGGTTACGTGATTATAAGGCAACAGGACGTCGAACTGGAGACCCTAGCTGTAAAGCAAAAAGAATGCCTCTAGTTCAACTGCAGTAAATGCAGTTGCTAATCTCCCGATGGGATCTCAGTTGTGGCCTGACCATGTCAGTGAACCCACTGAGGCAACATTAGTCACTGAGGGAGGGGTAGATTTATCCTGTGCTGTCTGGCCCACTCATATGACAAAATGCAGAAATCATCCCTTTATTAATGGGACAAGAGCAGAGGCCTTGAGAGACACTTGTGCTAGTGACATTATGGTGACTCTGTAACTCGTTTACTCAGATCAGTATCTGATTGGGAAGACCTATCCTGTCACCAATGCTGACAATGTCACAAAGATCCATCCTATGGCTATGGTGTCTTTGGAGTGGGGGGAGTAGCTGGACAGAAGGAAGTGTCTGTGTCCCTATCCATCCTTGTAGACCGTCTGCTTGGAAATGACCTGGAAAACTCCCCTGGGGCTGAAGTAGAACTAAGGACCCATGCAGGAATGATTGGGATCCCAGAATGGGGTTTTGTGAAAACCAGAGCACAAAGCAAACTCCAAAGTGAACAAGAGGTGTTGGATCCCGGAAGAATGGACCAACGCTCCAAGAGAAAAGGCAAGGAGACCAGGAACTAGCTTCTAAACAGATTCCACGTCAGAACCCCTCTTCCCGGGAAGATGACTTGTCGGCCCCAGAGGGAACTGAGCTTGCAGAGCTTGGGCCTCACCACCCAGAGCTCTTAGTTCCAGTGGGACCATCTAGGGAGGATCTGTGTCAAGTACAGAAAACATGTCCCAGTCTTGAAAGCCTGAGAGAGCAAGCTGCACAGAAAGAACAAGGTTCCCACAGGGTCTATTGGGAGGATGGACTCCTGTATGCTGAGGCCAGAGATTTCAAGCCTAGTGCAACTAGGAGGGTGGTAGTACCTCAGCAGTACAGAGAGTTTCTTCTCTCGCTAGCCCATGACATTGGCCCTTGCTGGGCATCTAGGGCAAAACAAAACCTGGAGTAGGCTTGTGAATCACTTTAACTGACCTGGGATGTTCTAAAAGGTGAAGGGCTTTTGCTAGTCATGTGTCTCCTGTCAAGCCACTGTTAAGAGAGGAGGTCACCTAAAGGCCCACCTAAACCTACTAGCTGTGGTTGGGGTGCCCTTTGAAAGGTATGGGTTCATATTGTTGTCCCCCTGGACCATCAACAGGCCTCAGGAAATAGGCATATCCTAGTGGTAATGGATCATGCTACTAGATATCCTGGAGCTATTCCTCTTAGGACCATCATTGCCCCTGCAGTGGCCAAGGCCCTCCTGGGTCTTTTTAGTAGGGTGGCTTTCCTAAAGAGGTGACACATGTTCAAACTTTGTTTCTGCATACTTAAACTACATGTGGCAGGAATGCGGTGTGACTTATAAGTTCACTATCCCATACCATCCGCCAATCAATGGATTGGTTGAACGGGTTAACCAAACATTGAAAGTCATGATTACAGGACTCCCTGAAAAACTAAGAGGGAGATGCAATGTCTTGGTTCCATGTCTGCTTTTTGCCTACAGGGAAGTGACACAGAAGAGAGTAGGGTTTCCCCCTTTGAACTTTTGTTTTGGCATTCTGTTAGCGGTCCATTAAGTCTTCTGAGGGGAGGCTGGGAGAGGCCTCTCAAAGATCCCAAACAAGACATTGTGGATTATGTGCTTGGCCTTGTTTCAGAATGGCTGAGTACATGGAGAAAACAAGCAAAAACCTTCAGGCCAGCCAGAAGCTCCATTATCACTGGTATGCCCAGAAAGCTTCTATGGTGGAATTCCAACCAAGGCAAAAGGTATGGGTGTTGGAGCCTGTGGCTCCTATGGCTCTCCAGGACAAGTGGATTGGGCTCTACTCTATCCTTGAAAGAAAAAGGGAGGTCACCTACTTAGTTGACCTTGGCAGTTGCAAGAACCTCAAGAGGATCATTTATGTAAACCGCCTGGAGTCCTATTTTGTCACAGCTGATGTGGCCATGCACAAGATTACAGATAAGGGACAGGAAGAAGAGAGTGAGCTTCTCCCTTATCTGCTCTCCAGCAATCCAAAAGATGGTTCTGTTGATGGAGTGGTCTTGTCAGACACCCTCACAGAGCAACAGCAGGCTGATTGCAGGCAAGTCTTCAACCAGTATGCTGAACTCTTCTCTATGACCCCTGGTATGACCAGCTGATGAGGCTCTGCAAAAGGTAGGCCTCACTATCAAGGCAAGCAAGTGCCAGGTAGGGCAGGGAAAGGTTGTATACTTGGGCCGCCTGGTAGGTGGAGGTGAAGTTCGACCACTAAAGCCCAAGATCCAGACAATTATGGCACTGCCTTTTGGGCTTGGGAGGGTCAAACTACCCAGACTCACGTCAGGGCTTTCCTTGGCTTGACTGGGTACTATAGGAGGTTTGTGAAGAATTATGGCACCGTAGGGGCCCATCTCACAGAACATACCTTCAAAAAGATGCCCAAAATGGTTAACTGGACAGTGAGTTGTCAAAAGGCTTTTGACACTCTAAAGGATAAAATGTGCTCTGCCACATTCCTGAAAGCTCCAGACTACTCCATGTCATTGATGGTCCAAACAGATTCTTCTGAGCATGGGGTAGGAGAAGCGCCAGCCCAGACAAATGATGAGGGACATGACCAGCCTGTTGATATAAGCAGAAGACAAAACAGAACAAAAATGAAGTGCCATAGAGAGGGAAGCCTTTACTGTGGTCAGGGCCATGAAGAAGGGATGGTGTCAATATGCTATATGCTTTCCCAGAAACATCCATGCTGATTTATTGGCATAGAGGAGTAAGACAGTTCTTATGTGCATGAACCCAAAACTGGGAGATTACACTAAAAAAGAGACGAGTGATGATGGTAAAGGCTTATTACTTTGTGAGGGGATGGTTAGGTCTGTAACCAAATATATTTAAAACCTTTATAAGCCTGGACAAAGCACAGTATTCTATGAGCAAAGTATTTACAGGAGGTAGTTGTTATGGCAGGACTGGAAGGCGAGGCCACCCTTCTGGCTGAGCCAATTTCAGAGCCCATTATCAGAATGCATCATACCAAGGATATGGAACATAAAGAGGAAATCAACCTAGTTCCTAATTTTATCCTCAAAAAGGCAGAGAAAGAGTTTTTGGTAACAGAGGAAGAGGATAAAGTTTCCAATTCATCTCAAATCCAGTTTGAGTATGAAGATCTCTTCCGGTTCTATCCCAACAAGTTTGGGAGGAAGGTTGAATATTTCAAGGAACAATGAGTAGCAATAACAAAAGATCCTTGGGTTTTTCAAGCAATAGAAGGTTATTGAATAGAATTTGATTTTGAACCATAACAACTGAAAGAACCAAGCGATTTAATGTTTCATAAAGCTCTAGAACGGATTGTTCAAGAAGAAGTGAAGTGAAGTGAAAAGAAGGCAATAGTAAAAGTAGGAGAAGGGGAAAGGAAGTTTGTAAGTTTTTTCTAGTGGAAAAAGGGACAAAGGATGGAGACCTGTGATAAATTTAAGAAATTTGAATGAGTTTGTTTTCTATCGTCATATCAAAATGGAGGAAATACATTTGGTGACGGATTTACTTCAAGATTTAGATTGAATGGTGGAATTAGATCTCAAAGATGCTTATTTCATGATACTTATAGCTCAAGAGAGTCAAAGCTATTTGCAGTTCATGTGGAAAGGTCAATTGTACCAATTCAAAGCCTTCCCTTTGGTTTGTGGGTGGTACCTTGGTATTTGAGGGAGGTGCTATGGCCAGTTGTGGGATTCCTTAGAGTGAGGGGAGTAGGAATTATAGTGTATCTAGGCAATATATTGATTATGAATCAGAATGTGGACGATTTAAAGGAAGAGCTGAATTTGGTATTGAGTGTCCTGCAGAGTCTGGGGTTTGTGATACATCTGGAAAAATCAGTTCTGATTCCAACTCAGTTTTTGGAGTTCCTGGCTTTTCAGGTGGACGCAGTAGTGAGCCAGTTGCATTTACCAGAGAAGATGGTGAGGAAGATCAGCCAAGACGTGAAATCAATATAAATAAAAGAGTGAGTTTGAGAAAGCTGGCTTGAGTAATTGGATTTTTAACATCTGCTATTCAGGCAGTATTTCCGGGTCCTCTACATTATAGGGCTGTTCAGCGATTGAAGAGTTACGGATTGGCAAGAGGTCTATGGTATCGCAATGTAGCGTCTCTAACAGAGGATGCAAGAGATGAAGTGATATGGTGGAAGGAAAATTTGGAAGCCTGAAATGGACAACTTATCTTTGGAATGAAACCGAATTGTGTCCTAGAGACTGATGCAAGCAATTTAGGATGAGGTGCATCATGTTTACGTCAGGAGACATGTGGAGTATGGACTCCAATAGAAGGAGGATCATATAAATTATTTGGAAATGTGAGCAGGTATGTTTGCAATTCAAAGTTTTGGGATGAATTTTGTAGAAATTTCAGTCTTGTTAAGGATGGAAATATAACAGCAGTGACATATATAAACAGATTGGGAGGAAGCAGATCCAAGAGATTGTCACATTTAAAGAAGGAAATCTAGGAATTTTGTTTGGAACACAAGATAGATTTGAAGGCAGAGTATTTACCAGGAAATCAGAATATGGAAGCAGATTGGAATGCACAGAATGTTGTTGATTACAGCAATTGGAAGCTGAGAGAGGATATTTTTCAAAGGATCATGTTTCTTATGGGTCCATCAGAGGTGGATCTGGTTGCTTCCAGGTTGTCTTTAATAAAATTGTGATTCTTTATTCAGTAAACCTTTAAGAATCATAATTTGCAACAAAGGAAGGAGGAGTGGGAGAAAGGGGGAAACCATAGAGTTGTTCTGCTTGTTTTTATTAACCATAGAGTTGCTGAGAAGGTTGGCTCTCTAGTGGCTAGCTGCCCTCATATTTAATGGCAGCTGGGGCATGGGTGCGCATGTGAGATTGCACTGCACCGCTTGAGATTTGTTTTTATTCACAATTTCAGAACTGTGTTTTGCCACAATGTTTTAAAATTTGAAGAGCCCGATTCACAAAGGTAAACTTAGACATTTGGTCTAAACTCAGACAAAACATGGTTAGAGGCAAAAAAATGTCTTTAACCAGACTAGTGCCATTTCCTAGTACACATCCACCAAAAACATGACTCCTGTCTTAGCAAAGAGAGGAGTCATGCCCACCACTCCAATGGCCAGCACAGGGGACAAGTGTCCCCTGGGCATGGCCATTGCACCCTGTGCCATGCTGGAGGCCCCAAATTAAGGCCACCGATGGCAAAAAACAAAAAAATTAAAAATACTTACCCAGACTTACCTGGGATGAGGTCCCCAATTCTCTGGTATCCCTCTGGTGGGGGTGTTTCTGGGGTTTGGGGAGGGCACCTGTGGAACCATTCCATGGTGTTTGCAATGGAAATTTGTCCACAGGTCCCCTAATGCCGGGTTTGACCCAGGCGTTAAATTATTTGGCCGCTCCTCTCACCCGTGCTTCAATTTAGCACAGGAGGATAAATATGGGGCTGTGGGGATAGCACCATTTTTTAGATGGGAACACCTACCTTGCATCTCATTGACGCAAGGTAGGTGCACACATCCAAACAATGGTGCAAACTCCTTTGTTTTGACGTTAGATGTGTCTAACATCAAAATATAAATATGGAGTTAGGTTTGCGCTGAATTTGCATTAGAAAAATGAAACAAATTCAGCACAATCAGAGTAGAAATATGCCCCTTAGTGTTTTTCTTTCAGTCAAGGGGAAAGGATTTTCAACCAAAGAGGAAGGATCGGGAAAAAGCAGTAAACCATATAGTTGTTTTGCTTGTTTTTACTAACCATAGAGCCGCTGGGAAGGTTGGCGCTCTAGTGGCTAGCTGCCCTAATTTTTAATAGCAGCACTGGCGCACAGCAGATGTCTATGCCCATCCATGCTCGAATGGGACCAGGGGCGAGGCACTCTTTCCAGATGCCCACTGATCGAGTAAGCTACTCTTTACAACAATTGATGTCACTGAGACCGCTGTTTAATAATCAGATGTGCCCCCCCTTTAAACTTGAAAACAATGAACAGCACTGTATAGTTTGAAGCTATTCCCTGGAGGCACAAGGGAGCTCCAGTGCAACACTACCCAGATCCTACAAGGAAAGGGAACTATGGAAGATGTTCCTAGTCAACTAGAGATCCCTACCATGTCATAAAACTGAGATAAGTATTGTGATAGAGGATGAACAACCAGATGTTTTATTTCTTATGGAAACCTGGCTCTATGAAAATGCTGGTCCTAAGATCATGGTGGCCCTTCCGATAGGCTATCACATATGTAGATTAGATCGAGTAAATAGAGTGGGCGGGGATCTAGCAATTGTACTAAAAAATATGTACAGATGCATGGTCAATCCCCTGCTTATTCCTGATTGTGAGAACTTTCAGTTCAATGTATCTCTATCCTCTCTATCTAAGCTCTAGATGGCAGCATTCCAGTCTCTAAGATAAAACAGGGATCAAAAGCAAAAACTGTCCCATGGTTCAAGGCACCTCTGGCCCCTCTGAAGAAAACCTGTAAGAAATCAGAGAGGAAGTGAAGGAGATCATATGAGGATAATTTAGTAATCAGGCACTATGACTGAGAAATCAAAAAGACTCAGGCATGAAGATAAAATCAGCCATGCTTCCATTGCCCCAATGGAACTGTTTAAGATTGTTAAGTCCCTAATTTCTTCTAAAAAATAATAGCCCCCTCTCATCTCACACCGTTCCGTAGCTCGCATCAATGAGCTAGCAGCATTTCTTCAGAAAAAAATCATAGGCATTTATGAGTCATTACAACTTAATCTTGCTAGACCTACAACCCAGCCAGTTGTGACCATGTCTAGCCCATCTCCCTTGGGTTTGTCCTCCATCCTGTGCATCACTGAGGACAGTGTGTTTACATTAATCAGCAAGGTTAAATCTGGGTCCCCACTAGACCAAGCTTCGCCGCATATTCTGTCTAAAGCACTGCAAGCTATACTTCTGACTCTAGTGGAACTACTCAATCTCTCACTCTCTTTGGGAGCTGTTCTAAAGAAGTGGTAACATGCAGTAATCAGGCCCCTTATAAAAAAACTAATCTAGACCCCACGTCTCCAGGGAACTACCATCAAATTTTTCTGCTACCTTCTTTTGGTAAGATCCTGGAAAGCATGTCACTCAAACTCTCTCTAGGTTTCTTGAAGAAAATCAGTGCTTGCATGCAACCCAAATGGGATTTTGCACCCAGCATAGTACAGAAATAGCCCTGCTATTTGTTACAGAGGAGTTAAAATTCATGCTAGATCAGGGAGGTGCCATGGCAATCATTCTCTGGATGTAAACGCCACATTTGATACAGTGGACCACACAATACTTACAGACAGACTCAGAGAAACAGGGGTCCAGGATAATGTGCTCAAATAATTCACCTTCTTTCTGATGGACAGAATCTTTCACATCTGTGATAACTCATGTTTTTCGAATGTTACGGCAGTGAACTGTGGGGTCCCACAGGGCCCACACTCTTCAATGGGTACATGCCCCCCCCCGGCGACAGTGTACAGGAACATGAACTATCACCAGCCTCATATGCAGATGATACACAACTGGTTGTATCCCTTGATCAGGGCAAGAGGTTGGGGCAAAATCAGTTAGTCCCTTGTCTTAAAAGAGGGGCCAGATGGATGGCAAATTGTTGTCTAATGTTGAACGTGGAAAAAACCTAGCCAATGATTCTGGGGAGGATCCAAGACCCCCAACTGCTGATCAGCTGGCTGGAATGCTTTGACAACCCCCATGTCCCTTCTTCCTTTCATAAAAAGCCTTGGATCGTGGCTAGATAAAGCCTTATCCAGGGATGTACAGTCCAAGATGCTTCTGGCTACCTGTTTCATTGTTCTCAGGACCCTATGCAACATTTTTGGTCTTATCCTGCAGGCCTCTAAAAGAATAGGGGTCTAAATCCTGATCTTGCCTTGGCTGGTCTATGGCAATTCACTTTATCTAGGTTCCCCAAAGTATGTCATCAAAAAGCTGCAGGTGGTTTAAAATGCTGCCGCCAGGACTGTTCTTAAGAATCCTAGATCTGCCTTAACTAAAGAGGGATTGAGTGCGCTACATTGACTTCCCAGTGAGTCAAGAATAAGATGTAAATATTTATGTCTGGCACAGAAAGGCCCTCCCAAGATCAGGGTGCTTACTTCCCCCTACTCTCCATCAAGGCTCTTAAGATCCACCGCTGGATGATTATTGAGGGTACCTAGAATCCATAGGTCCCGATGAGGTGGAAGATTCTTTTCATATCTTGTCCCTAAATCATGGAACCCACTCCCCACTGAACTGAGATGCCTTGACAATGATCCCCGCTTTAGCCTGCCTATTCCCCCAATAAGCCTGGCTGCATCTGCTCTATGTTGCTTCACGCATTTGCTCATACAGCGCTGGCAAGCCTTAGCATTGCCATGTGCTCTATAAATAGATCTAATCTAATCTGTTCTAATTTAATCTGATCTAATTTTCAACCTCATTTATCCCTCACCAGCTACAGCTTAAGGGGCTGTTCAGCTAGAGATGTCGCTTGAATTATTTCTAAAATGGAAGGTAAAATCTTTCATCGGAACCTAGCATCAAATTCTGTTTGACAGCAATCACTCATGGGTCAATGTCCTGGTCAAACCCAGTGGGGACACATTTTTCACTTTTTTCATTTCTCATAGGACACTATTTTATACGTTTCTCCCCTGATTCCTATGATGCATTATTTCCTGTCTTTATAACTTTTCAGCATTATTTCCTATCTTTAAACCTTTTCTTCCCTTCATTTCATGTTCCTCATTTTAGTGACATCTTTGTTAACAAATGTTTGTTTGGATGATCTGGTTTGGACCATTTAAGATATTTATTTGTTAACAAAATGTTTGCTTGTCCATTTGTTGCACACATGCCACCTTATAGGCCAAAATCTGAAACCGAGAATCTTCGTGAGGTGAGTAAGATTTTGCAGGCTTCAGTGTATTGGTAACATATAGCTTACAGGTCAGGGAAACTGTTCAGATTACAGGAAACATGCACACTCAGGCAGTGGTGGCTGGTGAAGTTTGAAAGTGGAGCGGCGTAAAATTTAAGGATGAGTGTCTCATCGCAAGAGAGTGCAGCGAGGGAGCTGGACTGTCTGAAGAGGGGTTTGAGGGTGTTGTATTCCGAGAAAAGTTTGAAAAAATAGTGAGTAAATGGTGAATTTTCAAGCAAATTTGAGAAAGCAAGAAGGTAAATAACGCACTTGTGAACGTGTATTTATGACATCATTAAAGAGATTTCATATTATATTGATTGTAGGAAGCTGTTTATTCGGTATAACCACAGCACTTCATAACAGACTTTCAGATAAAAATGACTCACATATTTCTTCATCTTTAGGCCATAAAAGGACTGACAGCAAGCGTACTCCTGTAAAGAGCTCCTATGCCCTTGGCCAAATTCACGCTGCATAAAACTGCTAAAAATTAAATATAATACCTGGACGTTTGAGAATTGCCAATAGTCATAAACACAACCTATACCTAGCTACGTATATACTGGTTAGAATAACGAAGGGAAGGGACATTTCTAAGGCACGTTCGGACTTTACCAACTGGGCTCTGAATATTTTTCACTGTGGGAGTACCGCAGCCACTTGTAAATCTTCCCAGACACCACAGACTCTGTGGACTGACTAACAGTCACGAAAGCTCTCAGGATAAATCAAATCCAAAACTTCAGAGGTATGTCCACTAGATGGCAGAAGCGCCAAAACGATCCAAAATGTACAAACGTAATCATCTGGCTTTGTGTTAAGCAAACATGTCGCGCTTGAAGATGCAGTAAGGGTTGAAACCCATTCATGGCATGTAACACGTCACGCTCGCTGTGGCAAATGCCACAACTCATTTGACACGTGCCACAGCATGTCACAGATTTCTGACATGCTGCTTTATGCCTCACTGCAAATCGTGCTTGTGGGTGATGCAAATATTGCTTGGGGTTGATTTTCAAAGGATCCTCTTTCGTTGAGTCACATGGCAGACTTGGGCTCCAACTCCTTCTCTGAGGATGTGTGCCCTGTATATTTTGTATTTATTTATGACCATCATTACTATCTTTGTTTGTGATATGTGAATCTGCAATAAGATGACAGAACATATTACAATCTAAATTGACCTAGATCATGGCCCAGACCAGAGTCTGTCCTGGAGAATCAACACCCTTGCTGACTGTGACAAACCTGCAAACCAAAGTATCATTTCCACCTTGAGTGGATTGAGAAGACTGTGGCTGCTGCCTGTTGGTATTTGAGCCAAAGGCCTTCCCAGTAGACCCTGGGGCCCACATTTATACTTTTTTAGTGCCACATTTGCGTCGTTTTTTGACGCAAAATCGGCGCAAACTTTCCAAATTCAATGGTATTTTGTAATTTTGCGGCAATTTTGCGTCAAAAAGCGATGCAAATGCGGCGCTAAAAAAGTATAAATATGGGCTGGGTGCGGCCACCTAGGATCTTGTGCTTTGATGTTATTATGCCATGATGGTCACATTGCACACTTCATTCTAATGCATCACAACGTACATCACCATTTTAACAACCGAGCCCAAGCTCACCTCTCTTTGTCATGATTATTCCCTCCCGAATCCTGCTACTCACCCCTCCTCCACCACTAAACACTCTCCTTCGCTTCCCCTTTCTATCTTTCCCCAGTTCCATTGTGCCACCTACTTTTTTGATTCTCAGGGAGGGTTAAAAATGGCTGGCTAGATGTCAGTGTCCATCGAATTGAAGCCACACCGCCATGAGAGCCACTGTCAACCATTCACGGCAGACTGCTGCAGGCGCATGCAGGATAAAATATACATTTTAAAAGTGTATTTATTCAGTGAATATTCACATGGAATAAGGGGACCAGGGGCCAAAATATGAGCATGGCAATGCTGCCCTAGCACCCTGAGGCAGGAACTGCCCAGGAACTCAGGTCTCTGTCAGCACAGCTACCCATTATACACCAGAAATCTTACATGCTCAGGCTTCTGCAAACAGCCACAGGGCAGGCAGCAGCAGATATGTGGTTAACCTAAAGGATGTCCTTCCTGAACGGTTTGAACAGAGCTCATGGGAGGGAGAAACTTGCATTCCAGACACCACAGGCATCCGTGTTATAATATGTTAGCAGTCATAGTACGCTGCAGTCCTGATATTTGTATGGCTTCAGTGTGCTTTTGTCAATACAAAGCTGGTGTACATACACCAAACTTGAATAAAAGGTGGTAGCACTACTCAAACTCTTCGACCAACCTCTGATGAAAGAGATGTTTGCACCTAGACTGCCTGCATGTTGATATTTATAGCATAGTTCTGTCCAATAACCCATGTTGCTAGCCCTGTATGTCATTTAAAAATGTCTTTTGAATATTGGATCAAATTATAAGATATGGAGGAAGTGTAAGTAAAAGTGCATCCGAGAAAGTGCTACAAATGTTACCACAGATCAGGTGGGTAACTCATCACTTAGATAAATAGATATCAGTTACCGTTCCCTCCACTTTACCTTAGAGAGACTTCAGAGTCGATGTGAAGATCTCTCAATGGTCAAAATTAGGGTAGCATCTTTAGTAAACCTTTAAATAAATTAGGAGAACATTTTATGTTAAATATTCTTGTGAATTAATTTTACATATTTGTTTAAAATGTAGAACAAAATATAAAATGCAACATCACTTTTAACTTAATTTAGAATTAAATATTTAGTTGAGTTATATATATTAAATTAAATAAAAAAAATATTTTTCTGAAGTTTAAATTAGAAAATAAAATCCCACCAAAAGTACAAAACAAAAATTAGTACACATTATTAATTATTTAAAGTGACGAATGAAAATATTTTAACATAGTTTAATTATATTTCAATAAAATGTTATGTTACATTAATTTAAAAATTCAAAAAAGGCTTTTGAAATAATTTGTTATAATTAAACAATACATATCTTTTATTTTTAGATGGTTTTAAAAAACATTAAATTATATGTATTTATATTTTTAAC
Organism: Pleurodeles waltl; assembly: GCF_031143425.1. Lineage (NCBI taxonomy): Eukaryota > Metazoa > Chordata > Amphibia > Caudata > Salamandridae > Pleurodeles > Pleurodeles waltl. The sequence continues at coordinate 861,962,825 of NC_090440.1, forward strand.
AATTTTCAATAATCTAATTGAATGTAACACTATGTTCTATGAGGTTTTATTTTAAATCTCTGTCTCCATTATATTCTGTGAGAAGGTTAAACTACTTGTGGGGGTTGGCTTACTACGTTTTCTTACTTTTCTGGAGTAACTTGCACTAATAAGTTTGGTCCCATCCCATTTTTCAGGGGTGGAGATTTGCAAGTTTTCACTTTTGAATAATATTAACTTTGTAATTTAGCCAAAAGTAGTAAGGTTACCCAAAAGCGTACAGATAAACTTACATGTGTAAATTAGGTTGAAGCGTAAGTTACCTTTGTGAATGGTCCCAACTGTGTCCTTTTATGACTGGAAACATATTCTCATTTGTAAGGCCAATAATAACCCCTCCTGTGTCTCTTTGGGTTCTCTAAAGATGTTTAATCAAAGAGTCAGGAAGATCTGTATAACTAGCAATGCAAAAATCCAACTCAGAGTTGCTCAGGACAGGACGCTCCTCCTGCCGCGCAGCGCACCCTGCAGGTGCCCTGTCCCTGACTGCCGCTGCTGCCTGAGATCGAGGCCCTCCTCCACCCGCAGGCCCCCGCCTGCGCCTCATCCCTGGTGGCCCAGTGGTGGGCAGTAAGGTTTGCTCTGTCGTGTTTGTTTCTGTCTCGGTTTTCTCGCGTCTCTCCCTGTTGTGTATTCACTGTGTTGTATTGTGCTGTATTGTGTTGTGGTCACGTTGTCACTGTTGTTCACTGTTGTTTCATCTGTGCCCTGTGTCCTAGTGTCTGTACCTGTTGCCCAGTAGTCTCCTTGTCCTGTGTATTGTGCCGCTTCTTGCTCTCTCCCCTTGCGCGTCTCCCTCCTCCTCTGGCCCCCCCGCCCTCAATCCAGCACCATCCGCCCGCTTCCCTGACGCTTTTCTCCCAGCCTACACCCCCTGCCCTCCCACCTCCCCCACCCCTCTAGTTACCTAGCGTTATTTTCCTTTTCACCCCCCCTCCCTACTCACCGCTCCCTCGCTCGTTTGCCACCGCTTCGACCCAGCCCCCCTCCCGCCCCCAGCTCCTCCTCCCTCCCTCCACCCCCTCTTAATGCAGGTCGCTGCGCTCCGAGGGTGCGTTCTCTGACCTCGTTGTCAGGACAGGACGCTCCCCCCACCGCGCAGCGCACCCTGCAGGTGCCCTGTCCCTGACTGCCGCTGCTGCCTGAGATCGAGGCCCTCCTCCACCCGCAGGCCCCCGCCTGCGCCTCATCCCTGGTGGCCCAGTGGTGGGCAGTAAGGTTTGCTCTGTCGAGTTTGTTTCTGTCTCTGTTTTCTCGCCGTCTCTCCCTGTTGTGTATTCACTGTGTTGTATTGTGCTGTATTGTGTTGTGGTCACGTTGTCACTGTTGTTCACTGTTGTTTCATCTGTGCCCTGTGTCCTAGTGTCTGTACCTGTTGCCCAGTAGTCTCCTTGTCCTGTGTATTGTGCCGCTTCTTGCTCTCTCCCCTTGCGCGTCTCCCTCCTCCTCTGGCCCCCCCCGCCCTCAATCCAGCACCATCCGCCCGCTTCCCTGACGCTTTTCTCCCAGCCTACACCCCCTGCCCTCCCACCTCCCCCACCCCTCTAGTTACCTAGCGTTATTTTCCTTTTCACCCCCCCTCCCTACTCACCGCTCCCTCGCTCGTTTGCCGCCGCTTCGACCCAGCCCCCCTCCCGCCCCCAGCTCCTCCTCCCTCCCTCCACCCCCTCTTAATGCAGGTCGCTGCGCTCCGAGGGTGCGTTCTCTGACCTCGTTGTCAGGACAGGACGCTCCCCCCGCCGCGCAGCGCACCCTGCAGGTGCCCTGTCCCTGACTGCCGCTGCTGCCTGAGATCGAGGCCCTCCTCCACCCGCAGGCCCCCGCCTGCGCCTCATCCCTGGTGGCCCAGTGGTGGGCAGTAAGGTTTGCTCTGTCGAGTTTGTTTCTGTCTCTGTTTTCTCGCCGTCTCTCCCTGTTGTGTATTCACTGTGTTGTATTGTGCTGTATTGTGTTGTGGTCACGTTGTCACTGTTGTTCCATCTGTGCCCTGTGTCCTAGTGTCTGTACCTGTTGCCCAGTAGTCTCGTTGTCCTGTGTATTGTGCCGCTTTTTGCTCTCTCCCCTTGCGCGTCTCCCTCCTCCTCTGGCCCCCCCCCCGCCCTCAATCCAGCGCCATCCACCCGCTTCCCTGACTCTTTTCTCCCAGCCTACACCCCCTGCCCTCCCACCTCCCTCGCCCCTCTTTGTTACCTAGAGTTATTTTTCTTTTCACCCCCTCCCTACTCGCAGCTCCCTCGCCCGTTTGCCGCCGCTTCGACCCCGCCCCCCTCCCGCCCCCAGCTCCTCCTCCCTCCCTCCACCCCCTCTTAATGCAGGTCGCTGTGCTCCGAGGGTGCGTTCTCTGATCTCGTTGTCAGGACAGGACGCTCCCCCCGCCACGCAGCGCACCCTGCAGGTGCCCTGTCCCTGACTGCCGCTGCTGCCTGAGATCGAGGCCCTCCTCCACCCGCAGGCCCCCGCCTTCGCCTCATCCCTGGTGGCCCAGTGGTGGGCAGTAAGGTTTGCTCTGTCGTGTTTGTTTCTGTCTCGGTTTTCTCGCCGTCTCTCCCTGTTGTGTATTCACTGTGTTGTATTGTGCTGTATTGTGTTGTGGTCACGTTGTCACTGTTGTGCACTGTTCCATCTGTGACCTGTGTCCTAGTGTCTGTACCTGTTGCCCAGTAGTCTCGTTGTCCTGTGTATTGTGCCGCTTCTTGCTCTCTCCCCTTGCGCGTCTCCCTCCTCCTCTGGCCCCCCCCGCCCTCAATCCAGCGCCATCCGCCCGCTTCCCTGACACTTTTCTCCCAGCCTACACCCCCTGCCCTCCCACCTCCCCCGCCCCTCTAGTTACCTAGCGTTATTTTCCTTTTCACCCCCCCTACTCGCCGCTCCCTCACCTGTTTACCGCCGCTTCGACCCCGCCCCCCTCCCGCCCCCAGCTCCTCCTCCCTCCCTCCACCCCCTCTTAATGCAGGTCGCTGCGCTCCGAGGGTGCGTTCTCTGACCTCGTTGTCAGGACAGGACGCTGCCCCGCCGCGCAGCACACCCTGCAGGTGTCCTGTCCCTGACTGCCGCTGCTGCCTGAGATCGAGGCCCTCCTCCACCGCAAGCCCCTGCCTGCGCCTCATCCCTGGTGGCCCAGTGGTGGGCAGTAAGGTTTGCTCTGTCGTGTTTGTTTCTGTCTCTGTTTTCTCGCCGTCTCTCCCTGTTGTGTATTCACTGTGTTGTTTTGTGCTGTATTGTGCTGTGGTCACGTTGTCACTGTTGTTCACTGTTGTTCCATCTGTGCCCTGTGTCCTAGTGTCTGTACCTGTTGCCCAGTAGTCTCGTTGTCCTGTGTATTGTGCCGCTTCTTGCTCTCTCCCCTTGCGCGTCTCCCTCCTCCTCTGGCCCCCCCCCGCCCTCAATCCAGCGCCATCCGCCCGCTTCCCTGACGCTTTTCTCCCAGCCTACACCCCCTGCCCTCCCACCTCCCCCGCCCCTCTAGTTACCTAGTGTTATTTTCCTTTTCACCCCCCTCCCTACTCGCCGCTCCCTCACCCGTTTGCCGCCGCTTCGACCCCGCCCCCCTCCCGCCCCCAGCTCCTCCTCCCTCCCTCCACCCCCTCTTAATGCAGGTCGCTGCGCTCCGAGGGTGCGTTCTCTGACCTCGTTGTCAGGACAGGACGCTGCCCCGCCGCGCAGCACACCCTGCAGGTGTCCTGTCCCTGACTGCCGCTGCTGCCTGAGATCGAGGCCCTCCTCCACCGCAAGCCCCTGCCTGCGCCTCATCCCTGGTGGCCCAGTGGTGGGCAGTAAGGTTTGCTCTGTCGTGTTTGTTTCTGTCTCTGTTTTCTCGCCGTCTCTCCCTGTTGTGTATTCACTGTGTTGTTTTGTGCTGTATTGTGCTGTGGTCACGTTGTCACTGTTGTTCACTGTTGTTCCATCTGTGCCCTGTGTCCTAGTGTCTGTACCTGTTGCCCAGTAGTCTCGTTGTCCTGTGTATTGTGCCGCTTCTTGCTCTCTCCCCTTGCGCGTCTCCCTCCTCCTCTGGCCCCCCCCCGCCCTCAATCCAGCGCCATCCGCCCGCTTCCCTGACGCTTTTCTCCCAGCCTACACCCCCTGCCCTCCCACCTCCCCCGCCCCTCTAGTTACCTAGTGTTATTTTCCTTTTCACCCCCCTCCCTACTCGCCGCTCCCTCACCCGTTTGCCGCCGCTTCGACCCCGCCCCCCTCCCGCCCCCAGCTCCTCCTCCCTCCCTCCACCCCCTCTTAATGCAGGTCGCTGCGCTCCGAGGGTGCGTTCTCTGACCTCGTTGTCAGGACAGGACGCTCCCCCCGCCGCGCAGCGCACCCTGCAGGTGCCCTGTCCCTGACTGCCGCTGCTGCCTGAGATCGAGGCCCTCCTCCACCCGCAGGCCCCCGCCTGCGCCTCATCCCTGGTGGCCCAGTGGTGGGCAGTAAGGTTTGCTCTGTCGTGTTTGTTTCTGTCTCTGTTTTCTCGCCGTCTCTCCCTGTTGTGTATTCACTGTGTTGTATTGTGCTTTATTGTGTTGTGGTCACGTTGTCACTGTTGTTCACTGTTGTTCCATCTGTGCCCTGGGTCCTAGTGTCTGTACCTGTTGCCCAGTAGTCTCGTTGTCCTGTGTATTTTGCCGCTTCTTGCTCTCTCCCCTTGCGCGTCTCCCTCCTCCTCTGGCCCCCCCCACCCTCAATCCAGCGCCATCCGTCCGCTTCCCTGACTCTTTTCTCCCAGCCTACACCCCCTGCCCTCCCACCTCCCCCGCCCCTCTAGTTACCTAGCGTTATTTTTCTTTTCACCCCCCCTCCCTACTCGCTGCTCCCTTGCCCGTTTGCCGCCGCTTCGACCCCGACCCCCTCCCGCCCCCAGCTCCTCCTCCCTCCCTCCACCCCCTCTTAATGCAGGTCGCTGCGCTCCGAGGGTGCGTTCTCTGACCTCGTTGTCAGGACAGGACGCTGCCCCGCCGCGCAGCGCACCCTGCAGGTGTCCTGTCCCTGACTGCCGCTGCTGCCTGAGATCGAGGCCCTCCTCCACCGCAAGCCCCTGCCTGCGCCTCATCCCTGGTGGCCCAGTGGTGGGCAGTAAGGTTTGCTCTGTCGTGTTTGTTTCTGTCTCTGTTTTCTCGCCGTCTCTCCCTGTTGTGTATTCACTGTGTTGTATTGTGCTGTATTGTGTTGTGGTCACTTTGTCACTGTTGTTCACTGTTGTTCCATCTGTGCCCTGTGTCCTAGTGTCTGTACCTGTTGCCCAGTAGTCTCGTTGTCCTGTGTATTGTGCCGCTTCTTGCTCTCTCCCCTTGCGCATCTCCCTCCTCCTCTGGCCCCCCCGCCCTCAATCCAGCGCCATCCGCCCGCTTCCCTGACGCTTTTTTCCCAGCCTACACCCCCTGTCCTCCCACCTCCCCCGCCCCTCTAGTTACCTAGTGTTATTTTCCTTTTCACCCCCCCCTCCCTACTCGCCGCTCCCTCACCCGTTTGCCGCCGCTTCGACCCCACCCACCTCCCGCCCCCAGCTCCTCCTCCCTCCCTCCACCCCCTCTTAATGCAGGTCGCTGCGCTCCGAGGGTGCGTTCTCTGACCTCGTTGTCAGGACAGGACGCTCCCGCCGCCGCGCAGAGCACCCTGCAGGTGCCCTGTCCCTGACTGCCGCTGCTGCCTGAGATCGAGGCCCTCCTCCACCCGCAGGCCCCCGCCTGCGCCTCATCCCTGGTGGCCCAGTGGTGGGCAGTAAGGTTTGCTCTGTCGTGTTTGTTTCTGTCTCTGTTTTCTCGCCGTCTCTCCCTGTTGTGTATTCACTGTGTTGTATTGTGCTGTATTGTGTTGTGGTCACTTTGTCACTGTTGTTCACTGTTGTTCCATCTGTGCCCTGTGTCCTAGTGTCTGTACCTGTTGCCCAGTAGTCTCGTTGTCCTGTGTATTGTGCCGCTTCTTGCTCTCTCCCCTTGCGCGTCTCCCTCCTCCTCTGGCCCCCCCGCCCTCAATCCAGCGCCATCCGCCCGCTTCCCTGACGCTTTTCTCCCAGCCTACACCCCCTGCCCTCCCACCTCCCCCGCGCCAGACATCGCCATTGCTATCCCAGACGGATATAAGATCTCCCGCAGGGACCGCATCAATGGCCACGGAGGAGGAATCGCCATCGTCCTCAAATCCTCCCTCAAGATCACCACCCACACCGACGACCACTTCAACACCGCAGAGCTTCTACACTTCCGGATCAACACCGACCCCAACACCACCCTCAGAGGAATGCTCGTCTACAGACCCCCCGGACCACGAGCCCAATTCTGCGACGCCATCGCTGACCTCGCAAGCACCTACGCACTCGCCTCACGGACTACATCCTCCTCTGGGACCTCAATTTTCACCTTGAGAACAACAACGACCATAACTCCACCACACTGATCAGCCACCTCACGAACCTCGGCCTCAGACAACTCGTCACGTCACCAACCCACGCCGCCGGACACACACTGGACGCCGTCTTCTCCACCAGCGACCACGTTACCTTCAACGACACCACCGAACCCTACTGGACCGACCACCACTGCGTCCACTTCACCTACAACAAAACACCGCACACCACCACAGCCGCCAACTCCTCCGCCGCAACTGGGGCAAAGTCACCAAAGAACAACTTCTCAGCACCCTCTCCCAGAACCCACCAAACGAGCCCACCGACCCAGACACCGCGGCCTGTAACTTCAGAAATTGGATCAACAACTGCGCCAACATCGTTGCCCTACTGAAGAAACCCCCCAGTAACCCCGCCAGCAAGAAAGCCTCCTGGTTCACCGACGAACTCCTGGCCTCCAAACGCGCCTGCAGGAAACTGGAAAAGAAATGGCTCCAAGAACGCACACCGGACAATCACGCAATCCTCAAAGACGCAACCCGCCGGCACCACCACCTCATCAGGACCACCAAGAGGTCCTCCTTCCAAGACCGCCTAGACAACAACGCACATGACTGCAAAGAGCTCTTCCGCATCGTGAAGGAACTATCCACCCCCAGCACCAACGTCAACGACATCCCGCCCTTTCAGGAACTTTGCGACTCCCTCGCCGCCTTTTTCCACAACAAGATCGCCGACATCCACAGCAGCTTCAACACCCCTACCTCACCCACCTCCGTCACCACCTCGTACCCTAGCATCACCAACCCCATCACCGCCTGGTCCAACGTCGACGTTGACGCAACACGCAAAATCATGAACCTCATCCACTCCGGATCACCGACTGACCCCTGCCCTCACCCCATCTTCAACAAAGCTGACTCCATCATCGCGCCCCAACTCTGCAAAATCATCAACACCTCCTTCGAAAACAGGCACCTTCCCAGAAAGCTGGAAGCACGCAGACATCAACGCCCTCCTCAAGAAACCAAATGCCTACCCCCAAGGCCCTCAATAACTTCCGACCCATCTCCCTCCTCCCCTACCCAGCAAAAGTTGCAGAAAAGATCGTCAACCTTCAACTGACATGCCACATCGAAGACAACAACGTCCTCGACCCCTCACAAACCGGATTTAGACGCAACCACAGCACCGAGACCGCCCTCATCGCCGCAACAGATGACATCAGACGCCAACTCGACCGCGGCGAGACCTTCGTCCTCATTCTCCTAGACCTCTCCGCGTCCTTCGACACAGTCTGCCACCGCACCCTACTGTCACGCATCCAAGAAGCCGGCATCCAGGAAAAAGCCCTAGCCTGGACCTCATCCTTCCTCTCCGGCAGAACACAGACCGTCCGCTTCCCACCCTTCCGCTCAGAAGCCAACAACATCATCTGCGGCGTCCCCCAGGGCTCCTCCCTGAGCCCAACGCTGTTCAACATTTACATGGCCCCACTCGCACAAGTGTCCCGCCGGTTCAACCTCAACATCATCACCTACGCCGACGACACCCAGCTCATCCTCACCCTCACCAACGACCCTGCCACCGCCAAAGCCAACCTCCACGAAGGAATGAAAGCAGTCGCCGACTGGATGAGTAATAGCCGCCTGAAACTCAACACTGACAAGACAGAAATCCTCATCCTCTGGACTTCCCCCTCCGCCTGGGACGACTCGTGGTGCCCCACCACCCTCGGAACTGCCCCGACACCCACCGACCACGTCTGCAACTTGGGATTCATCCTCGACTCCACACTCTCCATGGACAGACAAGTCAGCGCCGTCACCTCCTCCTGCTACAACACCCTCCACAGGATCTACTAGTGGATCCCGACCGACACCAGGAAGACAGTGACCCACGCCCTCGTCTGCAGCAGACTGAACTACGGCAACGCACTCTATGCAGGAATCCCGGCAAAACACCTACAGCGACTCCAACGCATCCAAAATGCCTCAGCCCGACTCATCACCAACGCACCCCGCCACTGCCACATCACCCCCCAACTCAAAGAACTCCACTGGCTCCCTGTCAACAAAAGGGTCACCTTCAAGCTCCTCACCCACGCACACAAAGCACTCCACAACACCGGCCCCTCCTACCTCAACGACAGACTCAACTTCTACACTCCGACCCGCCAATTGCGATCCGCGAGACTCGCCCTCGCCTCCGTCCCCCGCATCCAACGAGCCTCCTCCGGCGGCAGATCCTTCACCTACCTCGCCGCGAAGACCTGGAACACGCTCCCTATCTACCTCCGACAGACCCAAGACCTACTCGCCTTCAGAAGACTCCTCAAGACCTGGCTCTTCGAGCAGTAGCAGTCCCCCCCCCCACCCCCTTAGCACCTTGGAACCCTAACGGATAAGTAGCACGCTCTACAAATTTCTGTGATTGATTGAAGGTGCCCACTATTACTGTTCATTCCTGCCTGAAAGTAGCATTACAATGCCCTTGAATTGTTTTATGTGAAAGCAGCAGTTTCTTACAACATTCCTGGTCTGGTGGCCAGAGTGACATGCGGATCAAAGAGGACACCCAGGTTATTAAATGTATCTGTATATTACAGAGTAAGGTCAAATATTTTGGGGGACACTAAAGCTCTTGTTGACCCATTTTTTCTGATCTGTGCATAAACATTTTTGCACAGGAATCCGAATCACAAATTCAGCAGTAATTGCTGGATGCCATGCAATTTTCCCCAGGTGAATTCAGCATGTCAAACCAGCTACAAATTGTCGGGAAATGTCTGGTAAATAAGGTAGGCTGCATATGGATTTTGGTGTAGAAGGCACCAACATCTATGTGTTATTACCAGTTTAGATAGGAAAAACTTGTGACTGTAGTTATTTTACAGCCCTGATAAATACAAATGCCCCCGATGCCAGTTTTCATCACAACCAATAAGTAAAGTCATCACCCTCCAGGCTACTTACTATGAAGGCCTAAGAGTGCTATGGAAGATCGATGTTTATATTATTTTCAAAAGTGCTTCAATTTCAGCAACATAATGGTGCAATGAATTGGACAACATTCAGGACTGAATGTATTTTAAAAGCGTGCCCATCACCATGTTTGGCTCAAGGTCTCTGGCAAGCTTGATATATACTTGAGGGTCCTCAGCGTAGCATTGAACATGCACTTTGGAGCAGTGCTTAATTTGAGCCGGTGGTCTCTGGTGCAGGGCACCGGCACTTATTTTTGAGGGCCAGCACTTATTTTAATGCCTCAAGCATGTCCTGTGAGCAAAAGACACATATGGGAAAGAGGGGGGAGAGAAAAACGAAAAAGCATCACAAAGGAGAAAGCAGAAAGTTGTAAGAGTTAACTGAAGGGGCAGGGAATGGCTGTAAATGGTTTAAAGAGGCCTGAGCTAGCTTTAGGATTATGCTGCCTCAGTATTCTGTGATCTCACATTTAATTGCAGCAGCCACGTGTTTCAGAGGGCACCAGCACGTTTTTATTTACAAATTAAGCACTGCTTTGGAGATCTCAAAAGGCAAGTTGATTGCTGCTCCCGGCTCCAGCTTGGAGTGCAAAGAGAGGTGTATCCCACTGAATTCCTAATAGCTACTGGGTTACTCCTAAAATCTGAGTCCAGATCCTTATCTTTTAAATCACTTTGTTCCAAACTTGAATAATCTTTTTCTTTTCTCTTAATCATGTAGCGCCAATCTATCGAGGTGGAATACCTTGCAATTCCAAGTTAGAGTTCCAGTTAAGTGCCTCACACTTTTGCTAGTTCCAGCCATTTCCAGGGTCTCCTGCCTCTGCCTAGAGGGGGTGGGTTTCTGTTTTACATTTTTGTTCCCTCTTAAGAATTTGAGTTTTGCTGCTTCTTTGCATACCCGATAGCTAGTTTCCATCCTTGCGTTTGGAGTAGAAGAGGAAATCAACAGGCTTTTTCTTCGTTCAGAAGGCTTCTACCACTGCCACCTCAAACATTTGCCTTTAATAGCACTGGAGGGTTATTGAAGATGTCAAAGAGAGGATACAGGTATTAAAAAGTACCTGGGAAATGATAATCCATGAAGAAATTAACTTTCCAGCCTGCTGACATCTGACAGAAAGCCGTTCAATTTCACCTGTTGGTGCCAACTACTGAAAAAAGAATGAAACCAGTTTGACGACTTAGGTGAGGCCCCAAATACGGTGCCTGACTGCTTTAGAAAAGTATTTTGGTTCACGGTGTTGAAGGCCATGGGGAGATCAGGAAGCGCCCTCCTCTATGAAGACCTAGGTGTCATCCCAAAAGCCTAGCAGTGCTATCTACTCCCTCTGGTGTTCCCTAAATCCTCATTAAAGTGTGAAAGGAGCAACTGGGTGACTGATTACTCTGACACCTTGCCCGAAACAAGGATGTTCATGTTGGGTCTTTATAATGGATGTCTACCTGTGATTGTGAGATTGGGGCTTTGATTTAATGAGAGTTCACGCAACGCAGGGCAAAAGCAAAGTTGCTCTGCTGGGTTGTGTGAACTGGAGAGAGCAGAACTGTGCCAGATCTACAAACAAATGGCACAGTTCTGATTGCTCCTTGCACTGGCACACTTATGCCCATATTTATACTTTTTTAGCGCTGCATTTGCGCCACTTTTTGATGCAAAAACAGCGCAAACTTACAAAATGCAATTTTATTTTGCAAGTTTGCGCCGCTTTTGTGTCAAAAAATGACGCAAATGTGGCGCTAAAAAACGATAAACATGGGCATTAGTACAGCCATGTGCCAACATAGGCAGCCCAGTGGAAGGGTGTCTGCATTGTGGTGTGTATAGTTTTTTGGAGGGGTTTTATGTGGCAGAATGTAGCACACATGCAAAAAGGAGAAAACAAAGATATTTCTCCTCATTACGCCAGCCTCAATCAGGCACAGGACTTCGGCATAGATGCACATCTACAAGTCTTTGCAGAATGGGTTTGCAGCAAAATCCATGGATAGATGCACAGGAGTGCCTATGGCTTATTTATAGAATGCCTTCCTGGCACACAGTAACATAATGCAGTACATTGTGCTTTGCTGCGTTACTTTTTGTTTGTGAATCCCAAAAATGATTTTGTGCCAGGTCTGTATTTAGGGGTGTAGCTTGGCAGGTATGATTGGGAGGGGGGGTGATAGCTTCAGATTTCCCGACAGTCACGCTGGCACATGATTGTAAAATACATTATACAACAAGCAGGGCACACAAAAGGGGCTTCAGGAGCAGTGGAAAGGGTGAGGAAAATGTATTGGTAGGTGTACTAAGTGAGAGAAAGTGCATTATTTAGTGAAATAACCAACACTGTTTATGTCTTTTCAAACAGAGAAAGGGAGAGAGTGTGTGTCAGTTTTTGTCTGTGTCTGTAAACATATCTGGTGAAATCCAACAGACATGTCATCATACCCGACTTAAAGCACATGCACCCAACTATTTATCACAAAATACATTGATTGGAGGGGTGTAACACCCCACACACACTCCCTGAAGCTATGCCCCTGTCTGTATTAAAAAAGTAACGAAACCCGGACACAACGTTTTGTACACCCGGACCTGGAACGTGTTAAGAATGAAGCTACCAGGCTTTATTTCAACTGATTAAAGTTGTGTAACTCCTTGATGGATAAGTTAATCAGATGATTAGCAGGTGAGTGTGAAAAATAAAAGCTGCTGTCTCAGCAACCAAGCGGCACCGAGTCTCTTGGCGAGTCAGTTGGGTTGAGCAGTGTTTACAAAGAGTAGGTCCAGTCTGATGCCCTTTTCCTCGGAGAGAAGAGCTGTGAGGTGAGCTGGGAGACCTTCGCAGGAACCTGCGTCTGACTAAGAAGGGCTCTTTCTAGACCTTGGCCGTTTATCAGTCTCACACTTTCACACTTCACATATCTTGCTTAGTTCATTCATGGATAATTTACTGCGCATGTGCACAGTTGCTTAGCTGGGATCAATGGCACATTTTGCGATGCCTCAGACAGGAATACCTAGAAATGGAGGCTTCCAGGTAGAAGGAATTCTTTATTGTGGAGAATCAGAGAAATGCTAACATGATAACTTCTTTGTCGGGTAGGTATAGTATTTAGCTGCCACAAGTGGACATTTATACTTGCACCGTTTCTTTTTAGCCTTCAGTTCTTCTGTGGCATTGCTTTTAATTCAGCTGTGAACCAAGATGTTTAATAAGAATGGGTAAAAGATTTGTCTGTGACGCTTGCTGACACATAAGTGCTTTTATAATAGAAGCATAGAGCGTAAAGGCTATTTTGCAATCTAGATTCTAGATTGCGCAGCCTGTAGTTTAAAATACTGCCTTATGCAAGGCCATGTTATGCTAAACTACGTTATGCTGTTTTGATATGCTTTTTTAAATGTTTTGTTTTAGTATTCTATATAATGCTGTACTAATAGCCACTGACATTATGTCGCTGTGCAAGACAAACGTTTGCAGCAGCGTTGCCTTTGAAATATGCAACAATCTTGGTAAATTATGGGATGTTGTGTGGCACATTCTGTGGCAGAACTGTCTATGTTGTCTTTTCAACAAAGGTTGCCAATGTTATGTAAAATGTAAAGGTTTCTTGAGAGAGAAAGTATGTACATGCACCAGAACCTATTCAAAATTATATTCATCAACAAATGACGATTTTATCTTACAATGAACCTCAGCAACAGCATTTCGTTAATATTGCTCCTTTAATTTCCAGACTGAAATATTTCCGGTCACACATGCAATGGAGACCTTGGTTAAAAACGAGACATGTGTGCTTTATGTAATACACGTTGGGTGTCTTGTATTCTGTTTATCTTAGTTATGCTTTAGAACTGTTTTCAGATGTGATTGTACTCTGTCTGTGAGCGCCTATTTCCATTAAGTCTTTCAAAACAGTTTTTACATGCAATAAGTATAATGGAAGCGTCTCAATATAAGTCACTGTAAAATTGAAGACACCATACCTTAACAAGAGAAATTAGATACGTTTTTGTAGTCTTAGTGTCTCTCGAGGTAACTGCTGTTTTGAGAACAGTGTCTGTGGTAGAACTTAGGTTTGCATGAATAATGGAGCAAAATATTTTGAGACAAAGAATTAATTAATATTTCCACCCTGGTTGAGTGACTATTGTTAGAAATGAGGTCTCTGGTTGGCAGTTAGTTTGCACTCTGTCCAAGCAGGGACCTCACTCTAGTCGGCGCAATGGAGATACACACTTAGATAACCCATGCTCACCCCCTTGGTAGTTTGGCACAAGCAGTCAGGCTTATCTCAAAGGCAATGTGTAAAGTATTTGTACCAACACACACAGTAATACAAAATGGACACCACACCAGTTTAGAAAATAGGTAATATTTAACTAAATCAAACAAGACCAAAACGACAAAAAGCCAGCATACACAAGTCAAGATATGAACTTTCAAAGTAAAAAGAGTCTTACTCCATAGAAAACAATGGAAACTTTGATTTTACATGAAATACCTGGTTTGCATCAAAAATAAAGCTGCACTGGTGAGCGTGCATCGAAAAGGTCCGTGATGCATCAATTCCTTGCTTACAAGTGAGGCTGTGCGTCGTTCCTTCTTCAGTTGGGTAGGCGATGCTTTGTTTTTCTTCTCCTGCAAGAGAGTGCTGCATCGATTTCCAGGCAGGGCACCTCGGATCCACGCAGGGTCACGATGACTTTGATGTCCAGTGATGATGCATGAGCAACACGGTCACACGGTGTTGGAAAACTGCGCTGAATGGGGTTTGCGCTGTTATCAGCACCCGCAAGCAGGTGTTGCGTTGTTTCTCCAGCAGCGATGCATCGATTTCAGCAGCAAGTGGGTGGTGCATTGCTTTTCAGCCACGTTGCAAGTGGTGTGTCAAAATGTTCCCCGAACGGCTTCCTGTGCGTGGATTTCCGTTCTTTTTCTACCAACTTCACCTTTCAAGCGCCCAGGGACTGGATAGGGCACCACTTGCAGGGTAGGAGTCTCAGCAGAGAGTCCAGGTGCTGGCAGAGGAAGTCTTTGATAGCCCTGAGACTTCAAGACAGGAAGCAAGCTCAATCCAAGCCCTTGCAGACTTTTCTCAAACAGGACTATACCACAACGTCCAGTCTTTGTCCCCTTTCACAGGCAGAAGAAGCAACTGCAGGACAGCCCAACTAAGCACAGTCGCAGGCAGGGGCAGCACTTCTCCTCAGCTCTTCAGCTATTCTCCTTGGCAAAGGTTCCTCTTGGTTCCAGAAGTGATCTAAAGTCTGGGGTTTTGGGTCCACTACTTATTCCCCTTTCTGCCTTTGAAGTAGGCAAACTTCAAAGAAAAGTCTCTGTGTTGACAAGATCCTGCTTTGCCCAGACCTGGCCCCAGACACACCCCAGCTCCCTTTGTGTCACTGTCTAAAGGGGATTCAAGGACAGCAAAACTGTCAGTCTGACCCAAACAGGGAATACACAAGCAGACAGAGTCACAGAATGGCTTAAGCAAGAAAATGCCCACTTTGTAAAAGTGGCATTTTCAAACTGACAATTCAAAAACAACTTTACAAAGAGATGTATTTTTAAATTGTGAATTCAGAGACACCAAGCTCCACATTTCTATCTGCTCTCAAAGGGAAACTACACTTTAATGATATTTAAAGGCAGCCCCATATTAACATATAAGAGAGGTAGGCCTTGCAACAGTGAAAACCTAATTTGCAGTATTTCACTGTTAGGACATGTAAAACACATCAGTACATGTCCCACCTTTAGCACACACTGCACCCTGCCCAAGGAGCTACCTACTGCCTACCATAGGGGTGCCTCACATGTATAAAAGGGAGAGTTTGGGCCTGGCAAGTGAGTACACTTGCCAGGTGGAATTGGCAGGTTAAAACTGCACACACAGACACTGCAGTGGCAGGTCTGGGCCATGTTTACAACGCTACTCATGTGAGTGGCACAACCAGTGCTGCAGGCCTACTAGTAGCATTTGATTTACAGGCCCTAGGTACCTCAAGCACACTTTACTAGGGACTTACTACTCAATCAAATATGCCAATCATGGAAAAGCCAATTCCACATACAATTTACACAGGGAGTACTTGTGCTTTAGCGCTGGTCAGCAGTGGAAAAGTGCCCAGAGTACCAAAAACAGTAAAAACAGATTTCAGCACACAGTCAAAACATGGGAAGCAGAGGCAAAAAAGACAGGGAAGACCATGCCAAGGATGCTAGGTCTAACAACTATTGTGGGGGCAAATGTTTTACTTCAGTAGAACTAGTTGTATACACAGTACGGCAATTGTCCAGTTAACTTTTGCAAAGTGTCTATTGATTTGCAAAATCACAGGTGAGACTTTTTTTTAATAACATTTTATCTTTTTGAGCTATCTACACAATATGCATCAGGGGCACAATATTTGTCAGCTAAGGTAAATCCCTAATCATGCAGAAAATGCATCAGGCTCAGCCACACAGTTTTGCTGTTGGAATGTCCCTGGTTATGTTGTATTACACTATGCGATGTTATGCCAAGCTTTGCTAACCTAGATTGCTATATATAATTTTACATTATTGGGTCAAACTCACAAAGCCAATTATGCACTTAAGTTAAACTTAGATTAATAAATTGCATGATTTAGGAGTGTAAATTCCTATTGTCTATTACAAAACAAGAATGTAATCAAGTAAAGGGGCTGACTCAACATGTGATAATACATATATATTCTAACAACACGTTTGTGAATCCCACAGCAGCAGGCAGTGGGCATTTCTGAGTGGATATACCTTCTATTGTAGGTGAGCAACCACAACATATTGCCTCTGCAGACTCCATGACTTCCCGTTTGACGCATTGGCCCCACTTTGTGCAAAAGAGAGTCAGCACTCCTGTGGAGGTGGGATCGTTGGTCACTCTTAGCTCGCTGCCTTGTAGAGAGGCCAGTGCTACACCTGCAAAGACATACAAGAGCTGCAAAATCATCATCTTTCCTTGGACGTTATGTGTACCGTCTGGTTCAGCATGGCGCATAAATACGGGCTTGCTTCGCTCAACCATGACAGTATGCTGTGATCACATTGCCACATGTGAAGAAGATTGATGGTTGCATGTGCACATGACTGTTTGTGAGCTGGTGGACCAGGCTCAACCTCAGCTAAATTTTAACATTGTATCACATTCTTTCCATGAGAGTCTAAAAGGGGAGAAGAGAAAAGTATGGAACTGTTTTTACGTTGATTAGAGCCTGAGAGATTTTAGCACACATTACTCTCAATGGATGGGCTAGAGAGGTGTGTATTTCATCCGGTGCTTAGGGGCATATTTATAAGCCTCTAACGCCACCTTGTGCCACATTAACGTAATTATTATTTACGTTAATGTAGCCCAACAAGGTCGAAATCCCCACGCCGTATTTACAGAGTGGTGCAATGCATGCATTGCACACCTCTCTAATCCTTTCTGCTACATTATGCCTGTGCCAGGCATAATTTTTGCAAAGGAGGCGTTCCCCCATCAGAAGAGCAGGAAAAATGGCGTGAGGAAATCTATGAGATTTCCTTCTTTCCTTGTGCCATTTTTTACGGCATTTTTAATACCTGCTCAAGAGCAGGGTTTAAAATGGGGCTTCCATTCTCTAGAATGGGGCCCTATGTACTCTGCATGAGTAGCACCAATATTTTGACACTACTTCTGCAGAGTACATCAATAGTGTCATGAGAAATTACGCTATTGCCCCCTACCCTGCGTCAAGGTGCACCATATTTTAAATACGGACACACATGGTGGTGGTAGGGAGGTGCTTAGGGGCGCAGGGAAAGTGGTGCTGCACTTGGTGCAGCGCCACATTCCATAAATCTGCCCCTTAATTTGTACATAAAAATGTGCCAGTGCCCAAAGCTCTCCTCTGAAACACAAGGCTGCTGCAATTAAATGTGCGAGCATGGAATACTGAGGGAGCGTAAACATGAAGCCATCTCAGGCCTCTTTAATCCATTTACAGCCACTCCCTGCTCCTTCAGCTCACTCTCATAGCTTTTTGCTATCTCCCTTTGTGACGTCTACTCATTTTTCTCTTCCTCCATCTTTCCCATATGTGTCTTTTGCTCACTGTAAATGCTTGAGGCAAAAAAATAAGTGGCATATTTATACTCCGTCTGCGCCAACTGTGCGTCAAAAATGTTGACGCACAATCAGCGCAAACGTTGCCCCGTATTTAAACTTTGACGCCCGCGGACGACAAAATTCCGCCATGTGCGTAATTTTTTGATGCGCCAACCCGCCTTGCGTTAATTATATGCAAGGTAGGCGTTCCCGTCCAAAAAATGGCTTAAACGGCTGTGCGTCATATTTATACTTTCGTGCAAAAATGACGCACGGCCGAGAGGCGGAGCCAGAAAATGACGCACAGCCCGATTTGCGTCAAAAATTAACGCCTCGGTCAGGGCAGACGTTAAAATGGGGCAAACCCACCTGTATTTAATCAGAACACACAGAACAAACAACAGAGCAGCAGAGCAGCAACAGGGAGCCATGGAGGTGATTCTAATCCAGCGTGCACACAGACGCAGAGCCCAGCAGCAACAACACCAGCTACAACAACACCAGTAGGGACCCCAAAGGCAGCGCAGAAGGCAGGAGAGGATATTCCGCCCCAGAACCACCCTTCAGGGCCTCAGGGAACACAACATCATCCAGAGGTACCGGTTGAACTGGCAGGCCATTCAGCAGCTGCTGCGCAACATTGAACTGCAGTTGGCCCCCACTTTGGTGACACCCCACACCATCCCAACAGAAACCAAGCTGCTTGCCATACTTCATATGCTGGCAAGTGGCTCTTTTCAAACAACTGGTGCCCTGGTTGGCGGAATATCACAACCATCATTCTCCGCCTTTTTGCCCAAAGTACTGGATGCCATCATTCGACTGACACCCCGCCACATCTGCTTTCCTAACACACTGCAGAAGAAGCATGAAACAAAACAGGGGTTCTACCTCATCAGTGGCTTCCCACACATCCTTGGTGCAATCGACTGCACACATGTACGCCTTGTGCCACCTGCTGCAACTGAACACCTCTACCGCAACAGGAAGCACACACATTCCATCAACGTGCAGGCCATAGTCGATCACCAGGGATTGATCACCAACATCGTGGCTAAATATACTGGGAGTGTACATGACTCATTCATCTTCCGTCACTGCACCATCAATGAACACTTCCAGGATGGACGGTATGGCAATGGACTACTTGTTGGTAAGTACAAAAACCTACTTATTTACACACTGCACAGCAACCCTCTAGGACACACAACACATACACCACAACAGCAACATGTGAACAGGAACATACTGAGGTTGTGACATCGCTAGCCATGTTTCTTAGCTCACCATTGAACCTGTCACACATCTGAAATTACTGTACAGCCTAATGTTAAGACATCAAAGATCACAACATGTGGAATGGGTGCACAAATGTCACCTTGCAAAATGTAAGTGTCCCAATGACCTTTACACTAATCCATTGCCTAAGTCTAAAGGTATGGGATGTCCAGGGTACATTGATATTAACGTGTTAACAACACTGTCAATTTTAACTGTGCATGGAACTATCATCTCACCCCCAGTGAAGACACACGGACACCTGTATCACAAGTCACAATGCTAGGGAGGGCACACTGTACTGCAAATCCCAAAACATACTGCTGACAAACGGTTAGCAGACAAACACTCGTTCAACCAAGGAAACAACACAATGCAGATGGTACATCCTACAAGCATAGGATGCCACATTATTACACAAAAGAGTCACAGACAACACAAGACAACTACTGCCATGAAAGGTCATTTCAATAGTGCCAGCTACATCAACATGATCCCAATCATTTTCTCTTGCAGCTGATCAAGGGTATGGCATCCAGCCATGGATTATGGATTTGGCAACCCAAGTACTGCTGCAGAGCGTGCCTACAACGACGCCCATAGGAGGACACGCAGCATTGTCGAGAGGACCTTCGGCATCCTCAAGTCAAGATTCCGGTGCCTCAACATCACTGGTGGTAGCCTCCTATATTTCCCGGAGATGGTCTGTAGGATCATCCTAACATGTGCAATATTGCACAACATTTGCATCAAAAGAAACATTCCCCTCCTGGAACCAGAGCCACACATGCCTGAAGAGGAGGAAGAGGATGCTGGCCTGCAACAGGAGGGGTAACTACAGAACACGGCCGCTGGTATACGCAGGCGGCAACAAATCGTCAACAATTTCTTTTGAATATGATCACCTTCACCACTTTAGTTAACAAATTTAAATAAACACCTATTCTAATCACCACATCATGGTCTGGCTATTCCTTTTTGCACACCTTCATCTCTACTTATCAGAATAAGAGTGTTGCCTCATGGAGCATTGCTGAGATACTGAGTAGGACACAGAACATCCCAGAGCTAATGTGATGCCTAACATACAAAGGTCACATACACACACACAGTAAATGACATATATCCTGTACATTTCACCTTTAAAGGTCAATAGCAGAGGACCACAACTATTTCACACATACATGTTGAAATCAAGGTCCAACGCAGCATATGGCACACAACTAAGACACCATCACTCAATAAGGGGAAAACAAGCCTCATACATGAGGCAGTCAATGTGCTTTGGCATCAGTAACAGGAATGCCTGACCAGACCCTTGACAGCAGTAAGTCCAACTGCATCCAATATTTGCAAGGAATATCTGTGACCAGAGTCCCATAGAAGCAAAACAGAGACAGCACAAGTGCCACACATATGAGCAGCATTGCACACATGACATTCCATGTACATGTCAGCCCATTTCCTAACTCCTGACACACCCATGCACCTGGTCACAACCCACCTGTCGGAAGAGGTCCCTGGAATACTAAGATGTGTACCCTGATATTCCCTCCTCTACACACTCAGACCAACATTAGCAAACCAGTGTGCTACACCCTTTCCTATGGTATGCCATTGTCATAGAACATCTGACTGCAAGGACGTCAGGTCAATTTATACACTGTCTTATAGTTTCAAAGCCCTGTTAGCACATGTAGATTGCTTCCCCTGTGAAAATGTCTGTTGGCCCTTAGAATGCAAGTCTCACCTACAGGACTGGTGAGAAACAGATGCAGCCCACACCTGTGATCACCTCCATGCACACCACCCATTTCAAAAAGCACTGCCCCTGCTGATGCCTGGAACAGCATAGGAGTTGCCATTATGTAAAATACACCGTTAAGCATTGATACTAATTAAGCCGTGTAACACAGCCACTGGGTTCATTTGTCACCTTCAAAAACACAGAACATACACAGTTTTACATGTCAACTGTCTAGTTTGTCCTCCAAACAGTCTTAGTCAGACCACTGATTATGTAACTTGTCAAGTAGCTGGATCCTGAATCACCTTGCATTCTGTCAGCCTGACTGGCAACTGTCTGTGCGTCACACTAAAGTATCCCTGTGTCTACATATGTACCACACTTGCGTTAGCAAACCTCTCATTCATCAGGGGGTATTGGGCATGGTCTTCTTCAATGCATACACAAATACATTGTATAGCATCATCTGCCTTTTAACTGTACCATTTAAGTTACATCCTTTTTGAAAAGCAAAATTCATGGCCCAGCCCTTGTATGGGTTGCATTTATGCATGAATGACAAAGTGTGACAATGTTCCAGGGCTGTAGGCAGGGATTGGGTACAGGGCTTTCAGCACAACCAGCAACCTCTGATAATGTCCATGAATAATACACAAATGTCAGGACCATGACAGTTCACACACACAATCACAGTGCGCACAACATAGTGATGGGCCGGGTGTGGTGAATAGCTGCGAGAATAATCAGCACAGAGGCTATGATGTTCCCAAATGCAGTGGGAAGTGCAAAGGCCAACCTGTGTTCAAATGTTGTAATGACACCTGCCGGAACATGACACCTGAGACATTATCTCACTCAGCACACCAAGGTTGCCCTGTTGACTGTCTCATTACACGTCTTTACTGACAGGGTGGGACCATCCACATGTTGGTTCACATGTCCACATTCACTTTACTCACATTGATCAACCAAGGATACTCAGTAGATACAGGAATAGCTGCCACTGACTCATGATGAGTCCTGGACCAAACTGTGACAAATTACACCCCCAAAAATATACAGGATCATCATTGGACCACACACATGAGCAAGACACCTATGTGCAATAGATCACTGGAAATAAGTGGACATGTGCTGTCTTGTATGCTGGTCCACCACAGCCACTTGATAGTTGGGGCTCACTTCTATGGCCTCAACTGTGGTGTTATCATACATTTGAGATTCTGTCTGTGCAAACAACATGGTACCCACTTCCTCAATGCATGTGCATGCCTCACTGTGGGATTCACCAAGTAGTGCCTAGGAAGCACTTACCAATACTGTAGGACATAGGATGTAGAAAATGTGGACCATTGACATGAACAAGCGTCTGCCATCCATCTGGTGCATGCTATGTCACATGTGCTGTCTACGTGACCCTAAAACTTGGAAGTCCACTTTACGGGTGTTGTTACATGTGTGACTAACACATGCCCTCGCTCATTTCCAATATGACTTGCATCTAAGGATTGGACACATGGACGTCACATTCATACAAGCATATGTACAAATATGCTTCATGTGATACACACACACTTGGTGAACAAATACATTATTTGCCAAAGCACACAATTTGAGCCAAAGGCATTTAGGTATTGTACATATGTGCGTCACATTGCTATCCTCTCCTTATGCCAAACATGCACAATTTGTGCAACACATATATGTAGGCCACACTTATGACCAACTATTGCGTCAGCCAACCGTAAAAAAATTGAGAAGGGAGTAGCCGATCATGGTCCACTGCAGTATGATGTTACACATGTGAACATACACCATCAACACCATACTGTCTTCAATCAGCCTATCTCTGATGTGTCCCAAATGTAACATAACCAAAAAACAAGTACAAATGGCCAAAACCAGTTAATGCACTGTAATTTTGACGTCCCTAGCGTTATGCGTCATTTTTTGACTACCAAAACTGTATTTGCGTCATTTTTTTGACATTTAGCCCGCATCCAGATATTTGTGCAGTCCATGTACTATTATGTGGATGCGGGTTAATTTTCACTTCTGTGCGTCAAAAAAAATGACGCAAATACAGTTTTGGTTAAACAAAAATTACGCATAACGCAAAAAGGCGGGACTTTTCATACAGGAAGTGATGTAATAGGATATCCTGTTTACAGATCATGTACAGTGGTTGTACTTTCACTTTCACTTTGCAGTCTATGATCCTTCTACACTGTGTGGCTGTGTAGAGAGTGTTGTCCTGAGATTGTGTGCTGTTTTTGTCCTGTGTGCTATCTGTATTGTCAATTTTTAAAATAAATATTGTTGCTGTATACTGTACTACTGTGTTTTGTCTACATTTGTCCATTTATCTTGAGTTTTTGTTGTTTGTGGGAGTTTGTTGTGGGGAGTGTTAGTTTGGGGATAGTTGGGTTCTTTTATTGTTTATGTTGACTTTTTATCTGTCTTTGTACCCCTACTTTCCCCCTTTTCCCCTTTCTATTTCTTTTACCCCTATTCCCTTTCACTTCCAAGTATGTCTGGTAGGCCACGTCTTGGCAGGATGGGGGAAGAGGAGTTGGGGAGGTTCATCTGGCTTGTGACGCATTTCTTGCCACTCATGATCCAGGCAGGGTGATACAGGGGTATCCAACAGAGGCGCGCAGAATCCGGTGGGGAAAGGTGCTGCATCACCTGCAGCGTGTGTATGCCAGCCAGAGGAGTGACCACCAGCTGAAGCACCGGTGGGCTGACCTCATCACCAGGAAGCAGGATCTCTTGGACCACCTGGGAATCATGATTGGTGGCACTGTTGGTGAGTACGAATCATGTTAATGTGCACGATTAAATGCTCTGTAGTGACATAAGGGGATTAGTACAATGTCTGCCAGCTAACTTGCTGACTGTGTGTAATGCTGGGGAAATTTAAAGGGATCATTGATGCACTATGGCAAGGATCACAATTGCTAGCTGTCAGGTAGCACGTGCTCAGCAAACTTACAGGTTACTTTTCCATTAAGGAAATTGGTGCGGCCTTTTTGTCAGAAAAGAAAACAAAATAGGAGCCAATCATGTCTATATAGGGTACTATTGACAGAGAAGTACAGATGTACCAACATTTAGGCCAACTTTGTTGACGCAATTGCTAGACTGACTTTAGAATCACTACATGATGCAGAAAATGAGTGCTGCTTTCACGTCAATTGATAATAGCAAAGTGGCTCAGACATATGTCTCATGTGAGTCTGGTGAGTGTGGAATAAAGCTTTCACGGAAGTACTATGAATGTGTGGGATTATTGTGTTCCTTGATCTTTTTGGATACATGTCAGTTTTGGATTTGAAAACATCGTGAAAAGGGGTAAGGTGCCCTCAGCTAACATCTTAGAGTGTTTGTTGGAGTTAGTTGTGCCACAATCCAAATATGTATGGCAGTCCAAGTGTATGCACATGGCTTCACATCTCCATGGTTGGTGCAAATCACCATAGCTGGGCCAGATCAATTGAATAAACTGTAACAACAGGATGGCTTACAAAAGTCCCTGCCCCTCCCTCTGTACATTGGACCTATGTGTAATAAATGTGTCATGGCCACAAGGCATGTTTGACTGGTAATGCAGTCTTCAAGTAACCAGGCTTTGGATGTCTCTCTTGGATGCACATGATGAGACGATTACACTCCATATTTTTGACTGCTGATAAATTACGGGGCATATTTGCAACCACATGATAGTTAGGGCCAATGTATGTGTGCAGATATGTGTGTAACTGTCACAGGAGACCCATGCTATGTACAAGTTGGCCGTGATTATCAGATGCAGTACCATCATGTCTGAATGGCTGCCATTTCATTATTCAGCCTACACATTGTATATGTTTATGAATTTGTTGCGCTGTGCACTGATTTTGAGCACATTTCTTCCTTCCATACCTTACAGGTGGACCGGCACCCTACACTGTGGGAGAGGTGGCGACATTTGAGGACCCCGACCACTCCAGTAAGTGTTGATATGTCTGTTATGTATTGTGTTTGCTGGTTCTGGACTCGTGTGAGTTGGACGAATAGCAAGGTATGATGCGTTGGGCAAGCTTTTCTCTTGTTCCATGAGTGGGAATTCAGTTTCTCACATGTTTTGAGTTGGCCAATGCATATCCAATGGTATCATGTAGGGATTGAAGGCCATTCCTGTAGGCCCCACTGTGAGTACAGGGGTTAGTCATGTGTATGACACTTGTATCACCAAGAGTCGCACTAGAAGTCAGCCCCGATTTAGTCAGCCTGTCAGACCCACATTCTCTAAGACTGGTACAGCAAATTGCTTTCCAATAGACATCTGCTTCCATATTTACCTACGTAATTTTGAAACAGTAGGTAGAACCTCCTAGCAGCATGTACGTCCACATGTAGTGCTACAAGTATGTGGAACTTGAGTGCAATGGCCTAGGTGTGCATGCAATTCATGATCATGGGTGTTCTAGCAACTTTGTGTCTGATGAAAGTCAGGCCACACTGGAAGTATATGTTGTGTACGAAGTTCTGCATTTCCTGACATGTCTGACCCTATGAATGCTCTAGGGTTTGCTGACTCCTAATTGTAGATAGACCTTACCTGTGGTGTGTCTGTAGAGACAAACATGTGTGGAGTTTTCTATACACTCCTTGGTGTACATGCTGTTGGCAAATTATAGTTGTTTATCCACCCCCCGCCCCCAAACACGGGCATGGGTTTGTGAATGGGGTACCTAGTATTGATGCTACCAGTATGTTACACATACATGTGAATAAGTGACGGTTTGGTTGCAAACTTGTATACACACTTTTGTTTGGCACTTGGTACTATACTGTCAAGTCCAGTTACAACTTGCAGACCATGTGGCTTTAGTTTTGCTTTCTGTACACTGACATTTTGTAGCCCAGGTCTTGGCGGAGGATATGCAGCATGATTCTTAGCTGATAACTGCCAGAACTCATATTGCAAGTCAAAGCCAGTTGTTACCCATCTTGTATGTTATGGATGTGCTATGTGTGATGTGACCTTTGTAGTCTGGCCTGCCATGTACTTCCTCAGGGACATTCAATGATCTGTATTGTGATATGAGCTGTTACAAGTACAGTAGATGTAATGTCTGATAAACTTGCTGTGCCATTTCACACAATGCAGTTACTAATGTAGAATATCTGCATTTGTCTTCACAGCTGCTAACATGACTCCAGACCAGGTTTGTGAATTTCAGCGCCGGGCCATGCGATATCAGCACATCCTGCTGGTGGAGTCGGGGTTCCGGAGGATGGCCCGGCGATATTGCCATGAACGGGCCTCCGGGGCATGGAGAGCCTTCCCACAGGGTGGGCCTACTTTGCCCACCACAGCCACCACCAGCACAACCACCAATCCGAGCCAGGTGGCCCCACCCACAGCTGCCACTGTTGGTCCAACATCTGCTGGACTTCCAGGCCCCAGCATTGCCACTGGTGCAGGACAGCCCACTAGGCCTGGCACCACACCCACACAGACTTCCTCCACCGGTACCCAGACTGCCACTGCTCCATCTGTTGACCCTGCAGCCTTCAACCAAATGGATCGTAAGATGGACAAAGTGCTGCACAAGTTGAGCCACCTGAGCCGGGATGTGCGGCACATTAACCGGCGTGTTAAGTCCATTAAGAGGACCCTCCGGAGGGCCAACCTCTAGACTTTTTGCTATGGAGATGATTCCCTCCCCTCCCTCCTCTTTCCTTGTTCTTATAGTTAGTGGGCTTAGGGGGCTTAGTGTTAGGTTAGTATAGGCTGTTAGTTTAGTTAGTGTTAGTGGGTGGGGGTTAGGGGTCCTGCTTGTTTCTATTTTTACTTATTACATGTGTGGGTGGGTGGGTGGGCGTCTATGTAAAAAAAACAAAATCCCCAAAAACTAAAAAAAAAATCAAAAAAAATCCCCAAAAATATATATTTGTATAGGGTAGTATAATATGTGTTTAGGTTAGTATGTGTTGTCCTCCATGTGTCCCGTCTCATAAGGGGGGTGGGAGGTAGATGTTTAGAACGTTTCGTTACATGTGATAAGTAAGTGTAGCTTAGGTTAGTTAGGGACAGTTGTGGGTAATGAGTAGTCAGGGTAGATTAGGGTAGGTAAGATTTTTCCCTCAGTTTCCTCATCTGTGATTAGCATTTAATAAATATTTGGTTAACCCTTAATTGTATGTGTTGAATGGTACTTGATCGTGGGTTTGGATTCAGTGTACATCAATTTTGTACTATAATATCTGTGTCCTATGCTACAAACAAATCCCAACGATTGGCAGCTAGCCCAGAGCTACCTTGCAAAGTGTCGACCCTTCGTTGCAACCACCAATCACAGTTAATATGGATCCCAAAGTGTTTCTGTTGATAAGTGTGTTTTAAAAGTCACAAACAGTGCTTCCAGACTTGGTATTGGGGAAACAGTTTTAGGTCTGACTGCAGTGTGATGATCATGCAAACCCTTATAAGATGGGTTCTCATTGGCAATCTTGTATTCTTGTCTTCATGACCCTCATACATCATTTGTGACACAGTTCGGCATGATTACCTATTTGTATGTTAACTCAGACACCTTCATTTATGCAGTTTTTTTTGTGTTTACTTCGATTAGTGTGGCATGTTTATTGTGTTATTTTTGCATGTTGACAACATTTTGCGGCCACTATTTGATGACTTAGTTATCCCCTGAGGAAGCATTCTTCTGTCCAACACAGCATGGTGGTGTATGGTTTCTCACTTCATCAGAGTTGTCCCTCAGGATAGGCAGAGTATGATGCAATCATGGGCACTGTGCAGAATTCTCTGACTACATATTATCAGGACGGTTGTATTGACAAGCTATGTAATTTGACAGTAGGCACATTTCAGTTATCTACTTCACAGTTGATATGTCACATTACCCAGAGACAGATTTGTTGTGTAAGTGCTATTTATTGGAACATGCTGTAGTGCTATCTGTACATTGTCCTTGATTGTGAGTCCATTATAGTGACATTTTAAATTGGGATCGAACACAAGGGGTTGCGGAAATGCTTTTGACATGCTGGGGTTGATGTTTCAGACAGTGCAGAGGGACATGATTTGGCAATGAGTAGGAGAGAGACAATCACTGGGCTGGGTGACAAGATATACAGTGGTTTGCAGAACAGTGCTCGAGTAAAGTTTTTGCAAGACTGGCAAGTTACAAAGCACAGGACCTTGGTAAATGTGGGCCATGTGAAAGGGACTACTGCTTCTGGGTCATTTTCCTTGTGAATGTGATCTGTTCCATGTCTTCTTCTTCTGATGTGTGTGTTGCCTGCTCTGTCCTTGTTGTTGTTGGTTGTGAAGGGGCAACACACACCTCATTGTTAGAAGACGTGGAGTCAGACATCCCGGTCGCTGCTTCCTGTGAAGGTCTTAAGGGCAGTACGGCAGCAAGGAGGGTCTGCTGGTTCTGGAGAATAGCAACCACATCACGATGGTAGGCAGCCAGGTCGGCCCTGAGGGAGTCATGATTGCATTTGTGCATGCAGTGGAAGGTTTGGGGTGCGAGGTGTTGGGGCAACTTCCTTACTGCAGTGGTGAATTCCTTGACAGTTTCTTGTAGTCCTTGCAGTATGGATGTTAGGGCTTGCATAGCTGCTGCCTGATCTGCAGATGACATCATGCATGAACGCATCCCCTCAAGGCTGGCTGCCAAAGTTTGCATCCCCACCCGCACCTCCTTGGCCAGCTCCCGCTGTACTCCAACTACAGTTCTCTCAAAGCTGGTGCCAGTGTCGTCTGAGTCCTCAGCTGTATTGGAGCTGGCAGGTCTTACAATTGGGGTGGTGGGTGGATCCTCTGAGATGGCTGCTTGTTCTGTGCTCCTCCTTGTGACTGAAGGTGGGGTCTGGAGGGTGTCAAGGACCTTTTGGATAGTCTCCTGGGGAATGTTTATCGGCTCGTCATCCATGTCATCAGGGAAATCTGGGACAGGCATATCGGCAATAGATCCATCTTCCTCTGCAATGAAACAGGGTACAATTAATGTGTCTGTGTTGTGGCAATTTTGATGTGACATGCCTGCCTTTTGATGAATTCACTTTGTGATCTTGTTTTGTGTTAATTTCTCCAGTCCTTCAGATGGGCCTTCTTCCAGGCCTATGGCCCACCTGTGTGTCACATGTATGTTCTTGAGTTATCAGACTTGTCAGCCTCATTGCCTCTAGGTGTTGGTTTATGCCAAATAGAGAATTACCACCTTCTTTTCCTACTCAAGCCTCCGTCTACATCCATTCTCATGGTGAGACCTTTTACTGGCTGTGGGTGTACTTATGGCCCTGGCAGCACACTTAACAATCTGGACCTGCCCCAATCTCTGATCTTTCACATCCACTTAAATGTAATTGACATGTGGCATATCCTATGCATGGCAATGTTATGATCCGATATGGATGTTGACATTGGTAATGTGTCCTGCTGATGTTGGGGAATGTGTGTTACATTGGATTGCCCTGATAATCGTATCAGTGTCCTATTTCCTCCTCTGACTGTGCAGGTGTATTTCAGTGACCAGTTACATGTGTCCCCCCCTCAATGCTGTTGTCTGAGCAGTATGACATTTGGGATGTTGCATTGTTACCCAGGCACAGGATGGACCCAGACATATGCAGCATGGGTGTGTCCTTAGTGCTGTGTAGCTTCTATTGTTGTTTACATTGGCTGATGTTTGTGACAACTATGGGCATTGACATTTGACAGTACTGGGGCCTTTGTCTTGTTTCTGGGGATTGTTGAAGTTGTCATCCTCACCCCCTAATTTAGGTGTGTATGATCCATGGGGAGCTTACTGCCATTGGCTACTTGAGCTGCACACAGAGCAGAGGTGGTAGTGGCAACTGTTGTCGCAGTTACATTCCAGTTGTCGGTATGGCTAGAGGTTGTTAATAGGGCCCTAGTTAATGTAGGGGGTATGGTGGCTGACGTGTGCCGGGATGTCAGTTTGACGTTGTGGCCTTCCCTCCTGGCGTGGCTTTCCCTTTGCTCCATTGTTGGCATGACAGCATGCCCCCATGGGACGGTTGTTGGTGTTGTGTAAAGGTGTGCCCCAGGTCTTCTCAGAATGGGCCATGCCCCCATGCCGGGCCCCTTTACGCATGCCACTCCATGTCTTAGATGACTTCCATGCATTTAGTGGTCGGTATCTCCCCCCTGCTCACAGTTGACATTAGTGCATTTTAGTTTCCCATGCGACTTACCCTGCATGTGCGTTGTCTCCTGGTAGTCTGTGCTGTCCTGTCCTTGAATCCCTGTGACGATCTCCTCAGGGATGACGGCTGCGACCATCTCCTCCATGTGGTCCAGGGCTTCCTGGTGTGCTGGACTCCCCCCTCCAGCCTGCAGTGCTGCCTTCCTGTTCCTGGCCATCTTTTCCTTGGTCCTGCGCTTGCAGCCATGCCAGCGTTTCTTGCTCTCGATGACTGTTCTGCGTACTTCAGCCACACTGTTAATCTTGTCGACAATTTGTTGCCATATAGCCTCTCTCCTACTGATTGGCAACTTTGATAAGTCAAACAGTTAGTGCTAGTGTTCCGTCACCTCTTTCACCAGAATTTCCTGCTCCTCTGCACTAAAGCGACACTTTCTTTTCTTCTTAAAAGTGTCCTGGTTCTTGTGTGGGTCCTCCTGGCTGGTTCCTGGTCTGCTGTCATCTTCCAGGGGTCTGTAGTGGCATCTGGGATCCATTTTGGCTCTCCTCTGGTGTAATGGCGGTGTTCGTGTTTTTTTTTTACGCTATTGCGTAAAAAAACGGTGCATATCCGGTTTGCGGGGTCGTAAATTGACCCACAGTCGTTTTGCTTTACGACTTGACGCTGCGGTGTGCGTAAAAAATAATGACTCCCACCTGTGGTTTGCGCCGACGTGCGTTAAAGTATAAATATGACGCCCGCACGGTGCACCAAAATGGCGTTAGCCGGCGGTAAAATTTTTGACGCAAAACTGCACCAGCGCAATTTTGCGTCAAATATTATAAATATGGGCCTAAGTGCCAGCCCTCAAACATTAGTGCTGGTGCCCCGCTCCAGAAACCACTGGCTCAAATTAAGCACTGATTTTACTGCATCTGTGTTTTACACTTAGGTCTGTGTGCGCTAATGTCAGCAGTTAATGAGCATAAAAAAGCATGGGAACTGTGACCCTCCGTGCAACAATAGCGGGGTCAGTGAGTATAGGGGCCTGGGTCAGAGACATTAAAAAAACAAAATATTCTGTAGCTAATCTGTTGTACTTTAACCTACAATGAAGTGCATATGCAATATAATGCACACCCCCAAATGAAAAATAAATGTTCTTGGGAAAATTTATTGATCTCGTAGGAAAGCTCAGTTGGTTACTCCAATTACTTTGGATGGCTATGTTTGTAACTGGAAGATTAGTGATTACAGTCTTCTGGGTTACTGCATTGGGGGATAGTGATTTGTTTTTTTATAGAGCTATGATGTCTCAGCCCAAGGCAGAAAGCAAAGTGAATATCTACCTCAATAGTTTTAAAACATATTACACACAGCTTAAGAAAAGTTAGAAATAATAAAAACTAGGCTTTACAGAGTACAAGACATCCTACTGCAAAATATAAAAAATTGATTCAGTGTGTAAGTGCATTCAGTGCTTTTAAAATGTACGATTGTATTAATACACAATCAAATTGTATCTAATGCACACTTTTTGCATAGGACACATTCCAGTTTTATATTCTGTTTTCTTTCATAAGGGGGAAGACTAATATTAAAAAATTTATAAAAAAGGACACATTCCAGAACTGGCAGCCCCCTTCCCTCTACCCTTCTCTAAAAGAATAACTGTCATCATGAAGCTTTAAATGATTATGTTAATTAGAGCCTACGCATAGATCTCAAGCAGTCTTTAGATTTTCTGATTAATCAGTTGCACACATTTACATTTCTTTCATGTAACAGGCTCTCTGCAAAAAATAACTGTTTCTTCTTCTGTCCTTTTTTTACTTCCTAGCACAGGAGAGCCCTTCCTTCCCTTTCAGCACCAGGCAACTCAAGATTGGCATTAACTGTTCAGTGACAGTTGCTTTTAAACAAAAAGTATGGGAACTGTTTTGGTAAAATTAAAAAAGCAGGGGAAAATAATTCCCAGTGGATTTCACCAACTTCCGCCTCCGATTCGCGTAAACTACAAACATAATGGGGAACATTTTTATATGATATTACTGTGTCTTCTGAGTTTACAGTACGCACCTCCTTCCAGTGTAAGTCTTGGATGGCTCTACCAAACTAATCTGGGATTTAAGTGCTAACGGTAGGGTGACCAGATTTTGAAAATCAAGCAAAGGGGCATTCCACAAACTCAGGAATAGGACAACTATTTCGCTTCGACCGAAATGCACAGAATTACTTAACTAACAGTGCTCACCAGCAAAGCAAACACAGACAATAAGGAACCAAGGGAAACTAAATGCAGCATTTACACATGGTATGATCTGTGTTAATTTGCTTTCTGCTGGAGCTAATAATCGTCCAGCAGAAAACATGAAAACGTGCCTTTCTCTGTGCTTAGTCAACCTTTTCTAAAAGTGTTACCTATGCTAAATTTGCTTAAATTAGCCGGGAAAGATAGTGAAAAACCGGGACTGTCTCGGTAAATCTGTGACACCCAGTGGCGTAGCGTGGGTTGTCAGCACCCGGGGCAAGGCAAGTAATTTGCGCCCCCTAACCCGTGGATTTTAGCACTCGAGTCTCTTCAAGATGTTGCGCCCGGCCCCCCTGCACCCCCCACGCTACGCCACTGGTGACACCTGGTCACCCTAGGCAAAGAGACTTCATAAAACATTAGTAAAGCATTCCTAAATATTACAGTTGGGACCTAGTCACCCTCAATTGTCCTGCACAGCTCACCCCCTTGAACAAGACGGCACACCTGTGATGTAGATGGGTGTTATAGTAGCCACACACTCCCCCTCTCCCTTCCCTCAACAATTGTATTTTTTCAGCCATTGGTGTAAAGAGACTTGAGGGCCCCCACCCCTGCAAGGTACATGGAGGGGGCCCTCTCCCTTCACACACTTAGGGCCTCATTACGAGTCTGGCATTCTACTGACTTCCAGACTCGCGGTGGCAGTTAGACCGCCATCAATTGGGCAGTCTGAGCGACACATTATGACCACAGCGGTCATGTCGCGGTTGGACCACCAGCACCGCCAGGATTAGTTGTCCCGGTGGTCTGGCGGTTGTGGCAGTCCTAATCTGCCAGGGCAGTGCTGCAAGCAGTGCTACCCTCAGGATTCTGACTTTGTTCTCCGCCAGCGATTTCATGGTGGTGTTACCGCCTTGAAAAACTTGGTGGAGAATGGGTGCAGGGGACCCTAGGTGGCCCCCTACACTGCCATGCATTTGGCATGGGCAGTGAAGGGGCCCCACAGGCCTGCTGGTGCACCTGGTAGCCTACAGCATTGTCCCCGGCTCGATTATGAGCAGGAGACAATGCTGTAGGGTGTTTCCCACTAGGCTGGTGGCCGGAAACTCAGGTGTCCTCCTGCCGACCTAGCGGTAAACCCAGAATGGGCCCTGTGGGGAGGCGGCGACCTCCCCGTCGGAAGTTCAGCGGATGGGTAAAACCATCCGCTGAACTAATAATCCTTAGTCTGGAGCTCTAAAACCAGGGACCACTTCATCCTGTGCTCAGTAGCAGCCAGTTCATAGGTGCATGATTGTGAACTGCTGAAGGGACCCCCTCAAGCACCGGGGCCCCTTGCACCTCAGGAGCTGTGAGGGCTATTGTTATGCCACTGCTTTCAGTGCTGCAGACTTGAAACAGAAAGTAGGAGTAATTCATTGTGGGAAGGTGTAGTTTCTCGTGGTCAGCATGAGAACAATGCCTCACGGACAGCGCAAGGATTATGTCATTAATCGGCAAAGGTACAGTGAGCCGGTCCCAGCGTTTTAGGGATGATAGTTGGTCGGTGGTGAGAAGAACACCAGGGAGTGAGAGTGTGAGCTGTCTTTGGGTTATTGCTTGTGATCTTGAAGTAATTAATCTTTGTGAGAACCGTTCCTGTCTTTGTGGATGTTATTCTCAACAGAGAAATTGTGGCGATGAGCCTACAAACCCACACAGAACCTACACATTCAACAAAGTTTGACATGCCAGTTTCTCTCAGGAGCAGCTCCTAGATGTTGCATGGGACCTGCAGTAGAGCTACTATCGTCACTGACGTATTTCCGTTCCAAGTGGGAAAAAAATTTGACAGGTTTGATCTGAAGGCATATTTAGCAAAGTGATGAGTGTCACTCTTCAGTCACTCTGTGAAACACCCAGACGGAATACAAGTCAGTGTATGAAGGTCATTCATGTTTCTAGATGGTTGGTGAAACACAGTCAGTCAACATGAACAAAACTCATACACAGCAACAGTAAGTGCATTACTGATTTGCATGACATACTACTATAATTCTTCTCCAAAACCAACTGCAAGCAGTGAAGTAAACAACCTTTCTGTTTGCAACACAAAGCCACCTTCAAAAACTCTATGGAAAAAACAATTTAGCGCCAATGTGCAGTAAAAAAATAATAATACAATTATGCAGAATGTGGGCAGTCATTTGAGGATTATTCTACACACTAATGTGCACAGCCAAGAACACATATCTTTCACACGCTGATGCTCACAGCTATTCAACAGTATTTAACACGCTGATGCACACAGCCAAGAAGTCCACAATAATTTTATTCAGCAACTGTCAAGGAAATTGGCTCTTCATTACTCTTTGTCAATCAGAACCCTGTTGGAACCCTATACTATAAGACACAGGACTAACAGTAATTGTGTACAGAAGTGGGGGCCAATTTTGGTAATACAGTTGCATTGAATATATCAGTTAATGAAACTAATTAGCTACTCCTAGTTTGTGTTCGATTAGCGCAGCATAAAATATTTTATACCACTAACTTATTGGGTCTATTGCACTTTTAGTCTTGGCTGTGGTTCTACAGGAAATACTGTTTTAAGTAACTAATAAATAAACATGCAAGCAGTTAACCCACCACCACTTTTTTAGACACACCAGGGGACCCACCAATCCCATGGAGGCAGTGGTTCGATGCGTTTGAAACCTATTTAGGGGCCATAGGTGCACATAAATTCAGAACTGAAAGGAAATAATTTATATTACTACACTCCCTAGGTTTTGAAGGCAGATCCACATTCAAACATCTTCCTGGTGTAGAAGTAGAACCAGAAGAAGAACTGGATGAATTTCAAGAAATTATTTAAAAATTTGCACACAGGTTTGACGTCCAACCAAGCTTAGTGGTTTTGCATCATAAATTCTTCAAAAGAGTTCAATGGTCTGGAGAAGATGTTGACACATACATAACAGCATTGAGAAAACTAGTATCTGAGTGTGATTTTCAGAATTACAGTGACCAATTAGTTAGGGATCAATTTATAAGTCATTGTTCTGACAGGAGTATCTAACAGAAATGATTATCCCTCAGAAATCCTACATTAGAAGAAAGCATCAGAATAGCTAAGAGTATAGAAACATCACAAAAATCCTTCAAAGAGTTAGGTGGTAAGAATGCTGAATCAGTCACTCCTGTATAATTGCCAGCGCAAAACAATAAGAAAAATAAAAAATTTCCCCAGAAAAGTTTTTTTAAGCATATTGATAGGTGTGGCTATCCTAGTCACGAAAAAAGGGGAAAACTGTTTTGTGCTAAAAACGTTGCATGCAGGTCTTGCGGAAAACTAGGGCATTTCGCTAAGGTATGTAAAGGGATCAAAAGATCTGAATCAAAAGTTAACGTAGTTTCTGACAACAACAGTAGTGACAATGAAGACCTGTTGACTGACATGCAAGACATGGTGTTGGTAGTTAGTGTAGGCAACATAAAGTCTGGTGGCCCATCCAATTGTGTGGATCCTGTGGTTGACATAATGGTAGGGTAGAAGAATTTGCAGCTTTTGATAGATTCTGGAGCATGCATAACCATGAATGCAGAAGAAATATTCACAAGTAACTGGAAGAATAGGCAGTCATTACCACCCGATCTCTTTAGAAAGACGTAAAATAGATGTGGTTGGGTACCTCAAAGACACACTGGAATTTAAAAGTAGACGCATGCACAGGAAAGTGTATGTTGCTGGGAAGGGAGTAAACATCCTAGGGTGGTTCCATCAAGAGTTGTTTGACATGATACTTTGTCCAGGTACAAAAGACCAGGTACTGGCTATTATAGATTCCAATTTCATAAAAGAAATTTTGAACTAATCCTCGAAAGTGTTTTCAAGAGAATTAGGTAAAATAAAGGGTTTTAGACATAAGATTAAAATTAAAGAAGGACACCTCTCACACATGAGTTGATGGATGTCCCTTTCAGTGTTAGAGAAGATCTGGACATAGAACTCATATGATTCTGTCAACTGAGGGTGATTTAACCCATTGAATCATCCATTTGGCTTTCACCCTTGGTGGTAGCCAGAAAGAAAAATGGTGAACTAAGAGTTTATATTGATCTCCACAGCCTGAATGGAGAGCTTTGGGTTGACTCCTATCGCCTTCCCAACAACACTGAAATATTAGCCACTGTAGCAGGAGCAGAATACTTCACGAAACTTGACCTAGCTGCTGCGTATCATCAAGTTGAATTAGACCCTGAATCCAGGCACCTTACTGCATTTGTTGCGCCATCAGGGACGTTTTTATACTGTTGTATGCCGTTTAGCCTAGCCTCTGTGGTGTCAGTATTTCAACGTCTTATGGTAAATATTTCTAAAGGTGCAAGAAATGTGACAGCATTCCAGGACTATGTGTTAATATATGCTGATGACAGAAAATCCCATGATGATACATAAAAAAAAAGTCTTGAACATTTTCCAAATTCATGGTATAGTACTGAAATGTGAAAAATGTGAATTTCTCACATAATCCGTAGAATATTTAGGGCATATAATTTACAGTGCAAGTGTTCAACCCAGACCAGGACTAGTGAATGCATTATTACAGGCACCCTCGCCTGAGGACAAGGTAGGCGAAAAAACCTTTCTCAGGTTGAGTGAATTTTATTCACACTTTATACCTGACTATGTGTATAGAATCAGGCCTATACTGAATTTATTAAAAAAAGATGTAGAAATAATTTGGGACAACAGTAGCAGGTGTGCTTTCGAATGGATAATAAAACAACTAGTTGAAGTTATAAGACCCATATAATCTTACTGTAGATTCAAGCAAGCATGGCTCGGTGCAATACTGACGCAGAAAAAGTGATGACCGTAAGCGAACCATTGGATTTTCATCTAGGGTTCATAGAAATGTGGAACTACAGTATTCCATTATAGTTAAAATAACTTTTGACATGCTGGTGGGCCAATGAAAAGTTCAGGTGCTACTTGTGGGGAAAAGAAATTACACTTCAAACAGACCATAAACCACTCATATACATATATATATATATATATATATATATATATATATATATATATATATATATATATATATATATATATATATATATATATATATATGTATATATATATATATATATATATATATGTGTATATATATATATATATATATATATATATATATATATATATATTCCAAACTTTCTCCAACAATTATTATTTTGAAGAATGCTCAAACACAAAATGAAGTCCAAAAAGATTATATATTTAAATACAAAATGTCTCCTCACATACAACGCGTTTCAGCCGTAGCCTTGTTCACGTACAGACTGGTGCTTCACTACACATATTGAATGACCTTACCAAACGATTGACATAAACAAAGGACTACACAACACAATACCTGGCAATCCACAGATACCATGGGCACCATATTTGAACGTCCAAGTATATATCTTGTAGTATGTGTCGCTCGTATGTAAACAATATCTAAACAATATCATAATACTATTTCTCTTAGTATTTGACAATGCAATTAGTTGAATTTATAACACTCTACCCATGATATAAAACAGGGTAAAATGATTTCAAGCAAATCTTCACACTATAACTACTGACTTAATCGCCAAATAACAACACCTACATTTATGAATCTTTGATGCCTATACAAATATTACTAAACAGACACAACCTTATACTGTGCTACCCATATTCCATGTTAACATGTGTGCTGCCCCAGACCCCCAAATAAACATAAATAAATACCCAATGTATAAAATCTTGAACAAATACTAAGTACAAAATACAAAATATTACCAGCGCCTCATTTTTATCCCAAATGTACATTCATTTCCTCACTGGAATTGAGGCCCACAGGGCTCAGGGTGTTGAGCCTGATTATCATCCTGGATTCCAAGATCCTCATTTTTCTTTCTCTAGCTCCACCCCGTGCAGTAAGCTTAATCTGGTCAATGACCGCGAAACTTAGCAGCCGCTCATCCCCATTGTGTTTCTCATGGAAATGTCTTGCTACCAGTTAATTGCGATCGTGATTCAGAATGGCTCTAATGTGCTCCAGAACCCTTTTCCTTGCTCTATGTATTGTACTACCCACATACAATTTCTTGCACGGGCATCTCAAACAATATATGCAAAAGTCTGTATTGCAATTGTAATGACCTCTAATTTGATACGTCAAATGTCCATTGTCACCAATTACTTGAAAACAATTATCACTGTATCTGCAAGCTTTGCATTGTTTACAACAAAAGAACCCTACAGGATTTTTTGTTGTCGGTGCACTCTCAAGACCACTTGTGACCATATTTTGACTTATATCAGCCCGTAATGATCTATTCTTCCGAAAGGTAACCAAAGGCATGTCAGTTATGGTATTACTTAAAATGGAATCTGTATGTAATATATGCCAACTCTTACTCAAAATGTGTCTGATAGTCTGCGATTGATTAGAAAATGTTGTGATAAATCTAACATTTTGCTTGACACTATCTGGTTTTGACTTGGGGTACAGCAAGACATTCCTCTCTATATTATCTGCCTTTCGTTTAGCTTGTAGGATGACCTTACTGTTATATCCTCTCTCATAAAATCTCCTGCACATCCTTTCGCTTTCTTCCTGGTAATCTACCCATGTACTGCAATCCTACGGGCTCTCAAAAATTCGCCAAAAGGAATACTAGCAATGAGCTTTGGTGGATGTGCACTATATGCATTTAACAAGCTGTTCCCAGCTGTAGTTTTTCTGTGTAATTTGGTCCTCACCGATTCCCCATGGACCAACACTTCTACATCCAAGAATTGAATTTGTTTCTCACTATGCTGTTCACTCAAGTGCAAATTATCCTATTCAAAGTAGCCACAAAGTTCATTGCTGACTTCTCATCTCCTTTCCATAGCACAAAAATGTCGTCAATGTATCGACATCATAAAACAACATTTTCATCATACTCTGGTATATTGGTGGATATCTGTTCTTCCCACCACCCCATAACCAAGTTCACATAGCTGGGTGCGAAACATGTCCCCATCGCTGTACCCTGGATCTGTCTGTACAGCTTGTCATCAAATAGAAAAAAGTTGTTATTGAGACAATAACTAATCATATCACAGATCATCTCTGTATGCATCAAATAAGAAAGTGATCTTGCTCTTAAAAAATGTCTAATGGACATCAATCCTAGATCCTGTTGGATGCACGTATATAAACTAGTGACATCCATAGTCAAGAGAAGATAATCATCTTCCCATTAGATGCCATTAATCATGTTCAAAAACTGGGTTGTATCCTTTATATATGATGAGAGGCTCTCTACAAACGGTCTAAAAAAGTAATCTATATATCTGGAAGTGTTTCCTAACAGTGAACCTATGGCAGATACGATAGGTCTGCCTGGAGGATTAACACTGTTCTTATGTAACTTTGGTAGGAGATATAGTATGGGTATCACAGGAGAGTCACATTTAAAAAAATTGGAATTCCTCCCAATTTAACAGGCCTCTATCCCACCAGTCATTCAACATATCAGAATACCTGCTGTTGGATGCTTTCACATCAGTTAATTTCACTGGTGTATAGCATGTACAATCATTCACTTGCCTCCATCCTTCTCCTAAATAAGCCTCTTTATCTAAGACAACAACGTTGCCTCCTTTATCTGATTGTCTGATTACAATACTCTGATCATCCTTTAACCCTTGTAATGTTTTCCTCTGCAAATCCGTCAAATTATATTGTTTACTATTGTTAAATTGGTATCTGATCTTCTTCAGTTGTTTAATGACATCCCTTTCAAATACATCAATAGCTTCACACTGAATAGCAGGTAAAAAGACTAGTTTGGGTTTGAAAGTGGTAGGGCAGGGACTATCCAATTCAGTACCTACATCTACCAAATTCAATATTGGATCATCATGAGCTGTAACTCTATCATGCAGCAAGGATAGTGTATGCAATACTTCTACATCAGAGATGTTCAATGTACTGACAGGTTGTTCACCTACCTCATGTACTTCTTGCGTAACCCTCGTATGATACAATTTTCTTAACTTAAATTTCCTTCCAAATGAAAAAGATAAATTCTGGTCTTTACATAGTCAAAATCATTCCTAGGGCAGAATGACAAACCCAACGCTAAAAGGCTCAATTCTTGTTCAGTTAATATTCTTGAAGACAAATTGACCACCATCTTCATGTCCCTTTGCGAGCTCTTGTTGTAACCCCTGTTTGTCTGAACTCTTCTTTTCCTTGCTCGTATCTTGGCTGCCCGGTTCCTCTTCCTCTGCCTCTTGTTCCCCGACCCCTGCCTCTTTGGGGAAATATTTCTTTTCTTTGGTCTGTCCTCCCTTGATTTAGAAGGCGAAATTACTTCAAAAAATTAGACCTGTTTAAACTCTTATCCAGTCCAGATCCTTTGTCTAAAAGGGAATCCGATACATCTGACTGATTGCCATCCGACACGTCACTCTCTTCCACCTCTGACGTGAGTTCACCACGATTCTTCTCAACCGCTAATTCTTTGTCATTCTCCACATACATATAGTCATATTTGCGATGGAACGTAAGGATCCTGCCTGATTGATAATCCTTAAAATCACGGATGAATTTACGTTGTTTTTTAGACATACGCCCTCATTACAACTTTGACGGGCGGCGGCGGCCGCCCGCCAAAGTTGCGCCGCAGGAATACCGCACCGCGGTCTGAAGACCGCGGCCGGCATTCTGAGTTTCCCGCTGGGCGGGCGGGCGGCCGCCTTAAGGCCGCCCGCCAGCCCAGCGGGAAACAACCTTCCCACGAGGACGCCGGCTCGGAATCGAGCCGGCGGAGTGGGAAGGTGCGACGGTTGCAGTGGCACCCGTCGCGTATTTCACTGTCTGCAATGCAGACAGTGAAATACAAAGTGGGGCCCTCTTACGGGGGCCCCTGCAGTGCCCATGCCATTGGCATGGGCACTGCAGGGGCCCCCAGGGGCCCCACGACAAGCCATACCGACATCCTGTTCCTGGCGGCCGAACCGCCAGGAACAGGATGGCGGTATGGCTTGTCAGAATCCCCTCGGCGGCGCAGCAAGCTGCGCCGCCTTGGAGGATTCAAACGGGCCACGGGAAACTGGCGGGAGACCGCCAGTTTTCCTGTTCTGACCGCGGCGTTACCGCCGCGGTCAGAATGCCCTGCGGGGCACCGCCAGCCTGTCGGCGGTGCTCCCGCGTGCCGCGGCCCTGGCGGTTCTATACCGCCAGGGTCGTAATGAGGGCCATAATGTCTTCTTCAAATCTACTCAATTTTTTCTCCAATTTGTTTTTGAATTCTTCCAAAGTCTCTTCCGATGTCAGAGATGAGATCTCCATAGACACTTTCTCAATTTCATCCATAACCTTTTTCCTATCTTTGGATGCATATTTAATCAGGAGTTTCCTCGTGTTAATTGACCTGACTTTGGAATTCTCAGCCCATTCCTCTAGCATATCTGGATCCGGATCTTCAGAAGTAGGTATAGTATAAATTCTCAGACCCTTGAGCACTCTTTCCACATCGATGTACCTTTGTAGAGATTCAATCTCCCACCATTTCGAGAGCTCTTTTCTGGATAATTTCTCCAACTTCTCATACAATAGTTGCAACTTGAGTTCTGAACCAACATTCGTATGTCCTTCAATTCCTCCCTTAGTGTCTACCATATGGGTGAAAAAGAGTTTGCTGGATTTCTCTTTATGACAAACTTCCAAAGATGAGGACATTTTGATATTATATTACTAATATTGATGGACCACCAAATGTGGGCACTGTAAATCTAAGGCCCACTCCACCTCCACATGTTTTCCCTCAATCATTTTTCATAAGGACTATCATTTGCACGGGTACTTTAACACAGGCTGTGGAGTTAGTATATTGCCCCCTAATGGACAATATCACTCCAATCTTTATATACTTAGTTCATACACTTAGTGCAGGGTGTTGCTCTCCAAAATATCTAAGCCACATATCCGTCTATCATACTATAGAGAAACTGTCGATGACAATATTCTTCCACACATTTAAATGCTGATTCCACACATTGACAAAATTCCACTTAAAGGGTATAATCACTAATGGTCCCATTTCAATGGGTGACAATCCTGGAAGATTAAATAACTTGCAGTGCAGTGATTGCTGTCCTTCCATCCAGGTGTGGTACAGATATTTGCAGCTTTGCTCAATTGAGTTCATTCACAACAATCGCTTATCACTCAAAATGCAGTACTTACACATTGATGTTTCCACTTGCCTATAATCGCAAACACCTTGCTTTAAAGTCGAAGTTCATAAAATATAAACAAGTCGTCTTCCGAACGCTTCAGCACTCCAATCCTGATTCGCATTCAGCACGGGAAAGACGGAAAGCTGATAAACCCGTTTAATCCTGCTGCATGCAAATCAAAAAGTGCCGGCCGTAGTCGTAAATCAATTTAACTTGGTTTAATGTGACTTCATGAACGGCAAACGGCACTGATCCGAGATTCCATAATCCAACCCATAAAGCTGCGTGCTATTAATGTTTCACACTCAGCACGGGTAAAAAGAATATTATGCTGAGCTCATTCAGTCCTTCCTTCGGCAAAGGCAAGAATGCCGACCACGATCATAAATCAATCTTGTGTAAGTTCATAAACGGAGAACAACACTCCTGCATTTAAACTCCACAGTCCGACCCCAAAATCCTCATGATGTTACATCTCGAACGAGGGAAAATAAACATGCAGAAGCCTCAGAAAAAATAGTCAATAGCTAATGAATACCAGACACCCGAGGCTGCAGTAACGGTGGCGGTCCAAGCGTGGATCTGGCACACCACAAACATTCCAAACTTTCTCCAACAATTATTTCGAAGAATGCTCGAACACAAAATGAAGTCCAAAAAGATTATATATTTAAATACAAAATGTCTCCTCACATACAACGCGTTTCAGCCGTAGCCTTGTTCACGTACAGACTGGTGCTTCACTACACATATTAAATGCCCTTACCAAACGATTGACACAAACAAAGGACTACACAACACAATACCTGGCAATCCACAGATACCATGGGCGCCATATTTGAACGTCCAAGTATATATCTTGTAGTATGTGTCGCTTGTATGTAAACAATATCTAAACAATATTATAATACTATTTCTCTTAGTATTTGACAATGCAATTAGTTGAATTTATAACACTCTACCCATGATGTAAAATATGGTAAAATGATTTCAAGCAAATCTTCACACTATAACTACTGACTTAATCACCAAATAACAACACCTAATTTTATGAATCTGTGATGCCTAGACAAATATTACTAAACAGACACAACCTTATACTGTGCTACCCATATTCCATGTTAACATGTGTGCTGCCCCAGACCCACAAATAAACATATATAAATATCCAATGTATAAAATCTTGAACAAATACTAAGTACAAAATACAAAATATTACCAACACCTCATTTTTATCCCAAATGTACATTCATTTCCTCACTGGAATTGAGGCCCACGGGGCTGAGGGTGTTGAGCCTGATTATCATCCTGGATTCCAAGATCCTCATTTT
This sequence comes from Pleurodeles waltl, assembly GCF_031143425.1. Taxonomy (NCBI): domain Eukaryota; kingdom Metazoa; phylum Chordata; class Amphibia; order Caudata; family Salamandridae; genus Pleurodeles; species Pleurodeles waltl. The sequence continues at coordinate 862,006,290 of NC_090440.1, forward strand.
TCTTTCTCTATCTCCACCCCGTGCAGTAGGCTTAATCTGGTAAATGACCGCGAAATTTAGCAGCCGCTCATCCCCATTGTGTTTCTCATGGAAATGTCTTGCTACCGGGTAATTGCGATCATGATTACGAATGGCTCTAATGTGCTCCAGAACCCTTTTCCTTGCTCTGTGTATTGTACTACCCACATACAATTTCTAGCACGGGCATATCAAACAATATATGCAAAAGTCTGTATTGCAATTGTAATGACCCCTAATTTGATACGTCAAATGTCCATTGTCACCAATTACTTGAAAACAATTATCACTGTATCTTCAAGCTTTGCATTGTTTACAACAAAAGAACCCTACAGGATTTTTTGTTGTCGGTGCACTCTCAAGACCACTTGTGACCATATTGTGACTTAAATCAGCCCGTAATGATCTATTCTTCCGAAAGGTAACCAAAGGCATGTCAGTTATGGTATTACTTAAAATGGAATCTGTATGTAATATATGCCAACTCTTATTCAAAACTTGTCTGACAGTCTGCGATTGATTAGAAAATGTTGTGATAAATCTAACATTTTGCTCTACACTATCTGGTTTTGACTTGGGGTACAGAAAGACATTCCTCTCTATATTATCTGCCTTTCTTTTAGCTTGTAGGATGACCTTACTGTTATATCCTCTCTCATAAAATCTCCTGCACATCCTTTCGCTTTCTTCCTGGTAATCTTCCCATGTACTGCAAATCCTACGGGCTCTCAAAAATTCACCAAAAGGAATACTAGCAATGAGCTTTGGTGGATGTGCCCTATATGCATTTAACAAGCTGTTTCCAGCTGTGGTTTTTCTGTGTAATTTGGTCCTCACCGATTCCCCATGGACCAACACTTCTACATCCAAGAATTGAATTTGTTTCTCACTATGCTGTTCACTCAAGTGCAAATTATAGTTGTTCCTATTCAAAGTAGCCACAAAGTTCATTGCTGACTTCTCATCTCCCTTCCATATCACAAAAATGTTGTCAATGTGTCGACGCCATAAAACAACATTTTCATCATACTCTGGTATATTGGTGAATATCTGTTCTTTCCACCACCCCATAACCAAGTTCGCAAAACTGGGTGTGAAACATGTCCCCATCACTGTACCCTGGATCTGTCTGTACAGCGTGTCATCAAATAGGAAAAAGTTGTTATTGAGACAATAACTAATCATATCACAGATCATCTCTGTATGCATCAAATAAGAAAGTGATTTTGCTCTTAACAAATGTCTAATGGACATCAATCCTAGATCATGTTGGATGCACTTATATAAACTAGTGACATCCATAGTCATGAGAAGATAATCATCTTCCCAATGGCTGCCATCAATCATTTTCAAAAACTGGGTTGTATCCTTTATATATGATGGGAGGCTCTCTACAAACGTCTCAAAAAGTAATCTATATATCTGGAAGTGTTTTCTAACAGTGAACCTATGGCAGATACTATAGGTCTGCCTGGAGGATTAACACTGTTCTTATGTAACTTTCCTGAATAAATGGTTTCGGACAAAGGTGTACAGTTTGTTTCTAAAGAAGTGGAAACATTTCTTCAGGAAAGTGTGATTACGTATTTGAAAGGATCACTCTATCACCCTCAGACCAATGGTCTGGTTGAATGTTTTAACAGAGTACTGGGGGAATGCATGAGTTGGGATATCAAACATAAATGTGGTATGCCAGCAGCCATTAAACCAATGCTGTGGTTTTACCGGTCAACACCCTACTCAACGGCACGTTTATAACCATTTAAATTGATGTGAGCAAGGAAAACATCTTCTGAGTTTAGGTCAGCTTGGATGTCAAAGTGGCTTAGATTCAGTCCATCGTTAAAGGATTTGGACCATAGAGTCAAGATCAATGTTGAAAATGCACAAGTGAAACAAAATGACTCGTATGACCTAAAAAAAAGGAAAATTGAGAAACAGTTTAGAGTTGGTGATGTTGTACGTATAAAACAAATGTCATATGTAAAAAAAGGAGATCCAAAATATTCTGATCCTGTAAAAATTGATGAAGTTTGTGGGAGTGTTGTCAGGGTTAATGGGTGCCACTGGTGAAATATGGATAAAATAGTCAATACTGAATGTTTTCTTCAGATTGTCACGTTACGAAATGTGTTACTGAAGAATTGAGTACGTCAGAGCAAAGTTTTAATATGCAACAGGATTTCATAGAAGATGCACCAGAATAACTCTGAGATACAGAGTAGACATATGAGTTATTCATATAACATAGAAGCATAGATCATTTTTATTCCCTGTTCTGTTTAAATTGTTTTCTTTTATCCAGTAACTTTAGTTTAATTCAGTTTCTGTTAATCTGTTATAGCAACATATAGTATTAGCCCTGTTAAGTATTAATTAGGTGGAACCATATCACACATTGTAAACAAATGTGCACAATTTATTTCCTACAGGCAGCACATTTGCACTATTTATGCTTTGTAAAGGGAAGGAGATATATGTAGTGTCTCGCTGTCAGTGCAAGAACAATGCCTTGCACACAGAGCGAGTATAATGTATTTAATACAGCAAAGGTTGAGGTCAGTGAGACGGCCCCAGAGTTCTAGGGATAACAATTGGCAAGTGGTGAGGAGAACACTGGGGAGCGAGAGTGTGAGTTGTCTGTGGGTTTGGCTTATGATCATGAAGTAATGAAATCTTTGTGAGAACCGTTCCTGTCTTCATGGATGCTATTCGCAACTGAAGGATTGCTCAATCTTGTCCAGTTGTGCTTCTATGTGAGACCCACCACTATATGCCATTGTCATGTTTTAATCTTCCTTCTGAGGGATAGAGGACCAAATTGCAGAGGTGTTTTTTGTTTAAGGTCGTACATCCACACTCGATAGCAGTGAGGCAGAAGTTCTGGTGATGGCTGTTTAGTGAGTAGGTACTGTTTGTAGTGTCATTGGCCAAAACAATGTACAATGATGCTAAAGTCATAACAGAAGTATCCCAAGCACGGAAGAAAGAATTGAGTTTGTTGGCACTTTCAGTGGAATTTTGAGTTATCCAAACTGATTTCAGTTTCCAGAACATACAGGAGCCAACTGAGTGCTGTGGTACCAGGCCTATGGATGTGCAGGGCACTGCATTATGAACCACGGAAGTAGGACAGGTAGGCAATGTCTGCTTAAGGATTTATGGGGCCCCAGGCAATGCACATTTTGAGGCTCCCTGTTTAGACAATTTTACAGTTATTACTCATTTTCAGATAAATAAATCCCTCATGAGTGGTGAGGTGAGAGAGAGAGAGAGAGAGAGAGAGAGAGAGAGAGAGAGAGAGAGAGAGAGAGAGAGAGAAAGAGAGAGAGAAAAATATGGGGATTTACTGATTTGTGAGATATGGAAAGATAAGAACTAACAATATAGAGGTAGGGAGAGATAAAGTAGAGACATGTGAGGTGTCAAGAGAAGGGAGGGGTAAATAAAGAGGCACAGAAGACAGCAAGAGTAAGAGTATGTTACAAGGAGGTTGCTAGAGAAATTGAGAGAGTTAAAGAAGTTGAGCATTTTAGGGAGAGAGTGTTGATAGAGCAATTGATAAATGAGGTATAGAAAGGTAGAAAATTGTGACACAGGTGAAGGTAGGTAGAGAGATGTCGAAACAGAGAAAGAGACAAAGGAGAGAGAGATAAAGAGAAGGAGGAAGAAAGCAAGAGAGGGAGTAAGGCAGAGAAAGAGACAGAGACAGAGAGGCAGAGTCTTTTACAATCCCGAGCCATTAAACTGGGGGAACTCTGGAAAGAGGGAGCCTGGACAATTACCTACTTTGATCGTGCCTTAAAATGTCTCTTTAGGTAGGAGCATCTACACTTGTAGAAGGCACTGGGTTGCAGCTCCTGCTCTGCAGTAGATACCAAAGGTGGAATATGACAGCTCACCCATGCTCAGTAGCTTTGCTAAGAACTGGGAAGACCATGGCGTTCTCTAAGGGTCAGCCAAGGTCACTTTTTAATAGCTTGGCCATGTTTGAGTGCATTAGGAAAGGCCCTTTAGTACGAAGTTGTTTACTATCGCTTGCTAAGTTATGTAATATTGTGTTAAGTAGTGCAATGTTCTCTATTTGATTCGCTGTGCAACGTGTGCTATGTTAATGCAATGCATGATATGTGTAGTGTGATTCAATATTGAATTATGCCCTATTAATGCACGGTGTGCCTTTCGCACTGTTGTACTTTGCTCTCGCTATTATGCTATGTTAGACAATATTGTGTTATAACACTTGGGAGCCTACCATTGTATAAAATATGGTTTCTAGTTTTCTTATAATATGCGACTTATGACACCCATGAAATGGATAATTGCTGAACTGTAATGAATCATTATAGTTGAGCTGTGATTTTACAATATTTGCTGCTAGAGGCAGTGGCCATGGGAAATGGCAGGTCATGGAGCATTATTACAGCTGCAGTTTAACAAAGCTGTGCAAATGACAACTGACTTTTTATTCTTCTGACCTTTTTTCCTCAGACAGCAAGGAGCAGAAAGGAGATATGTACACAAACATGTTTATTTTTCGCAGACTAATTGTCATTACAGGGAAAAAAAATATTTCAGCATTTATCTACACCTAAGCCTTATCATGTTTTTTAATCTGATTTTGATTAAACTCATTCTAAATTTTTTGTGCAACACATTTCTTATTGTATTTGATGTCTTTAATTTCACATTGCAGTTTCTGCTTTAATTTATCATATCTGCAACTAGACTAACTATATCATATGAATGAGCAGGTCTCCAAGGATTTAAGTGGTTTGAGAAAATGGTTATGGTGATTTTGTGACAATGCATTGTAAGCACTGAAATACCCTCTGCCCCCCTCACAATTCTAGGATTTCCTAACGACTTGTGTTGCCCTTGAATCACGTAAGGCAACCAAAGCCCTTACCTAGGATTTACTGAGCCACGTAAGGCCACCTTGTGTGGTTAAGTAAATTTAAGGTGACACAAAGCAGAACATTAACTGCCTTGCATTATATTTTGGGCGTTCTCTCACATCTACCTATGGATTTTGGCCGTTTCCAAATTTACAAAGAGTTGTAAACCTGGGAATGTGTCAAAAACACACCTCCCAGTCCAAGACATAACAGAAGTGTATTTATTTCTCTACCTTATTTGCTTTTTCTATGTGATACATTTTTCATCACATATCGAAAAAGAAAAATGCCTTTTAGGTTTGTTTTTGTTCCGGAATGTGCCTCTTCCTCCACAAATACAATCCTAGCTGTAACACAGGCACCCATTCCCCATGGGTGCCTGTGTTGGCACTAGGAAGCACTCAGAGCACCGGCACAAGAAGTCGAAGCAGAAATGTGACATGTATTTGTAAATATGGCACATTTCTGATATCTCCCTTTCACACAACACATCATTGACTTGCTGTGCTTTGTTCCGTGAAATGTTAGTAAATCGGGCCCTGAGCCTTTGGCCTTCTTCCTCTCTATGGTCAAAGAACTGCTCCATGAATTGCAACCTTTTAATGTAAAACAGGGGGTACTTTATCTCATATAGGCTCTTGTTTGCGGCCATTATGATCATGCGTTCGCCCCACGAGGTTAGTTCCTTGTCCTTTAGCTCTCATTGTAAACAATTAGAGTATTAAGGGGTTCCGCTGCTCTTGCTCCCTGCACGTAGCAGGTCTCGCAACGTATCCTCTTTGTCCGCGATGGTGCACTTAAATAGGGCCAGAAATCAGCACCCAACGGGCTGCCCACCCCCGGTTTCCTGCTTCTCCGCCCCGGTTTCCTGCGCCTCGGCTTTCTTTTCTGGTCGTCCTCTGATAAGTCTGGTCAGAACTGCTGGCGACACCAGACCCTGCTCCCGTACTCGCTTGTCCGATCCCTGTCCGCGCGTGCTCCGATGGGAAGGCCTGGGTACGCCACACGGGAGTCCTGAGAGAGGGCCACTGCGTGCTACGAGAAGAAATCCTTCCGTGATCCAAGAGTAGGTGCCTAAAGACATTTTTTTTTTACCTAACTATACCTAATACATCAGTTGTAAGGAAGTAGATGAACAGGATGGTTACTTGATTTGCCCAGGATCACACAATTTAATCAGCTGAGACCGCCGGGATTAGACTCGAGGTTTCCTATATTGCAGAAACATAAACACTAGTTGACAGTTCCCTTCCTGCTTCAGCACCACGCTTGCGTTTTGCAAGCGAGACTGCCTTCTGGAAGCTGGAAATCCCTGCATGCTATCAGAGCGAGTCCCTGTGCTCCAGCGAATGTTCTTTGTTGAGGGCTAAGACCCATAGGTTCGGAGATATCTGCACATAGGTGAGCTCGTCGAGGCCGGATGGCGCAGGCGCGTTTTGGTTCGCACATTTAATATTGCTTCGAAAACAAGCGAGGGGTTGTATTCTTGAGAATATATTATAATTTGCACCGTTAAAATAATAACAGCTTACAATAATAGCATCACTTTCAATGGCGCCTCAGTTGTCTCTTAGCGCTGTAAAGAACTGATTGTACTGTTACCCAACTAAAAATATGCATTCAGTCCGCTGACCAGGAGTTGTTGTCATTGTGACCTGCCACTCTCTCAAATGCTTTAATGACAAGTGCTATATGCACACGAACTATGTCAATGGTATGTGTAAACTCTTTGTTTTATATATTCAGTAGGGATCTGCATTTCAGACTAAAAAAATATATATATATATAGTTGACTTAGCATGTTTCTAATGTTGCCTCTTATGCAAATGGCTTTTTAGCAGCATAAACATTCCGGCAGACAATGTGTAATCACTTAGGTTTTTTTAATCTGCGTTTTTTAGTGTAGAAATAGTATTACATCACTGGAATAAAATGCACAGCGTTTAGAAATGATGCAATTTTATGTCTCAAAGGAAAGTGAATGAAACCTTTTAGGGTTTTTTGTTAAAACACGAGAAGCCTCTTTAAGTTAACGGACTTCCAGCAGGGATCAGTGTAACTTCCGAGTCACAGGTTCTAATCCTTGTTGGGGTGATATAGCCTTCCATCCACCTGAGGTCGATGAAAGAGTTACCATCGCCTACCAATAATACGCGTTATGCAAAGGACTATTCAGTTGTGGCGTGAGCATTATAAATTTAATTTTTTATTCAACATGACAAACACTTGGTCTACTTGTACATATTTGGTGTTTTTCTAGCGATTTGTTGACAGCCTTTATGCAATGAATTGTTGAACAAAATGATTCCAGACCTTTTGAAACTATGCGTCAGGGGACGATCAAATTATGCGGCAGGGTTCACTAAATTATGCAGCAAGGAAAGGCAAATTATGCGGATTAACGTACCACATTTTGTGATAGTATTACCTAAGTGTCATTTTTACTCATATAAACATTTTCTGGACAAAGGATTCACCTCATTAGTGCTAGTCTGACACCCAGATACAGCAATAAGAAACAGAAAGGTGACCAGTTAACCTTTGTGAACGGCCTTCTGTAGTGCAGTAACACGTTTTTTTTATCCTTTTGAACTAGAAACATTTTTTGATAAACTGCAGAATATGCAGCAGATAATGGTTATGTGACAAATGTATAAATCTCTAACTCTGTGTCTAACGCCACAGACACAAAGTTGCATAATTCCAGCGGCCCTGGTTTTAGCACAGTTTGCAGCAGCAGATATCCTTTAAGCACTAAGGCATCTATCTCCATGTCAGGTTCTTTGTTCGTAATCTCAGCAAAGAGGTCAGGGACTGAATGGGCAGGTGTCCCCTTATCGAGCTGGAGTCTTGTACTTCTGAGACAGGGTTTTGCACTCTCAGTCCTCCTTCCTTAAATGACATCATGAACAAAACATCACTTACATTTACCTACACACCTAAAAGCAATTCAATTCGCTGAGTGTTCTACATAAAAATATTCTGCAGATGTGCCCTGAGAAGAGCGCAGAAGGGATTTTGTACTAGAGGAAGTGCCTATAGTTGTTGATCAACACATGGGTTTGGTTCATAACAGACCCATTAGAATTAATGTAACTCATTTGCAATTGCATTTCTACAAAGCTACGTGTGGCAGTAGAGAACAAAATTATGCATCAGGGTTGACTTTTCAAGCAAGAAATGACAAACTAACACTGTCCCTTCTAAAACTCAGATTAAAGGAGTTTTTGTCAAACATATAGGGGTAGATTTAAGAGCCACTAGCGCCTCCTTGCGCCATATTAGCATAATTTTTTTGTATGCTAATGTGGCCCAATGAGGCCAAAATCACCGCACCAGATTTATAAAGTGGTGCTATGCATGCATTGCACCACTTTGTAACCCTTTGAGCTACATTATACCTGTGCCAGCATAATGTATGCAAAGGGAGAGCTCCTCTATTAGGGGTGGGGGGGGGGCAAAAAAACGGCGCAAAGAAATCTAGGAGATTTGTTTGGGTCATTTCTTTCAGCACTTTTAACGCCTTCTCAGAACAGGCTTTAAAAAGAAGGCACACAATAGTTTATAATGGGCCTTAATGGGCTTTGCAGGATTAGCGTCAACATTTTTAACGCTAATCCTGCAAAGCTATGAACTAGCGTACAAAATTCAGACACTAGTTCCCCAACTATTGCCATGGTGCACCGTATCTTAGATATGACGCACATATGGTGGCGTTAGAGGGGGGAGCTAAGGGGCGCAAGAAAAGTGGCGCTGTACTGGGTGCAGTGCTACTTTTCTTAAATCTGTCCCACAGCACTGCACTTGGAAGGAAACAATCCTACATGTTCTCAGTGCATATAATTATAGGTTTGCATATTCTAATCGGCCTATCCCCATGTTGTTTTCTGATCTCCAGTTTTGGTTCAACTCTGTGTCCACATTAGGGACCTCTGGAAGTACTAATGTTTTTTTTTTTAATAAGAAACAATCATTCAGAACTAAATTTTACATTGCACTTGTATAAAGTAAATGTCTTGATAGGTGGCAATGTTAGATTCAAAACATCAGACCTTAAAATGAGAAGTACAAAATTCGGGACTTTCTGCAGTCCGAGTGTCCTCCTGAAATGACTGCGGGTTTCGGAACAGTCATTAACAGAGATGAAAGATGAATTTACACTTTTTCGTGGCAAAGAAAGGCTCATTATTGCAGCCCTTCTTGTGTTACGTTCAGAAATGTCAGGATGTTTTTAATGCTGCAGACATAGGAGAATTTCCATTCTATCAAATGAGGACATTGTTAATGTCCAAGCAATGCTTCATGTTTTCAGTACAATTTTAATAACTAAATACAGCAATCAACAATTGAAAGGTGGCTAGTTACCCACTAAAAAGTGTCTTCTTCTGCGCTGCAGTAGATCAAACGTGTATTTATAAGCAATTTTTACTTCATTTGAACTAGAAACAGATGTACTTTTGTTGACGTCTAGAAAATATGGAGCAGAGGATGGAAAGTGTGATAAACCCACAATTACCAGATACAAAACTATGGCCCTCATTCTGACCTTGGCGGTCGGCGGAGAGGCGGCGGTCGGACCGCGAACAGACCGGCGGTCCGAAAAATGGCATTCTGACCGCGGCGGTCACCGCCGCGATTGACCGCCACTTTCCCACTCCGACCGCCACGGCGGTCATGACCGACGGGCTGGAGTTTGCGCACTCCGGCCCGGCGGTCGACCCAAGACCGCCAACCGTATCATGACCCTGCTTACCGCCGCGGTTTTTGGCGGTCGGGAACCGCCATGCGAACCATGGCGGTAGGCACTATCGGGGCCAGGGAATTCCTTCCCTGGCACTGATAGGGGTCTCCCCCACCCCCCACTACCCCCCACGAGTCCTCCCCCCACCCCCTCCACCCCCCCAGAGGTGGTACGAACCCCCTGCCCCCCCCACCCCGACATGCACATACACGCACCCCGACATGCACGCACCCCCAACATGCACATATGCACACCCCCTACACACACACATACACAACGGGGGCACATACCCGCACACATACATGCCAACATGCGCACCCGCCGAACTACACACATTGCCCATAGGCACAGCAGCACCCCCCGCCCGCATGCACACACTCACACACCCCCTCTACATACCCCCATGCACGCACACATCACACAACACCCCCCCACCCCCTCCCCTCACAGACGATCAACTTACCTTGTGCGTTGGTCCTCCGGGAGGCGACGGGAGCCATAGGGACGTGACCGCCAACAGAAGACCGCCAACAGAAGACCGCCACACAGAAATGTGGGTCGTAATTCTGGGGGCGGTGTTCTGCTGGCGTGGCGGTGGAGGTTGACCAGTCTCCACTTTCCCGCCGACCGCCAGTGTGGCTGCTGGCGGTTTTCCGGCAGAACGCTCCCAGCGGTCGGAATACGCGCAGCGGCATACCGCCGCGGTCGGCGGTCTTTACCGCGGCGGTAACTCGGCGGTCTTGCGAAAAGACCGCCAAGGTCAGAATGAGGGCCTATGTTTTCAAAGCGCTCCTGCCAATACTTGGGATTCAGCAAACCAACCTCAGTACCTTTTTTGTCTTTTGGACAACATGGTTGTGACCTCACAACTCAGAGACAAAGGGTCAGATTTACAAGAAAGTGGTGCATCAGCTGTGAAGCGCCACTTTTCTTGGCCCCCCCCTTATGACACCATGGCCCTCATTCCGACCCTGGCGGTTTCAAACCGCCAGGGTGGAGGACCGCGGGAGCACCGCCGACAGGCCGGCGGTGCTCCAATGGGCATTCCGACCGCGGCGGTAAAGCCGCGGTCGGACCGGCAACACTGGCGGTCTCCCGCCAGTGTACCGCCGCCCATAGGAATCCTCCAAGGCGGCGCAGCTAGCTGCGCCGCCGAGGGGATTCCGACCCCCCCTACCCCCATCCAGTTCCCGGCGGTTCTCCCGCCGGGAACCGGATGGCGGTAGGGGGGGTCGCGGGGCCCCTGGGGGCCCCTGCAGTGCCCATGCCACTGGCATGGGCACTGCAGGGGCCCCCGTAAGAGGGCCCCTAAATGTATTTCACTGTCTGCTTCGCAGACAGTGAAATACGCGACGGGTGCAACTGCACCCGTCGCACAGCTTCCACTCCGCCGGCTCGATTCCGAGCCGGCTTCATCGTGGAAGCCTCTTTCCCGCTGGGCTGGCGGGCGGCCTGAAGGCGGCCGCCCGCCAGCCCAGGGGGAAAGTCAGAATCACCGCCGCGGTCTTTCGACCGCGGAACGGTATTCTGGCGGCCCCCGACAGGCCGGCGGCGACCGCCGCCGGCCAATGTCGGAATGAGGGCCCATGTGTGTGCCGTATTTACAATAAGGTGCATTATGGCGCCGTTAGGACAATAGCATGAAAATGTCTGACGCTATTGTGGTAGTTTGCAGGATTAGCACCATAAATTGTGGCAATCATCTTGCAAAGTAAGGGAGGCCCATTGAAAGTAATGGGCATGTCATTTTAACCCCTGCTCTAAGCAGGTGTTAAAAATTATGCTAAAAATGGCGCAGTAAAATGTTGCAAATTTCACTGAGCCATTTTACGGGCCTCCCTGCGGGGGAATGCCTCCCTTGCATACATTACACCTGGCGCAGGTATATTGTGGCGCAAGGGTTTCTAAATTGGCGTAATGTCCCATTGTGCCAGTTAGTAAATATGTCATGGAGGGGGAGACTGTTCTGCGCCCTGTAGCGTTAAACAAAGTTCTACGCTGCACAAGGGGCTTGTAAATAAGCCCCATAGTATTTTAGGAAAACTCACATTTCTGTTTTCCCAAAAAGTAGTCCTAGACGCTCGAAACATTAGCCACAACACAATTAGATCATCATAATCAAATTATCACTTTTCTTTTAGCTGTAATAAGGACTATTATTGCTAAAAAAATGTAGTGCTTTGACTAACTGTAGAGATCAGGTTTCAAATACCCTACTTTAAGACAGTGACCCAATACCGTCCTCCATCTGCTCCAAATTCTGGCAGTGAGGAAAAAAGATTAAGATTAAGGCACTGATTCTAACCCCGGCGGTCGAGGGTCGGCGGGAGCACCGCCGACAGACCGGCGGTGCCCCGCAGGGCATTCTGACCGCAGCGCTTTGGCCGCGGTCAGAAAGGGTAAACCGGCGGTCTCCCGCCGGTTTACCGCTGCCCTCAGAATCCCCCATGGCGGCGCAGCTTGCTGCGCCGCCATGGGGGATTCTGACCCCCCCTACCGCCATCCTGTTCATGGCGGGAAAGCCGCCATGAACAGGATGGCGGTAGGGGGGGTCACGAGGCCCCTGGGGGCCCCTGCCGTGCCCATGCCAATGGCATGGGCACGGCAGGGGCCCCCGTAAGAGGGCCCCGCAAGGTATTTCAGTGTCTGCCTTGCAGACACTGAAATACGCGACGGGTGCTACTGCACCCGTCGCACCTTCCCACTCCGCCGGCTCGATTACGAGCCGGCATCCTCGTGGGAAGGGAGTTTTTCCCTGGGCTGGCGGGCGGTCTTTTGGAGACCGCCCGCCAGCCCAGGGAAAAACTCATAATACCCTCCGCGGTCTTCTGACCGCGGAGCGGTATTATGGGGGCGGAATTCTGGCGGGCGGCCTCCGCCGCCCGCCAGAATTAGAATCACCCCCTAAGTGTGTTATTTACTAAAGTTAAGCACGGGGGTGTGCAAAATGCAAAACACACCACCAATTTACTAGCCATTTTAAATTATGTTAATTTGCACAAAGCCAATCTTCAGTAAATACTGGTCTAAGTGACTTGCCCAGGGTAACACAGTTTGCTCACTTGAGGTAGCAAGGATTAGAATGCAGGACTCGTGGGTCCAAATACAGCAGTTAACATTCTAGCCCACATTTACTCCTCCTGTGCTTGGGTTCCATCCTTAGCAGTCAAGTAAAGACAGATTGTTGGTTGTTTAATGTCAGGCAATGCATCAGATTTCCTGTGCTGCACATATGGTATTAACTCTAACATAGGTAAACAGTTTCTTCAATTATTACTGATATAGTTACTCTCTTATTTTAATTATTGTTTTAGCAAAGCACTTGCTACTGACTATCTGCTCTGCATACTAAACAAGCACTGGGAAAGCCAGTAATTCTCGGAAAAAGTTGTGCTCTGAGTTTTTGGCATTGTCAATGTGAATGTTTTTCAGCCGTACGTTGTTGGGTTGCGGATGTGTCATGTGTGGTTGTGCTCAAATGTGTGTGTTATTACATTTGAGGGGGTGCCCGTGACTGTGTGTTATGTGTGCATGTTTGAGTGTGTTTAAATTCAGACGTGGTTGTGTGATATAGCAGTGCTAGTGCCTGATTGGGTGTCATTGGGCTGCCTGCGCATGTTTGCTTTGTGTGCGTTTACACATGCTTGTGTGATGTGCCCATGAGTGTGTATTTATTCCGGGGATGGTGAACTAAATGTGCAAGCCCAGAAAGGAAGTCATCAAGAGTCCTGCACGAACCCTGCAAGGACTCAGACAAAACTGGGACAGAGCACAGCCCTCATTTCTCTGCAGCACTGTGCAACGTAATTCACATGCATTATTTTACAGTTCAGAGACAACACACAGCAGCTGGCAGTACTGAGCTCTCTGGTTATTGCAGATGTGATTATGTGGAGAAATTGCATACAAATACCCCATACTTAGATTTGCCCAAGATCACACACAACAAAAAGTTGGGATGCAAACCCAAAGCTAGTGCTAGAAATGTCAACTATTACATCATCATTCAGCCTGCATTGATTATCAAACTGAATGAAGTTCTTGTATATATTACAGATGCACTTGTGCCTCTCTACTTAATGCTGCAATGGGGTTTCTTTAGGAAAGGACTTACTGAGGTCTCTTGCAATCCTCCGCTAATATGGGTCCAAGTTTCCAAAAAAGAAAAAAAGTGCAGTACACTCACTTTCATTTTCACTGAATTATGGCTGAACAGTCAAGCTGATGGTCAGAATCGTGGATAGGTGGGTGAGAGAGCACCTTGTACTGATTTGTGTGTGTGGCCACATGGGGCAAAAGTGCAGATATCTATGCAACATAAGACTGGTTATTGACCTAGACCCATTTTACTGGTCGTGAACATCTAAGGGACCATAAGTCCTGCATACCTCAGAGGCTATGCGGCTGGCAAGTAATCGCAAAGCCTTATGTTTCACTGAAAATCCGTAGGTAAGGTTCAGTTAAGGCTGAGGGGAGTGATCGGAAAACATGGTTTAAACGACATGGTGAGCACAGTATAAAATTTGAAAAATAACTTGAAATGCTCCATTTAGGGTACTACGGGAGCCTGCGGGAGCAGGAGGAGGAGCACGCACAGCTGGAGAGGCCAGGGGGAGGAGACCAGAGCAGCAGCTAGACACATGAGTCCTGAGGCAGCCGAGGGTAGGAGGAGTGGACAAGGAGCAGCACCAGCTGGGCCCCCGGTCTGAGGCTACAGGAGGCAGATGGGGGGAGGCGGAGGCAGCCGTACTGCAGAAGCGGCTTGAAGGGGAAACAGAGCAGCTGAAGCGGGAACCTGAGGGGAGGCAGCCTCAGAAATCTGAAATGCAGAGGGAGGGGCCACATGAGATATGAAGATAATACGGTGCTCAGAGTTAATGAGAACTCCAGCACTCCTGTGGAGGGCTCCTAAACTAAGAAAAAAGAAGTTCCGACATTTATCATATAATGAGGGATAGTGGAGGGATAGTGTACTTGGTCACTGCTCTCAGGGAGGGGAAAACTGCAAAGAAGCATGACAAATGCATGCCATGGACAAATGGAGATAAAGACTGGGAGAGCAACAATGGAGTCAGCAAATGGGAAGCCTGTGAGTGGGCCAAAGCCCACAAAGTAGATACAGTGTGTCTCTTCTCGAGACAATGCATGTGTGCCGTCCTAAAAATATACTTATTATTATTTCGGCTCCTGATTTTTAATTTGTAGTCATATCTATTTTTTATTGTTTCATTTGTATGTGTCTAGAATTATTTTATGGTCAAATAAAAAAGGTTGTATAAGGTTCATTAGGAAATCTTATTTATTCCTTTTTAGTTGAATCCTACCAGACTGCAAAGAAATCTTGGTGACATTTCGAAATCTTCCCTCGGAATGCATTCTCCCCATTGCTTATCATTGGCTTTGTGTTTTGTAACTCTCAGTTGCTTGCTTTCTATTTGCTGGCCTTCTTTGTTTTAGGCTGTCAGGTATGTCTTTGTCCCTCCAGTGGAGCATAGCCTGTTTGCTGTATTCTTCCACAAGGGCTCTCTTTCTGTAAGTAGGCCTTTAAATGTAGTTCTCAGCTTATCAAATTTGTTGTGCATTCTTACACAGAGGCCAAATGTTGGGCTCCGTCTCCTGAGGGAGCTTGGTCTTTACTTTTCTTTTATGCCTTCAAAGTGAGAGGATTTATATGACAATCATGCTAGGTACTTGGGGTGTGCTAGGGGGAGGTTGTATGATGTTATTTTATTCTAGCACACAACAAATTTTAAATATCTGGAAAGGAACTGTGCAAATATTTCAGAATACAGCAGAATTCAGAAAGCACTAATGAGTCATTTTTTTAATCTTAAGTGTGCTGGAAACAAATATTTTGACACAATCAAAATAAATCAGTAAACCAGGTGATGCCATTTCCACATATTATCGTTTGTGCGCTGTATAGGTTTATCAGTAAAATTGTATGACTGTTCAAATGTAATGATAATTTCCACAAAAAATGTGTGGTCTGTAATGGCGGTGCGCTACCATATCATCTACCATATGGCACTCGTACTCTACTCCCCTCAGCGCTATGCCATTCCACACCACTCTATGCCACTCTATGCCATTCCACAACACTTTACTCCACTACACCACAACCTACTGTACTATACGGCACTCTAATCTATTCCACTCTGAGCCACTCTCCTCCACACCATGCCACTATACTCTACTCCACTCTACACCACTCTACACTACTCCACTCAAGCCTATGCTGCACTACTCCACTCAATGCACTCCACTCTGTGCCACTCCACTCCACTCTACAGCATTCTACTCTACTCTAATCTACATCACTCTAATCCTCTCTATGCCACTCCACTCCATGCAACTCTATGACACGTCACTGTAGGCCACTCTACAACACTCCACTCTACTCCATTCCATTCTACTCCACTTTGCAACACTGTACTCCAATTTACATCACTCCACTCTGTAACACTCTGCTCCATTCTATGCCACTTCACTCTAGGGCACTCTACCCCACGCTATGCTACATTTAATAACACTTCCCTCTGCAACATTCCATGCCACTTTATGCCACTCTACTCTATGACACTCCACTCTACACTTCCCTACAACACTCTGTGACACTTTTTGCCACTCCATTCTACTCCACTCTACACTATGCCACTCCACTCTATGGCATTGCACTCCACTCTATGACACTCCACTCTACCCCACTATACAACACTTTTCTGCACTCTACGGCATTTTACTCCACTCTATGCAATACCACACTACACCACTACACTCTATGACACTCTACTCCACTGTATGCCACTCCACATCACTGTACTCCACTCTACAGCACTCCATTACGTGACTCTTCACTCCACGACACTCCACTCAGTGACACTTTCCTCCACTCCATGCCACTCTACTCCATTCTATGATACTCTATGCCACTCAACTGCACTCCACTCTACTACACTCCACTCCACAACATCCACTCTACTCCACTCCACTTTACTTCACAACACTCTACACCTCTCCACTCTACTCCACTCTACACCACTCTATGACATCCAATGCCACTCCACTCTACTACACCTTACTGCACTCCACTCCACTCTACTCCACTCCACTCTTGCTGTTCTACTCCACTCTACTCTACTACACTCTATGACATCCATAACACTCCATTCTATGACACTTCACTCCATGCCGCCCAACTCTACAACTCCCAATGACACTCTATGACACTCCATTCCACCCTACTCTACAACACTTTACTCCATGACACTCCACCCAAAGCCATACCACACTATGCCACTCCACTCTATGACACTGTACTCCGCTCTATGACATTCTGCACCACTTCACTCTAAGCTACTATACTCTACTCTACTCTATGCCACTCTACTCCACTCTACAACACTCCACAGCACTCTACAACACTCCACCCTATTACATATTACACTATGCCCCTCCACTCCACTCTCTGACACTTTTTTTACACCACTCCACTCTATGCCATACCTTTCTACACCACTCTCCTCTACTCTACTCCAATCCACTCCACTCAGTGCCACTCTATGCCACTCCACTCTACTGTACTCTACAACACTCTACTCCACTCTATGCCACTCTACTCCACATTTATTGACACTCTACTCCACTCTTCACTCTATGCCCATCCGCTCTATGCCCCTCCACTCAATGACACTATACAACACTCTACGCCACTCTTCACAACTCTACATCACTCCACTTTACACCACCCCACTCTGTGCCACTCCACAACACTCCACTCTATGTCACTCTACGACACTCTACAACACTCTGTGACATTACACTCTACAACACTCCATGACACTCTATGCCACTGTATCACAATCCACTTACCTCTGTTCCACTACACAACCCTCTGTACTACTCCACTCTATGCCACTCTACACCACTCCACTCTATGCTACTCCCCTTTATGCTAGTAACTTTTAACCATGCTGAACAGCAACCACGCTGGTTTACATAATGGTGACAACACATTGATAAAGCCAATAGCTCTTGCATAGGTGAAACCACTTGGTTTTGCCAGTGCTTGTTTAACTCCCTGTGTTGTCAACATGCACAGCTTTAGGACTAGCGATCTTGACTGAAAACAAAATTGTTTTCAAGAAACTACAGACATGGAAACGGATTAATTTATGTCCCCATTTAGGTGTATATAAGGCGAAACGAGTCCCCAGCTGTTTTCAACCTAGCTCAGTGGTTCTCCTTCGAGCCCTCTTCGAGCCAGTTGAGAAAGTAAACTCCTGCTGGCTGTAAATTGCGCATAAGTATCGTTTGAAGTGTATTTTAGCATCTGTATATCTCAGAAGAAGCCCCAAACCACTCCTAAATTGCTGAATCTAAAGATCAATATTTTTTCAAGATGGTGAAAGAAAACTTTTATCATTCCCATTTGTATCTGATGTTGCGCTGTCTTTTTTTTAAAAAAAATACACAAGTTATCTAGACTATTTTTTCCCAGTAATTTCCCATCTACAAGTGCTGCAAATACCCGGTTTCAATTTGGTTTTTTTCAAACATTTTACCAACTGGCCTTTATGCGGGTGGAAGTAAAGCAAAACTGACCAGTCGTAGGTATACATTTCTTTTCTAATGGAGAAACTAGAACATCCTAAACGGGCACAGCTACCATGTCGCATCATGCCATGGATGACACTTTCAGGCACTTGTGTCTTTTCAGGAAACAGCGCAGTGCATTTTAAGTCTTTTTAGTTTTGTAATTAACGTTATTAGCAAGGCCACTCGAATTATATGAAGCCGCAGCGTTTTCTGAATAACTACGGATTTGCCGCATTTGTCATGTAATCCATCATTTTTTTCATAATTCGCAGACTTTAGAAAAACAATATTGTTTCTTGCTGGCAGGGATCAGAAGTCACTAAACCCACTGCCAGACGTGCTGCTGAACAGTGACAGGTCCTTTGCTGAGCAATTGCAGGTCAGCTCTAAGTGGCTGATTGCTACATTCAAGTGTTAATCTGATAATAATTGGGTAAAACATTTGTCCAAAGAGTGCTAATATATGTAAAGAAATGCCAAAATAGTGTCATAATTCTCAAACAAAATGTGCTGAAGTAGGCTACATAATTTGCCTTTTTTTTCAAATATAATTAATTTAGTCCACCCTGCCACATAATTTGATCCTCCACTGCCACTTAATTTTAGTGGGTCTGATTATAACAGAGGTCTCCAAACTTTTTAATGCCGCGCCCCCCCAGTTGAAAAATAAAAATCATTGGGCCCCCTCGGAATTTTTCACAATTATTTTATAAACATGGCAATGTTTAAATATGTCTAAACCTATTTAAACATTGCAGTTAAGTACTATTACCCTTTTAAAACTGCAATAACATGCTTCTGCCTAAAACAAAGGCGTTTTATCTGTATAATATTTATTTTGGCCAGAGTCTGGGGCCCCCCCTGGGATCACTTCAGGCCCCCCTAGGGGGGCCCGCCCCCCAGTTTGAAGACCTCTGGATTATAAGCAAGTGCCATAAAATCCAAGCATGCAAGGTGCAGTTGCCTGAACTGACCGATAGTGTGTCACATGGCATCACACCACTTGATATTTCCGAAATTTGGCCAATTCAAGAGTCCATTTCCTTCAGGAACCAAGATACTTAAAGCTGACTTTTCACTTTCTTCCAAGGCAATTAAAAGCGAAAACATTTTTTACAAAGGATTATAGCGAGAACAATTTGGAATTCTGAAAAAATTGAGAAACTGGGCCTTCTAAAACATGGTAAATACTGGAGCCGCAAATCTTCAGGGGCCAGTTAAATGAATATAATTAGTGAGTGTATAAAGCTGCACATCTTGCATCTTCCGATTAATTGCCTCACAACCGAAGAAACTATTTGTTTAATGGCGACTGCAATGGCATTGGACGAGGGTAAACCACAGATGTTGTTGGCGGCACAATAATTGGTCTTAGACATTGAGGCCCATATTTATACTTTTTTAGCACTACATTTGCGTCATGTTTTGACGCAAAAGCGGCGCAAAGTTACAAAACACAATTGTATTTTGTAAGTTTGCACCGCTTTTGCCTCAAAATGCGACGCAAATGCTGCGCTAAAAAAGTATAAATGTGGGCCTGAATGTCAGCATTTTACCTTTAAGTAGAAGTTTGGATTGCTGACATGCTTAATGCATCCTTGATAAAGGGTGCAGTGTAAAATCAAAATATTCTAGTCGATATATTTGATTCAATATGATGGGTGTCCCTTATCCATGCGTATAACAGGATTATTTGTAACAAGTATTAGTGACACCCGAATGAATTAGCAAACACATGCATCGCAATACACAAGGGGTAGAAGAGCATGAAAAAGTAAATTATGTTGGTCATAAATCCCAGTTTTGATGTCTGCTGCATTAGGTAGTCAAGACTCTTTCCGTCTTTCTTATTTTTAACTTTCACCAAGTGGTCCTCCAGTGTATGAACTGTATTCAAACCTCGGAAATAGGAAGGGACGTCAATTGAGGACAGGCAGCGCAGTCTGTCGGTCCATCGTTGCAGCTCAGGGTGGTACAGGAGGCAGCAATTTCTTATAAGTGAAAAGTCAAATAAAATATAGCCTGTAGCAAAAAACATGTCCTGGGATGATCAATCGGAATAAGATACTCCCTGGCCTCTGCTGATGTAGCTTTGGTTTCAAGGTGAGAAGACGGTTGACAAAATAGAAGACGTCCAGATCAGGATAATTGCTTACAAAAAACACATTTCTATTTTATTAGGTGTTTTTGTAAAGCGCTGCTGCTGCTCATATGACTCTTCAAAGCACTTGTTCAAGAGAGGTTAGCAGGGGCTGTAGGGGGTGCTTTGTGGAATCCATTGAATTAGGTGTTTATCCATTTTGGCTGTCAGTTAAACGTAGGCAAAAGTCTTGATAGACAGCATGTTTCACTGGGAAATCAAGCTGAAGTTAAACCATTATTAATAACAAATAATACATTTTTGTGGAAATCCCTTAAATGCACTTTATTGTTGGACGGTTTCTACCACTGATGCTCAACTTGATGCTCAAGTAAAATCATTCCATGCTCTGCTAATGTTTGCGAGACACAAAAATCTGACCAAATAAAGATAACATGTATGTACCCTGCTGATATGTGTTTAGCTGTCTAGGCTCTGTCCTAATATTTGTATTGTTTTACTTACAGATAGCATAGCTCGAGAAGATGGGTGACTGGGGCTTCCTGGAAAAGTTGTTGGACCAGGTTCAGGAGCACTCCACTGCCGTGGGAAAAATTTGGCTGATGGTCCTCTTCATCTTCCGGCTTCTTATTCTAGGCCTGGCAGGGGAGTCTGTCTGGGGGGATGAGCAGTCAGACTTTGACTGCAACACCGAGCAGCCTGGGTGCACCAACGTCTGCTATGACAAAGCCTTCCCTATCTCACACATACGCTACTGGGTGCTGCAGTTCTTGTTTGTCAGTACGCCCACTTTAGTCTACCTAGGTCATGTCATGTACTTATCTAGCCGGGAAGAGAAGCTGAAGCAGAAGGAGGGTGAGCTGCGTGCCCTGCAGACCAAGGATGGGCAGATGGACCTGGCCATTGCAGCTATTGAGAAGAAGCGTGCCAAGATCTGCGTCAAAGATGATGGCCGACTGAAGATTCAAGGGGCTTTGATGTTCACCTACACCCTTAGTGTTATCTTCAAGAGCATATTTGAGGCCGGCTTCCTGGTGGGTCAGTGGTACTTGTATGGCTTTATTATGCATCCAGTGTACGTCTGCCAACGCCTACCATGCCCCCACAAAGTGGACTGCTTTGTCTCCCGCCCAACAGAGAAGACTATCTTTATCATCTTCATGATGGCCGTATCTCTGGTCTCGCTCATCCTTAACGTCATGGAGCTGCTGCATGTGCTCTGCCGAGGCATATTCCACCGTAGGAAGAAGCGACGGTCACCTCTGCCCCTAGGCAATGACATGCAGGAACCAGCTGAGGCAGCGTCGGCACCATTCGCCAACAGGCCTTTCATTTACCTGCCGATAGATGAAGGCTACCCACCGTATCCTGGCTTCAACAAGCTCTCAGCCGAGGAGAACCGGGCCAACTTCCACACGGAAAAGCACTTGGCCCTAAGCCAGGGGAGCAAGGTCTCATTGGAGCCATCCCCTCAGAGCGCCTTTTCCCGCACCTCGATAGCCAATGGCAAACCTGCTAGCAGGGCTAGTAGTTCTGCTTCCAAGCAGCAGTACGTTTGACTCTATGCTAGCAAACAATTGGTTGTGGACACCACACACTGAACTCTTCTAGGGACCTTTGAGAACTCTTGGTATGGATTGGGCACTGCAATGAGAGGCACTTAAGGACACTGGTGCCTGATGCCTGACAGAGTTCAGAATGGGGCTATAGAAACATGATACCAGGATGATGCTTTATTTATTTATTGTTTTGCACATGTTGATGTGCACCACTGAACATGGGATTGCTTTGTGAGTGTTACAACAGGTGTATGATGTGTGCGTTTGAGGAAAAAAGTGAAAAGAATTGAAACTGCTTGAAAAGAAATCATTTTTATAATAATGTCATCCTTTCAGAGTCAGGTAGGGAGTGTCTCTAAACAAATGTTGGGAATTCTCCAATTTTCCTGCAGGCCACCTAAGGTGGGTCAAAATGAAATGTTGCTATAAATCACACAGAAGTCCCTACGGTATTTGCACTGTACCCCGAAGGGCCATTTAATTATCTTACGCATAGTAAGATGGCCTCATTTCAGAAACAATATTGACTCTTACCTTGTAGCCTATAAGCACTGGTCCATGCAGGTTCTTGAAGAGAGGGGTTCAAATAAGCCATGCCTGAAGTTTCTCAGCCATCCTAGTGTTTCCCTTTGCCACTATAAGGCCCCTGAGCCTTTGCCATCATGTATTAATGTGCACTTCTTTGGCAGCAAGGGATAGGATCTGCCTATAAATGCCCTCTAGTGGAAGATGGGCCTAGGCACCATGGGAAGAGGAATGGCAAGTGAAGATAAGATGACCTTCAAATCTCACCATTTAATGTTCTCGATCCGCAAGTACACCGAGATGATAATTGAGGTAACCACAGAAAACTGCTATGGTGGGGGATGAAGTGCTTGATGTAAGAGCTCGGATATATTTAGGGGTATCAACCCCTGGCTAGTCCCTTGGTACAGCTGATCCTTAGTGGGGATGACTTGTAATGGTTAAAATATCAACCTAAAAAAGTGTTGTCTTATACTCAGGGCAACTAAAATTATGTCACAGGGGAACACCAAATTATGCAGCAGGGTTGACTAAATTATGTTACAAGATAAGCCAAACTGTGATGCATACATGGTGACACATGTTTTTATAGTATTACTTTGTTATTTCGTAATTTGTACACATGGTAATACTGTCTGGGCAAAGATTTCACCCCAGGCTGTAGGAATGGCGGAGCAGAGATCTTACCTTTCGTGATACTGAGTTGCACAAAACGGGATCAGTACATAAATAAACACCTTCAAGATGACCAGTTAACCTTTACAATGGATCTTCCAACACGCGCAAATATATATTGCCACATTTTTAGCAACTTTTGATCCGTTGGAGCCAGAAACCCATTTTTTGTTAAAACCTGCAGATTATGCGGCAGATGCGGGTTTATGTGGCAAGTGTGGCAAATCCTTAATTATGCACACAAAAAAAGTTGCTGCCGCAGAATTGCAGATTTCCAGTGGTCCTGATTCTACTGCAGTATTAGTATAGAGATTTTGCAGACGGCCTGTGTGGACAAGCTATTCAGTGCCCCACATAGGGGTACTATGCACCATATAAGTATTGCATCACAATGATGACTTTCACTATATCATCAAAATTAGTTGTTGAGTTAATAGGAAATCTATAATTACCTTTATGTTCATATCTTATGAAGTAGATGAAATGGTAGTCGACATTGTGGACGAGATATTTTTATAGGCGTATATTTGACCTCCTTTTGCTTCCTCTGTCTCAGCCAAGTGACCCTGATGAAAGAAGCTTCGTGAGAAAGTAAACAGGCACTGTTTACTTGCTGTTTCCATTCTTTGCCCTTTCATTAACCTTTCTGCAGCAAAAACGAGTTAATGGGGAATGAGTGATACCAGTACGGGTCAAAGTGTGTGTGATGTCACCTTCCTTACTCTTGGTAGTTTGGTGAATGGCCTGTGGATCTGAGGCTGTGCTCCTGGGGGCTCAAGGGTTATAATGGTGCTCCTGTAAGTTTAATGGTATGACTTAGTGAAGGGGTGGAGTTTATTGAGATCAGTGAGTGTGGTGCAATGAAATCAAAGACATGGTGTGGATTTGTGTTTCTTTCAATAATATATGGGGGAGTGTTTACATTTGGGTAGGTGGTGAAGCCATTAGGTAGGGGTCTAATAATTTGCAGGGAGGTTGGGTTGGGTTGGCCTAGTGTGAAAAAGTGTGTGAACTGAATGAGGTTTCCAGAGAAGGTAAGGAGTTGTTGGCTAATGGGGTATTATTCTGGGTTTGAAAGAGAGAGGGTCAGTGAATTATAATTTAATAGTAGTCAAGAAGGAGAAGTGGTAGGGCTTATTGTCTAGTGTGGTGGAACACGTTGGTTAAAGGTCATATGCTGTAACTTACTTAGGAGTGACGTGGCAATTGTGCACTCGGTCCTAATGCAAGGAAGGAAATCGGGCGTGGATTGGAATTAGGTGCCGGATAAACATGGCGTCTCACTTTACTTAGCGAGGACCTCTGAGCACTGTGGGGCTTTGCATATAGCACGGGGGAAGAAGTGAAGGAAAAAGTGGCGATGGATGTCTGCAAAAGGGCCCTCATCATTCCCACCATCTGAGTGAGGGGCAAGGGCAGGATGGTGGACACGATGCGTCAGCATAACTTTTAGTAGAAGGGCCACATTTATTTTTAATTTGCACAGGCCGCTCAAGTAATATGTGTTTGGGACTTTAATTGGCAGGTGAATAAACGCTAAAATTTCGTCAATCGAGCTCTGCACAAAACTGAAGTAAATGTGGAGTAAATTGTATTAATTGCCTTCTGCACTTCCATTTCAGAATAACCTTTGTTAGATTATTATGAGACGTGATGTACTGACAGGACTGGGGACCCATGCACTCTATTCTGCACTGTGTTTTGCACTGCATTATATGTTCAAATAACAATGTTTGATTAAACCACTGGCTTGGTGTCCGGACCTAGACGGGCAACGCCCTATGCAACATAATGGGACTAAATGGCTACCAATGTAAATAAAAAAAAATATGTAAATGAGACGGCACACTCCTGTGGAGATTGCCAAGCCAATCTTTTTTTTTATCAACGTTAAAAAAACAATGGTTTTAGTGAACTTGGGGAGCGTGATAAATGTAAATAAAAGCAGAACTGAACTAGTGAACACTGAGACTGTCGTCGGGCAGTGGTCTGGAGACCGGACATCTGTCTGCCATTGTTGCAAGGTTTTGAAGGATAAGAATAGAAATGTATAAATAAATGCTCTGTGTGAATACATGGAAGAAACGTGTTTGTGTCTGTTGCGGAGAAGGACTTCAATACAAAATAATATTAAAAGTTAATTACAGTTAAAATTCAATAAATATGTTTGTGCTGCATGAAGCCCCTTATTCCTTGGCCTGTAGGATTGTTTAGCAGTGGAGGGTCAAATTACGAGAGCAGTCACTGAAATATACAGCAAAGGAAATTAGAATGCAATGGAAGGTCGGTTGCATAGTATGTGATTAATGGCAAATTATGCTGCTCATTTTGTGGCATTAATGTCTAGCTATTTGACATTTTAACACACACTGATACAAAAGGTAGCACAAAACATTAAACTTTCGACAGACGCTCTTCAGAATGCGGTTCACCAACTGTTAATACTTTTGTTTTGCCTGGAAGGAAGGGAACACCATTTTATGACCCGCCCTTTCTGCCTCATAAATTAAAATAGTTAGTAGAACACATGTACAATCATTCAGCAGAACACCAGCCGACGCGTGGGAATTTATTGTAATAAAAGGTGTGCCTCTTTTATTCTATGCATCAGAGTTATGTTTTAAAATTTGTCTTCAGTGTCAGGCTTACACTTTTTCATAATGAAGCGCAGCCAAAAGCACAGGTTTTCCTTAAGAAAACCGCTTTAAGGGTTTACTTCGGAAAAAAATGCCAAACGGACTGCCATGCCATAGCAGCCCATGCCGCATACCTTTTACCCGGAAGTGCTTCTTCTATGTCAACGGGAGTCATTTCAGTGAAAACTTTCTGCCACAACTAGGGAGAACTTAGAATGTGGTGTAAGGTTCACCCTGGAATCAGGCATGTTCTAAATGAGGCCCTAACAAGTGACTGACACTGATGGATGGGGCTTTCAGAGGCCTTGGCTAGGTGGAAACCTTTTGATTCTCCTCAAGGAGAGTGGGTCTCAGCGTGTGCTAGTGGAAATTTCAGTTAATTAATTATAAATGGTGTCTACTAGCTTCAATTTCAGAACAAACATTTGAAAGTGTCCTGGTTAATATAAAAATACCACTGAAACCGAGAGTCACCAGTAGTCAGCTCCAAGATGCAGCCGGAATAAACCAGAGGTTTTTCTTCAGAAAGTGTCTGCCCAAATACTCATATACCTTCACGTGGATCCGACAGCAAGTAGGCAACTGTATAATTTAGTAACACAAAACGATGATGGACAGAGTGCTGACAATGCAAACACTCACTCCCAGTCACAGATCTGGGTTTAATCCATTGTTCTTTTGCTCACCATGCCACCCCAGTTCGGACCCAGCCATATGCAAATCAGTCTTGACCCATTTCCTCATCTTTTGCATTTGTCGCCCTAAGTGGGAAGGGTATGCCCAGACGTGGGTCCTGTGCTTCCCATGCCACTGGATTCAAGCTAGCCTGGCTGATGAGGGGTGAAACCCCGAAACCGGTCCCAGGATGCTTGTTTTCAGTCCAGGGAGGACCTGGCCTGGCAGTTCGGGCTGGACTGTTCCCATGGGGAGCAGGGTCAAGACTGGTTTGCATATGGCTGGGTCCAAACTGGAATGGCATGGGCAGCAAAAAAACAATGGATTTAGGCCCAGATCTCTGTACTGGGGGTGAATGTTTGACATTGTTCAGCATTCCGTCCATCACTTATTCTTTTTGCAACTGTATAATTTACCAGGATACCATTCACAGTCAATGTCTGTGTCTGTCGATGAGGATGTGAGGAACCAGGCACTAAAACTCTCGAATAGATTTGTTTTTATCCGGGAATAGCCAAGACACTTCTACAAATAGTGCTGATGTTCCAGGAGACTACCTAGAGGAAAGATATATGATGTCTCACTCTATTGGAAATCAAAATTTACAATAGCTTCACGCTGATGACAATTACAGATTTGAAATATCTATACTGAATCCACGATTGACTTCATAATAAACCCCACCTATCTCTAGAATTCCTCTAAAAATATTTGCTGGCTTCTGTGCCATAAGGGAAGATAATGACGACGATAATGATGATAATGACGACACAGGCAAGCCTGCTGCTTTTGTGTGCATGTTTTCTACCTTACGTTTGTATGTTTTTGTATATTTGTAAAGAACGATCCTCATAAGCGATGACTTGTATTTTTATAAAATATTATCCATGCAGTAAGAATGACAGAGCAAAGGTTTTACATTTCATGGTAAGTACGGAGTTGCGCACAGCTGGCTCAGTACACCGTGCTCACACCAATGTGCGATGTTGCACAATGCACAATGAAGGACATGCGGCGCTTGCCTCGGGTCTTGCTCTTGTTAGACACATGGCACAGTTGGTATCTAGCGGCGCTAACCGTACAGCTATAACAAAAAGAGACACTTAGGTCGTGTTTTTTGCAGTGACCAAGGGCTGAGTGCCTCATAAAACTAGCCACTTACTGTCCCTATCGTTCGAATACCCTAGCCCTACTAACATACTTTCTTACTATTGCCCTGTCTTCTCTAGTACACGTGCAGCTACCCTCCGGGTTCCCTAAGCTGATGTTTGACCCTCGAGATGCTGCCTCTAGGTCAACAGCTTTGGGACAGTCTCTAAGTCAAACTGAAAACCGGGTTCTCCCTACATCCCAGATGCCACGTGAACTCGAACCAGCTATCTGCCTAGGATCGTTGGACATAGGTGTACAGAGAACCTGGGCAGTGTAAAGGTGACTGGAGAGCTTAGAAAGCCTGAACTTTGGATCCTTCGCAAAAAAGGATTACTGGTCCTAAACTCCAGCATTCTGTTTAAAGCTTTACCTTTAATTCCCAAGCGTTTCTCACTGATCCCAGAATCTGCAGACCTCGGGATGAGGTTATGCCGGTGACCCCACTCGATCCAACTCCATTGCCAGGTGAGTGAACTGCACAGAACATAACAGCTTTAAGAAAGAGAGTGAGGTAGAGGAGAAGAGGAAGAAAGGGGTTGAGAGAGAGAGAGATAGAGAGAGAGAGAGAGGGTGAGAGAGGAGTAAAAAGGGCGAGAGAGAGGAGTAAAAAGTGCGAGACAGAGAGAGGGAGCGGGAGAGAGAGAGCAAAATGTAGAGGGGAAGTGAGAGAAAGAAAGTGAGAGCGAGCAGTAGAGAAAGAGAGATAAAAAGCAAGAGAGACTAAGCAGTAGAGATCAAGTGTGAGTGAAAAAGTGCAAAGGGGGAGATAGAGAGAACAGTAAGAAAGAGAGTGCAGAGAAAGCAAGAAAGAAAGGGAAAAGTGAAAGAGAGAGAAGTGGGACGAAGAGACACAAAGAGGGAGAGAAATAGAAGGAGGGTTGAGAGGGAGAGAGGGACTGAGAGAGAGAGAGAGAGAGAGAGAGCATGCTAAAGAGAGGAAGAGCAAGAGCATCTATCGTGTGGACTGTGCACCTAAGAAGGAGGAGGCCTTTCTGTCATATGTAAGTCCTGGTCCCTCACCTTAGACAAGCAAGAAACGTTCAGTCTCATGGAGCTACTGACATGCCATTTCCAAGTCTCTGCAGCTCAGACTGCCACATTCCTTCTTGTCTACAGGCCTGCAGGGCAGAACATGGACTTCATTGATGAATTCTTAGACCTCCTCTCCACCTTTTTCAGGTATCCAATGCCACAATTTCTGACTGCACATCATTGTTACCTGGATGTCCAGCACCTACCTGAAGCTCAACCCAACTAAGCCATCATTCCTGTTATTTGCCAAAAACAATAAATAAGAAACTGTACAAACCTGCTCAATGACATGAGCTTTGCCGGCTTCAAATCCCAACTTTCACTAAATGCCAAGTGACTTGGATTCACATTAGACACAAGCCTCACTGTTAAAGAACACACTGCCAAACAGAAAGAAGATCTTGTACCAACTCTCTCTTCCAAAGAAAATTAAACCATTTCTTACAGAATGTGACTATTGAATTGGTGTTCCACTCCTCTTAATTTTGTACCTGGATGGTGCTCCATGGCCTACCAGACTCCACACTGTTTCATGCAGGGCCTGAACAAATATGATAACATTGCCACCCTTAGCCATCCCTAACCATCTTCAAAACCAGCTGCAACATTTACAATGTCATTGTGACGAGCACCCTCACTTGTCTTTGCTGATAAATTCACCATCTCTAGTAGTGCTTGGCACACCTGCAGCTGGGACACCATCACACTGCAGACTAAGAATTGCAAAAAAACAAAAAAGAAGGCAGCATGCATTTTCCATCTTTGCACCCTGGAACTGCAACAACAGGCGTGTATCCATCAGGACCACCCCAGTGTTGTGCCAATTTAGAAATGGGTAGAAGACGCACCTCTTTAAAGAACGCTACACCACAATGCATTAACAGCCCACAAACTAGCCACCTCTCCTATCTCTTGTTGGTCTGTGCTTGTCTTTGACACTGTACAGTGCTGCACTTCCTCTGGCTAGGTTTGTGCTATTGAAATACCACATGCATAGAGGTAAAGAGTGGGAGAGAGAAGCAGCTGCGGTCCGTCCTTTAAGGCGGAGGGGCCACGCCTCGCCACCTTTTGCCCCTCATGAAGAGTGAATGTTAGGCTGAGCGAAGGTCAGCCTGGCAGACACTCTTCATGTTGAGCTCAGGCAGCCAGAAGCGAGACATGCTCGATTTGCACAGGCTCCCGGCTGCCTGAGCTGAACTTTGCTGGGCTGAAGAGGTCACATCTCCCATGGAAGTGACCTCCACAGCTTAGCAAAGGTGCCTCGAGGCCCTCCCCCTCGGTGACGAGCGGAATAGTCACCCATTGACTCTGACCTGGGTGCTTCAGGTTTAAGCCCTGAAGCGCCCAGGGTGAGTGTCAATCAGTGACACCTTGCCACAGAGTGGGGTGGGGTCAGATGTTTGGTGCGTGCGTGTATGTTTGAATGTTGATGAGTGTTGTGAATGGATGTGTGTACGTGTGTGAATGATTGAGTGTGAGTGTGCTTTCCACCCCCCCCCTAAAATTACCAGTCGCCACTGGAGAGAAGGAAAGGGAGAGAGATTGTTGTGGGAGGGATAAGGAGAGAGAGTGAGAGATTGAGAGGGAGAAGCACATGCTGGAGAGAAAAAGAGATTGAGATGGCACGAGAGAGGGGGGTGTATGTATTAAAATCTGTATGGAGAGAGCAGCAGAGAGAGAGATATAGGTCTACTAATACGGAGCCTGAGGTGTACTTTGGGTCCAGAGGACGGGCCTCCCAAGGCAAAGGACACCTGCGGGGGCGTTGACTTCAGCCCTATTAATACGCAGTGAAGTAGCAGAGTTTGGATGGCGCCTGTCGAGCCATCGACAGAAACAATGGTTGTTTGTGTTTGTGTACAATGGGAGTTAAAGATAGGACCTGAGGTTTGCGAGGCCTTTGTCCCTGTCCCTGTGCTGAAAGGCGAGTTCTCTCCAGATGTTGACTGGTGACTACGGATACGTTCCGTTCCAGCTCTCATTCCCTTGCCAGGTCATATGCCTGGGATTAAAGAGTGTGCGGTCTATTGAGAGAAACAGAACAAATCCGAAAAAATAGTAACTCACCCCCATTTAAGACCGGCTAACGGCACATGTACCGGGGCATGACAAATATAACTGGTCCACAACTGGCCACTATGCTCAGCATTCCCAAGTTTGCCACTTACTTCCATGTATCTAGGACTGGAATGTTCTATTTACAAACTGTGCTAACAGGTAGGTTAGTCACATTGGCTTCAAGAAAGTGAACAACGACTACAACTCCCAGCGTGCACCAGGTTGTAAAATGAACGCTCCGAACTGAATTAATGTGGCGGAGTGACATGGAGCTATGACAGCGCTATGCACTGCACGTGGGATGTCACCATCCTTCCTACTCTCAGCACAACTGGCAAATTAGCACTGTGCTTGCACACCGAACACCATCGTGCACGCCACTAGTTTCCAAAGTGCACAGAGACATAAAGGCTGCTTGGTTTCCAGCTACTATCATGTTATCAGAACCAGTTTCAGCCAGTTCTCAGTTTTTTTAATAGCACATCGCATACTCACACCAGACGCGCAGACACGTATATTGTGAAAAACGTTAATTACAAGTTGCGGGGTCCCAGACGCAGCGCCTGTTGACTGAAAGACATGACTTGCATAAGGTGCCCCGATTGACAAGGGCCACGTTGTCTGCCCTGACCTTTAACACTTGGAGAAATCTCGTGAAATGCCTTGAAAACGTCTCAAAATTAAGCTTTTTGAGATGTTTTCTCTGAGAACCAATCACCAGCAGATATCGCCTGAGACTTTTTTACGCAAGGTGCAGTAACGCGAAATTTTGCAAGTTTCACTGGCAGGGGGAGGGTAATCACTGCCAAAACGAATAGTTGTGGCTTGTAACTGAAAGTGTCTGAATGCAGACATCCATGAAATCACTCGTCCATCAGTCTATGTAATTCGTTACTCATCATCCATGCACTGGTCACTTATTATTGTAACCCTACATCTATTCGTCCACCCATTGATTCATTACTCATTCTTATTTTTACGTACTCACCAATCCACTACACAAACATATCACCAACCAGTGAAGAGGGGCTTTCAGTCTTCAGCCAGTCCCCTTGACTTGCAGCTAGGTCTCATGGATGTGCGAGTGCTTACAGTACTTTGTGACTGCTAGTCTGTGAGGGGGCGACAGTGGTTTTAGTGGTGTTACCGTAATTCTATGAGCGGTGCCCTAGTGTTGTTGATAGCTGTTCAAGACTACAAGAATTTGTGTTTGAAAAACTGCAAAAAGTGTGCGTGAGAGATAAGAATGTCAGTAGGGTCCGGCTGCTGCTCTGTGATCAGTGTGAGCGCTGTCAGAGGGTGCGACTACTATTCTGTGAGGAATGCGGGAGTGCTTCTGATAGCCTGTGACGTTTAGTCTGATCAGCTGTTGACTGTGAGATTTCTATAATGCAATGGATGTGAACATTCTTCCAGTAGCATGTAACTCATAGAGCCATATTTATGACCTGGTTTGAGTCACTCTTACACCAGGTAACATGGTGTAAGAGGGACACAAACCTTAAGTGAGATTTATGAAGTCACACAAGGCCATCTGGCATGGGCCTGCAATGTAACACAGCTGAAATTGCTGTGTTAAATTACTCTGTGCCAGGGAGGTGTTGCATGGGTGTTCCCATGCAACATCCATGGATTTTGACGCATTTCAAGATTTACAAGAAGTTGTAAAAATGGGAATGCACCAAAAAGAGGCTTCTCCCCAGGTGAGGTGTACCAAGTTGAAATATGTTTATTTCACCATGTTTTTTCCTCTTTCTAGTGTGTGCTGTATTCTGCAGCACACTTTGAAGGAGGAAAAAGCCTCTCAGAAGTGTTTTTGTGCAGGAAGGTGCCCCTTTCTGCACAAAAACAATCCTGCATTCAACGTAGGCACCCTTGCACTATGGTGCACCATGGCGCAAGGTTGCCTTTGTTGGTACTAGGTTGCCTAAAGGGTGCCAGTGCAGTTGAAAGGACAGGAATGTGTGGTATTTTTTTAAATACAGTGCATTCCTGCCCTTTCACTGTGATGCAGGGCAGCGCAGCAGGATTACTTGCTGTGCTGCCCTGTGACACAAAGCCTATAAATCTGGGCAATAGTCTGTAGAGGTGTCAGTATTTAAGGTGCATTACTTTTTCATCATTAGCACTTTAATAGTCCCCCTCATGTTTTTGCTAAAGCCAGGACTGAAGCTGCACAGTGTACTTGTTTAATGATGGGCACATCTAGCTCTTGAAACAGTGCTGCAACAATTTCTCATATGCACAGTCCCCTTCTTCCATTTCTAATCCTTGAGGCAGTCCAAACATTTGGGGGATTAATAATGCAGGCAATTCATTTCCATTCAAGTTTCCTTACCTGGGGCCTGTTGGCTGGCAGGCTGCTCTGCCCGCCAACCACCCTACATGGATCACTGACCCCAACATTATGCACATAATTGGTTGTATTTACTGGTATTATCAATCACTAATTAAACTGGTGAACAAAGTCTCACCCCTCTATCCCAGGCTGCTTAGTAATAGCAGACTATCAGCTACTGCTTGAGGACTGCCTCAGCACTCACAGGAACAGGTCAGCTGTATTTTCTAGCAGCTGCTTCCTCTTTTTGAAGGTGGTCCTAATGCATCCACCATGAAGCCACTCCACCTACCCTGCATGAGCTCACAAATGATGCACATGAGCAGCAAAATACTCTTGACATGCCGGATGCACGTGCTTAATAACGAGAGTGATGGGGAGTACTGTTTCATCTCTAGGCATGATCACCATTATGCATATGTACCAGTGCTTAATTTGTAAATAAAAAAGTGCCAGTGCCCAAAGCCCTTCTCTTAAATGCGCTGCTGCTGCAATTAAATGTGCGGACACGGAATACTGAGGCAGCGTAATCCTGAACCCATCTCGGGCCTCTTCAATCCATTTAAAGCCACTCCTTCCCCTTCAGCACACGCTTGCAGCTTTCTGCTTTCTCCCATTGAGACACTTTTTCGTTTTTCTCTTCCTCCGTCTTTCCCGTATGCGTCTTTTGCTCGCAGTAAATGCTTGAGGCAGAAAAATAAGTGCCGGTCCTGAAAAATAAGTGCCGGTGCTCAGCATCAGAAACAACAGGCACAAATCAAGCACTGAATTATGTACTGACAAGCATGGACTCAGACATGCACCAAAGAGTGCCAGACCCATGCATGAGAAAAACACGCATAGCGAAACTTGGATTCCACCCATTACTTTCATCGCCCAGTGGTGTGGAGGGGAAGTGGCTTTGGGAAAAGCCTAGCAGAGTTTGAACCGATGCAAAATGTGTTCATCTATGGGGATAAGGAGGGAGCACATCACAGCATCTTAGCTGTTCCTGTGTTTACCGTACCTAGCATGCCCATCAGCCCTTTCCCTGCGCCACCTCTTAATTCTGTTTGGACACCACAACCAGCTTAGGAAAAAGGAATTCCCAGTTCATCATGCTGCCATACAGCGTGAAGCACTATTACACCCCTTTAACACTAACTTCTGGCCGTAATTCCAAGGCTTACTTAGGGAGGTGATGTGGGGTGTAAATTCAGACCTTCGCAAATCACACAGTAACACTTAACAGGTTAATGCCCAGTGACTGTTCTAGTTTAAAAAAGAGAAAGTACTTCAGTTCACACACACATCAACCATAAACTCCCAAATGTAGACAATGAAAACCAACCTCTGTAGCCTTCCCAAAACTAGAGATCTCTGTAAGAATATCTTTGGTTGTTGCACAATGTAAAGTCCCTTCCTATGATGTTTGTCTTGCAGTTTAGAATTTCAAGCCACCCCCTATTGTTTCTGTCACATAGTTAACAAAGGAAAATGCCCTCCCTATTGTACAGTCGGAGAATTCACGCTCC
The DNA here is from genome assembly GCF_031143425.1 of Pleurodeles waltl. Taxonomy (NCBI): domain Eukaryota; kingdom Metazoa; phylum Chordata; class Amphibia; order Caudata; family Salamandridae; genus Pleurodeles; species Pleurodeles waltl. Next base: position 862,040,810 of record NC_090440.1, read on the forward strand.
CTTTTGCATTAGTCGTAGTCTTCACAATTTGAAATCCCTTTCTGATGCATTTGTCAGAGACCTTACATTGTAAAACATCTTCTTACTGCATTTGCCTCAGAGACCCTGCTTACTGTATGTGACAAAGGTCTGCATTAGAATCGCCTCTATCAGTTATGAACAATGCAACTACTTCCAAGATGGAGTAGCGAAACTGCTGCCCAATAAAATGCGTGCAAAGAATAAGATTAACAAAGGGGCAAAGCCAAGGCTTGGGGGTCACCTTTTTATTTTACTCAAACTGAGTACCAGTTGCTCCCCTCTAGCACTTCACACTTAGGCCCATATTTATACTTTTTTAGCGCTGCATTTGTGTCATTTTTTGATGCAAAAGCGGCGCAAAGTTACAAAATATAGGGGCATATTTATACTGTGTTTGCACCAAATGTGCATATAAATTTTTGACACACATTCGACGCAAACCGTGCACCATATTTATACTATGACGCCCGACCCCTTGAACGTCAAAGTTCCTCCATGTGCGTCATTTTCTGGATGCAGGAAACCGCCTTGCTTTAATGACATGCAAGGTAGGTGTTCCCGCCCAAAAAATGACTTTAAGACCTGTGTGCTTTATTTATACTCCTGCGTCATTTTGACGCACAGGAGGGGGCGGGCCTTAAAAAACGGTGCACAGCCTGATGTGCGCCGTTTTTTAACGCCTGGGTGAGGGCAGGCGTTAAGGGGCCTGTGGGCTCACTTCCATGGTATATGGCCATGGAAGCAGTCCAGAGGTGCCCTTCCCTGCCCCCAGGGACACCCCCTGCCACCCTCTCCCACCCCTGGAGGACAGCCATGAATGGGGGGACCCATCCCAGGTAAGTAGAGCTAAGTTGAGGTAAGTATACTTTAAAAAAAAAAATTAAGTGGCATGGGGGGGGGCCTACCTTGGGCCCCCCTACATGCCACTATGCCCAATGGCCATGCCCAGGGGACCGGTGTCCCCTGGGCATGGCCATTGGGCAAGGGAGCATGACTCCTGTCTTTGCTAAGACAGGAGTCATTTCAATGGGGTTTGTGCGTCAAAAAATGGCGCAAGTCCGGTCAGAGCCATGATTTTTAACTCTATCAGGACTTGCACCATTTTTTGACGCACAACCCCCATTTTTCCCTACGCTGCCGCTGCCTGGTTAGAGTCATTTTTTTTTACTCTGACCAGCCCGCAGCGCCGGCTAACATCAATCCTTAAATAAGGCGCCCACCTGGCGCGTAGGAATGGCGTTAGCCGGCAGTACGTTTTTGGACACAAACCAGCACCGGCGTTGGTTTGCGTCAAAAAGTATAAATATGGGCCACAATTGTATTTTGTAAGTTTGCACCGCTTTTGCGTCAAAAAGCGGCGCAAATGCAACACTAAAAAAGTTTAAATACGAGCCACAATTGCATTTTGTAAGTTTGTGCCGTTTTTGTGTCAAAAAGTGGCACAAATGCTGCGCTAAAAAAGTATAAATATGGGCGTTGGCATAGTGAGAAGGAGGAGCCCAAGGCATCTCAAAATCGTGGACGGTTAGATACTCACAATTACACAAAGTACACAATAATAGATAACTAATCACTGTCAGGTCATTGCTTCAACTTTTGAAAAGTAAAATAATTTTAATGTCACTTACATTTGCCTTTGATACAGCGCCTGCTTTAATAATGTCTCTAATAGTTATGAGAACTACTTCATATGAGGGCTGTCATAACCGCTACTTTTAAGAAAAAACAAAACAGCGAAAGGGCAGAGCCAAGCCCCTGCTTGGTATACTTCTTTTTAACCCTTTTCTTTTCTGGTGACGTGAAATCGGGAAAACAGCTAAAGCTGGCAGTAGCCAGGCATGAAAAAACGCCCCCGTTATCAAATACTTTATTCTTTTAATTTTATATCTTGTTTATTCTCCAAATTGTTTGTTGTCCTGGCTATTAGTGGGGGATAAATATGGAAGATTTTGGAAAGTACAATTGACAAATAAATTGTTACGAAAGTGAGTGGGTAAATAAGGCATATCTACTGTTAATAATACTGCTAATAATACTGCTTCGGGATAGTAGGGGAACTCTATGCGATACCCAAGGTCCTACCTCGCCACTACAGCTGTGAAGAGTAAACTATGTACTTTATTCTGATCTAGGCCACAACTAGGTACTTTGAGGAATATAGGGTGGCCAGGTTGGTTGAGGACAATGGGGAGGAGGTATTGTGAAACAGGATGATATGGCAGCTGGCCATCATCACAAGACCGAGGGTGTATCTCAATCTTGTGTGCTACTGAAAGCAGCTCCGTCCTATGGGCTTCTAACTATGGGAGATCCACTGGAGTCAACGCACGAGTCTTGTCAGACAGTAGGGATTGCAGGGTTCTTTTAAGCCACCTGTCTACACCTGTCTTCGAAGCTTAGCTTTCTCTACCCAGTTTTGAAATGCGTGAGGTGCACTTTCACCAACCCACCGATGAGTAACTCTGCTTCCACCCCACTTATCTGTAACTTGCTTAGTGCCTGCATTTTGAAGTCTGATGGCTTGAAAGTAGAGTAAGGGCAGTGGGGCAGTGGGGCTGCCATCAGGCCCTCTAAATACAGTCCTCAGTGCTAACGTTTTGCAGCAATTAAGAGAGCCTAGATGCCCAAAATACGTATTGGTCTAAAATGTCATACTGTCATAAGCAGTGACCGCAGAGAAGCTAGCCTTGCCGTCATGTATTCTTGAGGTCAAAGGCTGTGACATTCTGGGGTCTGGTGACTTCCTAGCAACCCATATGCAAATTAAAAATATAGAGAGTGTCCTGAGGTCTAGATAAAATTAGTACAGAATCAACACATGCCCAATTTAGTGACGACAAGCTTCCCCAATTTTACCTGGCTATGAAGAGACTGGTTTGTGACAGTTTTTTAAGAGGACCTACAGACCCTTTACTGTAACCATGGAGGAAACTATGTGACCCTCCATCGCCCTATGAAAAATCAATGCTCTCCTTATCACTGGACATGCCTTCCCTCTCCTTTATGTGGAGCATTGGAGCTAACCCTTTCTGCAGGGCCATCCAAGATGTTGCCTTCCCTAGATAAACACATTTTTGTTGGCTTTCAGAGCTCGGTGCTTATTACTCCCTCTAAATAATGGTAAAGTTTCTGTGCTTTCACTTCTAAACGTGTTAAATTGATATACACCTGAGTGGCACATGTAGTTTACTTGCGAGTCCCTAGTAAATGCTACTACATGCACTCAGAGCCTGTGTAATGTAATGCTACAAGTGGGCTGCAGCACTCATTGAGCCGGCCACTAAAGCAACACTGTAAAACATGTCTTGGGCCTGCTACTGTAACCTGTAGTGCAATGTTAAACTGCTATTTCTATCTTGCAAAATAATCATTTTGTCAGGCCTAAACCTTCCTTTTTAATAGTTATAAGTCAACCCTATGGTTGGCCCTATTGGCTCATAGGGTAGGGTGTACAACATTTAAAAATAATTAAATGCGCACATGTCCATGTTACATGTCCTAGCAATGAAAAAGAAGTTTTTCACTGTAGCAAGGCTCACTCTCCCTTAGATTAAAAAGACTAACAGTAAACGATAACTTTAGTTTGGGAGCAGGTAGATAAATACTTCTTTTTACTCATTTTAATTGTAATTTAAGAGCATCTTTAATGTTAAAGGCCGAATTTAAGTTACTATTCTGACAATGATACTTTTAGAACGTTGGCATTGTTCTGCTTAAACAACACTAAATATGCCTTTCTTCCAGGTCCAGATTCACATGACTGTGACTGGCTATCCTGTAATGTGATGTGTATTCCTGTTAGATGGGGAAGAAAGTGACTTAGGCATGAGGCAGAGTGCTCCTCTCCTGAGCACGATCGACTGGGGGATTTTGCTCATTACTTCCTTAGTTTTAAAGATTAGCCTAAGGGCTGTGCCCATCACCTTAATGACTTCTAAGACTGGCTGACCTGTCACTGCAGCTCACACCTAGGCTTGCCTACCCTTTGTCCCCCTAGATAGATTGGAGCCAAACTCAAGGAAGGGCAAGGTTAGACAATGAGGGTATGGCACTGGGCATAAAAGAACCTCTCATCAGAATACTCTTGGACCTGTAGAAGATTCAGAAGAAGGACTGCCCTGCTGTCCAAAGAAGGAAGACTGAATCTGCTTGCCTTGAACCCAGGATCCCAGAAGTGATTCCATGGGTCAGTCACCTGACTTCCTGTTTGTGCTATGGGGATAGAGCAAGCTTCTAGAAACCTTCCCTGTGACTGCTCAGCTGGCAATCACAAACTGAACCTGCCTGAACACTGCTGCTGACCTTTGCTGGAGTGAGTCCCGATCCCCAGGAGGTGCCCTACCAGGTCCTGAACCCTTGGCTGGCATCCGAGTGCCCTCCCACCCCATTAAGACTGCAAAGAATGAACTACAAGTGCAAATCAAGATATGTTGGGCTTTTTGACACCAAGAGAGGACTCTTTGCATCAGCAGACTGTTAGCATCTCCCGCCAATGCGAAGCTCTGATGGTGATGGTGACCTGATCTTTACTTCAACAGTGACCGCTAGCATCTCCCACCAACACAAAGCTTTAGTGTCGACCTGTTCTTTGCACTGACAAAAATCTACTCGCGGCTCCCACCAATGTGAAACTCCAGATGAGGCTCCTTACGTACATGTGGTCTGTGTGAGAAGGTGTTAGAAGGTAAATGTTTCACCAGAAGAAACCGGGACCCTGCAGCAATCCCTGCTCCATTGCGGCCGGCCTGAACTTGTGACTTTGACCCAGTCCAGTACGACCAGATGAAAGCGAGTAATGCTGTGTGCTCTTTTTGTGCTATTTTTACTTGAAACTATTGTATTTTTGTCAATCTTGTGTCATTTTCTTAATTAAAATGTACTCTGTTTTTCAAAACTGGTTTGGCATTTTTCTTGTGTTGTGTTTTCACTGTATTACTGTTTGAGTGCTGCATAAATACTTTACACATAGCCTCTATACCTCGCTGCTTTTTTTCCAAGCTATCAGAGGGGTAAGCACAGATTTATTTGGTGAATTTTGTGGTTCACCCTGACAATGATTGTGTTTATTATTTGAGTGACGGGTTCAACCTTCTCCACTAATAACCCAATGTTGGAGGCTGTTCAGTCCAGGTGGCTAAAACGTATGCTCAGCCAGCCAGAACATGTCACTCCTGTCTGGGGTAGCCAAGTACACCTGTTAGATAATCTCCGCTCACCCTCGGGTAGCTTGCCACACAGCAGTCAGGCTTATCTTGGAGGCAATGTGTAAAGAAACAGCACTGCACATTCCCAAAATACCCCGGCTGAACAACCCCAAAAAGGGACTTCACATTGGTTGTATGCATAGCAAAATTGTATTCAACACACACACATGGTTGAAGCGGTTTGATTAGAATGTGATGTCAGCGTAAATGTCAATGAGCACACAACACACAACAATATGCAATGTAAGCTTGGGTGTGAATCTCAATGAACAACGCAACACACGATAAAAGGCCCAAGCATGTTAAACGTTCATCACTGTATATATATTTGCGGAAACCATAAATTCAATCCCTGCATCCGCATTAGGCCCAGTGCAATCCAGGGTGCACCCCGGGGCTGACAGTAATAGTACACCATATATTACAATATAACCACATTCCCACCTAGACCCACGGCCTCAGCCACACTACTAAAATGTGATACCAACCTTATGAACTCCCTGGCACAACCTGAGTACCCAGAAACACCACAGTGCTACTCTAGCACTCACTCGTTCACACTCAGACTCACTCCCTCACATCCACCCCACACCTAGGCATGGGGCCTGGGTATTAGCTCGTACTGGTACACATGGACACACTCTCATATGCACTTGCTTCCAGCACCATAGTGCGATACCCTGATAACTGGCAAGTGGATTCCCATATTCTTGAAATCCCTCTGGGTCCCAGCCCACCCTCTACCTGCCAACCAGCCTCTAGCTATCCTCGCCCCACCGCAACCCCAAAGATTATACTAACTTTTCCCTGGGCACCGATCTGCTCATGTCTGAGTCACAACTCCCCAAGTGTCAGGGTCAAGGCGGGGGAATGAAAAGACAACAACCAGTAAACAATTAAGGAGGAGACGGTCAGGCTCACATTAGGAGGTTCAGTTAGAGGTCCGCAAAACATAGGGGGATGGCACCGGGGCCAACCGTTAGACTCGGAGGTGCCCATCCCTGCCAGACAATCCAGTGTTACCAAATAGTAATCAAATTCTGCACCTCCGGAATGGAGAGGCAAGTTGGAGCGTGTTGACTCGATCCATCCTCAACACTTCAGGTTGCACACAAATTACCAGATCCGTGCCTCCAGATTAGAGACACTGTGTCTGGTGCCCGTGATCTTCCAGTGGCCCCAGAGAGGCTTGATCCAGTGTAGGAAGTGCTCTGTGCTGTACCCCCGCAAACAGAAAATGACTGTGGATTCCTGGACATAACAAGGTTTTTTCAGCCAAAGCCTACTGTTGTATACCCCTCGATAGGAGGCGTATTGACTTGAACAACATCAGACCTTCCGGTTCCACTCAGGACTTGGTTTCGTACCCCTCTGGGTTGAGGTACTCTGCCCAGTACAATATGACCTTAGCAGTACTGGAGTCTCAGGACGAACACATTAGACACAAGTTCCGCCGTGCAATACTAAGCCAAGTAAAGCACACCTCAGGTTGTACCCACATCTCCGCAGGTTCCAACTTATGAATTGGCACAGCACACAATGAGCATGCAGCTGAGGCTCACACAAGAGAAATGCTTCCAACTCGACCTTGAGACCCTCACAGGTGATTAGCCTTACTATACAAATCCCCTGATTGATTGATTGACCTCAATGAGCCCCCAGCAGGGTCCTGCAACAATGATCTGTTCACTTCACCAGCTATCTCAGGGTGCAGTGGTCCCCACAATGAAGGCCACACATCAGTAGCATAAGGAGTAGGTTGCTACTCTGCACCTGGTGCGCCCGGTCTCCAGACTTAGAGCCAGATGTATCAAACATTTTTGCGATCACAAATGGCCCAATGGGTTTTTTGCAATTGCAAAAATGCATTTTGGTATGTAACAAGTCCAATTTGCGATTCGGTAACTGGTTACCGAATCACAAATTGGATTTGTGACTACATACCGATTCGGTATTAGGAAGGGGCATGTCAAGTGCGTCCCTTCCTAATACCGAATCGCAGAGGTGTGTATGATTGTTTTGTGACCGTGAATGCGGTCACAAAACAATAGCAGTCACCACCAATTTCAAATTGGTGGTAACCCATTCGCAAAGGGGAAGGGGTCCCCATGGAACCCATTACCCTTTATGAATGCATGCAAAAAAGTTTTTTAGAGCAGGCAGTGGTCCAATGGACAACTGCCTACTTTTAAAAAATGAAAAGAAAATTTCTCATTTTTCATTTTTAAACGCATCCGGTTTTCCTTTAAGGAGAACGAGCTCCATTAAAAAAAAAAAAGTGCTTTATTGAAAAGCAATAACAGACATGGTGGCCTGCTGAGCCCAGCAGGCCACCATCCCTGTGATTGTAGCCATTCACAATGGCTCGCAAATTGCGACCTACCTCATGAATATTAATGAGGTAGATCCATTTGCGAGCCCTTGTGAATCGCAGTATGAGACTCCTGGAGTTTCATACATTCCAATAGCGATTACTTAATTGTGATTTGCAAAAAATCGAAATTAGGTAATCGCTATTGTAAAGAATGATACACCTGGCCCTTAGTTCCTGGTCCACATGCACACCACTCCTGCCAGATGGAGTCTGGCATGATATACGCACAAACAGCGGGTAACAGTCTCCAGATACTACTGATCACGATGTAGATCCCTCTCCAGAGGTCTTTGATGTCCCTGAAACCTTCACAGAGAACAGGGGGCAGCCAACCTGCCCTTGGAGAGCCACTTCAGGATGCCACACAGCAGCAGGCAATCAGCCTCAGGCCAGTCTCTAATCAGGAAGGGTGCGCAGTTCCCCCTCCTTAGGCAGTTATCCTCCTGGGCACCCAGATTCCTCTGACTTTGCACCGACGTGGTTCAGATGCACTGATTCCATGTATCTGTTGATGGTACTCTAAGTTGCAAACTTTGTGTACCTCTACTTATACTGGGTAAAACCTTTGAAGTGGGGGGTGGTTTAAGGCTATTCCTTTGAACCACAGATGTCTCCCCTAAATGTCCTCCTTGTCTGCCCTTGGGTCCTGGAATGCAGATCTTTATCTACATGAGCGCTAGGCTTCGGCTCCGGGAGGCCAAGTGTTACAACATTTCCCCCATCTATCTCATCAGGCCCTAGATGGCAGGGATCTGTTGTTCTGGATGCCCAAGCTTTATAGCAGTCATCTGGGGAATGTGCAGATGTGCTCTTCCCACCGGGCCTATGGAATGAAGTGCACCAGAACCAGTCCTCACACCTGGAAATGCCTTCCTAGAAGTGGCACTTCCTGGGCAGTGATGACAAACTACTGCTACCAACGGCTTGGGTTTGTCATCCTGAGCCTAATGATACCAAACAGTAGGAGGCTGCTCCCCTGCAATCCCTTATTGCAACCAGACTTAGTAAGTCTCATAACACGCTATAAGTAGAGCAGCTTTCATGGGCAGTGCAAACAAATATGGGTGTTTGGCACTACCCGGGCACTTATGCCCCAGTGCACACACCAATCTGCCAAGGCATAGTACACTTCGGCTACCGCCACCACCATGGTGCTTGTGTGCCTTGGTCGACCAGAGCCCTCAGGCTCTGTTCCGATCATGAAAATACTTGTGCATTAATATGCGCACTCTAGTCACTTTGGCCATGTGTGCCTTCACACAGGAACCACCCAACTCGGTCATAGACATGGATGCCAGGGTTGGAGAGGCCAATCCCCATACATACCTGTCCCAGGTACTCAAACCTGGACACGGGTAGCGGTGCCAGTTTCTAAAACATATGGATGTCGAGGGCACTTTCACTGTGCATTGGCAGAGGGAAAGTGCTCCGAGCTTCTAGGCTCTTGGACATTAAAACTGATGAAACCTACCCTAAAGAAGCAAACAAATCCAGGGGGAACCACTGTCTATATGCATCAGGTCTAACACCAAGTTCCTTACTAAGAAAAGACTGATTGAAAGAATGCCCAATCTCTACTTCAACGTTTTCAACCTCATGGTTAGCTGACAATGCCAGTCTGTGTATGTTCCTATGATCACCCCTCTGTCACATGATCATCATCAGAAAGATATGCATTCTGGCCATGGCTCAAGGATATGAAATTAATGACATCCTGAGTATGATGCATATGGCTTGAAGTTGGTTAACTCCCTAATGAGTTCTGGTGCAAGGCCTTGGATGATGGGATGATGTATCATAGCTGCGCAGCCGGAAGATGAGGCACAAAGGTTTTAGCTGTCACCGCGTACAGATAGTGTTGATGTGGTTCTGGCTGGATATGGGAGCTGTTGGATCACTATGATCTGATGAAGAATGGCCAGCTTTCAGGGAGGATCTAGGTGTTGATGACAGAAAAGAACAGGATATCGGCAATTTCAAAGTTCTGATGGTAGGATTGATCAGATCTATGAGCAAATTCTGGCTTGGAGGGAAAGTTGTACTGATGCAGTATGACATACTAATACCTCCCCAAACGTAGGAACTGTAAAAGGCTTCAAAAGAGGGTAAGAAAAATGTGCTTCAACTGCAGAAAAACTAGTAGGTAGCATATCTCTCCTATCTTGAAATCACTCCATCTTCTGGTGGAAGATCCATTCAAAATCAAAGTCCTATGCACCTACACAAAATGCTCTGGGGCACTGATGAGAACCACCTCTGAAACACTGTACTGTCACTGACACCAAGATGGAACCCTAATCCTGCAGAGCCTGCAACATAAAAAAGTTTAAAAGTAAGAAACTTGAAAGAAGGCCAATCAGTGCCACGAGGTCAGGCACTGAAACAATTTTCCCATAACTCTAAGGTCTTCTTTTAACCCATCCATTAGCTATTCAGGAAAAACTTAAACTCCTGGCTTCCAGGCATTCCTCTGGCTGCAAGCGTGACATGGAAGACATCTCACACATTTACTCCTCCACCTTAGGATGTCTCCTCCATCTCCTGGCTACCAGGGAAGATCAGATCAACACGAAAGGCTAAGATTGACTGTCCCTCCAAGAGTGTGCCCTGACACCAGGCAACATCAAGATAACATTCACACAGGATTGTGCTGACTATGGTAAGAGAAAGAGCACATGGGCGTAAAGCTAAAGTTGTTTTCCTAGCTTCACAAAACCCCAAAATCATTAAGAACATTTATTTAAAGCGCTAACTATATTTTGCTTGCTGCCAAAGAAATATAGCTATATTTTTAAAGCACTATCTGTAATATTTTGTAGCAGACTCTCAATACCTACATCCTCAATGGCGAGACACATCAACTCTGTTAACAAGAACTGGGCCTTTTAGGGTTTGACAGACAGATTTCAACTAAATTAAATTTGTGATGGACATTTTTCCCCAACCACTACTGCATGCAAACCCTTCAGAAACATGGCTCTGGGTCTGCTCCATGTTAAGGCCGCATAGCAGAACTTCAGTCACTTGGGTGAGCCAAGAATCAGACCTTTCTCCACTGCTGGGAGTGGTCTTGCATCACCCTATGGACATTTAAACTATTTTCTGTTTGGAACAGCATTGGTTTTGAAGTAAGAACAGATAGGCCAAAGTGATGCTGTTGAGAATGACACCTGAGGGAACACCCTAAATTATATGATTCCTCCTCTTCCAAGGAGAGTGGGATAATGTCCCCTGGGTGCTTCTTAAGGCAGATTCTGCAGCGGCACCTACATTGAGAATACCACAAACCACTGTCCTCTGAAAAAGGCGGCGGTTCAGTTAGGTGGGCCGATGGAACATCTAATGTGGTTTTTTTTGTAGTTTTCATCTTACAGTCCTTCTCTGAATGAGGCCCTATCTCACTACTATGACATCCTTACCCGTCATGAGCCCCTGATCTTTACAATACCTTCCATTTCATAGTTGTAACCAAGCACTAAGTCAATAATGTTTCCTGTGGATCATTTCTAGGCCTGTGTCTTCACAGTGAAGTTATTAAACAGACCTACTGCATACAATATACACAGAAAGGACTTTGGATCTTCTCCTTTCTACCATTGGCTTTCTTCGACCAGCCGCTTTCGGTGTTGGCTTGAGACATCGTCAATCACGTCTTGACTCAGCCAAGTGGAGTATCCATCTTTCACCTAAGGTACTTGGCTGATTGGTTGCATGCTTTCAATTCCACTCAAGTATTTGCATTGAACTACCAGACGAACTACTTTACAACAATCGCTCTATTGCCCACAGCTCTGGCTCTTTCCATCGTGTCTCACTATAATGTGCTTCAAGCCACACATTAAAAGTTTAATCCCAGACCTGTTGGCTTTGTCCATGCCTGTTGACTTGCTTTGTAACGATTGACTTGACAAAAATGATTGATCCTCAGTTAAAGGAAACAACATGGCAACACGATACAGCAAGAAACATCGTTTGCCTCATTTTGTAACACTGTTGTATTATTCTAAGCTTTGCGTACTTTAAGGTGCAGAGCTGGACTGGGCCTCGCGCTGCACTCTTGCTGTAATTGCGCCAGTGACACTGTTATGACAGACGCATCTGTGTGGCGCCAGGATGGCAGCGCTGCGCGTGCCATTATTCGGGCCTGGTCAGAGGCCGGCGCTTGTTTCTCCTTGTCCTTCCAAGCCCCCATGCGTGCGACGGGCTCATCTGGAAATGTGGATGTGAAAGGTAACAGGCCAGAACCCCCTCGGCACCGGTACTCGCTTCTCTCCAAGTGCTTGTGTAGCCACTTTCCTGACACGCTTAGTTTGTTTTTGCTGTCCTGCGAGCTGCGAACTAATATTTTCATTGGCGCAATTAGGACAGTTTCACACATTTTCCTTGTTTCACTCACCTCCAATGTAACCGATGAGTAAATGGGCAGATTCTAACGTCCAAAAAGATGAACTATAATAAAACAATTTTCAGTAAAACGTTCGTGACTTTCAGCGTCCTGAAGTAACTGCAAGGTAACACAAAGATCGTAAGAAACTACCGACTAAACACGTGTCTCAAGACATAACACGTATGTGATCTTTGTAAATATACTAAATATGGTAAGAAACTACACTGGCTTATTTACTGTGTGCACAATGGTGACTTGATGTCTATACAATGTCAATAGATAAGCTTTGTAGCTACGGAACTGTACCAAAGAACTGATGGCTACATATAACTAGGAAAATATATACCATACCTATTATACAGATGGAATTGTATACAATACTAATTAACCATAGAACATAACTGTATATCTTTACCCAAGGAACGGTATAGGTAACTATATGTGGCTATGGTAATTGGATCTTTGCTAGTAACTATACTGTCTATGTGCCTTATAATAACTTTATAGTGATACTAGCTATGCGACTATACTTTCAACACATTTATACTCTAACTATGTAACTGTATGACAACACGTCTAATTATACAAGTAGCAACAGTAAAAATGCCTGCCTACATTGCTAGAGTAATTGTGTAAGCACAGGCCAAACTGCCTGCAGTTATGGCAGTTGGTGCCCAGTACGATGTCTGAAGTGCACTGGAATATTGTTAGTTACTGTTAATGTGGCTTTTTGGATATTTTTTTTCCCCTGCTGTAGAGTGACCATGGCTAGGTTTGGCTAAGATCAAATGGTGTAAGTGAGGGAGCAACAGACAATGGTTATGCGTTAGTCCAGTGAGAAACCTTTGTGCCTCATTTCGTTTCTCATTGACTGCTGATCTGTATATGCCTTCTTCAAAGTGGCAAGGGTGTAAGAGGCAAGGAAGTTGCCTAATATCAGACAGTCATAGCAGTGGTGTTGATCTGAGTGGGAGCTAGGAAAACACCTAATTAATCCTGTAATATGGGCACTCATGTCTAAGGGAGCCACTACCATTACGTGAGGCATCTCTTTCACTTGGGGAAGTACAGGCTGCATTTCAGTTAGATACTTTCAGCAACAACCCTGTAGTATCCAAGCTTATGTGGTGCATAGGTATAGCTGAGAGATTGGGGTATAGCTGTCCCAAAACCAGGTACGGGTATGTGCCTTTGTTTGGTTTACAGACAGTCATCTCACTTGACTTGGGTCATGTTCTGGTATGTCATCACTCCATGAGGTTCTATCTTCTCTTAAATGCTCTTGCCTTATCCATTGGAAAACTTTTGAAGGGTGTATTTTGGATTCCTGACTCTTGCACATAGAGTCTGAAGATGGAGTCCAGACAGGACTCTTAAGCCCATATTTATACTTTTTTAGTGCCGCATTTGCGTCATTGTTTGACGCAAAAGTGGTGCAAAGTTACAAAATACAATTGTATTTTGTAAGTTTGCGCCGCTTTTGAGTAAAAAAGCAGTGCAAATGCAGCGCTAAAAAAGTATAAATATGGGCCTTGGTCTATTGAACAATCTAAGTTTGCTTAAGGTGTATTCCTCCCAACAACACGTGTCTGCGCCTTCCCGACAATATGCCCTGTGTGTGTAAAAATGCCCTATCACTGCCAGAGGACCTTACTATGGGCCCAGTTCCCATTTTCAATATGAAAGTCTAAAATGTCAACCTTCTGCTTATTATCCAGATGAATGGGGCAACAGTTTGTGTGTATCTGTGCTTATGAGAGCTTGATGGGGGCTTGAAGCGAAGTCTGCTTTGGATGTCAGTCCCAAAGATTAGTTTCTGGAGTACCAACTTCAGAAGGTAAAGGTGGTAGCGGTCATTAGGTGCTGCACTCCTTAAATTACACCAGGAATGTCTAACATAGGGGCATGGCAAGTTTATGCCAGATTTTCTAGATATCCCCAAAGAACAAATTATAATATAATGAAGATAAATGGAATTTATTTGGATAGACAGTGGATAGCTTAAAAATCTGGCATGGATCCGGCTCTTTAGCACCTATTGCCAACACCCTTGTTTTAGTCACTTGTATTGCTGAGTCTTGTAATCGAGGGTCACAGATGTTTTCCTATCCTTGGAAGAAGTATGTTGTAACTAACTTGTGTATAATCTGGTTTGTCTAGCGTGTGAGCTGAGGCAGAAGTGTAGTTTATAAAATGCAGTCTTGATTTGCAATTACTGTGAGCTTTTGATATAAAGCATATATTTTGAAAGAAACTAGTTACTCGTAATCATTGGTCTTTCTTGGGGGGTCTAAGATAGGTCCATGAGGATTGGCTAATGACTGATTTTCATGCTAACCACTCTGCAAAAGCCAATTCTATTTTTTGAGGCCATTGGCCCTTGATCAAGCCCAATTAAATGCCAACAAATTGGCAAGTGCCTAAAGCTGAGTCCCCGTTTGAATTTGAGGCACAGATCATATTGCCCTCCTGGAGCGCCCCCTGTAGCTCATGTTTATGAGTGCCTGTGGGACAGTGGCATTCTAGCTATAGCGATAAATGGAAGAGACAGTGGCTTAGTGGTGCCAGTAGACTGTTGAGAGCAGAGGACTAATGTGCTGGGGTATGTGCTGACAGTGGATGGACAGTGAAGTGGATCAGTGCGACAGCACGCCAGGGTGGCAGAGGGTTGGTGGTGACAGTGGAGAGGCAGTGGCAGCAGACAGAAGATGGTGACTTCCAAGCCTGCGTTTTAGTAGCTGGTAGGCCTGCTGCTCTTTCCATGTTGTGATCACTTTGGGCCTTCCGAGCTACTTCTGTGCTTAAACAGCTGGAGGAAACTGTTCACATCCCCGCCAAAAATAACACAGACTGCTCTTTGTGGCCAGGCGCCCTTTTTCAGGTCAGGCGGGCCCAGCTCTCAGCGTGCTTGGGTTATAAAAGGGCCTGGGCGCCGGTTCCTGCAACAGTAAGATTACAGAAGTGCTTGCAGAGCAAAAACACGGCTCATGTTTTTCCTAGAAGGACAACACTGAAGGTGTTCAAACAAGCTCACGAGAGATAAGCATTAGAAGCCAAGGTAGTGAAACTATCCAATCCTTCCGTTGGACTATGTTGGCTCTTTGTTTTGGCTTTCAACCAGTGCACTGCAATAACATCACTACAATAAAAAATGTTGACAATTTGTAAAGGTATTCCACAGACTGAGCCACCTCATAGTGGTCTGTGATGGGGGCGACTCGCGTGGATAAAAAGAGTAAAATATCCTTTGTAACTCTTATGCTGCCCTGCCTCCTACACGCAAGGGCATATTTACTCACAGTGTATGCAAGAAGTGCAGCAAGACAAGCTGCTGCGCTGCGTTAGGTCAATAGGACAGAGATTAACAGGGCCGGACTAGGAACCCAAAGCAGCCCAGGCAAAGTTTGTCAAACCAGCCCCTATAGGGTGCATAGCGAGCAAGCCTGACTGCTGCAATGGGGCTTGGGAGGTCCCCCCCAAAGAAAATTTGGGAACACAGCAAAAACAGTGCATTCTACAACACAGTTTTTGGTTATATATTCAATTGTATTAGCTTTTAAAGCATAGTGAATGTGTTTACAGAGCACCAGGATACAGCAATCTTTCTTGGGGTTCTTCATGATTCCCTCACCATCACTCTCTAATAGTGCCTCTCATCTCTCCATAGCCCCTCTCTAGCATGTATTTAGTTTGTTCTATAGCATCTCCAGTGCTTAATTTGTAAATAAAAAAGTGCTGGTGCTCAAAGCTCTCCTCTTAAACACGCGGCTGCTGCAATTAAAAGTGTGAGCACATAATATTGAGGCAGCATAATCCTGAAGTCACCTTTGGCCTCATCAGTCCATTTATAGCCACTCCCTGCCCCTCCAGCTCACTCTGTCAGCTTCCTGCATTTCCCCTTCCCAGTGCTTTTTCATTTTTCTCTTCCTCCATCTTTCCCACGTGTCTTTTGCTCGCAGTAAATACTTGAGACAGAAAACTAAGTGCCGGCCCTCAGAAATAAGTGCCGGTGCTCCGCACCGGAAACAACAAGCACAAATTAAGCACTGAGCATCTCTCTTATTAGCATAGTGGTTGGAGCACTTTTCCTCACCCAAACAGAGACAATGAATCATACGTGTGTGAATCAGTGTATAGTAAATGTTGACAAGGGGGACTACAAGGTGTAGGATTGACGGCATCCATGCTGGTAGACATTTCTTAAGAGTGCTTAGTCAGGAAAAAGTAAACCCAGGATTCAGAACATAACACAGTGGTTAGGGTTGACTTTACTAATAACAATTTATTTTTACCTGAACACACCCTTTTTAGCAAAATTATCAAAGATTGGGAAAAACATAAATTTCTAACCTGTAACATGCAGTTGGCATACAGCTCCTTGATGGCAGTTCATAGCTCATTATGCTAGATTGTGATTGTTATTTATCAACTGTACAGTAACAAAAGAAGCTCTGTGACAAAAGGAGTATTCCACTGAGCTATCCATAGAAAATAATGTTCCATGATCTGCATTGTACACGTTTTTTACTGCAGGCATAATAACTCTCTGCACTACCTTAGATAAGTCAAACCTGCCACTAGACAAAACTTCGATCTCTCTCCCACAGGTACATTAATCCCCAGAGTTATCTGGGCACTTTTATTGTTGCCTGAAAACTGTTGGATATACAGGGAACTCTGCATTGCTTTTAAACTGCTGCACTACTACAAAAACAGTCCCCAGTAAAAAACAGCGGCCCCACCCTTTCAGCCTCCTAAGGAAAATGTCTGATCCCCTATACAAGTCATCCGGCCTTAGAGATGAAAAGCTCCATATATACTAAAATATGATGCTCTTCAGCTTTTTCCCTGGGCTGGCGCACTTGTGACCACCTAGCGCCAATGCAGACACCCTTGTACAATAGCGCAAGGGTGCCTGCGTTTTAGGAAGGATTGTTTTTGGTGCAAGAAGGAATACGGTCATGCACAACAATTCTTAAAAGGCATTTTCCTCTCTGTGTGCTGTAGCACACTTAGAAAGAGGAATTAACAAGGAGAAATACATATATTACTCATTGTTATGCCTGCTTCAGGGAGGCATAGCTTTTTGGCACATTCTCAGGTTTAAAAGCCTTTGTAAATCTGGAAATGGGGCAAAATCCATGGGTGGATGCATAGAAAGGGCCATGCTCCACACAGGTAATGCCTCCCTTATGCAAAGTAGCAGAAGGAAGCTCTTTACACTGCACTGAGTTACTTTATATGCACTAAGTTACACATAACCACGCAGATTGGCTATGCATGGCTTAGTAAATCGCAATAATAGTGACACAACCCTAAGGTAACCCTAGTAAATGTCCCCCGCAGTTCTTTCCTTTAGCTGGTGGTTGCTGGTGGGGCCCTCCGGCACTTATATTTGGGGATCAGCATTTATTTTTCCTCATTGGATATTTATTGAGAGCAACAGGAGGGCAAACACAGACTGGAAAGAAGAAAGAAGAGAAAGAGGGAAAAACCTTCACAGAGGGAGAAAGGAGGAGTGAGTGAGAAAAAGAGACATGGAGTCTTTTGCCAGTTGATTAAAGAGGCCTGAGGTGAATTCCAGTCTAGCAGCCTTGGTATTGGGCGGGCCAATGCTTAAAAACATCGGCCTCAGGTTTTTAAACAGAGCTTTGGGCACCAACAGGGGCTTAACAGAGGCACCCGCAGCCCCTGAGGTGTGAGGGGGTCCAGGTTTGCTCATACTGGAGGGGCCCCTCTTTAGCCCCCACTGACGTAAGTGTGGTAGGCCCCTTCAGCATATCTTGCAGGGTGGTTTCCTCATGTTATGTTACGCCACTGGGCACCAACACTTACAAATATAGCACTGCCTACACCTAACAACATAAATAATACATGCATACATTGTAAAGAGCCAACCCACACACTATGAATCCATAATAATTTAGGGGCAGATTTAAGAGCCCCTAGAGCCTAGCGCCTCCTTGTGCCACATTAGTGTCAAGTTTTTTTAATGCTATTGTGGCCCAACGAGGCCAAATCGTCATGCCAAGTTTACAAACTGATGCAATGCATGCATTGAGCCACTTTGTAACCCTTTGTGCTACATTATGCCTGTGCTAAGCATAATGTATGCAAAGATTGTGTTCCCCCGCTAGGAAGCCGGAAAAATGGTGTAAAGAAATCAAAGAGATTTCTTTGCGTCATTTTTCCGGCACTTTTAACGCCTGCTCAGAGCAGGCATTAAAGGGAGGCACACCATTGTTTACAGTGTGCCTTAATGGGATATGCAGGATTAGCATCAACATTTTTTACTATAATCCTGCAAAGCTCCAAACTAGCATAAAAAAATTATGCTGTTAGTTCCCTAACTGCCGCCATGATGCGCCGTACCTTAGATATGGTGCACACATGGTGGCGTTAAGGGGGGCACTAAGTGGCACAAGAAATGTGGCGCTGCACTGGTTGCAGCACCACTTTTCTTAAATCTGGCCCCTACTGTTTACTTCCACGAGTGCTCACTTTCTGTAAACAGGCTTTTAAATGATCTTAACTTGTGACATTTGCTGTGCATTTAAAGACAGAGGTAAAATATGAGGCTCTGTCTTCTGAGAGAGCTTTGTGTTTACTTTTTTCTCTCTGGCTTTAAAGTGAGAGGATTTATGTGACAATCTTGTAAAAAGAAAGTGTTTTTCCCAGCACACAACAAATTTTAAATGTCTGTAAATGAACTGTGCAGATGTTTCAGAATGTATCAGAACTAGAAAAGATCAAATGGAGCACATCGTTTTGTAATTTCGAAGTGTGATTACTTTATTGTTTGTGCATTTGTAAATTTTTATCAGTAAACTCTATGTCTTTGCAAATGTAATGGTCATTTCAATTAAAATTGAAATTGTGTTGTCTGTAATGGCAGTGTTCTACCACATCATGCATACTCCACACTATGTCAATTCACTCTACCCCACACTACGTTACAACACTCTTCCCCACTCTATGCTCCTCCACTCATTGACACTCTGTGACACACCATTCCGTTCTACAGACCTCCACTACACTCTACGACACAATACTCCTCTCTACGACACTAAACTACACTCTATGACACACCGCTCCTTCTATCTCCACTCTATGCATTTCCACGCCACAACACTCGATTCTACGACATATTACTCTACTTTACACCACTCCACTCTATGCTTCTCTACTTTATGACACTCTATGACATACCACTGTACACGCCACTTCACTCCAAGAGACACCACTATATTTTATGCCAGTCCACAACATGCTACTCCACTCTACGCCACTCCACTCTATGCCATCCCACTGTATGCCACTCTATGACTTGCCCCTCTACTTAAAGCTTCACTACTCTATGCTCTTCCAATCTACGCCTCTCCACTCTATGTCACTCCCCTCTACACCACTCCACTCTATGACACAACACTCTATACCACTCCACTGTTTGTTACAACTCTCTATGACACTCTACTCCACTCTACAACACTCCACTCTATGACACTCCACTCTGGCCCGCTCCACTCTGTGACACTTTACTTTATTCTATGCAGCACCACTCTACTCCGCTCCACAGTTCTCCACTCCTGTCCACTCTAAGACGCTTTACGCCACTCTATGTCTCTCTATGACACTTCACTCTCTGCCACTCCACTCTATGCCATGTCACAACACTCTACTCTACTCTATGCCATTCTACTCCACTCTATGACACCCTATATTTTTCCCTCTATGCTACTGTACTCCACTCTACTCTATGACACACTATTCCATTCTACTCCACAACACCACTCTACACTACCCTACTCTACATCACTCTATGCCACTCCACTCTAGGACACTCTATGCCACTCCACTCTACGACACTCCATTCCACTCTACTCCACTCCACTGTGCAACACTCTACTTCACTCCATGTCACTCTATTCTACTCCACACTACTGTGCGACACTCCACTCTACGACACCCCACTCTATGACACTCCACTCTTTGACACCTTACTTCATTCCGTGCCCCTCTACTCTACAACAATCTACTTCAGTCCGGGCCACTCTATTCTACAACACTCAAGACATGGCCACTCCTTTCATGCAATTCACAAGACATGGCCATTCCTTCCACGCAACACTCAAGACATGACCATTCCTTCCATGCAGCACTCAAGAAATGAACATTCCTTCCACACGGCACTCAAAATAGAAACATTCCATCTATGTGGAAGCCAATATATAGTTATTTTTTCCATGCAAATCTCGAGACATGTACATTCCTTCCAAGGACTGCTCGAGATGTGGTCTTTCCATCCAGGGACCACTCGAGATGTGGCCATTTCTTCCAAGCAATGCTCAAGACATGGCAATTTCTTCCAGGCAAACCTCAAGACATGGCAATTTCTTCCATGCAAACCTCAAGATATGGCCATTTCTTCCATGCAACCTTCAAGACATGGTCATTCCTACCATGCAACCCTCAAGGCATGACTTTCATTGCACTCCCAACACACAAAATATGGGCATTCCTTCCATTCCAAAACTTGAGATATGACCATTCTTTCCCTGTGACAGTGAAGACATGGCCACTCCTTCCATGTGACACTCAAGACATGGCCATTCCTTTCATGCAGTTCACAAGACATGGCCATTACTTCCATGCAGCACTCAAGACATGGCTGTTCTTTTCATATGACACTGAAGACATGGCCATTCCTTCCATGCAGCACTCAAGAAATGAACATTCCTTCCATGCAGCACTCAAGTCATGGACATTCCTTCCATGCAGCACTCAAGACATGGACATTCCTTCCATGCAGCACTCAAGACATGGCCATTCTTTTTATGTGACACTGAAGCCGTGGCCAGTCCTTCCACGCAACACTTAAGATTTGGCCATTCCTTCCATGCAGCATTTAAGACATGGTCATTCTTTTCATGTGACACTGAAGACACTGCCATTCTTTTTATGCAACACTGAAAACATGGCCATTCTTTCCATGTGACACTGAAGACATGGCTATTCCTTTCATGTGACACTCAAGACATGGCAACTTCTTCTAGGTGATACGCAAGACATGGCTATTCTTTCCATGCAGCACTCAAGAAATGGCCATCCCTTCCATGCAACATTCAAGACATGGGCATTCTTTTCAAGTGACACTGAAAATATGGCCATTCTTTTCATGCAACACTAAAGACATGGCCATTGTTTCCATATGACACTGTAGACATGGGCATTCCTTTCATGTGACACTCAACCTATGGCTACTCCTTCCATGCAACACTCAAGACTTGGCCATTCCTTCCATGCAACACTCAAGACTTGGCCATTCCTTCCATGCAACACTCAAGACTTGGCCATTCCTTCCATGCAACACTCAAGACATGACCATCCCTTCCATGCAATACTCAGAACGTGTCCATTCCATCCTTGTAACGTTGAAGACCTAGCCATTCCATCCATGCAACACTATATACATAGTCATTTTGAGTTTAATGCAAGATTACGTAGCCATTCTTTCGATAAAACACCCAATGCATAGCCTTTAATTCATTAAACACTCCATACATAGTTGTTCACACCAACCAAGGAGCATCCATTTTATTTTCTGGCCCCTTGTGTCCATGCTGTCGCTCCTGTCAATGGTAATTAGTAGTGGTGTAGGAAGGGTACCGTAGGCTCGAATCTGAACCAGAAAAATGAGCCCTCCTGAACCCTCTCTGGGTTGTAAAACACAGACATACCTTTGGTGCCCTGGATCCATCACACTGGTGCAACTGCTGCATTAATGATAGTTGCACCATTGGTTGTGAGACCTACATTAAGTTTACCTTGGGCATTCACTCTCATTCTACTACTAAACGTTGTGAAGTTGGTCAACTTTACTTTCCTTGTACGGCAGGGTGTCTTTTGTGAAAATCTTTCGCAACAAACCACCCTCTTACACCTGGCATATTTGTAAAGACTTGTTTGTGTTACTTTGAGTGCACACCTGATCACTAACAGACCCTGAAGTGTGATGAATCAGTTTAATCAGTTGTACACCAGTGGTGGAGAGGCAGTCTCAGTCACGTGTGAGTCAATGCTCCCTTTTCACAAGATATAGCCATTTTCAGCTCTCTGGCCTAGTTATATCTTTCACTTTTCGTATTTTAGTTAAATATTCTGACAGGGTATATTGATCACATTCAGAAATTCACAAGGTATGTTTTTAAAAAGGTGATTATCACTAGAGACATTTGAATCGATAGCGCATTTAAGTCCTGCGCTATGGAAGGATAGTCCTAGCAGGAGTGGGTTCTTGTGCTGTGCACCTCCTGCGTCATCAGTAACTGAAGATGGTTTTTAGGACCAATGGTTTGTAGGAGGAACCTTTGACATGAATCCGCGTCATACCTAAATGGGCTTCATCCAGCCGAGATATGATAGGGGTATGTACTTGGAAACATTTATGAGATGGCTTGGGGTAAGACTTCACCGTAGGGTGGCAAATCTTCAGTTGCCTCAGAGCCGTTGATCAGTGGATGACCTGGAGCCATCTCAAACTAAATACCTCCAAAACAGAAATACTCATATGTGGTGACTGGAAAAATTATGACCCTCTGTGCATCTGGCCTGAAGATCTCGGACCACCTCCTCAATTATCCAAGGAAGTGAAAAACCTAGGAATCACCATGGATTCCAAGCTAACTATGAATACCCAAGTAGACAAATTAGCACGCACAAGCTTGATCACCTTAAAGACTTTACGACGCATCTTCCCCCACCTCGGATTTCCACACAAGGTGCAAGCTACTATCTCACTTGTATTATCCAAACTGGATTATGCCAATAGCCTCTACCATGGATAATCTCTATCTGTTATGAAAAAACTACAACGTATCCAGAATTCCGCAGCCAGGCTACTACTACATATAAAGCCGCAAGACCACATCTCCCCTGCCTTGAGAGCACTACACTGGTTACCCGTTGCCAGAAGATGCACTTTCAAACTGCTTTGTATCACCCAGTGGAGAAGTGTGGCTCAATGGTTAGAGCAGCAGACCCTGAAGCAGAGATCTGGCTCAAGACCAGGGTTCAAGTCCCGCTTCGGCAGGTCTTGGGCTCAGTTCCCCTTGACCAGATAATTCTTGCCTCAGTGCCTAATCTAATTCATGGGTGCAACTCTGGGCAATAGCTTGCTTAATCTCCACAACGGCCCCAACAGCGCTTGGATGCCTGGCTTCACCCTGGGGGTGCTCAGGAGTGGGTGCCTTACAGGGAAAAGCCAGGAGGGGTTCCATAGCGGTATGAGTACAGTGCCTTGAGACCCTAACGGGTGAGTAGTGCGCTATACAAGTGCTAATTTACATTTACAATTTACATTTACCCACAAAGCTATACATGGAACAGGACCGCTTTTTATCAGAAAGAAAATTACCAAATACATCCAACAAAGAACCCTCCGCTCAAGACTGGCACCCCGCCTTAGAACACCACCATACAAGAAAAAGACTGTAGGTGGTACATCCTTCTCCGTTCAAGCAGCAAAACTATGGAATTCATTACCCCCAACTATAAGAGCCACAGATAACTTTCTTGTTTTCAGAAAACTACTCAAGAGTTGGCTCTTTCCTTCATAACCACCTTTTTCAAACAACTATGAACTGCATATGCCTATGTGGATAAATATTTTTTCAGATTATATGTATATTTCTATTTATTTATAGTTTCTTTGGAAAATATGTATTGCTACTGTCATAACAATAAAATACACACACACTCTTTTAAACCTGTGTGACTAAGTATTTTTTACCCATGATTCTAATTATGTATTGTATGTGCATATGTGTGTATTCGTGTGTGTATGTATAAATATATATATATATATATGTGTATGTATGTGTATATGTTGTTTCTGTGCTTGGCATGTTGTGGATCATTGCATGGCTCCTGTTTTTTTTTGGGTTGTTATACTAGATATCTATGAATTTCTGCTCTCATTTTTCATCACTCTTATGTCATGTCTCTATCAAACTATCCTCCATTCTCACTCTGACTCATCCCAAATCCCTTCGACCACTTTCATCTCCTAAATATCTCTGCCTAAGCTCTTCCCTCCACCTCCACATCTAACTCACCAAACCTCACTCTACCTCTGTGACCTCCCACACAACCCTACTAAATTCTCCTGCATTCATCTCACCCTTCTACTATGCTCTCCCTAACCCTTCCACATACTCTTCCCCCCTCCGCCCCCCTTTATTCATCCCAAGCCTTTGGATTGAGTAAATGAAGGATATACTCCCAATTAACACTTTTAGATTTCTTTCCTCCTCCACCCCTCCATTACTCCAGTCAATCTAACTAACAAACTCTCATATCCGCAGCTCAAATTAACTCATAATAATACTAAAACTGTACTCATTATTAAGTGATACTAATCCATCACTAATTCTTGTTGGGTTCCGGAGTAGCGTGCTACTCATCGAAAAGCGATTCGACGCCTCGTCAGGGGTAGTAAGCGCTATATAAATACGATTACAATACAATACAATACAATACTCCACTCTGTGCTACTCTCTCTACACCACTCCATTCCACTTTACTCCATCCTTCACCACTCCATTCTACTCCACTCCAGTCTCTGACATTGTACTCCACTCTGCTCTACCACATTCTCTGCCAGTCCATGACACTCTACTCCACTCCCCCACTCTATGCCGTTCCAATTTACTTTACTCTATGACACTCCCTCCATGACACTCCACAGCACTCTATGCCACTTTACTCTACGCCATGCCACTCTACAAACACTCCATGCCACTTGACTCTATGACTCCACTACACTGTATGACACTATACTCCACTCTATGCCCTTCCACTCTACTCCACTCCACTCCTGCCACCCCACTCCACTCCACACCACTCCATGCTACTCCAAAACCCTCCACTGTGCACCACTCTGAAACACTCTATGCCACTCCATTCCATGACACTTTATTCCACTGTACACTGTTACACTCTACGTCATAACACACTACTCCACTGTACACAACTCGCTCAATGCCACACCATGCCACTTTTCTCCACTCTCCTCTCCGATATTCTACACATCTCTATGCCACTCCACTCTATTGCACGGTACTCCACTATGCGACACTCTATGCTACTCCACTGTAGGCATTCAACTCTACTCTGCACCCCTTCACCCTACGCCCTTCCACTCTACTGCATCGCACTCTACTCCCTCCACAACACTTCAGGACATTCTACACCACTCTATGCCACTCCATGACACTCCACTCCACTCTACACCACTCCATAACATTATACACCACTCCACTCCACGACACCCCACTCTACTCCACTCTATACCAGTCCACAATACGCTACTCCATGCCAAGCCACTTTAAGCCACTCCATGACATTTCACAACACTCCACTTTACGTCACTCTATGACACTCCACTCCATGCAAGTCTCCTCTATTCCATTAACTTTTAGGCATGCTAAACAGCAGCCAAGCAGGTGTACCACAAGGCTAAGTACTTTGGTAAAGCCAATAGCTCTTGCATAGGCAAGATCTGTTGGCTTTTCCAATGTTTGTTTAGATCAATTAACACACAAGTGAACTTTGATGATGGTGCCAGAGAGACTAGGGCATAGACTCTGATATTCTCCCCTACTTGACTTTTTGGCCCAATGATTTGCTGAGATCCGTGGGCATCTAACTGTTCCTAGAGAGGACATTTCTGTTCTTGTCTCTGTTCAGGTCTGGCTTAAAAAGAGTTATAGAGGTCTCTTCAGCACCATATTATAAAAATAAACATAAATTAAAATACATAGATATAGCCATACAAAGAGGGGCTCAAAGTCAGCCCTCTCCATCTATTAGTCCCTTCCTCTATCATTAATATTTTGCTTCACTCACTACACTACATAGCATGGAACTATCAGTTAGACCACTTAAGCCATTTACTTTCTTTCGCTCAAAGAGATGGCATAGTTCTGATCAGATGTACACATCTGCCTTAGAAAGAAGCGATGAGGGGGTGGGTGGGCACTACATCACGGCAATGCTTTTTTAATTTTTCCTTTTCCATCTTTTGTTTATATTTCATTGTATTGAAACAACGTTTTCAGAGCATGGTAATTAAAAGTCAATAGTATTTTTTTTACCACACCAATAAGAATCATATTTTCCTGTGATAAGCATTAATACAATAATGTTTTTCCATAGCTGTTCAAAGAACGCCTGCCTAATAGGAAACAACTAGGGGTGGGCGGTATACTCTGCTCCGCTGGTGGAGTTCACAGAGTTTTACCCACTTGGTGCTCCACCTGGAGCATGGAGTTCCAGAAAAACTCCATCAACCATCAAGTGGTGGAGTTTTCTGGCACGCGTTGCTCGCAAATGTAAAAATAGCAAGTTCGAGGTGTTGAAGTAAGCCTCAGCAAGGCCTACTAGTGCAAGGGGTTCACCTTTCTCTGCACAAAGTCCTCAGACCATGTAGGAAGAAGTTGGCACAGAAACTGAAATAAAAGACAAAGTTTATTAAACCTCATGAGGTGGTATTACAGTTCAAACAGCACCCTTCGGTAATGCTTGAAGTAGCACACTGAACTGAGAGAGCATGGTCCTTTTATACCCACGCAGGGGCTAAAAGGAGGTGGTACAATTATAGAAACAAGACTTGCATACATGTAAGGTCATGTGGAAATGCACAGTCGACAGGTAGGAGGGGCTGACAGTTTTAAAGGACTAACAGCTGCAGACCTTACTGAGCACGTGCGAAAGTGGGAGATGCTAAATATAACTTGTCACTAGGCAGATTTTCACGAGTAGTTAACAGAAAGGTAGGACAGAGCACATGGTGAGCACATGGCAGCATGTGGCAAAGAAAATGGCTGCCATGAATACAAAATGGATTCCGCGAAATGTTCACAATAGTTACTAAATACAAGATGTGTTCTGCTAATGCTTAATCTAATCGCTGCTAAACTACAACAGAGGGAGAAAATTGAGCGCTAAGACGAGTCCCAGCGCCATTTCTCAACACAAGCAGTCACAACAGGTAGCTAGAGCTTGTGTTGAGAAAGCTGCTGCACAAGTAGAAAATCTACTTGAGCGGCAGGAAGAAGTAGCACCCTCTAGCACTCTACGTGGTGCTGTTTGCACTGTTTTTACAGAACAGGATAAGCTCTCAGCATTAAAATTCAGCCAAAAGTACCGAAATTCTGCAGCTCATGAAACTCCACGGAATCTCACAGAGTTTTTAGGTACCTCCTTGGAATTTTATTGAGTGAAATTCCACGAGTTCTGCCCAGCCCTTAATGTTACATTCAATTTAAATCTATGCCTATTTTATTTTTAAAACCTAAAATTCTTTATGCATATTATTAATTGCTACGTTTAGGCAACAGTATGTTTCTTTGTTTTCTAATGTCTATCGCTATGGCATATCTTGGCAATTAAAATAACCTGCACACCAGTATTCCCAGGTCAGATTTATTGGTTTTGCTGATGCCTGTTTTTAAAATGCATATAACAGTCTATGGGGGTCATTACGACCCTGGCGGCCGGCGGTATGTTGGCGGTAACACCGCCAACAGGCTGGCGGTGTTCCGCCAGCAATTATGACCCTGGCGGAATTGCCACGGCCATACCGCCGGCCCCTCCACTTTCCCGCCAGGATTCCGCCTGGCGGTCATAATCCCCAGGGCAGCGGTGCCAGCACTGCTGCCCTGGGGATTATGAGTCCCGACTGCCGGCCTGTCCATAGCGGTACACACCGCCATGGAAAGGCCGGCGGTAAGGGGACTTGGGGTGGCCCTGGGGGCCCCTGCACTGCCCATGCACTTGGCATGGGCAGTGCAGGGGCCCCCAGGCATAGCCCCGTCGCGCATTTCACTGCCCGAATTTCGGGCAGTGAAATGCGCGACGGGTGCTACTGCACCCGCTGCACATCAGCATTGCCGTCGGCTCTATTACGACACGGCTGCAATGTTGATGTGACATTTCCGCTAGCGGAAATGTCATAATAGGGAGACAGAAATACCGCCAGCAATGGCGGTATTCTGTCTCCCGCGGCCTCGGCGGTCTTTTGAAAAGACCGCTGAGGTCGTAATGACCCCCTATATTTCAATGGAAATTCAAATCTTTTGAATGTATGACATTTTTGACGTTTCCGCTTAAGAATTAATGCAGTTTTGTATTTAAAGCATATACATAAAGCTTTTTTTGCAGATTTTTTTAAAACTTTGACTATTTCTAAGACAGTCATAATAGCTTCTTTCTTTTCCCCGAAGTTTAACTTTTGCTAATCAACCTATTTAATACGTATACATTTTTTTAGAAAGGAGGAACCCTGGGGAACAGGGAATAGACAGGTTTTCCAAAGGCTGCTCAGAGAAGGCCCTCTCTTTCCCCATCACCCTTTTTTAGGTTTGATGTAAGTCAAGACCTCTTGCTGTGTGCATACACAGACAGTAGGCTGTGCACCAGCCCACTTCAACCAGTGGCTTGTTTCAGTCAGATCCTGCAACCTTCAGCTGATTTGACTCAACTCGTGACACACTGATGTTTACATTTTGCTCCCATGATTAAAGATGCAGTCCCTGTATTGCCACTGCCATCATCGCAACACTGAGTCAGATTTGGTACAGACCCAACACCTATAGAATCGCTCCATCATTCCCACACCCAGTGACGCTGCCGTCCACCTGCAGCATGCCTTATCAGAAAACCAAATAAGGTGTGTCTCTGTGCAAGCTCACTCTGATTGTCACAAAGTAGCCCCTCTCCAGGATCACAGCTGCTCGCTGAGTTCGTCTAGTCTGTGTGCTGACTTGCCATCTGGTGGTGCAGCTGAATGTCTCTCATGCTGTAAAACGCTCCTTGTTTGCCCTTTTTGATCCACTCTCCTTTCCCATGCCCTCAGTGCTGCAGCACTCCTTTCTCTCTCAATCTGCTCTGATAGCCCTGTTCACTCTTTTGGCTCTCCTTGATGCCTATCATGTGGGTGCAGGCAACAATAGTCCTCCTACCGCTTTGTGCACTCACACATATAACAATATTTTAGAATATGTAAGTGGGAGATTTAAAAAAAAAAGGAGAATTCATTTTCTACATTGAGTAGTACTGAAGCAGAGGCAATTTCAGGCGGGAGAATCGGGTCTATTGGCACGAATGCTGCCACTAGCTTCTTGGCCAGGCAAGCCCCATCCCAAAGAAAGAATCTGCCACCTTCAGAGCACCAGAGAGGGATAGAATTAAGGTGGGATGTCCTCAGCAATTTAAGCTTTTTTTCTTTTCAGATGCTTAGATTCATAAAGTGCCGTAAACAGAACCTCCCTCCTCCACACCAGTCTAGGGACTCCATGCCTCCACTCTACCACTTCCTCAGGGAAACGCTGAGTTACTAGGACAATGAAGTCACCAGCATATGGAACAATTTATGACAACCTTACTGTGCAAGATCATTACCACCAATGTGAAAAATAACCAGGGCTCGACTGGCAACCTAAAGCAGCCCTAGCAATTTTTTCAGACCAGCCACCGGGTAAGGGGTTGGGAACAAAGCATTGCTGCTTTTGTACTTTTGTTACTGGGAGGTGATATTTCAGCACTGTTGCAAAACCGTCCCTCAACAACAAAACCGGGCCCCACTACTGGAAAACCAGCCCCCACCCTTCCAGTCTCCTGGAGAAATACCTGATGCCTGCCCTCAGTCCAGCCCTGAAAATAACTAAGGCAGGCATCTTGTTAATATTCTTTCAACAAATTGTCTAATACTCAAGAGGGGCTCCTGTCGTCGCAAAGCAGTAGGTTGGGTGGCACAAAACAAACAACATTACAAATAAAAATAATAATACCTGGCTCACCATAGCGGTGGAGCCGCAGCTGCTTATACTGCTCAAGTGTAGTCCCCTAAGGCAAACCATCTCATCTTCAAACTAACATCTTTCGCTTGAACTGCAAAAGTGAGAGGTAAAATAAATTGGATCAACCACAACCCTCACCAGAACCTTGTTATGGCTTTGAGAGAATAAAAACCCAACCCGCATTCAAGAACAAGGCCTGCACCGCCCCTGGAGGACATGCACCCACATATTCAGATAGCATCTGCACTAGGCAGCATGGGTTTCTCTGGGCCCTATCAATCAATCAATCCATCAAGGATTTATGGAGTGTGGCAAGCCACCTGTGAGGGTCTTGAGGTACTGGGATTGCTAGCTGCTTCGTAGTGATCTTGTTAATTCGAACAGCCAGGTCTTGATTCCTTTCCTGAATTACCGGAGGGTTGAGACGGTCCTGGGATGCAGGGGAATGTCATTCAAGGCTTTTGCCGCTAGGTGTGAGAAGGAGCATCTTCCGCTGTTGCATGGGCAGAACCAGGGATTGTCTGCGAAGAAGAAGAAGGCAGATTGTAGGTGTCTGGTCGGTTGGTGGAAGGCCATGAGATTGTTGACGTATGCTGGTGTTTTGTTGTGCAGGGCTTTGAATGCATTAATCAACATCTTGAAATGGTTTCTCTTCTGGATCGGGAGCCAGTATAGCTTCTTGAGGTGGGGGTGATGTGGGTCTGTCTGGGGAGGCTAACTATGAGTTTTGCCGCTGAGTTTTTTATGGTCTGTAGTCGTTCAGGAGGCGTGCAGTGATTACTACTTAGAGCATATTCCCATAATCCAGCATGCTGGAGACAAGGGCCTGCAAGATGGTTCTTCCGGTGTTGACTGGGACCCATGTGAAGATCTTGCTTAGCATGTGTAGAGTGTGGAAGCAGGTGGATGAGACTGCGTTTATCTGTTTCATCTTAGATAGCTTGCTGTCCAAGATGAAGCCAAGGTTGCAGACGTGGTCTGTTGGGTTGGAGGAAGGACCGAGTTCAGCAGGCCACCATGTGTCATTCAAAAGCGAGGTGTTGTTCACAAAAATGAGGACTTCCGTCTTGTCCATGTTCAGTTTGAAACAGCTGTCTTTCATCCATTCGGTGACGTTCATCATACATCTGTGGAAGTTGGTTCTGGTCATGGAGGGAGTCTGCTGACAGCAAGAGGATGAGCTGGGGGTTGTCAGCATAGGAAATGTGGTTGAGGCAGTGAGATCTGATGTTGTTCTCTAGGGGGCTTTTGTACGTGTTGAAGAGGGTGGGGCTGTGGGATGAACCTTGGGTGACACCACAGAAGATCTTCTTGGTTCCAAGATGTTATCAGAGCAAACAATCAATAAATAGTCCTGATAGACAATGCCAGAGGCGTAACACAGAGCCTGTAGCCCCCAGAGTGTGTGGAGGAGGGCAGGCACCCTGCACTAGGGACAGCCTCACTCACCTGTCAGCACGTTAAATTTGCTGATTGTTGCCTATTTGTTCAGTAGTTGTTGAGATGTCAAAATGTGAGGGCGCTCCCTGCAAGATATGTTGAAGGGGCCCGCACAAATACACCTGTAGGGTCTGAGGGGGGTCCCCTCCAGTATGAGTAAATCTGAGAGTCCCCCCACACTGCAGGGGCTGTGGAGGCCTGTGTTACACTCCTGTAGTTGCTGCTGCATGCAGGCAATAACATGTCATGCTGAAAGCACTTCCCATCTAAAGTGAAAGGATCCAATCAGTAACATTGTTAACAATTGTATTTCATTGAGCATTTTCCCTGATGAGGGCAGGCTAACCTTTGTTTCATTTCATTTCAGGAGTGGGCATGGTGGTGCTGGTAGTGGGTGGGTGTGCGGTTCTAGGTACGTAGGGCCTATCTCCAAAAATATTTTTTTCTGTGTGTTCACCTTTAGAGACAGAGATCGCAAGTGCAAGATACGAGCAAGAGAAAGTGTGTGTTGGGACTTTTGTTTTGGGTTTCATGCCCTAGAGACTCTACTCTGTTGAGGAAGTCAATCCTCCTGCATACTTCTCCCAGTCTTAGCAACGCATAGAAGTAGCTGCAGTACCCAGAAGGAGCTAATAAATACAACACATAGTGAGTGACCTCTTTTCAGTAGCGGCTGGTGACAGTTGAAAGTGGTGGGGCGAAAAAGTCAGGGATTACTTAAATAGTGAGCGAGCACTGAATTTGTCATTATTATGGAATATATATACCCCCATCAAATCCATTTGCTCAGAATCACAAATACAACTGGAATACATGACTACTGCCCTGTGCGCTTTGCATAGAGGCCAAGGTCTGAATGGCCATGTATTCTGTACACCTTTTTGACCCTCTGACAGGCACTGGGAAAATCTCACACTGCCCTCATCCTCAGCTCCAGAGCACTCAATCATAGCCCAATATAAACACCTCCCTCAAATGCAGTGAAGGATTTCCCTTACTGCTTACTGCTGCCAGGTGCATCTGCTCTAAGTGCACTACAGCTCATGTTCCCAGTGCTGACTGAATTCACTGCAGGGGCAGTACCTAGGTGGTAGTTTGTTCTGAGAGGTTCAGGAGCAGAGAGATCTTCCTTGCTATGAAATTCTTTGGAATTCTTTCTTTACACGTCTGAGGATGTCAGAGAAGCAGAATGGTATATAAAGGGGTGAGTTATGTACAGCAAGAGAGGAGCTGTGCAATATCAGGGTGCTGAGCACGGACAGGTCCTAAGAAAGTAGGGGAGGGAAATCTACAAAATTAGGGTGTACAACACGGATCGGTGTCAACAGAGTAAAACACAGATTAACTCTACATCACAAGGGCCTCAGCATGAATAAGTTTCAAAACAGGAGAGGAGAGATGGAACATCAGAGAAAGGAGAAGTGGACAACCCAGAGGGCAGGGGTAGCAGCTCTGCGATATCCGGGAGAAGAGATGGGTATCACTGCAGAGGAGGGGGGTGTAGCTCTGCTACATCAGGGTGCAAAGAGAGAGACGGTAACAGTAAAATTAAAGGTGCCAACACAAAGGGGAGAGGAAACATCGGCTCTGCCGCTCAGTGCAAAGACAGGAGTGAGAGACTGCGATATTGAGCGCAGAGAAAGGAAAATAAGAGAGACAAAGACAGAGAAAGGAAGAAGAAAGAATAAAGAGTGTGCACGAAGTCCACTACTAAGACAAAAAGGACATGGGTGAGTAAGACAGAGCAGAGGTACATAAGGAAGAGAAGAACACCGAAGAAACGTGAGCAGTGGAAATAAGTAACAAGCATTTGCAATGCAATGGGTCTTGCATTACGTCGAGTTAAAGCTATTAGCGTTGTAAACTCCTAACTGGACTTTTCTTGCCACATTAAATGAAAATAAAACAAAAAAAATAGTGTGATCGCGGTGTAAAACACAGCGCTCGTGCTGCAAAATAATGAGAAAAAGAAGTCCAGAGACCACATGGAAAACATGGAGCCTCGTATGTTTTCAGTAGTTTACCGGTGCTCTCGAGGAGAAAACCATATGCATGCCTTTCACGAATGAAAACAAGCGGATTTTAAAAGGCAAGCCCACGAGCCAATATAAGTGACTCATGTAACATGGGCTTGGTTAAAATCCCACTAAAGAGATATTAGAAGAGGGACGGAGCGCTTTGCGCTCGCCCCTAAAAAGTGAGAAAAAGTGAAAGGGATACAAGCCTGAGCACCTCTCTGGACCATAGGCTTGGCACAAGGAGGAGAATGGGACTGGGTAAGTCCTTCCATCTTTGGGGTACACTGGCAGGTTCCTGATGTCCCCACTCACTGCTGAAGCCACGCTGATCTCTGAGCCCGGACAGTGCCTCAACAGAAACTGGCACATTCCTAGGCCATAGTCAATGGTGACTAATGGGAAGGCAGCTCGGTGCTGCTCCAGGGCTTTGGCCAGTTCTGAGGAGGAGGGGATGGAAGGACTGTGGGCCCCAGGAGTGGCAAATATTTGGCTGTCCAGAGTTAACAAAACTCCAGAGTGGAAGATAACAAGGCCCAGATTTATGAAAAAGTGGCGCAGCGTGGCGCTGTTCCAAAAATAGCAGCACCGCTCTGCGCTACTTTTGAAACGAAGGGGTGTGCCACATTTAGAGGAATATGGCACACCCCTGTGTTTCCCCCTGTGCCGGCGCTGAATTAAACTGCCTAGCTCCAACTCAGGCATCCTTGCACCATAGTGCAAGGGTGTCTGTGTTGAGGGGATAGATTGTTTATGTGCAGGAAGGTGCACCTTCCTGCACATAAACAATCTATAATGGTGATTTGGCACTTCTATTTGTGCTGCAAAATGCAGTACACATAGAAGTACCAAAGTGTAATTTTGAATGATTGTTTATGTGCAGGAAGGTATCCCTTCCTGCACGTAAACAATCGTCCATGCCATTTGGCTTCTTTGCAGAATGCAGCAAACATAGAAAAAGCAAAAAATGAGGATGAATAAAGGCATTCCTTCTCGTTTTGCCATGATAATGCAACCCCTGGGGTGGCGTTAGTTTTTGGTGCTGCCTCAGGTTTACGAGAACTCGTAAATCTGTGGCAGCATCAAAAGCAATGGGTGTTGTGGTGGAACGTCCATAACAACACCCATTGCATGCCCCTCTGACACAGAAAACTGCGCCAGAGGGGCCCATATTTACAAGGAGGCATAACTCCACAAAAAGTAATGTTACACCTCCTTGTAAATATGGAGCAGTGCTTAGCGCCACTGAAGCGTCACGAAAAGTGATGCTCTGGTGGTGCGAGGGGCTCTTAAATATGCCCCCAAGCATGTAAATGTATGTCCTGACGTGCTGTGATAAAATGCATGGCATCTGGCGTGCAGTCATTCTTTCCTGTCTGTGCCTGTGCTGTAACATATCCCAGTTGTGGTGTAACACATTCCTGGGTATACTGTCATGTATTTTGTGTTATGTACGCTGCACACTCCTTGCAGTGTGGCAGTACATGCTTACACATTTGACTCAATGGGTTATTGGATGTCAGGGCTTGTGTGTTGTATTCTTGTATGTCGGTCTCTTTAAAGAATGTAGAATTAGAATGTGAATACGAGGGGTAGGGAGGAAACGAATGTGGGGTGGAACGGAGAGACAGATTAGCTTGGATACGGTTTCTGCTTGACGTACTTCTTTTTACTCTGAATAAAATACATAAAATCTATCTGTTCCTGCATCATTGATATAACATTGTGCCATGAAGGTCACTATTGCAGGTGTTTTAAAGAGGCCCCAGTTCTTTCCAAGCTGGAGAGCCTCAGACGCCTGGGCCAGAGGTGTCCACCATTGGATCCCACCATGGGTACACACAGAGCACGGCGCCACGCACTACTCTGTGTTATGAGCTGAGACAATAGGCTATCCCTGTTGTATCATGCAGGGGACGTGTGCTCAGCTCTGGCTTTCACACACACAGAAAGACACAAAAAGCTGATGCTGCAGTAATAAGCCCTGAGAAAAGGAGTGAATTCTTTCCTACCCCACACATCCTACAAATATACATAAAATACAAAGGAATTAAAACGTTGTCATCGAAAGAGGTTTTTAAAATCTTACCTCTTGCAGCTACAGGACGTGGATTTGAGCATGGGATCTCAGAGAAGAGCTACATAACCAATCCAGGAGCTACTTTCATGCTGCTTCTAATATTAAACAGCATGACAGAAGCTCCAGGATTGGATGGAGCAGGATAACCCAGCACTCTTTTAAAGACTGGGGAACTGTGTCTGAGCTCCACCCGGCTGTCTAACAGCTCAACTGGAGATGTCTGAAGTGCGCATGTCAGGCTGGCCATCTCAAGACAGCTGGCCAATCTGACACCCCCCCCAAGACTTTAGGCCAGAGGTCTTCAAACTTTTTGATGCTGGGACCCCCTCTCAAAACATTTTAGGTGTAAGGACACCCTCCAGAAAAAAAATCTAGAACCTGGTACTCCTTATAATCGAAAATGATAAATGTCCCCAATTCCCACAGCAAATAATTTTTTTACGTTGAAGAAATAATATTAAACAGTGTTTAGCAAACCAAAGGTCAGTGACTATTGTGGAGTGGTCAAAGGTGTGGCTAAAAACAAAGGTCCTCATCTATGAGGTATTGGCGTAGGGCAGCACTGTCAGTCTTCTTGCTACTCTGCCCTACGCCAACATAAAAGGGCAGGAATGGACCGTATTTATCCCCCCTGTGCTGGCTCACAAATTGCTGCCTAGCGCCAATGTAGGTAGGATTGTTTCTGTGCAGAAAGGGGAACCTTCCTGCACAAAACAATCCAGAGAGGCATTTTCCTCTTTCTATATGTGCTGCAGAATGCAACACACATGGAAAGAGGAAAAAATTAGGAGAAATTAAAACATTTCTCCTCGTTACATCTTCTCTGGGGAGGCGTGAGGTGTTGGCACTGCTCCAGTTAACGTGATTTTGAAAATATGGGGTGGCATCAGAATCCATGGGTGTTAAGTGTAAACAGCCATCGCAACGCCCATTGGACACCTCCTTGGCGCAGAGTAAGGCAATGCAGTGGCTTGTGCTGCTTTGCCTTACTCCATATCTATGAGGCCATGCACAGCCACATAAACTAGCTTTGCATTGCCACATAGGTATGATTGACAGGCTTGTGTTGCCGGACAGTCAAAAAAATGATGCTTTGGTGACGCAAGCCTCTCATAAATAAGCACCAAAATATTCTGTAGTTTTTAGGTCTTTCACTGTCAGGTAGCTACATATAAAATAACAGCCAGCTTAAATGAAAAGGAAATAAAAGAAAGTTGTTACCATAGTGGATTTTGAAACCTCTATTAGTCAATGCACTGCAGAGGTCTGTGTGTAAGGGGAGAGGACAGAAAGCACTGTGAATATGTAAGTCATTATTTTATATTTGCATCACAAAGTGTTTCTTCAGCTAATCAGCAGGAATAGCGCCGACCCCCACCCTCATACTCAAGCTGACAGGCCCGCGTTGACACTGTTTAAAATGGTAGTGACCATTTTATTGACATTTAATTTACTTTTGCTAAGGTCTCTCGGGCCACGCTCCTCTGCTCTAGAGGAGAAACCGAGTAATGGTGTGTGTACTGTGCATCATTCCTATAACAATAAGCGGCCAAAGTCCTGCAGTATTACTGTATGTGGTAATACCGTAATATGGTTTTACAATACTAGTGGTATAATTAATATTAGGTTATAGTATTGCTGAGGTCTTTCAATAGTCACGGGCAAAATGTTCTTATGCCTGTGCTTTTGTGTAGAATTTCTGCCATTTCATGGTACGCAAAATGCTCGAGATTAAACCATTACACTACATCACATCACTGAGATGTCATCAGGGTAAAAGTCCCATTTTGGGAGCACCAAAAGAACAGAAATGGGCAAAGAATGAGCCACCGTGTTAGGTGCAATTTTGCGAAAGTGCATAATGTGTCCTCGCATGCAAAAATGGACTTGCCAACACGTTTTGTGCTCAAAAAAGTGTAAAATACCAGACCGCCATTTTGCATGATTTTGCATAATTTCAATCAATCAATCAGGAATTTGTAAAGCACACTACTCACCCGGTAGGGTCTCAAGGCGCTGAGTAACTCCTTGGGCATTTTGTGTAATTTCTGTAAATGCAATCTTGCAAATGTCGCCCATTCCTAATTATAACTTTTTCCCTTATAAGCCACTGTAAAATTAGGCAAGATCTTACTTTGAAAGATTAGTCCACAGAAAACAGTGCAGTGCTACCACGTGGAGTAGTACTGTGGGACTCATCTGGCTCCTGAGCGAAACAAGTTTCCACCAAAACAGTATTGGGAGCCAACTTATAATGAGGGCCTAACTGGGTGTGGGAATTACTACACATTCAAATAACCAGCAATTAGGGATACAATACATATATAGGAAGGGGTGTAGACTCTCCTTAGGGTCTCTCTCCAAATAATCTAATAGGGAGAGGGGCTCTTTTTAAGGTATCTGATGAAGAGGTGTGTAAGAAGGAAGGAATCTGTTGTATTTTGCAGTCTATTGTGAGATTTATAGTGATCAATTTGCTGCAAAGTATAGATTGCAGGGGATGTATGAGGGTCTTCTATGGGCCACAAGCAGATGTTCGGGGGGGCATATGAGAGCTATGTGGGTAGCTGGAGCCCCAAAATGAATCACGTGTTGGCTCTGCGATTATCAGAGTGGGCGAAGTGAGGGTTAGTTGAAATCCATACTGAGAAGATCTTGAATGGACTATGGGCCAGAGCTATTAAACATTTTGACTGTTGCAAACAGTCCGATTCACTGCTTGCAACCGCAAAAGTATTTTTAGAATATGCTAAAGCTATTTTCGGAGTTATGAACAGTCCTGGTGATGGAGCAGAGGATGATGCCACTGGGTGGCTAACAAAATAGAGCATCCATCAGAGAGCAGGCAGGGTAGTGACGAGTCTGGATAGGCAATGCAAGTCCTGAGGTTCAACGAACAAGGTTCCACCTGTTTGATGAGACCCAATGTGATTCTGAGCACATGTTGTTTGATCTATGTGATGCTTAATCAGACTTGTAAATGTAGCAGTTTAAAGTTAGGGGTACCTATGTGGTATAACGCCCCATAGGGTTAGATCTGCTAACCTCAGAGATTGTGCTTCTGTCTTGCACCTGAAACTGTAAAATAGTTCTACTGTCTGAGGCCTGAGCGTGTAAATTATTTTTTACATGTAAGGTAAGACTTCTATCTGAGCCCATGACGGGTTGGACCCATAGAACTTAATTAAATGTCAGTGATTTTCAAAATTTACAGGTTTTTGTGTGGGGAAGGATTGGGTGTGGGGGGGGGGGTGCCTCAAGTTTTGTTACATCATTGGACAATGCTATCATAATGGTTGAAGTTCAGGACCATATTTTTACCTAACCAGATAGTTGTATGATGGAATCACGCATGCCTTAACAATGTGGTCGGAACAACAACTATGCAGTTTCCACGCATGCCTTTACTAAGCATGCCTTTACAACAAATTTTCATTGTAAAAGCATGCCTATTAAAGGCATGTGTGGAAATACCATGCAAAACGGCATGCGTGGTTCTATCATACCACCGCCCATCCACCCTGATGCCCAAAACTACCCCACCCCAAAACCTAAATCACCCCCACACCACCACCCCACCACCCACCCTAAAAAAAAACTATACCAACACCCCCACCCTCACCCCTATAAAATTAAGTACCCCAACCCCCACCTGCCCTAAACCTAAAAAAAAAACTATACGAACCCCCGACCCCATAAAAGTAACCAACCCTACACCCCTACCCACCCTGAGCCCTAAAGAAAAAAACCTATCCTGATTCCCCTACCCCTAAAAATAAACTACCCGACCCCCCACCTGCCCTAAAAAAACGACCTTGACCCCCCACCCCTAAACACTAAACTACCATGACTTCCCCCACCTGCCCTGAGCCCTAAAACCTTGCCCTCTAATAAGTAAACTACCCCAAGACCCCCACCCACCCTAAGCCCTAAAAAACCGAAACTAATAAACTATCCTGACCCCCCCCCCACCCCAGCCCCTAAGAACTAGGGGCCAGATGTATGAAAGGTTTTTACCCATTCTATGTCTATGGGAAAATGTGTTCATACATATGGCCCTAAATTACCCTGAACCCCCCCCACCCACCCTGTGCCATAAAAAAAAAGGACCCCGACCCCACCCCTAAAAACTAAAGCTAAAGTACTCTGACACCCCCACTCACCCTAAGCCTTAAATCCACCGCACTGCTAAAAACTACTCACCAGCCCTGCCCCAACCCCACTTACCTCACCCCTTCCTCTCCCGATCCTTCTGCCCCTTCTCTCCTCCCTCCCTTCCTCCCCTCCTTATACCTTCTCCAGCCCTTTAAAAACAAACTACCCCACCCCAATTTAAATAAAATACCATCAACTCCTCCAATCCCTTAATCCACCCCCACCCCTGCCCCACTCACCTCACCGCTTCACTCCCACCCTAATTCCTTGAAAAAATATCCTAACCCCCACCCCAGCCCTTAAAAAAAGTAGCCCATCCCAACTCCCCACCCACCCCAATCCCTTAATCCAACCCTGCCACCCCTGCCCCAGCCCCATTCACCTCATTGTGTCACTCCTGCCACAAGCCCAACCCCCATCCTAATTCTTTAAAAAAATACCCAAACCCCCCGCCCCTGCCCCTTAAAAAAAAAAGGGCATCCATCAGAGAGCAGGCAGGGTAGTGACGAGTCTGGATAGGCAATGCAAGTCCTGAGGTTCAACGAACAAGGTTCCACCTGTTTGATGAGACCCAATGTGATTCTGAGCACATGTTGTTTGATCTATGTGATGCTTAATCAGACTTGTAAATGTAGCAGTTTAAAGTTAGGGGTACCTATGTGGTATAACGCCCCATAGGGTTAGATCTGCTAACCTCAGAGATTGTGCTTCTGTCTTGCACCTGAAACTGTAAAATAGTTCTACTGTCTGAGGCCTGAGCGTGTAAATTCTTTTTTACATGTAAGGTAAGACTTCTATCTGAGCCCATGACGGGTTGGACCCATAGAACTTAATTAAATGTCAGTGATTTTCAAAATTTACAGGTTTTTGTGTGGGGAAGGATTGGGTGTGGGGGGGGTGCCTCAAGTTTTGTTACATCATTGGACAATGCTATCATAATGGTTGAAGTTCAGGACCATATTTTTACCTAACCAGATAGTTGTATGATGGAATCACGCATGCCTTAACAATGTGGTCGGAACAACAACTATGCAGTTTCCACGCATGCCTTTACTAAGCATGCCTTTACAACAAATTTTCATTGTAAAAGCATGCCTATTAAAGGCATGTGTGGAAATACCATGCAAAACGGCATGCGTGGTTCTATCATACCACCGCCCATCCACCCTGATGCCCAAAACTACCCCACCCCAAAACCTAAATCACCCCCACACCACCACCCCACCACCCACCCTAAAAAAAAAACTATACCAACACCCCCACCCTCACCCCTATAAAATTAAGTACCCCAACCCCCACCTGCCCTAAACCTAAAAAAAAAAACTATACGAACCCCCGACCCCATAAAAGTAACCAACCCTACACCCCTACCCACCCTGAGCCCTAAAGAAAAAAACCTATCCTGATTCCCCTACCCCTAAAAATAAACTACCCGACCCCCCACCTGCCCTAAAAAAACGACCTTGACCCCCCACCCCTAAACACTAAACTACCATGACTTCCCCCACCTGCCCTGAGCCCTAAAACCTTGCCCTCTAATAAGTAAACTACCCCAAGACCCCCACCCACCCTAAGCCCTAAAAAACCGAAACTAATAAACTATCCTGACCCCCCCCCACCCCAGCCCCTAAGAACTAGGGGCCAGATGTATGAAAGGTTTTTACCCATTCTATGTCTATGGGAAAATGTGTTCATACATATGGCCCTAAATTACCCTGAACCCCCCCCCACCCACCCTGTGCCATAAAAAAAAAGGACCCCGACCCCACCCCTAAAAACTAAAGCTAAAGTACTCTGACACCCCCACTCACCCTAAGCCTTAAATCCACCGCACTGCTAAAAACTACTCACCAGCCCTGCCCCAACCCCACTTACCTCACCCCTTCCTCTCCCGATCCTTCTGCCCCTTCTCTCCTCCCTCCCTTCCTCCCCTCCTTATACCTTCTCCAGCCCTTTAAAAACAAACTACCCCACCCCAATTTAAATAAAATACCATCAACTCCTCCAATCCCTTAATCCACCCCCACCCCTGCCCCACTCACCTCACCGCTTCACTCCCACCCTAATTCCTTGAAAAAATATCCTAACCCCCACCCCAGCCCTTAAAAAAAGTAGCCCATCCCAACTCCCCACCCACCCCAATCCCTTAATCCAACCCTGCCACCCCTGCCCCAGCCCCATTCACCTCATTGTGTCACTCCTGCCACAAGCCCAACCCCCATCCTAATTCTTTAAAAAAATACCCAAACCCCCCGCCCCTGCCCCTTAAAAAAAAAAAGTGCATCCATCAGAGAGCAGGCAGGGTAGTGACGAGTCTGGATAGGCAATGCAAGTCCTGAGGTTCAACGAACAAGGTTCCACCTGTTTGATGAGACCCAATGTGATTCTGAGCACATGTTGTTTGATCTATGTGATGCTTAATCAGACTTGTAAATGTAGCAGTTTAAAGTTAGGGGTACCTATGTGGTATAACGCCCCATAGGGTTAGATCTGCTAACCTCAGAGATTGTGCTTCTGTCTTGCACCTGAAACTGTAAAATAGTTCTACTGTCTGAGGCCTGAGCGTGTAAATTCTTTTTTACATGTAAGGTAAGACTTCTATCTGAGCCCATGACGGGTTGGACCCATAGAACTTAATTAAATGTCAGTGATTTTCAAAATTTACAGGTTTTTGTGTGGGGAAGGATTGGGTGTGGGGGGGGTGCCTCAAGTTTTGTTACATCATTGGACAATGCTATCATAATGGTTGAAGTTCAGGACCATATTTTTACCTAACCAGATAGTTGTATGATGGAATCACGCATGCCTTAACAATGTGCTCGGAACAACAACTATGCAGTTTCCACGCATGCCTTTACTAAGCATGCCTTTACAACAAATTTTCATTGTAAAAGCATGCCTATTAAAGGCATGTGTGGAAATACCATGCAAAACGGCATGCGTGGTTCTATCATACCACCGCCCATCCACCCTGATGCCCAAAACTACCCCACCCCAAAACCTAAATCACCCCCACACCACCACCCCACCACCCACCCTAAAAAAAAAACTATACCAACACCCCCACCCTCACCCCTATAAAATTAAGTACCCCAACCCCCACCTACCCTAAACCTAAAAAAAAAAACTATACGAACCCCCGACCCCATAAAAGTAACCAACCCTACACCCCTACCCACCCTGAGCCCTAAAGAAAAAAACCTATCCTGATTCCCCTACCCCTAAAAATAAACTACCCGACCCCCCACCTGCCCTAAAAAAACGACCTTGACCCCCCACCCCTAAACACTAAACTACCATGACTTCCCCCACCTGCCCTGAGCCCTAAAACCTTGCCCTCTAATAAGTAAACTACCCCAAGACCCCCACCCACCCTAAGCCCTAAAAAACCGAAACTAATAAACTATCCTGACCCCCCCCCCCACCCCAGCCCCTAAGAACTAGGGGCCAGATGTATGAAAGGTTTTTACCCATTCTATGTCTATGGGAAAATGTGTTCATACATATGGCCCTAAATTACCCTGAACCCCCCCCCACCCACCCTGTGCCATAAAAAAAAAGGACCCCGACCCCACCCCTAAAAACTAAAGCTAAAGTACTCTGACACCCCCACTCACCCTAAGCCTTAAATCCACTGCACTGCTAAAAACTACTCACCAGCCCTGCCCCAACCCCACTTACCTCACCCCTTCCTCTCCCGATCCTTCTGCCCCTTCTCTCCTCCCTCCCTTCCTCCCCTCCTTATACCTTCTCCAGCCCTTTAAAAACAAACTACCCCACCCCAATTTAAATAAAATACCATCAACTCCTCCAATCCCTTAATCCACCCCCACCCCTGCCCCACTCACCTCACCGCTTCACTCCCACCCTAATTCCTTGAAAAAATATCCTAACCCCCACCCCAGCCCTTAAAAAAAGTAGCCCATCCCAACTCCCCACCCACCCCAATCCCTTAATCCAACCCTGCCACCCCTGCCCCAGCCCCATTCACCTCATTGTGTCACTCCTGCCACAAGCCCAACCCCCATCCTAATTCTTTAAAAAAATACCCAAACCCCCCGCCCCTGCCCCTTAAAAAAAAAAAAAAATAGCCCGCCCCCAGCCCATAACCCAATTCCTTAATCCACCCCCACCCATTCCCCACTTCCCTTACCGCGTCCTCTCCCGAAGAAAGCATGGCTGTTTCTGTGCTTTAAATAAGCACATGCGTAGTTCAGCACATGCATGGTTAAAGCACAGAAACAGCCATGCGTTGTTTAGGCAAGCGTGCTAACGTTTGCGTTTAGAACGTCCGCATTGTTTACAACGCGTGGTGGAGGACATTTCCAGACCAGACTCAAACCACTGTGCAAGCCAACTCTGCGTGCACCAATTTGGTCCCAGGATTTCCCCAAAACAAACACTTCCAGCACCATTGAAATCATTCAAAAATGGAGACCAAACTCTCGGATCTTGATTTACCTGCGCTGACAATCTGGACCTATGATGTTTGGCATTAATACCAGACAAGGCCTAGGGTATATGGATCTAGAGAATAAATGGTC
Source organism: Pleurodeles waltl (assembly GCF_031143425.1). Classification (NCBI taxonomy): domain Eukaryota; kingdom Metazoa; phylum Chordata; class Amphibia; order Caudata; family Salamandridae; genus Pleurodeles; species Pleurodeles waltl. The sequence continues at coordinate 862,084,888 of NC_090440.1, forward strand.
TGTTGGGCTGATGGACAGTGCAAAATTTAGCTGACTAACTAATCCCTGCAGTTGATGTAATGTAATTATGCATGCCCTCCGCCCCCCACTAAACGTGAAAAGACTGTTTAAGGAATTGTCTTCAGGTAGCCTACATGCACCCATTACCTGATCGATCTTACTTCCAAAAAAATTAAAGATGTCGACGGACTGGTCTTTTCCCCAGCTAAAGTTACATTCAGCATTGCTAATAATCTCATAGACGTAGTCAAAGACTGGCCGCAGAGCATATAACCTTGAGGCCCCAAAAACAGAAAAACAACCAGGTATTGCAATACGAAAGAGGAACCACGTTCTATTTTAAAAAAATAATTCAGGGAAAGTGCTGAACTTTGCAAAGTAGGCACATGATACAGCGCAGCTCATAGGCAAGAATTGGGCAAAATATAAGGCACAATCTAACTGGAAATCTAATAATTTAAAATCATCAAGACAAACTGCAAAAAGCCTAAATGCAGACTCCATGCCCGCCCTTGCCAGAAGGACGTTGGGCCCAAGAGACTGAAGCATAAGAACGGCGTGGTCGAAAGATTCATGTCCGACAAAGCATAAAGCGTGGTTAATTGTATCATTAACATAAAGTCCATTTGGTGCAGAGAGATAGTAAACAAAGCTAAATTCACCTGGCTCCCTTTTTCGTGTCACACCAAGTGGACACAGACATAATTACCCAAGAGAACTGTTCAAGGGTGACCACCTGGTAAGAAGGTAGATTCTAGACAGTAACAGTAAAAATGCAGGACAAAGGGTCGAAATTCAGGACAAAAATTCAGGACAAAATGTCATTTTTACATATACACCTGAGGTTCTTGCAGGGTTATAAAATAAAAGCTATAAACGGACAAGCCAAAATTGATTTATATTGCTTAGTTAACATTACACATTGGAGTATTGAGCAATCATTCACACATAGTTGGACAAATTGCTTGATAAAAAAATAGGTAACATACACTCTGCAGAATTTGACAGCCAACATAAGGGGCAGTTCTCCCAATTCTACACTACATTGTGAATGATAGTGCCAAAGCAATGCTGTGTTGCTGTACGTAGACGTAAGAGCTCACAGGGGGGGAACATCTGGAACAACAACTCCAAAACCATGATGTTGTTGTTAACGCAAGTGGAACCACGCTCAGGGTGGGTGGGGGGTATTGCAGTAGTTGTATTTTTAGGGCGAGTGGGGGGATGGCCTGCAAAATCTACGCATGCCATTCTACACGTGCCTTTACTAGGCATGCCTTTGCAATGAAAAATCATTGTAAAGGCATGCGTGGTAAGGGCATTCGTGGAAACAATGAGGTTGTTGTTCTGACCGCGTTGTTCAGGCATGCATGGTTGGCATGTGCGTTGTTCCATCATACATTCGCTCATAGGCAGTAGCTTTACTAGAGCATGTGAAACAGAGAGAGAAATTATGGTGTGTGAGGAAGAGAGAGGGCTATATACAGAGATGAAGAGACTGAAATTTGGAACATTGAGAGTGAACAGTGAGTGAAGAGGAAAGCAAGCTAGGGTCTGTCAGCTTTGAGAGAAAAAGAACAGGTGGTGAAAAGAGCAAAGAGCTTCACAGAAGAAGATGTGGCAGAGAAAGCAGCAACAAAAAGTTGCAGAAAGATGCTGAGCGTGACAGAGAGAAAGTTGAAAAGAGAAAGAAGGTAGAGGGGGCATATAAAACGTGAGGTAGAGGAAACAGAGAGAAAGCATGTGGGAGAGTGAGAGAGACAGAGACAAACGGAAAGGTAGGAGAAAAGAGGGAACAGGTAGATAAAAGGGAATGGAAAGAGAAATATGGAGTGAACAGAGAGATTATGTGAGCGTTCGCTGTGTAACATGCATGACAGAGCTTTCGTCCCAATTCCAATGCACCGTTTCTTTGGAAATAAGGTGGTCTTCTGCTCTTTCACTCAATGGAGCACAGCAACTTCATTTACTGTGCTGTGTTGCATGACATTTACTAAATCTGCCCCCTCAATGATTTAGCACAGGTGTACAGACATCAATTTTGTCTTGTGCCTTTGACAGTGCTTTGTGGACTTTTAGCTAGAGTTGCGCTACTGAAATAGCGTATACATATTTACAAACATACTGGAAATTGCTATTTGTTAGGAAAAGGCTATTGTTCAAGGGGGAATTCATCCAAAGCTCAAAGCATAGAGCATTTGTCTGGCAGGTTACATTGCAGCACTATAATATTTTGGGATTAGTGCACACAGGAAATGTTATGTTAAGCATAGCTAATTGTGCTCTGTGTTCTCCATTAACTGGGAATGTTGAAAGACATTTCTGTGAAGTTTTTCTTTCAATGAAATGAAATCCCTCCATTCTACCACTATGCCTTCCTACCAGTCCATCCCACAATCAGCTTCAAAAATGCTTTTGCCTCAGGACCCAAAGCACTGCACAGACTGCAGGATTCAGCCTAGAGGTGGGCGAGCCAACAAATTAACAGAATGAGCCAAGCCAGAGCTAAGCCTAGGGTTTGGCTTGGCTTTTGGAGCCCAGGCACAAGCCAAGCCCTGAAAATATTAGTTATGTAAATCACAGCAAACATCATGTAAAATATGTTAATGTCTCTCTAAAATAAACAAAAAGTGCATTTCTTCCACATTTGGAAGCATTGACATTAATATGTCACATTTATAGCACCACACTGAGAAGTACTTAGTAAAAAAAAAGTGGTAGTTTTTAAACATGAACTTACAACCTTTCCTGCTCCCATTCTGGTGACTGGCATTAGTGAACTAAGAGGCAAGACATTTGTCATGTGATACCTGTATGTGGCCAGATTGTTATAGAAAGGGCAACATTATACTCTATTGAATCAAAGACAATAGGTTTTGTACAGCTGGTATGCTGAAGTTACATATTTGATTGAAGGTGCCTTCATGTGCTAAAGTGAAAAAGGAGGGTTAGTAAAATCTAATGTTTGCCTAAAATCAAGCAATTTGGTTTAGAGGGAAACCACAATTAATTCAGGTTTTGTGGTTTCACTTTGTACAAATCAGCCACTAAATATCTTTACCTCTTGGTGCATGAAGGTAAAGAAATGGTGGCAGGCAGACGCCATATAAAAGTTCTACTCTTTATGGGCTCGAGGTTGCAATGGGACCTCAAGCTGAGCCACAGCCAGGCTTCAGGTGTGAGTCTGGCTCAAGCTTTCAGCAGCTCTCCCACCTCTAGCTACAACCCTGAGAGGGCAAGCTTTAGTGCTGGTTATCTTTGTTGGCACCCCCAAACTCCCAACCAAAGACTTTGTTCCTCATGGATTTTATGTCAAGACAGGAGGCTAGCATTATGCATAACCTTTTATTCAACAACCTCTCTGCAGCACTTAAAAGTTCCAAGTCATAAAACACTAAAACCTTCATACAATATATATAAAAAAAATAACTGTATTCTCTTCCTCTTTTGTTTGCTCCTTCTGAGCAGATGAGTATGCTTTTATGTTACTTTGTTGAGTTTTAAAATAGTTTTATAAAAATAGAATGTATATTAATACTTGATTTGTTAATGTATGTTACCCAATTTTCAGATAATAGTTTTTATTTTGCTGTGGGGCAGAGTTTGGAGTTTCTGTGGACTTGTGTGCGAATTGTAGTTAAAATCGGAAGATTAGAGCAGTAATTTAATATTTTTACTCAATATGTTTCTCTTCTTAGATTAGGTTAAATAGGGGGGTATAAATAGTATTCATAAGGTTACCATTTTATTTAAAAAGCAGCATACTCAAGCATGTTTAGAGAAGCAAGCACTTCACGAATGACGTGTAGTTACTTGATGTGATGTTTATTCAGGGCTGAAGTGTTTAACAGCATCACTGCAATAAGTAGTCATCTTTTTAAGGTAGTTTGGGTATGGGTTAGAAGCGTGTCGGCTGACGCACCGCAACACTGCAACAATTAGTAATCTTTTTAAGGTAGGTTGGCCGCACGTGAGAAGTGTGTTGGCTGACTCAACTCTTAAAGGGAAAGGCAGAGAATGCACTAAACATGTTATCTAGCAACCTGGCTTTGCAGGGCAATGTACAATGCAGCTGACAGTTGAAATTGGCTGACAGTTACCGCCACTAATGCAATAAGTGTAATTGAGGAGAAAAATAGTTAAAATATTGGAAATCAGATTCAACATATACCTGAAAGTGATACTTAAGAAAGTAAGTGCAATTAAACTATAACTAGTTAACATTTAATCAGAAAAAAGGTGAGAATGGCTGATGAAAATGAGAAATCTGCACAGAATGTGCAGGAAAAGGTAATTAGAAGATTAATAAGAAAAGAAATTGAGTATACTGTGCAAGATACTGCTAACGAGTCCCTTTATGATAATTTATTATACATCAGGACTCGTTTTAGGCCAATGAATCTTTTGACCCAGTTGAGAGACACCTTAGGACGAGATAGCTAATCAATATGTCAATCAATGAGTCAATACAGTCATCAATATTTATTACAACAAAGCATTTCACTTTAGTCAAAGACATCAATCAATTCAAGACACCACCATGACCTGGCAGTCATGAATAACCACACCAGTTTAGTAGAATTCTAAGAGCAAGTGTGTTAATCTCAAAACCAAGAAACAAAATAGCATAGTCACAATAGGGCAACTCTGATAAGATTTCATTAAGGCAAGAATCATAAACATCAAAACATAACATGGCGTGAACATAGATCAACTTTAGCAGAGTGTCTTTAACGCGTCGGTTCAACAAAGCATAGATTCAGTCGTTTGTCCATTTGTGTCATTTTAGTGAACACCTGACCTAACCACTGATTAGCATTGGCAAGTTGGGCTTCATGCAAAACAATTTAGAACACCAATTTGGAAAACATCTAGCTATGGTCTCTGTCAAAAGTAAGCAGTTGGTACCTAGAAAGGAAAAGCAAACAGACAAATCACAATTTCATTGTCATGGTTACCCTCCAAGGTTTGGGTCATCACTCAGGTTCAGTCTTCAGGACATCAGTTGATTCGCCATCAGTCAAAAACTCAGCTTTGGGGCATAAGGGCCACTTCCCTCATAAGGAGGCAAAGTGTAAAATGGGCAACATAAGAAAGGATGGTTTAATTAAAACCATATAAGTCACCAAACAGAGTGACAGAGTTTCTGGATAAATCAATAGCATTCCCTAACACCTCTCTCTAAAGGCTCCCAGTGTCATGGGTTTTTATCCCTTTTTCATTGTACATTCCCCTAAAATCTAATTGGCTAAGGGGTTGCACCCCACTATCTTTTCCCAATTAACTTTGAATTAGCTCATCAAATTTGTCACCCCACAACAGTTCACAGGCGTTTTATTGGTCCACATGATTGACGTCTTCAGAGGTAGCACGTCCGGTATGATTTCATCCTTCTGTAATTCTTTACACATCTTTTGGTCAGTAGCTCCATTGTCTTCATCGGTTTAAACGACATTGTACATTATATTAATCTACACTGTTGCATTTTGGCTAAATCATTTCTACAAACAATATGAATTTCATGAGAACGGATCCACTATAGTTACATTCAGCTTCTAGTTTGAAGAAAACAAGAGGTCATGTCCTTTTGCGAGTCAGCACACTGCACGTTTAGAGAAACACATTTAATATGAGAGCCAGGCAGCTAAGCTTCGGCTCATGCTAACTTAAGGCCTACAAGATTTATTTAGCATAACTTTAATAACATAATCATTAATAATTAGTATAAAACCATTCTTTAATATAACATTAGTAATTTTCATTAGTCCCTGTATACATTGGCAGCCACTCCCGTGGTCACATTTCAAGTGCACGTTTTAGCAAAATATACTAGTACAATTTCTATGCGGCATTATCACACATTAGTTCGTAAACATTTCACGTAAATATAGATTTTATAAGCTACGCTCTCTCAATACCATTAAAATATATTTAAAGAAGGAAAAAGAAAAGGGAAATTGTTAGAATAAGAAGAATTTGGGTCATTGTCTGAGGAGGATGAAACTCAGAATACAGGACAAGAAGGCAAATGTTTGAAAAAAAGCACAGACATGAAACTGAAATAACAGAGAACAAAGCAGGAGTATCTAATGACTCACATTTGGATGTCCGAGGTGGCACAAAAGAAAGGCAGATTAACCCTTTGAAGGAAAGGGGCATTGAGCCTGATTGGATAGAGCATGATATGAATTCAGATATTGATGAATACATTCTTGATTTCAAATCTGATGATGGGTTAGATGAGTTTTCAGGCACTGGTAGTACAATTAAGTTAATGAAAAAAGAGGTAAAGGATCATATGGATCATGCATTATTCAATACATCTGAGATCAAGCACCCTCCTAGTTCGAAGTGGGAGCCTTTGGGGCATGCTGCAGATTATATCAAACTCTGGATTAGGAGGCCTTTAGAAAGAAATGAACATAATCTAATGAGGGCAGAGCGCTCTCAGCTAGTAATTGAGGTGAAGGAAACAAACTTAGACCCAGACCTCATAACTCATTTATTTAAGTTGGGTTGTGATCCTATAAAGGACCTAGAAAAGTCTTTGAAACAGTGTGAAGATAAACTTCTGGATATCTTCTGTTCAGTCATTAGGAATTTGATGTGGTCGAAGAGTCCTACTTGAATGGCACAGATTTGGACATGAATCTATTGAGATGCTGGAGTCAAAAGGGCTGTATGGTTACTAGGCAACGCAAATAAAGGTCTCATTGCAGAGAGGCTTAAGGCAGTATGATTAAGAATAAGTCTTAAACTAGGTGATTTGGTCAAAAAAGAATGAAGCGATGAGGCCAAAGGAATATTATTTGGAGGGGGTTAGTGAAGTCTCTGGGTAAGCATGCCCAGAGTTTCACAGCCCTAGACAAAGCTCATACCTCAATGAGAAAGGTATTTGGAGAAGGGAGTTTATATGGTAGGGCCGGAAGGCAGGATTGGACTTCCATCTGTACCTATTACAGAGGCCCATGTACAAATGCACAAGACAGAGGAGGTTTTAGAGGAAATTCCTATGCAGGACATTTTTACCCACAAAAGGGAAGAGGTAGAAGGAGCAGAATGATCCATGGAAGATCTCAAGTATCATAGGCAGGATCCTACTCAGGTCAAGGTGAGTACGAAGATAACTATTAGTTCTATCCAGAAAAACACAGGAGGCAGATTGAAATATTTTGTCCATGCTTGGGAGGATATAACAAGTGACACATGGGTGCTGGAAACAATCAAGGGTTATGTGATAACATTTCAGACAAATCTATATTAGGGAAAAGAACCCAAGGAAACGTTCCTGAAGGAAGAAGTGTGAAGACTTGTTTCAGAAGAGATAGAAGGAATGTTAGAAAAAGGTGTTACAGTAAGGAAAAGGGAGAACCAATAAGGGTTTGTGAGTACTTTTGTTTGTAGTGGAAAAAAAGAATAAAGGATGGCAACCAGTGATCAACTTAAGGAAATCAAATTTGTTTTGTGGTTTACAGACATTTCAAGATGGAGAGAATCCATCTTTTGAAAGATACTTTAATAGAAAAAGACTTGTTAGTGAAGATAGATTTAAAGGACGTACTCTTTTCTGTGCCTATCCTGCAAATAAGTATGCGGTAGCTACAATTCAGACAGAATGGGTGCCTTTGTCAGTTTATATGCCTACCTTTTGGTCTTTCATCAGCACCATGGTGTTTTTCAAAGGTGGTAAGACCAGTAGTGGGTTTTCTCAGAGAACGTGGTGTGAAACTGATAATATACTTAGCCGACATTTTGATTATGAATCAGGATGTAGAAATATCGAAGGAACAGAGGGGGTCATTCTAACCCTGGCGGTCGTCGACCACCAGGGCTAAAATGACGGGGGCACCGCCAACAGGCTGGCGGTGCCCCGCAGGGCATTCTGACCGCGGCGGTTCGCCGCGGTCAGAAGTGGAAAACCGGCGGTCTCCCGCCGGTTTTCCGCTGCCCTTCTGAATCCTCCATGGCGGCGCAGCTCGCTGCGCCGCCATGGGGATTCAGACACCCCATACCGCCATCCTGTTCCTGGCGGTTCGCCCGCCAGGAACAGGATGGCGGTATGGGGTGTCGTGGGGCCCCTGGGGGCCCCTGCAGTGCCCATGCCAATGGCATGGGCACTGCAGGGGCCCCCGTAAGAGGGCCCCACAATGAATTTCACTGTCTGCATTGCAGACAGTGAAATTCGCGACGGGTGCCACTGCACCCGTCGCACCTTCCCACTCCGCTGGCTCCATTCGGAGCCGGCGTCCTCGTGGGAAGGTTATTTTACACTGGGCTGGCGGGCGGCCTTTTGGCGGTCGCCCGCCAGCCCAGTGTAAAACCCAGAATACCCGCAGCGGTCTAATGACCGCAGTGCGGTATTCTGGAGGGGGGAACTCTGGCGGGCGGCCTCTGCCGCCCGCCAGGGTGAGAATCACCCCCAGAGTCTTTTGGCACAGACAACATTAGAAAGTTTGGGTTTTGTGATCAATCAGGAAAAGTTAATTTGTGAACTAACACATAGAATGGAGTTTTTAGGTTTTATAGTGGACATGGTGAATGCACAATTATAGTTACCAGACAGCAAAATGTCTCTAATGAAAAGGGAAGTAAAAAGGCTGCTGAAGAAATAGGAAGTGTGTCTGGGAGTGTTAGTGAGGATGATAGGCCTATTATTGTCGTCACTTCCAGCGTTGTTTCCAAGGCCACTAAATTACAGGGCTTTACAGAGCCTCAAGAAATCCAGTTTAAATACAGGACATTGGGATGGAGACAAGGTGAAATTGACCTTTGAGGCACAAAAAGAATTGAATTGGTGGTTTGAAAACTTATAAGCTAGGGATGGTCGAGCTATTTTTGGAACTATACCATATATTGTTTTAGAGATGGATGCAAGCAATTTTTGGTTGAGGCGCAAGGTTAGAAACATTAGTGACAGGAGACAGATGAAGTGTATAGAAAAGAATAGATTACATGACCTGTTTACAGATGAGAGCAGGGGAATTATAGATGCACAGTTTCCGAAATCAAATTCAGGTTTGCTGTGTTCTAATGAAAATGGACAATATCTCAGCAGTGACTTATATAAACAAATTGGGGGGTGGCAAGTTGAAGGAACTTTCAGAATTGGCAAAGACATTTTGAGAGAATTGTATGGAACACAAAATAAGCACAAGAGCACAATATTTCCCAGAGAAGGATAATTTAGTAGCATAATGGAATTCCAGGTATTTGAGGGATTACAGCGATTGGAAGCTGATGCCGAAAGTGTTTCAGGAAATTCAGGTATGAATGGGCCTATTGAAGGTGAATTTGTTTGTGTCTCATCTGACAAATTAATTGGGAAAGTATGTCATTTGGGGACCAGACTCAGGAGCTGTGCCAGTAGATGTATTCAGTCTGAATTGGCAGGAGTGAGGGGTTATCCATGTATGATTCAGAATGTTTTAATGCAGGGGAGGAGAGAGAAATGCAAGTTAGTGTTAGTAACTTCATTTTGGGTGACTCAAGCTTGGTATCCGTCAGTGATGAAAATAGTAGTGGAAGATCCTCTATTGATAGAGTCTTGGAAAGGGCTGTTACAGATTGTAGATGGAGAAGAGCATCCTCTAGTAGGATCAGGGGTGCTAAACCTTCTAGTTTGGAAGATTTCAGGAGATCAGAGAGATCCTCTCTGTTCAGGAGAGGCTTGGGAATTATTATGAGAGTCTTGGGCACCAGGAACAAGGAAAAGATATGAGTGCATGAAATGTATGGGTATGTGTGTGCATGGAAAGGAATTTGGATCCCATTGAGGTGGATGACAATATGATTCCAATTTTTTTGGCTGAACTGTATAGAAAGGGATTAAGCTACAGGATGGGTAATTGTTATAGAGCAGCAATAGCAACAGATAACCCTATTGTAAATGAATTATCAGTTGAGAGGAGTCCTTTCATCTGTAGAATTATGAAGGGTATTAGGATAAAGAAACCCCCTGTTGCAAAGTATAATGCACTTTGGGATGTTGGTCTGCTTTTTTCTTTATTTGAGAAATTGCAAGGAAACACATATTTGTCAACAAAAATGTTATCATGGAAGTTGGACACATGGCTATGTATGGTTTCATTCAAAAGGGTTTCAGGCATAAGGGAGCTAGAAGTGACAAGTGGAAGTAACACACAGGTTGTGTTTTTAGAAATTAGGAAAATAACTAAAACAATGACTGAGTCAATATTTTACTCAAGATTTAATGAACATTCAAAGCTGTATGCAATGAGATGTATTAAGGAATATGAGGCAAGAATTAGTGAACATAGATGTGCAAGAGTGGATCAATTATTAATTTCCCATGTGAAGCCATATGGGCCAGTGTATAAGGCTACAATTGCAAGATGGGTAAAGAGTTCTATGAGTGAGGCAGGACTGAATCTCAATATATTTAAAGCACATTCAATTCGAGGAGCAATGGCGTTGAAAGCATTACATGCAGGAAGAAGTTTTGGTGAAATATTAAAAACAGAGGACTGGTCAAATGATAAAGTATTCAGAGACTTCTATTTCAGACCAGTGGAGCATGTGTAGGCCTAGTCCTGAAGGACTTTAAACATGCATAATGCTAGCCTCCTGTTGTGAAAAAAAAGGCTGATTCTCAGAGGTTAACTGAATAGAGAATTGTGATTTTATTAAAGGAAAGGAGGCTAGCATTATATCTCCATCCCATCCAAGAAGGTGAGTGGAAAAGACCTTGATGAATTTAAAAAATATATATTAATAGATATTGTTTGTGGGGCTTTTTAAGAAGGTTGGTTAAAAGTGTTGGAATTATGAATTATTCAAAAATTTAATTTGATTTTTTTCAGATCTTAAAGAGTATTTATGGAAGAAAGAGTTTGAACAAGCGGATCAAGACATTTTGGATGGGGACAGAATCAAAAGAGGAAAAGAATACACTGCATGAGTTATATATATTGTGTGAAGGTTCTAGTGTTTTACTTCATGTTGTGTTTTACTTGGAACTTTTAAGTACTGCTCAGAAGTTGGTGAATCAAAGTTATGCAAAATGCTAGCCTCCTTTCCTGTGACAAACATGAGCAATTTAAATGGTATCGCTTTACACACCTGACTTTTTCACCATTAAAAGTTTTAGGTGTCTGGGAAACATAGCCTGCATTAACAACACCTCTAGAAATACAAAGGCAATTCCATTCCCACCACCCAGCCAACACACTTGTGCCCTGCATATAATATAAGATGTTGCAATTTACCGTGTAGCTTTAAAAGCATAGGCTTGGAAATAGTATTGTTTATGTTGTCAGCAATATGCTGCTAAGAAAGTACAGGGAATCCCAACCCGCACCCAGCTCTTTATTTGTAAGTGCAGGTGAAAGACTAGTGATATCTGATAACTCCCCAGGCTGGCCCAATGTCATTCCGTATGTGACAGTCAGTCGGCAGACAGAATGACAATGGGCCCATCCCCGTCTGTACCAGGCCAAGGAGGGGCTGCTGCAGTCCCTTGACTAAGAGGAGGAGTGAGTCAGCCTCAGCAGTGACTGTTGCAGAACTCGGAGGCTTCTCACGGGGGAACACCTTAACTGGCTGCAATCCCCAGAATTACAGACAAAGGCATTCGGGCTCAGTAAGGACAATGCAGTAACAGCCAAACAACGGACGGTCCGTGAAATTTACAGATGGGTTGTCACCCTACGACCAGCCACCCTCACCAAAGCCCTCACCTTCTCAATCCTGCGCCAAGTGACATCCATTTTTGTAAGGAAAGTCTGCATGCTGTCTCACCAATCACACCCTGTGCTGGTATCCAGAAATCAAAACTAAAGCTATCATATGATTATAGGACAACTTGGAAATTAGGGTAAATATTCACTCATAGGATCAAAGCCTGTAAATCTAAGATATCTTCACTGATAAATGATCACCCACACATCTTCTGAGAACCTTCGTCTTTGGCTTGTGTAAATCCCTGGAACCCAGGGTGCCATTACATGCCACAGAATACACACTTATTCTTAAACTTACAGGATCGGGTCAGGTTTTTGTATTGTAGTCCCAACACATCCTCCTTCACAAGCCTTCACTCTACTGTGACCAAAAGGGCTGATCTTCAGCATCATATGCCTCAACCAGGGATTAACAAATGTCTGATCCTGAAACAAACTAGGGTTAGTCTCTTTCTTTCTCCTGAATACTCTATCTTATTCTTTCCAGTATTTCCCCTCTAAACCTCACATATTATCATGTTCCAAGAACACGTTGACTGAGGGTCCAACTCAAGCAATGTCCTAACTAACAGGGTCTGTTGAAACCTTTCACCCAATTCCATTTTTTTATGTGAGCATTCTTTGCTATGCTTGGTTTCATCAACCAATGGGTCTCAATAATTAGGTCAAACATTTCAACAAACAAACCCTTATGAAACTTCTCTTTATGTTCATCTGCCATATGCATGCAGAACTGAGAGACCTAACTATACCCAGGGCCATTCCTGGCAAGATTAGGTCTCTTCTATTTACATTACCTTCTTTATCGTCATGCCTTTGCTGTACAGATGACACCTCTGACATCTGCGTGGGTGGTATCATGACCCCATTTACTAAGGATCTCTGTACTGCAAGCTGGTTACCCGATGACTAAGTCCACTGGCAAGCTCTGCTCCCTCCAGCATTCACTAAGTGCAAGGAAGAACCACCCTGAACAACAACCGGCTTAATCGCCACTTCTCCATGGGATGACTTTCATCCTGGCGGCTATTCTGGTATATCCTGAACCTGCTTGCCGACCCTGAGCATGCTTACAACACCCAACTTTAGCTACACTGTCTTCCTCTCCATCTATTGCGAGAAACCATTAGCGAGAGAAGAAGAAAATCCTCCAGCTTTGGGTAATCACGGTAAAACAGCAGCTAAAGTTGCGACTTGGGACCAGGTTGTGACCCCTGCAATGAGAATCATCACTACCATGAAGTGCGCCATGCGTATTCTCTGCCCTACCTATCTTTAACTACTCTGTCTTCTCCTGTAGCTGCTCCCTATACTCCTCCTGTTTCCTCATATAGTTACCACTCCTCAATCCCCGTGATAGGAGCTGCAACAGAGTGAGACCCTAACAGAAAACAACCATTAAAATTATATCCCATGGTTACTTCATTTGTAAAACTTAACATATTTAGTGCATATTTGTGGATGTTTCCTTTTGGTGCTAGAATGTTTCATTGCTTTTCTTCTTATATTTTTCTTATATTTGTGGCTTGTGCTAACAATCAAAAATATTTGAAAAAAAATATCCTTCAGGCCAGCTATCTAAGGCCAGGCTTATTCGCTTTGCCAATGCTTGTTAGCAGTGGGCCTGCAAAACACTATTGTGTACAAAAAGGGCTTGGAGCCCACCATTTGGTTACCATTCCTCTTCTTCAGCGTGACTCTTCTTTGCAGCCACTTTAATTCGGCAGTGCAGCAGAAACGTCACTTCCAATGCTGCTGTGGAGCAGGGACCAATCACAGGTTGATTCAACTTAACCAGTGCTTGTTGGCTGCTCCTGATGTGATTCAGGTACCACTTTTTCAACCTTCTGCTCCCCCTGCCTGCTGCTCCCTTCATAGACCTTTTTATTCTTGTTTTACTTTGGTGTTTGCAGCATCCTCCCCCATTGCTTCCCCTTCACTTTCTCCTCCGTTGCTCCTCTAAGCTTCCTGGTCCATAAAGAAAATGCTTCCATTTTTGTGGATGGCTAGTCAGCTGCTATTTGTTTCCAGGCTGCTCCACAGTCCAAAAAGTGACTTCACTTGACTTTGTTGCTCACTGGGCCCCCAAACTCTCACTCCCTGTTGCTTCATTTTCACCATCCACTGCTTCCACTCACTTGCAATCCTTTAAATTTGCTACTGGGTTGATCTGCCGTGCACCAATAAAATTATTTCCTTTATCAGCAGACTTATGCTTTGTTCTGTAAATGAAAACAAAAAAAGAAAATGATGCCTCTGTTATTTTCGTAGGTGCTCTAATACGTGATGATGCATGTCCCCGCATGCAACCAGCAGCGATTGCGTCATTGTGCCTTTTATGTGCCTTGACAAGCCAGCAAGTCAACAAAGAAAGACCTGTTAGCTTTGCTAAAGCTTGTTTTCAAAATGCATTTAGCACTCTGTATTCAGTGGAAATTCACATCCTTTGAGTGGTTGAATTTTGCAGTCATTAATGTTCAGATTTTTTTCCAGCTCATCTTAACTTTATTTCCCATGCCTAGCTGCCATAAGTGGCAACATTGGTAGTTCAGTGCTACATGCTGCCATTGGGTGCTCCATAATGGAACATTTAAATACAGCACAGGGAGAAATGGGGGAGGATACCACGAATGAAAGTAGCCTCTGGCAAGTTATTCAGCTATAAAGGCTAAGTATAATAGCTCTAATTCAGAACCAGGGTTTTCCGGATCAAAATTAGTATATATAGAGGATCAGAATTATGTTGTGAAGCAGGACTGAGAAATACAAGACATTGATAATGAAGTGCAAATACTTTGTTTTATTCACAGTTGCTCCAATAACTGCACCGAAACACACAAGAGGGCTCCTTTCCCATTCTGTCTCACATCCTTCCAGTGCCTCCTTTGTTATTGCTCCTTGTACACACTTTGGGGCATATTTATAAGAAAGTGGTGCATCGGTCCTGATGCGCCACTTTTCTTGTGTCACCCCTGCCCTACTTAACAACATCATGGTTTACAATACGGCGCACCACGGCAGTCATTAGACAATAGTGTCAACATTTGTTACTATATTGTGGTGCTTTGTTGCACTAGTGTCAAATTTTTTGACTGTGTTGTGATGCTTTTTTGCACTAGCGTCAACATTTTTGACACTAGTGCAGCAAAGCACAGGGAGTTCCATTGATTAAAATGGGTGTGTCATTTTAACGCCTGCTCTGAGCAAGCATTAAAAATGACGGAAAAAATGGTGCAGTGGAACGTAAACTTCACTACGCCATTTTTTCATGCCTCCCCGCGTCGGAACGGCCCTTTGCCTTCATTATGCCTGGCGCAGGCATAATGTGGCGCGAGGGTTTACAAAGTGGTCTAATGCAAGCATTGCGCTGCTTTGTAAATATGGCGTGGGAGAAAGACCTCCCTAACGCCACCTTGGCCTAAATAAATGATACTAGGGCAGGGCAGAGCAAGGTGGGCTGGTTGGGCTGAATTGGATTGGAATGGGGTGAATTGAAGTGGGTAAAATGGAGTGGGGTGGAGTGGAGTGGGGTGGATAAAACTGGCCCGGAGTGGGGCGGATTGGTCTGGAGTGGGGTGGAGTGGACTGGAGTGGGAGGATTGTATGGAAGTGAGTTGGATATTATTGGAGTGGGGTGGGCTCGATTGGAGTGCAATGGCCTGGATAGACTGGAGAAGGGTGGACTAAAATGAGGTGGGTTGGATTGGGGTAGAGTCAGGTGGATAGGGATTAGAGTGGAGTGTGGTGGATTAAAGTGGAGTGGGTGAAGGAGTGAAGTGGCATGGATTGGATGTGGTGGATTGCAATGGGATGGGGTGGACTGTAATGGGGTGGGGTGGATTGGATTGGGGTAGTTTGTATTGGGGTGAGGAGGCTTGGATTAGGGTGGATTGGACTGGATTGGATAGGATTGGGTTGGGGTAGGTTGGACTGGATTTGGGGTGGGGTGAGTTCTAGTGGGGTGGAGTGGAATTGTGTTAACTGGACAGGACTGGAGTGGACTGGACTGGAGTGGGATGGGTGGTATTGGAGTGGGTTGAATTGGATTGGAGTGCGGAAGACTGGATTGGAGTGGTGTGGGCTAGACAGACTGGAGTGAAGTGTGGGGGAATGAACTGGTGTGGATTGGATTGGCTTGGGGTACAGTCAGGTGGATCAGAGTAGATTTAATTAAGTGAAGTGGGATGGATTGGATGGGGTGGAGTGGGGAGTGGTGGGGTGGATTGGATTAATGTGTGCTGGACTGGATTGGGGTGGGTTGGATTTGGGGTAGATTG
This sequence comes from Pleurodeles waltl, assembly GCF_031143425.1. Taxonomy (NCBI): domain Eukaryota; kingdom Metazoa; phylum Chordata; class Amphibia; order Caudata; family Salamandridae; genus Pleurodeles; species Pleurodeles waltl. The sequence continues at coordinate 862,100,864 of NC_090440.1, forward strand.
TTGTGGAGTGGCTTGGTGTGGGATAGATTGGAGTGGAGTAGATTGGAATGGGGTAGATGCCATTGAGGTGGAGTGAACTGGAGTGGGGTGAATTGGATTGGGAAGGTGGACTGGATTGAGTGGAGTGGACTCAATGAGGTGGGCTGGACTGGAGTGGGGTGGACTAGAGTAAAGTGGGAGGACTGGAGGGAGGTGGAATGAAGTGGGGTGGGGTGAAATGGAGTGGAATGGATTGGCATGGATTGGGGTGTGCAGGAGTGGATTGGAATAGAGTGAGGAGGATTGGTTTGATTGGGGAGGATTGGATTGGGTTGAGGTGGATTTGATTGGATTGAGGTAGTTTGGATCAGGATTAGGTGGATTGGATTGGAGTAAAGTGGGGTGGATAGGAGTCAGTAGGTTGGATTGGAGTGAGGTGGTTTTCTAGGAGTGGGGTGACTGGGGCTGGGGTGGATTGGAGTGGGCTGGATGTGTTTGGGGTGGGATTGGATTTGGGTGGATTGAATTGGAGTGCAGTTGAATAGATTTGAGTGGGTAAAATGGACAGTTGTGGGGTGGATTGGATTGTAGTGCATTGAATTGGAGTGGGTGGATTTGATTGGTGTGGGGTGGATTGGATTGGACTGTAGTGGAGTGGATTGGAGTGGGGTGGATTGCCGAGGGGTGGATTGGAGTGGGTGAATTGGATTGGTGTGGGGTGGAATTGATTGGCTCAGGGTGGAATGGGTAGGAGTGGGGTGGATTAAGGTTGTGTGGAGGGTTGGATTGTTGTTAGGTGGGGTGCAATGGACTAGACTGGGGTGGACTGGACTGGATTGGGATGGATTGGATTGGACTGGAATGAGATGGATTCGATTGGGGTGAGATGGATTGTGGTGGGTCGGTGTGGAGTCGATTGGTGTGGGATAAATTGGAGTGGGGTAGATTGAAATGGAGTAGATGACATTGAGGGGGAGTGGAGTGGAGTGGGGTGAATTGGATTGGGAAGGTGGACTGGATTGAGTGGAGTGAATTAGATGGGGTGGACTGGACTTGAGTGGGGTGGACTAGAGTAAAGTGGGGGACTCGAGTGAGGTGTAATGGAGTGGGGTGGGATGGAATGGAGTGGAGTGGGGTGTAATGGAGTGGGGTGGTTTGGATTGGATTGGAGTGGAGTGGGGTGGATTGGATTAGAGGAGGTGGATTGGTTTGAGTGGGGAGGACTGGATTGGATTGAGGTGGATTGGATTCGATTGATGTGGTTTGGATTAGAGTGAGGTGGATTGGAGTGAATTGGGGTGGACTGAAAATGGTGGGTTTGATTTGAGTGGGGTAATGTTCTTGGAGTGGAGTGGATTGGAGAGGGCTTGATGAGATTTAGGTGGGATTGGATTTGGGTGGGTTGGATTGGAGTGGAATGGATGTGAGGGGACTGGATTTAAGTGGGATGGACTGAGGTGGCTTGGACTGAAGTGAAGTGGGGTGCATTAGAGTGGGTGAAAAGGATTGTTGTGGGGTGGATTGGATTGGAGTGGGTGGATTTGATAATATGGGGTGAATTGGATTGAATTGGATTGTAGTGGGGTGGATTGGATTGGAGTTGGGTTGATTGGACTTGGGTGGGGTGGATTGAGTGGGTAAATTGGATTGGTGTGGGGTGGAATGGATTGAGTGGGGTGGAATGGATAGGAGTAGGGTGGATTAAGGTGGTTTTGAGTGGGGTGGGGTGGATTGGTGTCGGGTGGGGTGGAATGGACTGGAGTCAAGTAGACTGGACTGGAGTAGGGTGGATTGGACTGGACTGGGGTGGATGGGATTGGACTGGAATGGGATGGATTTGATTGGGTGAGATGGGTTGTGATGGGTTGGAGTTGAGTGGATTGGGATGACTTGAATAGGATTGGAGTAGTGTAGATTGGATATAGGTGGATCGCTGTGGTGTGGATTGGAGTGGGGTTGATTGTGGTAGACTGGACTGGAGTGGGGTGAATTGGGATGGGGTGGAATGGATTGGATTGAGGTGAGGTGGATTGGATTGGAGTGGGACAAATTGGAGTGGGCGGACTGTTTTGGATTGGAGTGGGTTGGATTGGAGTGAGGCATATTGGAGTGGGGCAGACTAGAGGAAGGCAGATTGTTTTGGATTGAAGTGGGGCAGATTGGAATGGGCAGATTGTTTTGGGTTGGAGGAGATTGTTTTGAATTGCTGTGGGCAGATTGGTTTGGCTTGCAGGCAGGGCAGATTGGAGTGAGGCAGATAGTTTTGGATAGGAGTGGGGCAGACTGGAGTGGGGCAGATTGTTTTGAATTGCAGTGGGGCAGATTGTTTTGGATTAGAGTGGGACAGATTGGAATGGGGCAGATTGTTTTGGATTGAAGTGAGGAAGATTGAAGTGAAGCAGATTGCTTTGGATTGGAATGGGGCAGACTGGAGTGGGACAGATTGTTCTGGTTTGCAGTGAGGCAGATTGTTTTGGATTGAAGTGGCACAGGCTGTTTTATATTGAGTGGGCAGATTGTCTTGAATCAGAGTGGGGCAGGTTGGAGTCGAGCAGGTTGCTTTGGATTTCAATAGGGTGGATTCTGGTGGATTAGATTGGAGCAGGTAGATTGGGGTGGCGTAGGGAGGATTGGTTTGAGGTGAGATGGATTGGATTGCAATGGGGTCGTTTGGATTGGGCTGTATTGGGGTTGATTAGATTGGCGTTGGGTGGATTGGATTGGAGTGGGGTGGATTGTGGTGTATTGGAGTGGAGTGAATTTGGATGGAGTACAGTGAATTAGACTGAGGTGAGGTTGATTGGACTTGATGGGAGTACGGTGGCTTGGAGTTGGGTGGGTTGAAGTTGGGCAGATTGCTGTGGGGCAGATTGGAGTGGGGCAGACTGGAGAGGGGAATACGGTTTTGGATAGGAGTGGGGCAGATTGAAGAGGTGCTGATTGGAGTGGGGCAGATAGTTGTGGATTGGATTAGGGCAGAATGGAGTGGGGCAGATTATTTTTGATTGGAGTGGGGCAGACTGGAGTTGGGGATAACGTTTTGGATAGGAGTGAGGCAGATCTGAGTGGGACTGATCGGAGTGAGGCAGATTGTTTTGGAGTAGATTGGGTCAGATTGGTGTGGGATGGAATGGAGTGGGGCAGATTGTTTTAGACTGGAGACGGGCAGATTGGAGTGTGGCAGATTGTTTTGGATTGGAGTGGGGCAGATGTTATTTGGATTTGAGTGGGACAGATTGTTTGGAATGGAGTGGGCAGATTGCAGTGGGTTGGATTGGAGTGGGGCATATTGTTTTTGATTGGCATGGGGTAGATTGGAGTGTGGAAGATTGTTTTGGATTGGAATGGGGCAGGTTGATTTTGATTGGAGTGGGGCAGATTGTTTTGGATTGGAGTGGGGCAGATTGGAATGGGACTGATTGGAGTGAGGCAGATTGTTTTGGAGTGAAGTGGAATGGGGCGGATTGGAGTGGGATGGATTGGAGTGGGGCAGATTGTTTTAGACTGGATTGACGCAGATTGGGGTACGGCAGATTGGAATGTGGCAGATTGTTTTGGATTGGAGTGGGGCATATTGTTTTTGATTGGCATGGGGTAGATTGGAGTGTGGGAGACTATTCTTGATTAGAGTGGGGAAGATTGTTTTGTATTGGAATTTGGCAGGTTGATTTTGATTGGAGTGGGGCAGATTGTTTTGGATTGGAGTGGGTCAGATTGGAATGGGACTGATCGGAGTGAGGCAGATTGTTTTGGAGTGGAGTGGAATGGAATGGGGCGGATTGGAGTGGGAAGGATTGGAGTGGGGCGGATTGTTTTAGACTGGATTGGGGCAGATTGGGGTACGGCAGATTGGAGTGTAGCAGATTGTTTTGGATTGGATTGACGCAGATTGTTTTGGATTGGAGTGGGGTAGATTGGAGTGTGGCAGACTGTTCTTGATTAGAGTGGGGCAGATTGTTTTAGATTGGAGTGGGGCAGATTGTACTGGGGTGGGTTGGGATGAGTGGAGTGTGGTAGACTGGGATGAAGTGAGTGGTTTGGACTTGTGTGGTTTGGATTTGAGTGGGGTGGTTTGGATTGGTCCTCAGTGGATTGGATTGAGTGGGTGGATTGGTGTTGGGGAGATGAAGTGGATTGGAGTGGGGTAGAGCATTAAAGCATAATGTTAGAAATGACACTTAAGAAAGAAACAATGTCGCTTTGCAGTACTTAGAACAAGATAGTCATCATCTTTTGAGAACAGTGCCCACAAGCAAATACAAAATAAAACATGAGTGCAAAGTAAGAAAAGAAGACTTGACAAACTAAAAGGAAAGAGATAACTATAGAAAATAAAACTTTACTATTTTGTTTGTCTTGCTGGGCACCTTTTTGCCAGTCACAAGCCTTCTATTTGCAGTGCACTAGAAATTAGAAAGAACAAAATAGTACCTCAATCTTGTCGGGAGCAGCGAACCGGCACTGATTAAGCTGAATTAATTGCAAAGAGTGCCATGCAAGCCAACAAATCATATGCAACAGGTGGGCTCTAAGCCCTTTTATGTTTACAACAGTGCCTCGCAAGTGAGACGCATGCCCTAGTGCATGATATGTAGGCTCGACCATAAATATAAAGGGGCCTTAGAGTGTGGTCATCACCACTCTCATTTCCTTGCCTCTCATTGGTCAGCGCCTGCTGGTTTTGCTTTCTTCTTCTTATGTTTTCCCCTTCGACAGAGCATGGGCCAAATACTAGTTATTTTATTAGTTCCCTTCTGCTGCTCCCACTAGCATTCAGGTACTTTTTAGTGTTTTTTGTGAAATCTATTGTTAATATATATTTTAAGAGGGGCTTACATCCCAACCCCTTTGTTTTTCATAGGCATCTGTGCTTGCCACTTACATTTCCTCTGTTTCTATTGGCTGTAGCTTATTTCCTGCATTTATCAATGCTTGTCTCCCTTGGTGTTTCTCTGATGAGTGTCCCATGGCCCAAGTACTCATTCTCATTCGCTGTGGTGGGTAGAACTTCTTTTATTAGGTAAAGACTGCACAGTGTTTACTATTTACCTTTACTTATCTTCCCCTGACTGCAAGCATTTAAAGCGTGCTTGTTAAGAATTCTTCTTTTTTTTTTAAATCTGTTTATTCGTTTTTTAACAACGCTCACATTTCACTGAGTATATCTCCGCATTATTACGACATTTTATCATTGCATTTAACATATCATTGTGATTCACTTATTGTGTCAGTGGACCGTTCAATGTGTAATCTGCTGACAAATAAAGCAGCGAAGTGTAAAAGAAAAGAGAAAAAGAAAGAAATAAAACAATCAAGAGAAAACCCACTGTGGAACTTAATAACAGATAACGCCATGCATTAGTGTTCTTGTTTATGTGTGATACCTATTTATATTCAGTATTATGTGGGGAAATAATCCGATGGAGGAGGGGCATATCGAGTGGGGGGTAGTGGGCGTGTAGTCCAGGGTCAGTTGTGGGTATGAGTCTATTATTTGCATGTTGACTATTCCTCGCAGGTAAGTGGTATTTGGGCCTGCTTGTTTCTAGATTGGACGAATATCCAGTTCAAGGGGGTCGGATATCGTCTTTTTGTTCCAGCTGTTCTATGATATAGTCCCATATTTCTGCCCCTTTGATTTCCACCCGCTGTCACTTAGTGTCTGTAGCACTTGTGTTTCAGCTTTAGACCAGTGTAGCATCTTGTTAAGAATTCTTCTTGTGGCAGTATGCATTTACAGTGCTTGTTGGATGCATGTTGTTGCTTTATCACCTTGTGTCAGCGTGCATTATAATCTTCCTTAACAGCTGTGTGATTTTGGGGGATTTTCTAAAGCATTTTCAATAATTTTTATGTTCTATCTCTCACGCCTTGTTATTTACAACAAGCACTTCTTAGGAGTGCCTGCACCTTTAAATCTTGGTTAAAAAGTTTTGTCTTTCCCCTGTTCCAGTCTCTCCCATCTGCATGGAGAAGCCAGGGCTCCCAGAGAGAGGCCGTCTTCTTCTCCTACCCTGCTCTTGAAGAGTCCAGGGGTGCATGGCTGTTTACTTTACAGTGCAGCAGGGCTGCCAACTCCATTTGTGAAAATTTGCTGTTGCTGTGTTTTGCCTCTCTTCCATTTGCTTCAGTGGAGACTGAAGCATCCTCCCTCCTGTGGTCTCGATTGTTTCCACCAGATCTCTTGTTAAGAGAAATTTCCAGAAGGGTTGTGACCGTGTCAAAAACCCAATAAACTATAAACTGTCAATCCATTTGGAAAGCCACCTTTGCCGCAGATCGGAGTATGTTGTTAATTATGCCTGCCATTTTTGGATCGCAGTTCCAAAATATGGACTAACTGGCTGTGGGACTGAATATGTATTTTTGTGTCTACACATGAGATTTGCACGTTGCTGCATTTTGGAAAAAAATGAAATTCAAAGCCTAGCGCTTGGCTCATTAGTACGTTTACACAGGTTTCCCATTGTGCCTATTTGGTCCATTCTGCTCCCTATTATTTCTAGAGACTTTATCAAGTCAGCGGGCTTGGCCAACACACAAGAAAATACAAGGTCAATAATGGGAGGCTATCCTGGTGTCAGATTCTTGGTATCGATTTCCTCAGGAGCAGAAGGTAGTCCTCAGTCTACCACTATCAGCGACAAATAGTATCTGTTTTTAACAACAGCAGAGGAAAAAGGGGAAGTGGGAAAAAACAGAGAGACTCCTCAAAGACAGTCACTGCTACTCTCAATAATCAATCTTCCTTTCTTTGGGGGAATCATGCAGGAGTACTTGTGATACATCCAACAATAGTTAATAGGGACACACACAGTTATATTACCTTAAAATTAACTACAGCACTTTGTATTCATTAATGGTTTTACAATTACATGAATCTTATTTGAGGAATTGCTTCTCTCTTTTTGGGTTAGACAGCCCGTGGTACAATAATATTCCCTCAAAGGATTAAGGCTACGTTCATTGAATATCTCCAAAGTGTATCTAATTGATATATCAGGTTTGTGATATAAATTTGTTTTCTTCTTAGTTGTGCTCTGTATAGTCTTTTAAATATTGTGAGTGCAGTTGATATATATACATATATATATATATAGTATTTTGTTTTGCTTTTAGAAGAACTGTTTCCTTTTGTTTTGGTATTTTCCTAATCAACTGATGGAATGACTTTATTTTTTTTTACAATGTATGTTGAAAGTTCATTGAATGAGACACTAATCTTTTGTTGTGTTATTTTATGTAGAATTCTCATTCAATACTGTAGTACATTTTGCCTAAGACTCTGCTGCGGAGCACAAGCATGATATGGAAACACTACTCTCGGCTCTTGCTCTAAATAACTGAAGACACTTCTTTCGAAAGGTCAATACATTTTACACTATTCAATTTTCTATGTTTATGCTTAGCAACAGAAGGCTACTCACGACTCCTCAATTTAAGCAGAACCCAATTCACTGCTCTTCATCATTTGGGAGACCTTTGAATATGGGCAGGAGTTAAACTGAAGACACTTCTCTGTTTAAAAATATTCACCACAGGAGAATGTGCACATGGAAGACTCTCTACTTTTGTCACAGTATTCATGGGCATTAAAGAGACATGACCGTTCTGTTCAGGAACTTTAGTTGAAGTGCGCCCGCCTAGTCCTTGTGCGCACCATGGCTCAAATTCCTTCCCACAGTTAGACCGCTTGTGTGCTTCCCTGTAAACCACAGCAGCCATCTTCAAATTCTCACGATGTTAAGCCTGCAGAACCTTCAAGAAAATGCAATATAGCAGCTTCCTACATGTGCAGTGTTTCTTCCAACTTGGATACTGTCTATAAAAAAGGTATTTGGCCTTTTTCTGCTTCTTTGCCAGACTTAATACATTACAGAGAAATGATCTCTTGTCAACCGACATTAATAAAGAGGATTCGTGAAGCTGCTGCACAGACAGAATGGCACCATCTGCTATTCAATCAATCAATCAGAGAATTTGTATAGCGCACTGCTCACCCGTGAGGGGCTCAAGGTACTCGGGAGGGGTGTGGCTGCTACTGCTCTAACAGCCATGTCTTGAGATGTCTCCTGAAGGTAACTAGGTCCTTAGTCTGACGCAGGTGGGTGGGAAGAGTGTTCCACGTTTTGGCAGCGAGGTGGGAGAACAATCTGCTTCCGGCGGTTGTTCTGCGGATGCGTGGGACGGTGGCGAGGGCAAGGTCGGTGGAGCGAAGCTGTCGGGTCGGGGTGTAGAAGGAGAGCTGTCTGTTGAGGTATTCTGGTCTGGTGTTGTGCTGTGCCTTGTGAGCGTGGGTGAGGGGTTTGAACGTGATTCGTTTGTTGATGGGGAGCCAGTGTAGGTCTCTCAGGTGGGCTGTGATGTGGCAGTGGCGGGGAATGTCCACGATGAGGCCTGCAGAGGCGTTCTGAATGTGTTGCAGTCTTTTCTGGAGTTTGGCCGTGGTTCCTGTGTAGAGGGCATTGCTGTGGTCCAGCTTGCTGCTCACGAGGGCTTGGGTGGCCGTTCTTCTGGTTTCCGTGGGGATCCATTTGTAGATCTTCCAAAGCATGCAGAGGGTGTTGAAGCAGGAGGAGGTGATGGTGTTGACGTGCTGGGTCATTGATAGTGAAGAATCCAGGATGAATCTCAGGTTGCGTGCGTGGTCAGTGGGTGTCGTTCCAAGCGGAGGGGATGGAGCCGAAGAAGAGGACCTCAGTCTTGTCAGGATTCCGTATCAGGCAGCTGGATGAAGAACAGCTGCCTGAAACTGAATTCCGACATTGAACTTAATCTGAACATGATAAGTATTTCAATTTGATTGCTCCCAAAATTCTTCATGAGTTGAAAAATGTTGGATCATCTCACTGAGGACAAATTGTCAATGCTGTAAAATTAATCTGAAAAAAAAATCTGATCATGACCTGTGATTGTATCTGAGAGCAATAAGATGTGTTTGGCACTACTGAATTAGAGCAGGGAATTTTTACACTACCCTCCTGCCAGGCGAAAAAAGAGACAAGTCTTCTTAGCTTTCCCTCAAGCCCATTTGGCAAGAAAACAGAATAATATTGCTATTTCTGTTGTATAATCTAATATGCAATACTCCATCCTCCTTTTGACATGAGGTACACCTGCTAAAAAATTTAAATTAGGTAAATGCAAGGCACTGCATCTGTTTTTGAACATGTGAGTGCAAGTAAATAATACGCATCACACCGCCTCATTTTCCATTGTAATTGGTCCTTGTGGGGTAGGCTGGTGGCAGTGTTTGAATTTGTGACTATTATGAACCTTAGGCTCGGCTGTAGAATTTGTTTGTAAAATATTGCACAAATAGACAGAGACCCCAGGGAGATCCCAAATAGCCAAGTACCAGCCAGGATGGTCCAGCAAAATACCAGGAGAAGGAGAAGAGGAAGCTGAAGTGTTGCTTTAGTGAGGAGAAGAATGACATCTTGGTCAGAGGGGTGATGGATCACCAACACCAGCTCTTCATCACCTCCAAACTGCCAATAGGTAGGAGAGAGGGTATATGCAGGCAATAGTAGATAAAGTCTACAGCTTGGCAGAGGTGAAGAGGACTGTCACTGATTGCATGAAGCGCTGGCACAATTGCAAGTGCAGAACCAATGAGAAACTTGACAGGACCTGAAAGGAAGCACTGCATACTGGAGGTGGAAGAGCTGCACCCCATGATGACCTAGATGACCTGGAGGAGATGGTAGCAATGAACATCCTGCAGAAGCTGGTCACTGGAATCACAGGACAGCGCAGACTACCAAGAACTACCACAAATGCAGAGTAAGTTGCAGAGGGGGACTATGTGGAATCTCACAAATGGCAGAAGTGGGAGGCACATAGGAAACATTGAATGCATGCAAAAGGGTTGCATCGGGACACATAGGGCCAGAATCAAAAGGTCCCATCGCCAACCGAGCCTCACTTTTATGTCAGAGTGCACAGCGTCTGGTGGTGCTATGCAGTTTGACATATGCACAATGTGGTCTTAAGACACTTACTGTGGCTTAACACCACCTTGTAAATATGGCCCCTACGTTTGCAGCACTTTGCCTGGAAAGGGCGTGCAATCAGTGTGGCTGTGCCACAACAACACCCATTGCATATTGTCGTTGCCCCAGATCAACATGTTCATGAGAGACTGTGACTGAAATCAACACCACCCCATGGGTGGTGTCAGGATGGCACAACAAGGCAAAATGCTTTACATCCTCCTTGTGTCATTGCCCTTCTCATGTGTGCTGCATCATGCAGCACACATAGAAATGCTACCTAGCCATAATAGATTGCTTATGTGCAGGAAGGAAAGCCTTCCTGCACATAAACAATCTAACCCCTCAACGCAGGCACCCTTACACTATGGTGCAAGGATGCCTGCGTTGGTGCAGAGAGCTCAAATCTGGGCAGGCACTGGGGGAAATGCAGGGGTGTGCCGCATTCCAGAAAATATGGCACAACCCTGCATTTCAAAAGTGGCACAGCACAGTGCAGCTATTTTTGCCGCTGTACTGAGCTGCGCCACGTAAGAAAAATTAGGGCCTCAGTGTGGAACATGTGGTATGCAACCCGCAAAGGGTGGCCCAACAACACTTCTCACACACCTCCATGCACCATTTGGGAATGGGCACATTTAACTCATACAACATATGGGGCATGTCTGTGATCATCATTTGTGCTACTGTACAAGTAGCTTCAATTTCACCATGTAATAAGTTTGTCTGTGTTGTGTGAATGGTTCATGTTGTGCATAAAGGGACATCTTCATGCTTAAGAACAGGCATAAATGGCATCAATGTTGCACTACAGGCACAATGTCACTAGCCTGTAATGCAACAGTACCATCATACAAATAGTTGCCAATGTGGATCTAAGCTGCTCATTCCCCTTGTGCTACATTAACAAACTCTCAAAATGCATGTATTGATCCACATTGTACATCCTTACACCAACATATGCATGTGGCAGATATGCTGTATCCAAGGAAATGTCCCTAATGTAGGGAGGGACAAACTAATGGGGATGACAATCCATTATGGTTGAACTGTGCTATCCAATTAGCACATGTCGGGGGCCTGCTAAAGGCAAATGACAAAGTAACACAAGCATTGTAAGCAATGGACCTCCCTGTGCTTTGCTGCACTAGTGCCATCATTGATGTGGAAGGAACAACATTCACATGTAAAACCACCTGGTAGCACCAGTTTGTGCCACTTGGACAGTATCTCCTTAGTTCTGTGCTTAAGATCATGCCAGTGTTGTGACAGCTGGGAACGTGCTCTCCTCACTCAACCACTGTTGACTTAACTGCAATAGACTGTCATTATGTCAATTCCTACTTATTGTCAATCTGGACACCTCCTCATTAATGCACGCTTCTCCCACTCATGTCTCATGACATGTTCCTCACCCTGGGACTCTGAAAGTACAGCAAATGACTCCGGATCTCTTATGGGGTCTGTGAACTGCGCATTGTATTGCATTTGAAAATACACTTGCACATGTAAATAAATCTCCATATTCACATGTATCATGTGATCTTCTACTGTGATCCATCAACTCATCTAAATGTGTGCATTGAGTGAAGCTATGTCAATGAGAGCAGAACCTAATTGCATGCAATGTGGCTTACTGTCACACACAAAGCCATACACTGGGACTCTAAAATGAAAAAGGTGATTGATGGTGTTGTGGGCTACAACCATCTTACATAGCCTTAAAAGTATGTATTGAACATATATCCATGCAAGTTGACATGTGGCATGTATGGGTCAAAACCAAGTGTCTGGGATTTTCCCTGATGAGGGCACCAGTACAACTAATATGTGTGGAACAGAAGAGGCAGACCTCAGCGATGACTTACCTGTAAAAGATTTCGTATACACACACAGTGTAATTGTCAGGAACTGGGGATGACAAATGTTTTGAGTAGCTGATGTCATTTTGCAGCCAATCTGACAGCTTCTTGGCTTGGTCATAGGGGATACACATGGTCATACATGTAAATCAATAGAGAAATCATACTCTAATGCATTCCTCTAAATTGTCCAGTGCACACATGAGAAAACCCAGACATTCAGTCAACAAGGACACCTAAATGTCTACAACTAACAGGACTTATTGGAACTTAAAAACATCACCTTACTAAAACCTAACCTGTACACTCTCCTGCACTAAACTAACCTATACTAACTTATCTAAACTTACCTCTACAGCCATCTATCCTAATCTAAACTTATCTTATACATTTAACGCCACACACTAAACATTGTCCACAAGCCCCTTTAAGAGACAAAATACGAGTAGGCTACACATATACTAACTTAACCTAGTTACAGATATACTAGCTACACATATACTAACTTAACCTATATCCTAAACAAATATATATTTTTGTAAAAATTTTTATGGATTGTTTGTTGTTTTTTTTCTTCATTTTTTTAATATAGAGCTCAAGCTCCACACATAACACCCTACCCAACCCCGCCAAACAAAAAAAATAATGAAAACCCACCCTCTCCAACTTTACTTACCCTATCCTACAACTAACCTACTCTATGTTACCTAACCTATCACTACCCACCTAAAGCCCACTAAAACTATTACAGAATACAACCGGGGAAGGGAGGAACGGGAGGCTGTACATCTACATGATTACAGCTTCTTCAGCTTCTTTTTGCAATATTTCAACAACTTGAAATTGCAAGCATCGTCCTGCTCAAGTTTATCCAACCTTGCCATAATGGCTGCCATGTCCTTTCTTATGTCTGCCTCAAAGTTTTGAGGATGTGGCTGCTGCAGGTGGCTATTGCGGTGGCTGTGTTGCCACAGGTACTGTCGATGTGGAGGAGATTGGACCAGCTGAAGCACCACTGACTTCTGATGTTGTGCCCGATGTGCTCTGCGCTGTTGCAGCCTATTTAGGAGGTCCCTCATGGGGGAAGGCAAGCCACGCCCGATGATTTTTACTGCCAATATCGCCTGCCTCTTACCTCCATGATGTGGCAGAAATGCTCTGCCCTCTTTTCAAAAGCATGCTTCTGTGCAGTGGTCACAGTGGCAGCTAAAACATGAGGAGAACATGCCATCAAATACTGCATTGGGTAGAGGTATAACAAACACGCAATGTACACAGCATCCTCAGACATTCTGTTCACCAGACATTCCACAACAATGTCAATTACCAGTTCAAGACTAAACTTCCTGCCAGCTGTCTATGGTGTCATGTTCATGTCACTAGGTTAACAGCTATCCATTGTTGACCATTAGGGAGCCGAGGTAAGTGGATTAGTGCCTCTTTGCACCACATTTGTGTCATCATACTTGTGAGGATCAAGTGGCCCAACAAGTCCCAAATCCCTGTGCCATAGTCACTAAGAGGTGCACTGCATGCATTCTACCACTTTGACACCCCTTGCACTACATTAAGGGGGTCATTCCGACCCTGGCTGTCCAGGGCCGGGGACGGAGGAAGCACCGGCAACAGGCTGGCGGTACTTCAGGGGCAATTCTGACCGCGGCTGTAAAGCCGCAGTCAGAAAAGGGAAACCGGCGGTTTTCCCGCCGGTTTTCCCCTGCCCCAGGGAATCCTCCACAGCGGCGCTGCAAGCAGCGCCGCCATGGGGATTCCGACCCCCTTCCCGCCAGCCTGTTCCTGGCGGTTTACACCGCCAGGAAGAGGCTGGCGGGAACGGGTATCGTGGGGCCCCCTAACAGGGCCCCATTAAGATTTTCAGTGTCTGCAAAGCAGACACTGAAAATCGCGACGGGTGCCACTGCACCCGTCGCACACCAGCAACTCCGCAGGCTCCATTCGGAGCCATCTTCATCGTTGCTGGGGCTTTCCCGCTGGGTGGGCGGCCTTTTGGCGGTCGCCCGCCTGCCCGGCGGGAAAGTCAAAATGACCGCTGCGGTCATTTGACCGCGGTGCGGTCTTTTGACGGTCTCCGCCCGGCGGGCGGCGCCCGCCGGGGTCGGAATGACCCCCCTAAGTCTTGGCCAGGAATCATGGATGCAAGATGGGGTTCACCCAGCAGGGGGGCAGGAAAAATAGTACTGGATATTCTAAGGAATGCCACTGCATCAATTATGTTTCCTTTGGTTAATACCTGCTCAGAGCAGGCATTACAAGGGAACACACCATTGCTTACAGTGGGCCCCTATGTACAGTTCAGGCTTAGTGCCCATATCATTTGCACTCAGCCTGAACAGTACATCTATATCGTCTACAGATTTTGTACCTATTGGCCCCTAACCTGTGGCATGGTCTGCAAAATGTCTTATGTGGTGCACACATGGTGGCTGTATGGGTGCCTTAAGGGGCACAGGAAGAGTGGCACTGCACTGGGTGCAGTGACAGTATTCCTTCTTATTGAACTACCTGTGCACATGCATGTTTTACATCTCCTAAGTACCAGGTATAAACTCAGCATCCACATTCTATACACACGTAATGGGACCAGGTTCACTCACAAATATCATGATGGGTGGATCATGCTAGTTAATCTGCACACATCTAGTTTGCTGCAATCCGTAGACATGTCCCTCATCTGGAGGAGAGTTGAAATCTCATTGTGTACTCAACTGACTGTTGCCCAGCACAAAAAGGCACTGTGCACAGACGCTGCCTCAATTAATTTCTGAAGAGTAGTGAGGCACCAGTGGTACAAGTGTCTCCTTCATAAACCCTCTAGAGACTTTAACACATGTACATCATTTGTACCATGTCCTGAGTAACTTAAATCAATGTGTGGCACACAGTGCTGCAAAATGTGCTGTGACACATATGTTAGCAACAGGCCTGCTAATCTGGTAAACCCCACTTCTGACACATATCTTGACTGACATCACAGTGTATGTGGGCATGCTTTCCTTTTCCTAACACCCACAATTCCATAGCAGCACAGACTGGCACTTGTGAAACAATCAACTTAATCTACATCCTCAACATTACATCAGACATGATGTCAATGCCCTACCCAGCTCCACATACCCTCTCACAATCACAGGCAAAAAGACTGTAAAGTAAAAGTGAAATCACTGTACCATGTTTGCAGCAAGGAAGTCTTGTTTCATCACTTCCTGGGCATGAGAGTCACGTTTTCTGATATGCGTCGATTTTTTTGATGCATGATGATGATGTGTGGTATTTTTCCCATGAAGGCTGACAAGGCCTGTCGACTTGCGATTGACGCGCAGGGGCCAGATGTCATTTTATTGGTTAGTGCAGTATAGAGTATTGCTGTTTGTGTGGAAAAAAATTGATACAGGAAAGCGTGTTTTTTTCCTATTAAGGCTGACAGGGCCTGTTGACTTACGATTGGCGCGCAGGGGCCAGGTGTCATTTTATTGATTAGCGATATATGGAGAATTGCTGTTTGTGTCAAAAAATGTGACGCATAATGGGATTTTGCTGAAAAGGCTTATACCCAGTGCACCCAGATTCACATACTTTGATACAGGGGCTATGTATGTTTGTAGTCAGTATGGTATGGCTACGTGTGGGTACATATGCATTCATCCAAGTACCGGTAACATCAGAATGTGCTACCATATGTTTGTATGTGTGTGTAATGCATGCGATGACTAATACGTTCACATACATGCATGTGTTGGTATACTTTTTCCAAATACATGTTGTCACAAGTGTACTGGAAGTGTACATATGTGATGTAACACATAATTGTGGGTCTACCACATTGTCACGTCTGATTTCCAAATGTACGTTTGACAACACCACTTTAGATATGATGGGCTATGTCCAATACATGTTCATGCATGTGATACCCTTGACAAATCGTACTCAAAGGATACAGTGGACTACTGCTGGGTTGATTCCACATAACCCATGGCAATGTGACTGCATGTGTGTCCACTCTGTGGTGTGTTGTATGGCTCAGGGTTCATGATGCTATGCTACCCATGTAACATATGGTTCCCCATGCATATATGATGCAGGAGTTGGTGTACTGACACATCTCAATGAAAGGCAGTATGTGATGTGTGTGTGTAAAGATATGTGTAGTGTAATATGTGTAATGAATGCCAAAGCAGTGTGTTCATGGGATATGAAACCTACCAAATCTATCCTCCAGCATGGACCTATGTTGGCATTTGTTTCATGGCTGTGTATTCATTTCAGTGCCACCTATGTTTCCCTATATGGGGAGCTATCTGAAGGTCATATAAGTTTATGTATGATCATGGGAAACATATACATTTTCATTAGTGGTAAGTTGACTTTTGTGCATACTCCAGCACACGATACCAGGCCTGTACCACTGAAGTGGTGCATGTGTGGAAATAATTCAGACATACATGTGAAAGGCACAAACTTGGTACATATAATTGACAGTAACACGTTTGTTGTGACTGTTACATACAATGGCATACAACTGTATAGGAGGGTTGCTGTCAGGCAGTGATGGCACCCTAGTGATCATTGCTCCTTTGGCACTTTGTGCGCCCACACATACCCATGGACGCATGTAATGACGCAGGTTGACGGTGCTCCACTCAACTCAGTACACTGTGCACAAGCATCAGGCCCCTGACTGTGTCAAGAGTCAATGTAGCCTCAGCAGGGGATTTAGGGGGTGCATGGCAGGGATCTTCCTTCATCGTGATAGCGCTTCAGCTCCGCATTGCACAGTCCCCTGCAGGCAGACACATGCACAAATGTGATCCCATGGCCTGGCATGTTTTGTTTCCTTTGGGGTACTTGATGTGAGGCTGTCCCTGTTCATGGAGGATGTCTCATCATTTTGCATGGTTTGACACAAATGGTTATACATTGTTTGTATTTTAGAATATGAAGCTTGGTTAGGGTATGTATCTCTAGTGTAACTGGCTAATGTCTCTTCCTACCCAGAGGACAGATTATATCATCTGTTACTGCTTTCTGTCACAATAGTATGCGATGGGAAACTACATTGTTGTTGTTGAAAACATGAATGAGATATGTACTGACCTAGACATCCTCTGTGTATATATTTCTGGTGTTCACATGGTAACATTGTAGTGCTGCACAGTCAGTATTGGTCTATGTGTATACCTTCTCCAACATTAATGGCATATCTTGTTTGGAATTGATTTGGTCCTACATTGCTTGCATTCTTTAGGCTGCTTACCCTTTGTACACATCTTTAGTGCAACATTGTCTGGTCATACATGGACAGGATGCTACGTGAGATTTCTGTACTATGAAGATGTACACTTCTTGTTCTACTGGCAACTTGATGGTATCCCTCCCATTTCCAGTCTTTGCCAGATTACATGACTTCCACACACACATGACAGTATACCAGCCACAGCACTTGTGTGGTGTCCGAGTGACCTTCCCATGTTGTACCTGCAAGTGTCTGAGGGAGTCTCTCAGCTGTTCTTCTACATCCTTTGGTGTACATGGGCATGCACTCACATCTGCATTCCACAATCTATGTTACTTTCACCATGAGTGTATTTTGTTAGTGTGTGGAGTCATCTCAGCCATCATTATGTGATTTGCCACATGCAACACATCTGTCTTCTGCTTCACCCATACAATTTTGGATGAGTCTGTAAAATGTTTGGACATTGCTGGACTTACATGCACATCCCAAACCAGAGTGGCATTTGGGAGACCTAGACATTTTAGGGTTTTGGTCCCAATAGGTTACTTTCTCTTGGTCAGACATAAGAGTGTCAATGAGAGGTATGTTTTCATATGTACTGTGTGAAGGTATCATACAGACTGTTCTGGGTTACCTTGCAGACACAAACCAACCATTGTAGGTAATTGCTAACCCTTTCCTACCTAGGCCATACACCAGTACAGCAGTCTTCACATGTATTTCCAGATTAGCTGCAGGCATATGTCAAGAGAACTCAATTGTTTGACATGTGTCTAAGAATGTACATTGAAAGTGCTACAGACTCTGCCTACATTCTACCCACACATTCATGTGGTTCTGCATTCTACCACTTTATTGTTCATTCCTGGCAATGAGGCATATGTGTAAAGAGTAGATCTGAACCCAATGCTGCTCCACTTGTCTTGAGACCCTTAGCGCACTCCACAGCCAAAATTTGTGTGCTATAGTTAAGAGACAGCACACCATGTGGCAGGGTTGGGGCCAATAGCTCTCACTGTATGTAACGCCATTGATATATGGTGCAGGGTTCCGGTCAAACTTTTGGCCTTAACCCCGACCAGTACATGATGGTCCATTGATACCAATGGTGTTCCCCCTTGTCACACCTGCTCAGCGCTGATGTTACAGCTACCCAGTTTAGTTCCTTAGTTTCAAGTACACCATTTTGAAACAGCCCTGCCGCGTAGGTTCTGACTATGCTAATGAGGCTACTGGATTTGAGCGGCAGAATCGCATAGATTGTGGGGTACTAAGTAACATTCCACACCATGTGACACCTGTCGGTCTAATCCAGGTTTTCCGGCTAACTAGCAACGCCTCATCTCCACCCAAGAGCAGGGATGATGGTGGCAACTGTGCGCATGACAAGAAAGACTCCTCAGTGAAATCGTGGTCAATCAGATCTCATCCCTTTCTCTCAGTTACATTAGGCTCACTCATGCAAAGACAACAGAGGCAGCATATAGTTCAATAAGGGTTTATTGAAGTAACTGAATCTTAGATAAAATGTAATGTATTGCAATAACTAGGATGATAAAACACAATAAAAGCAAGAGGGTGACAAGGAGAGTGAAATGCAAAAACAGTGCTATTACTAGGTGTGATATATATATATATATATATCCTACCTACTCTATGTTTGAGCACAGCATAAGCCTAATCCACCCTTCAGGTTTCCCCCTGGGAAAACATCATCCCTCAGACCTGAGTAAGGAAGCCTGTAGTCAAGAAAGACATCGTCCCCACGTAGGCAAGGGGTTCGGCCGTCTAAGCAAGCAGCTGTAGCCAGGCAACCAGCAATCTGCATGCAGTCATGGTCATCTGGATGGAATCTCCCTCTAACATGTATGGGACAAAGGAGTGTTTTTATAATAAAACACTTGACATTCTTGGAATGGTCCCCATGTATGAGTGTGTATGTTTCTGTGGATGTTGGAGACACAGCGTACCACTTTTGAGGCAACCCTATCTGACTGTAGCTTCGAAGAAAGCACAAAGTGAAATGAATGTCCTACTGAGAATGTAATGCTTTCCTAGGCAAAAGAACAATTTTATAAAGAGAAATAAAACAACAACGCAAATGTGGCTATTGCTAGAAACATAAAGTGATACTGAATAAAATATAACTGGGCTAAAGTGCACAACAGCAGGCCTAGTTTGCTAAATAAGTGTGCCTAAATTATGACAAAAATAGCTATACAACAGCCCCTACCATATGTACGCCCCCTTGCACATATCTTGCCTGGCATAGGCATGATGTGGTGCAAGTGGTTGGAATTGGCGCAATGCATACATTACGTCACTTAGGCCCTCATTACAACCCTGGCGGTCAGTGATAAAGCGGCGGTGATACCGCCAACAGGCCGGCGGTAACAAAAATGAAATTATGACCACGGCGGAAACCGCCCACACAGACAGCCACTTTAACACACCGACAGCCAGGGCGGCAGCAACAAGCACCACAGTGGTAACCCCCACAGTGGTAACCCCCAACAGCCAGGCAGAAGAAAATGTACCGCCCACTGTATTAAGACAGGCCTAACCACCACATTTACTAATGACATCAAAAGCACGGCGGAAACAGAACACAGAAGTCAAAGGACTCACCTGCGGAGACTCAGGGAACAACCACGACGCCATGGAGCCCCAGCTGCACATATTTCCGATGCTTGTCTACCTTTTTCTGCATTATGAACATCAACGCCGGCGAAGACGATCAAGGTGAGTACTGCCGCCTAGCACAAGGGAGGGGGGAGGAAAAAGAGAGTGACACACACACACAACATGTAACACCCCCACCCCCAACACCAGACACACAACCAGATGCAGTAACATTACATATACACCCCGTACTCCTCAGGAATAATGCAAGGACAAAATGATTGTAATAAGATAAAATTGTATTAATACGTGCTTCAAAATCAAAAGGTATATACATATTTACAAATGGAGGGACACTGCCCAGTCCTCAATGTCCATGGGCCACAGGACCACAACACATAGGCCAAGGCTCCACCTCACTCCTGCAACAACACAGAGAGAACACTGCAGGGGCATCAGGTCGGTAATACACAGGCATCTCAGGGGGGCAGGGAATGGGGGGACACCTCAGACAGAAGATAGTACAACACCACTGGTCCTGGAGGGGGCTACATGCCTTGTGCGATGTGCTAGGGAGTGCAAAGCCACAGCCTCCCAAGTGGGTGGTTTGCCCACTGCTTGGTCCTGGGGAGTGCAAGGCCACAGTCTCTCTAGTGGGTGGTTTGCCCACTGCTTGGTCCTGGGGAGTGCAAGGCCACAGTCTCTCGAGTGGATGGCTTCTTCCACTGGTTCAGGAGGGGGCCTTGTGCCCAGTGTGCTTCATCCTGGCAAGGATGGGGTGAGTGGATGGCTTCTTCCACTGGTTCTGGAGGGGGCCTTTTGCCCTGTGATGCAGATCTTGGGGAGTGCAAGGTCACAGTCTCTCACCTGGGTGTCACACCTACAGGATTTGCAGGGTCCAGGATGCTCTACAGCCCATGGAGGCAGGACTACACACTGTTCGCTGGCGGTGACGGCTGCTCAGTGGTGGCAGTGGTGGGGCTGGTGTCGGGGCTAGCAGTGGTGGGGGGAGGCTCCAGCCATTCCCCTGCAGCCAGGGACGGCTGCCCACTGGGGCTGTTGCCGGCAGTGGTGCTGGTGGCAGTGCTGGTGGCGGGGCTGGCAGTGGTGGGGGAAGGGTCCATCCCATCCCTTTCAGCCGCGGATGGCTGAACCGCCATGGTTGGTGGTGGGGGCTCCAAATGAGTCCCAGCACCAGGCCTCCTGTCCTTCCAGCCTGCTGGTGCAAGCTCCTTGCCCTTCCCTTTGGCAGCTGGTGGTGCCTCCTTGCCCTTCCCTTTGGCAGCTGGGGGTGCCTCCTTGCCCTTCCCTTTGGCAGCTGGTGGTGCCTTCTTGCTCTTCCCTTTGGCAGCTGGGGGTGCCTCCTTGGCCTTCCTGGACGCACCTGGTCCAGGCACACTTTCAGTGCTGCTGCCTGGTTCCCTGGTTCCCTGGAGCCTCTCCCACCTGCAGTAGCTGTCGACACTAATGTATCCGTGGGCTGGGTGGCTGAGGTGCTCACTTGGGTTCTGACCACCCCGGCCCAAAGTGAAGGACGTTGGGAAGGGGTAGGGAAGAGGTTAACGGTGGAGAGGAAAAGCTTCTTAGGGACGTTGGAGCGGGAAGAGGATGAAGGTTTGGGAGTGGAGGAAGAGGAAGTGGTTGTAGGGGACGTCTGTCTGCTGTGTTTGGGTGCAGGTGCATGGGCTGGAAGCTGTTGTGAGGTAGATGGCTGTTGGGTGTCTGAGTGCTTGTGTTTGTGTACTTTGGGAGGAGGGGGCACAGACAGTGGGAGAGGACACAGGGGACGTGTGCATTAATGTGGGGGTGGTGACTGCCAGTGAGGGGTGTGTAGTGATAGGCTTGATGGTGATGGAGGTAGTGGATGAGGATGTAGTGCATGCAGGTGTGAGAGGAGACGCTACTGGGAGGGAGGTGGAGTAGGAGGAGGAGGGGGACACAGTGGAGGCAGTGGTTGTTGGTATGGCTGCATCTGGATGGTGTCTGTGTGAGTGAGTGCCTGTGGGATGATATGTGGTGCTTGTGTTTGCCTGAGAAACTCCTGTGTGTTGTCTTGTGTGCATGCTCGTCTGCCTGTGTGCTTGGGATAGGTTGGGTTTGAGGGGAATGGGACTGGGCAGAGGAAGTTGAAGGGGGAGGGTGGAAACAGGGACAATGGCTGCCATCAGAGAGGAGGCCAGAGCCTGGATTGATCTCTGTTGGGCCGCCATGCCAGAGTGAATGCTTTCCAGGAATGCATTTGTTTGTTGCAAATAGGCTGCCAGCCCTGGATGGCATTCACTATGGTTGACTGCCCAACAGAGATGGATCGCAGGAGTTCAATAGCCTCCTCACTCAGGGCAGCAGGGCTAACTGGGGCAGGGTCTGAGGTGCCTGGGACGAAGGAGATGCCCACCCTCCTGGGTGAACGGGCACGGGAAACACGCTGAGGGGCTGCTGGGAGGGCGGTGCTGGTACAGGCGGTGGCGGTTGTACCTGTAGTTGGGGTGGCCACAGAGGTGTCCGCCACCACCAGGGAGCTTCCATCAGAGGAGATATATCTGTCAGAACTGCCCCCTCCTGTCTCCGCCGTGGTGCACCCCTCACCCTCCGTCCCACTGGTGCCCTCACCGTCGGTGGATTCGTCCTCATGGGCCATGTGGGATGCAGCTTCCTCCGTCGCCGGTGCCTCTGCTCCTCCGCCAGATGATGCCAATGCACATAAGGACAGGGTGACAAAACAAAAAAGTGGGGAAGAGACAAAGGATACATTTGGTCAGTGGCTGCTCCAACACCACCGTTGGCGTACACGACACACACACACACACAGGGAACAGCCCTACGCACTAGGCAATGCACTAATAGTCACAATGCTAATCACCAGGCCATGGACAGGAATATTTAACACCAATAGCAGCATACCTGAGACCCACATACCCCAGTAGTGGATGCCTACTAGCTTGGTATGAGGTGGTGTACATCAGACTCTGCCCAACATGGGACCTACCCTGCAATGCCCGGCCTGGACTTGGGGCACCCGGAGACCATCCCACCAAACGCAAGTAGTATATTGGGAACCTGTACTCACCCCCTTGTGGCTGCTGTGATGCTTCGGATAGGCCACCGCCAGTATGCGGGCCATCAGGGGGGTCAGGGTTCTACGGGCACCCCTTCCTCCTTGCGAGGCCATCCCCAGCTGGGCCTCTGCCATCTTCCTTGCCCAGCATCTCATGTCCTCCCACCATTTGCGACACGGGGTACTCCGCCTGCCGTATACCCCCAGGGTCCGCACATCATTGGCGAGGGCACACCATATACCCTTTTTCTGATGGGCGCTGACTTGCAGAAAAATACACATAGAAAAAGATATCAGTCAGACAGCCCCCTAGATTGCAACCGTTGCAGATGAATAGGAGATGGAAGCATCCCCCATGTACAGACCCCTGGTGGACTTGGCAACAATGGAGGACAGGCACATTATCCTCACCTACAGACTTGATAGGGCCACAATCACCGAGCTGTGTACCCAACTGGAGCCTGATCTGATATCTGATATCCGTCACCCCACCGGGATCTCCTCTCCTGTGCAAGTTCTAGCTGTGCTCCATTTCTTGGCAACTGGCTCCTTCCAAGTGACAGTGGGCTTGGCAGCAAGAATGTCACTGCCAATGTTCTCAATATGGCTGACCAGAGTGTTGTCTGCCCTGATTAAGCACATGCGCAGCTACATCGTTTTCCCCTAGGTGGAAGATTTGGCCACAGTGAAAGCTGACTTCTATGCAATGGGACATATCCCCAACATTATTGGGGCTATTGGTGGTATACATATTAAATGTATCCCTCTCCCCGGTGAAATGAACAGGTGTTCAGAAATCAAAAGAGCTTTCACTCCATGAATGTGCAGATAGTGTGTCTGGCGGACCAGTACATCTCCCATGTCAATGCAAAGTATCCTGGGTCTGTGCATGATGCCTTTATCCTGTGGAATAGCAGCATCCCAAATGGGATGGCTCAACTCCAGAGGCACCGGGTGTGGCTAATAGGTGAGCCCTGGTTCCCACCCAGTGGATGTTAGTGTATGGGTATAGTGTTGGCCATAAGGGTTAGTGTGTGTCTAACAGGTGTCCCTCAATATTTGCAGGAGACTCTGGTTACCCCAACCTCTCATGGCTACTGACCCCAGTGAGGAATGCCAGGACAAGGGCAGAGGAACGTTACAATCAGGCACATGGGCGAACAAGAAGGATTATTGAGACGACCTTTGGACTCCTGAAGGCCAGGTTTTTGTTGCCTCCATCTAACTGGTGGATCCCTGTACTACTCACCCAAGAAGGTCTGCCAGATAATCGTGGCATGCTGCATGTTGCATAACCTTGCCTTGAGACGCCAGGTGCCTTTTCTGCAGGAGGATGAGGCTGGAGATGGGCGTGTGGCAGCAGTGGACACTGTGGACAGTGAATATGAGGAGGCAGAGGATGAGGACAACAGAACAGCAATAATACGACAGTAGTTCCAGTGACACACAGGTAAGACACTGTAACTTCACTTTACATTGACAGTTTTGTGTTGGACATTATACAGGGCAGGCAGATTCTCCCAATTCTATG
Organism: Pleurodeles waltl; assembly: GCF_031143425.1. Classification (NCBI taxonomy): domain Eukaryota; kingdom Metazoa; phylum Chordata; class Amphibia; order Caudata; family Salamandridae; genus Pleurodeles; species Pleurodeles waltl. The sequence goes on from NC_090440.1 coordinate 862,125,162, forward strand.
GCCACTTATTGTACTCTTTGGCATCTCTATTTTCAGGTATCTGTGCCCCACTCTGGCACCTGGTGTGTTGCCTGCAGCCTACTACAGGTCATTCCTATGTATACATTCCTGTACAGTTGTTTTTCAGTATTTAAAACTTGTTGAACGAATACATAGTTCAATCATTTGACAGACTCCATACTTGTTTTTTTTAAATGGTGTTTGTTTAAGTGCCAATAAGTAGAGGGGTATGTGCAATGGGCTGGTGTGATGATGGAGGAAAGTCCAGCATGGAGTCCAGTCTATTTGTATCACAGGTGCATTGTCCAAGGTGGCATAGGAAGTGGAGCAATGGCAGTTCAAGGTGGACAGGGTGACAGAGTAGGACACAAGGGTGACAATCAGGGAAGTCCTATTTCCTGGCGGGGTCTTGGCAATGTTCTCTGGCTTCTGACTGGATCGCAGGGGCCGTTTGTGGGGTGGTTCTCCTTCTGCAAGGGGGGGGGTGCTGGTGGCATGTTGTTCCTGTGGCAGGGCCGCCCTCATGGTGTTGTTCATGTCTGGCAGCACCCCTGCAATGGAGACCAGGGTGGTGTTGATGTCCTTCAAGTCCTTCCTGATCCCCATGTACTGTCCCTCCTGCAGCCTCTAGGTCTCCTGCAACTTGTCCAGTATCTGGCCCATTGTCTCCTCGGAATGGTGGTATGCTCCCAGGATGTTGGTGAGTGCCTCCTGGAGAGTTGGTTCCCTGGGCCTGTCCTCCCCCTGTCGCACAGCAGCCCTCCCAGCTTCCCTGTTGTCCTGTGCCTCTGTCCCCTGAACCGTGTGCCCACTGCCACTGACCCCAGGTCCCTGATTGTCCTCTATTTGTGGGGTCCCTGTAGTGGTGGACACACTGCTGATTGACGTGTCCTGGGGACAGATGTATGGGTCCGCTGGGTGGGTGCTGTGGTGGTGTTTCCTGAGGGGGGGAGGCTCTGTGGTGGTATGGGACTGTGCCTAGGTAACTGATTGTCCGGAGATCCCTGATGGGCCAGGTTGGTCATCCAGATTCAGGCATCCAGAGCTGGCCTCTTCTGTGGGGGAACTGGATGTTGCTGGCACCTCCTCTCTGGTGACGTTGGGTGGTGGACTTGTGGGGATGTAAATACAGTGTTATTGTTTCTGCATGTGACATCTTGTGAATGGGTGTGTTGCCCTCAATGGTAGTGCTTGCCCTGTCAGCTTTGACTTGTGTGAGTAGTCATTTTGTCGGGTAGGTGATTGTCTCTAGTGTGCATGCTTTAGTGATGTGTGTCCATGCAGGTCTGTGATGGGGGCCCGTGCATTGGTATTATGTGCAGGGCTTGGTATTGGGATGGGTGGGTTGTGATGGTGGGGTGTATGTGAGGTGGTGGAGTGATGGGGTAGGGTAGGGGTGTGAGTATGTGGTGGCATGCAGGTGGGGGGGTGAAAGGAGTAAAGAGTTGACTTACCAGAGTCCAGTCCTCCTGCTACTCCTGCCAGGCCCTCAGGATGCATGATTGCCACGACTTGCTCCTGCCATGTTGTTAGTTGTGGGGAGGAGGTGGGGGTTCACCACCAGTCCTCTGTACTGCTATCTGGTTTCTTGCTACCACGGAACGCACCTTCCCCCGTAGCTCGTTCCACCTCTTCCTGATGTCATCCCTTGTTCTGGGGTGCTGTCCCACGGCGTTGACCCCATCCACGATTCTCCATCATAGCTCCATCTTCCTAGCAATGGATGTCTGCTGCACCTGTGATCCGAATAGCTGTAGCTCTACCCGGATGATTTCCTCCACCATGTCCCTTAGCTCCTCCTCTGAGAACCTGGGGTGTCTTTGTGGTGCCATGGGTGTAGTGTGAGTGGTGTGAGTGAGGGTGTGTGAAGTGACGTGTTGGGGTTTGTGCTGTAAGGTGCGTGGATGGTGTATGGGTGATGGTGCTATGTGGCTCTGTGGGTGCTCTTGATGTCTCTCTCAGTTGACAATTTTTGTTAGTCGTAAAGGGTTGTGGGTAGTGTGTGTGTGTGTGTTTTATAGTGGTGTGGGTGTGTGGGTGTGGTGTGTGTAGTTTGAATTTTCCAATGTAGTGTTGTTTTGTTTGAGTATGTGTATTTTGAGCGCGGCGGTATGTACCGCCAATGGTTTACCGTGGTTGAATGTCCACTGCAGTGATTTGTAGGTCATAATGCTGTGGGTATAGTTCTGTTGGCCTAACAGTGAGGGTTTTGGTACCGCCAGTTTATCACTGACCTTTGGGCTGGCGGACTTGTGTGTGTGGCTATATAGTGACAGATTGGTGTGTGTGTGACATAATATGGGCAGCGGTAATCCACCGCGCGGGCGGTATGTTGGTGGCAGTCAGCATGGCAGTAAGCAGGACTTACCGCCAATGTCATACTGAGGGCCTTAGTGTTTCTGGTGCGTGGATCTAGGCCTTCAAGAGCCATATGAGCATGGCTAATGTGACGCTGATGTGCAGCATGGAGGTGCTGGACCCTCTTAAATCACAACCTATGTTCCAACATTCTTTGTAACTGTTGTGTTTTTTTTCCTGCTCTCCGAGGTATGAGCAACTTTCCAATGGTATATGAATTAGAGAATGAGGATGCCATGGTCAGTCTGGTGCAAAGTGATTTAATTGTGATATTTACAGGTTGATTTTTGTGGTACAGCATCTAGGTGTAGATGTTTAGTACAATTTGTTGTCTCCTGCGAACTCCAGCAGCAGTATTTTGTTGTTCCCCCTCCACCTGTGCTGCACCATTGTCATCCTCCTCCTCACTGGGGAAATCTACCAGTTTATCCCAGGGGACATTAGTACGGGTACATAAGTCATGCAAGATTGACAATACAAGGATCATCTTGCGTACCAGGGGTGGTGCATACAGCAGCCTTCCTCCTGTCAGGGCCAGGCACCTGAACCTTGACTTCAGGAGCCCAAACATCCACTCCACCACATTTTGTGTACTTCTGTGGCCTTTATTGTATACCTGTTCTTCTTCCATTGTCGGGCTGCCAAAAGGGGTCATCACCCATGGCTGGATGCCGTAACTTTGGTCGGCTGCAAAGGAGTGTGAGAACATGTGTATGTCATGCATATTAGTGGTTTCGAATGTGCCATGGCAGATGTTAGTTTTAGATGGAGTGGTGACAGACTTACTTCTGGTATTGTGTGTTGAATGGTTGCATTGGTGTGTGGTGGTGGACATTACTATCATGGGTTGTGGCTCAGGGATCTCGTGATTGTCAAATTAAATCTGGACTGGTGGTTTGACCATGCAAATTATGTGTTGTGTTGTCCAGATTTGAGGCTTTGTTCTAATGTTAATGGAACCTACCACCTCCTTGCACCATCATAGTGTAATTTGTATTGACACTATGGTAGCCCTACAAGGCCAGACTGAGGCCACCATGTTTCCATGTGGCACTACGCATGCAGTGCGACACTTAGTGACCCTTTGTGGCAGATTATGACTGTGCCAGCCATCATGTGTACAAGGGTGAGATTCACACCATAGGAGGACTAGCTAACTTGGTGCAGATGAATCTCCAAGGTTCCTAAACATGATTTATCACAGATACTTTCAACACCTACACAGAGCAGGCGTTAGGAGGGTCATACAATACTTTTGAATAGGTCCCTATGTACTGTGCATTTGATGGTCAGGAATGTTGTCAGTACTCCTACAGAGTCAAACTATGACATCCATTATCTTGAGACTATTGCACCTACTCTGCGCTGTGCTTCGCCGTTTATTGTATATGGAGCCCACATCGTAGCAGTAGGGCACGGCAAAAGGCACAATTACAATGGTGCTGCTATTGGTTCTGCACCATTTTCCTGACATGTGTCCCTCAGTCCCTTCACTTTAGACCTGTACAAGAGTGATATTCTGGGACTTTCAACCTATTTTGTGCGTTGTGTGCCATGATACAGGTGTTGTGTCCTGTGTGAAGCATGTGATTCCCACCCCTTTTTCCCTTGGAAAAGCTCTCTTGTACACAATTTAGTTGTTGGAAATTGCTGGTTGGCATACATATCTGCATGTGGATCATGGGCACAGTGTGGCACAGTTGTATGGTATGTTTAGTGATGTATGCCTGCTTTTTCAGACACCAGTGTGACAGAAGAGGGAATGATCTATTTTTATGCAATGCCCTGCAGTCCAGCTAAGTCCCATGTCTCCTCATTCACATGTGTCGCTGGCCTCTCCCAGTACATTGTCAGTAGTCCAGCTGCCACAGTGCCCTGTGGGTACCCTGGTATCATGTTAGGGAGTTGTGGAATTACTGATTATGTTTGTAGGTGTGCTGTTATGTGTCCATCCCAACACATGGTCTTTCATGGCAGGAATGTTGTATTCCTATGTGTGTGGCACAATGCACCAGACAGGTGAAGGTGGACACAATGGGTATGTCTGGTATGTTTAGGTGATATGTAGTTGGTGAAGGCAACACTTTGATGGCATTTGATATTGGTGCCACCAGAGGCTTCTACACCATGACAAATGTGGGGCTGTGCCTATATGTGCCTATATGTGACTTTCTTTACATTTACATGGCCATTGCCATTCAAATAGCTGAGCTATTCCTTGTTCGGTGCTATGTGGGATCTGTATTTAGTTGTCAACCAGTGGACACTTGTAGTGGTTTGAGCCCAGCTTCTGTATGCAAAGGAGAGGTAGCTCTACCTGTCCTTCATGCGGTGTGCCTCTAAGGTTGTACATATGGGTGTAGGTGTGTGTGATATGGAATGAATGCAGTATAGTGTGACATGTGGCATATGTGAAGTTGTCTGTGCATCTGTGTTCCCCTGTTCATGTGTTTTTAGTGTGGTGTATGTATTGTTTGTCCTACAAGATTGGTGTGTTGGCTGTGTAATGATTGGTATGGTGGCTTACCTACGAGTAGGCCACTGCCCTATTGCCCATCCTGGATCCTCTCGTTGATGGTGGAAGGCCGGAATACCTAGGTATCATGAATGCTGATATTTTGCTAGGATGTTTGTGAAGAACCTACAGTGGTCCACAATGGTCTGCACATTTATAGAATGGGTGTGTTTGCGGTTCCTGTAGAGGTGTTCTGTTGCAGCAGGTGGCACAAGCTGGACATGGGTGCTGTCCATTGCACCCAGCACATGAGGGAACCCAGCAATTTGGTAGAAACCTGCTTGATCTCCTGCTGCAGTTTCTGGGTGTTGGGGATGCAGATGTGGTGGGGTGTGAGGCTGATGATTGCGTCCAGAACCTTTTGAAGTGAGGCAGAGAAGGATGGCTGTGAGATACCACCCATTTGTGCGCAGTTGTCATTTCTGCGCAGTTGTCTAGGACGATCCTGACACCAGCATATGGAGGACAGCCAGGAGTTTGGTCATGGGTGGAATAGTTGTTGGAGTTCCCACCCTTGTGGTGATGTCTGGCGCAATGTGGTGCGGCAGGCGTAGGATGACTCCCGCTGCAGACGGTAGGTTCTGATGACATCTTGTTCCCTGAGCTCAAGGATGGTTGTGTGCTGTCAAAATATCCTTTGCCGCCTTCTGCACTGCCTTTGTGGCTGCTGTGGTGTTGTTTGGGGTAATTGCGTGGTGCTGGTAGGAAATGTTGTCAATTTTTTGGGACCGGTTCCATAACATACATCATTTTTGCGTCGGACAGTAAATATGGTGCTGGAGGGCTAGTGTTATTTTTTGGAAGGGAACCCCTACTTTGCATATCATTGCCGCTAAATGACACAAGGTGGGGTGGCACTCCCAAAAAATGACGCTAACTCTAATATTTTGTCACTAGACTGGTCTAGCAACAAAATATAAATATGGTGCTAGGTTAGCACTGCTTTTAGGTCATAAAAAATTGTGCAAAGGCAGCACTAAGTTTTCCTAAATATGGGCCTTTGTGTAATAACTATTTTGCGGTTTCTCTCACTGCAAGGCTACTCGGACAGCAATAAGCTTTATATAGTGTGTTATGAGTAGATGGTGAATGGATAGATGATGAATACATGTGTTGAATACAGGTGGGTTGACTCAATCTGTGTTCATTGCATGTTTAATGGATGGATGTTTAATCTGCTTCATTCCTTGCACACAAACATTTGTGACCCCTTGCTCCAAATGAAGGAAAGTATCTTTAAGTCAGGTAATAAATCACAAACACTTGAGTAACTAATTCAGTGAATAAATTACTGCCCACCATGGATAAAAACATTGCTAAAGACAAATAGATTTGGCATAGATGATCTGTATATTTTAACAAAAAAAATTGTTTCTAGCTCAAACGGTTCAAAAGTTACTAAAAATGCAGTAATGCAGTGACACATGTTCCTCACGGAGAAGGCCCTTTGCAAAGCTGGACTAGTTGTCTTTCTGTTGCCTATTGCTATATTTAGGTATTAAGCTTGTAGTAATGAAGAGCAACCAATGCCCAGACAGTGTTCCCAAGTTTATAAATGACGAAATAATGAAGTAACACTATTAAAAATTGTGCTTCATTATGATGAATAATTTGCCTTTTCCTTGACGCATATTTTACTCAACCCTGCCATTTAATTTGGCCCTTTCCTGCTGCATAATTCCAGTGGCCCTAAGGTCCTGAATCAGTGTAGGGCACAACAAGCCCGGGGCCCCCAGTGTAGTAAATTTGGGCCCTCGAATTTAGCCATGAGCTTCCTTGTTTCCAATCATTGTTATAAAGAGCGTATTTTGAAATGGTTCATTTTAAGAAATGCAAGGCAATAACTCGCATTATGGGGCATATTTATACTCTGTTTGCGCCGGAATTGCGTCGGTTTTTTTGACGCAATTCCGATGCAAAACTAACTCCATATTTATACTTTGGCGTTAGACGCGTCTAGCGCCAAAGTCCATGGAGTTTGCGTCATTTTTTAGCGTGGACACCTACTTTGCGTTAATGATATGCAAGGTAGGCGTTCCCGTCTAAAAAAATGACTCCGAGGCATGTGCGCCGTATTTACACTCCCGGGCAAAATTCACGCCCGGGAGTGGGCGGGTCCAAAAAAATGACGTACGCCCGCTTTTGCGCCGTTTTTTAGCGCCTTGTCAGGGCAGGCGTTAAGGGACCTGTGGGCTCGGAAGGAGCCCAGAGGTGCCCTCCCAAGCCCCCAGGGACACCCCCTGCCACCCTTGCCCACCCCAGGAGGACACCCAAGGCTGGAGGGACCCATCCCAGGGACATTAAGGTAAGTTCAGGTAAGTTTTTTTTTTTTGTGGCATAGGGGGACCTGATTTGTGCCCCCCTACATGCCACTATGCCCAATGACCATGCCCAGGGGACATAAGTCCCCTGGGCATGGCCATTGGGCAAGGGGGCATGACTCCTGTCTTTGCTAAGACAGGAGTCATTTCAATGGGGGTTGGGAGTCGAAAAAAATGGCGCAAATCGGGTTGAGGCGAAAAATTTGCCTCAGCCTGACTTGCCCCATTTTTTGGCGCCCAAGCTCCATATCCCCCTACGCCGGCGCTGCCTGGTGTATGTCGTTTTTTTTCACGCACACCAGGCAGCGCCGGCGGCTAACGCCGGCTAACGTCATTGAATAAATATGGCGCCCGCATGGCGCTTCAGAATGGCGTTAGCCGGCGCTAATTTTTTTGACGGAAAACTGCGTTAGCGCAGTTTTGCGTCAAAACGTATAAATATGGCCCTATGTTTTTGAATAAACGCACTGCCTAGAAACAAAACAGCTTATTATTAATCACATAGATGAAACGTAATGCATTTACCTATGCTTGTTTTTCGACTTGTTTCTTTTCCTCCTTTCTAAAGCAGCGTGATGTGCGTGAAGTTCTCCAATAATCGGGGAGCAGCTGCACCATCGTAGTCAAAGTATATGAAGTCATGATCGTTTCAGTGAGTGCTCCTCCATGATTTTGGAAATAGCTGCTTTTTCTATGTGCTTTTGAGGTTGCTTCAGTGTTATTAAACGCAGTTTCTTATATTTAGGTCTCTGCTACTCGCACATCAACCCACTGCGTTATTATGATCGGTTTTGCCACTTCGCCTCATGTAGGGGCATATTTATACTCCGTTTGCGCCGGAATTGCGTAGTTTTTTTTTACGCAATTCCGACGCAAAACTAACTCCATATTTATACTTTGGCGTTAGACGCGTCTAGCGCCAAAGTCCATGGAGTTAGCGTCATTTTTTAGCGTGGACACCTACTTTGCGTTAATTATATGCAAGGTAGGCGTTCCCGTCTAAAAAATCGACTCCGAGGCATGTGCGTCGGATTTATACTCCCGGGCAAAATTCACGCCCGGGAGTGGGCGGGTCAAAAAAAATGACGTACGCCGCTTTTGCGCCATTTTTTAGCGCCTGCAAAAGGCAGGCGTTAAGGGACCTGTGGGCTCTGAAGGAGCCCAGAGGTGCCCTCCCATGCCCCCAGGGACCCCCCCTGTCACCCTTGCCCACCCCAGGAGGACACCCAAGGCTGAAGGGACCCATCCCAGGGACATTAAGGTAAGTTCAGGTAAGTTTAAAAAAAAAAAAAATTGTGGCATAGGGGGGCCTGATTTGTGCCCCCCTACATGCCACTATGCCCAATGACCATGCCCAGGGGACAGAAGTCCCCTGGGCATGGCCATTGGGCAAGGAGGCATGACTCCTGTCTTTGCTAAGACAGGAGTCATTTCTATGGGGGTTGGGAGTGAAAAAAAAATGGCGCAAATCGGGTTGAGGCGAAAAAATTGCCTCAACCTGACTTGCCCCATTTCTTGACGCCCAAGCCCCATAACCCCCTACGCCGGCGCTGCCTGGTGTACGTCGTTTTTTTTAACACACACCAGACGGCGCCGGCGGCTAACGCCGGCTAACGTCATTCAATAAATACGGCGCCCGCATGGCGCTTCAGAATGCCGTTAGCCGGCGCTAATTTTTTTGACGCAAAACTGCGTTAGCGCAGTTTTGCGTCAAAAAGTATAAATATGGGCCGTAATGTCCTGTAACAGTGCAGACATTCTCTCAGCTCATGCTGTTTGCTTTACTGTTTTTATTTATCACCGATGTGCCATTACGTTCGATCATAGAGCCCCGGTGCAAACAAGGGGACAAATAAACCCTCAATCTTTTTTTTTATCTTTTTTTTTTAACACGAATTCTATTTAAGGTTCACGTCAAAATGCATGTCATACCAGTCAAATTGTCTTCCGGCTGAGTCTTCCAACTGAAGCTTCTTATTTATTTATATCACAATGTAAAGGTTTCTGATCTTTTTTGAACTTATCCTTTACTTCTTTTTTATCCCTTGCTCCAATGCATGCAAAAGGACAACTACTGAGCACTGTTTTGAAGCGCTTCCTCCTGAATGCATCATGAAGGCATGATTTCTTCCCGGACCTCTCTGCTGTGGCTTTATGTGTGTGGGGATCAAGGGGTATTACAGAGCGTTATCCCGATTGATGGCATAATCCACTTTTAATAATTCCAGGGGTGGCACTGGCATCCGTCAATATGCCCCAAGCTCGCGACAAAGGTCCATTAGCTCGTCTTTTGCTGCCTCTCAAGACAGTGTTGCAAATATCTGCTGGCCATGAGAGGGAAAGCTTTTAATAGTAAGGGACAACAAAATGTGCAAAAAAATACAAACATACGGCAAGTGAAGCCGTAGCTCCAAATCCCGAGATTCCGTAAACTTCAAAATGTTATTTCAGCTGCGGACATCGAAGTGCCTTCCACACCGCTCCCAGGCACGCTCTGGGCAGCAGCGAGGAGCGTGCATCACTGCCCCTCCCACCTGTTAGCTGTGAGCGCCACTTTCATCTGTCTAATTTCACACATGCAGGTCTGCATGTGAGCTGCACTGCCACATCTTCACAAACAAGCATTGGCAAAACCAATAGCTGTCGCCTATGAGAGATTCATTGGTTTTGTCAATGTTTTCTTACCTTGTTGTACAGCAGCGCAACTCATGTGCGGCACAGTTGAAGGTAAATGAAAAACACACTATGATGTGATCAAAGCTGGGCGCATTATAGTGTTTTTTTGTACTTTCAACTATGCTGGGCCGCAGCCGTATTGCTGTACTGCTGTACATAATACATAGAAACATACACAAAGCTAATAGATATTGCATTGGTGCGACCCACTGGCTTTGCCGATGCTTGTTTACAGTTGGATTTGAAAGCAGTGGAAGGGGTGGGAGTTTCCAAGGTTTTGCATCTGCTTATGTTTGGTTTGGAATGGAGTGGATGTATGTGGCGTGGCAAGCAATTATTTGGTTATGTTATGCTATACATTTTTGTGTTATGTTATGCTTTGTTGTGTTATGTTATGCTGTGCTGTTATGCTATGCTATGTTGTATTATGCTATGTAGAGTTATGGTATGTTCTGTTATGCTATGCTATATTGTGTTATGTATGCTATGTTATATTGTGTTATGTTATATTGTGTTTTGTTATGCAATGCTATGTTGTGCTATGTTATGCTGTGTTGTGTTATGTTGTGTTATGCTATGCTATGCCATGTTATGTTATACTATTTTGTGTTATGGTATGTCATGTTATGTTACACTATGTTGTGTTATGCTATGCTATGTTGTGTTATGTTATGCTTTGTTATGTCATGCTATGCTATTTTGTGTTCTGTTGTGTTATATTATGCTATGTTGTGTTCTGTTATGCTATTTTGAGATATATTGTGTTATATTATGCTATGCTATGTTGTGCTATGTCATGCTATGCTGTGTTATGTTATGCTGTGCCATGTTATGTTATGCTATGTTCTATTATGTTACGTTATGGTATGCTATGTTGTGTTATGTTATGCTATGTTGAATTATGTTGTGTTATGTTATGGTATATTGTGTTAGGTTGTGTTAGTTTATGCTATGCTTTGTTGTGGTATGTTATCATATGCCATGTTATGTTGTTCTATGCTATGTTGTAGTATGTTGTGTTGAGTTATGTTGTATTATGTTATGCAATGCTATGTTGTGTTATGTTATGCTATGTTGTGTTATGTTGTGTTATGTTTTGCTATGCTATGTTATACTATGTTGTGTTATGTTGTATTATGTTACGCTATGCTATGTTGTGTTATGTAAGGCTATGTCATGTTGTGTTATGTTATGTTAGGCTATGTTGTGATATGTTGTGTTATGCTATGTTGTGTTATGTTGTGCTATGTTGTGTTATGTTGTGGTCTGTATGCTATGTTATGTTGTGTTATGTTATGTTATACTACGTTATGTTGTGGTATGCTGTGTATTGTTGTGCTATGTTATGCTGTGGTATGTTGTGTTATATTATGCTATAATATGTTGTGGTATGTTATGCTATGCTATATTGTGTTATGTTATGCTGTGCTATGTTGTGTTATGTTATGCTATGTTGTGTTATGCTATACTATATTGTGTTGTTATGCTAAGCTATGTTTTGTCATGAAATGTTTATGTTGTGTTATGTTGTGCTATGTTATGCTATGTTGTGTTATGTTATGTTGTTATGTTATGCTCCAGGTATCTCAGAAAATACTAATTGCCAAAAACAACTACCTCTAGCATATCCACAGCCACTATCCCGATCTAAAAGGCATGCACAGTATCTGTCCGCACTGATCTCTCGAAAATCTGAAGTGTACTTTAGACCATAGTTCAAATTTCATTTTTCTTTTAACAAATCGCCTGGCCATTTCTATTCTGTGAAGTAGGCTGGATGAACCGGCCATCTCAGGTAGCGTTCTCGAGAATAGAAGATACCCAGACAGGGTAGGTTGACAGGTTTTAAAGCGCTGTGGCCGTGTGAACAGCTTCCTTTAGCTCACACCTGGGCACACACCAAAGCAGCTGCTCCTTACACACTGCCCTGTGTGGGTGACTGGTCACTACAGTCACATGATGCTGACATCGGCGAGGCCAACAGGGCACGTCAAATGCAGCTGTGAAAGCCTGCTAGAGCTGGGCACAGTCAATCGACTTATTGCTGTATCAGATATTCTGCCGTGGGTCCGGCAAGTGTCATGAGTCAGGTTCGGATAAGAAAGACAAATATATGCAGAAAAGAGTCAGGCACGTGTCAAGTTCGGCTGTGCAAGGCTTGGCTGCTTTGTGTCATCTGAAGAGACAGGAAACTCACTCCACCAAGCTAGGACGAGATAAACACCAGCCAGCCATGTGGAAGGCACTTTATTTTCTGTTTATTTTTGTTTATTTTGTGAACCTCTATAATTTGCTTGAGGCCCTCCAAGGGCATTATACAAGAGGTGCGACAGCAGAAAAAATGTAACGAATATAGAGGCTTATTTTATTTTCACAAGGGTGGAAGGAACGTTAAAAGTGCATTGTATCCATACAAAATATTCTGAATAGACAGGTCGGATTTATACAATGAGTTCATGCTGTTGTGCCTGTTCGTGCTGTGAGCGCCATTGCTGCCATGCAGCATGAAGGGGAGAGAAAAGAAATAATATTTTGCTCATGCTGAAGTATATCGGCAATCATGCAATAATCTATGTAACAGGGTCGGTCCCAAACGCGGTAAAAAAGCAGCCTCAAGGTGGAACGAAAGTAAACCAATTACATCAAGGGATTTTTGAAAGACAAGCCCACAAATGAGTTAAAGTGATGGGTATAAGGTGGGTGTGGTTAAAAGTCCACAATACTAACAACAAGTAAATGCTCTTGAGTGCTCAACCTAATGAAAGAGAATTTGCCTACCCCAAAATTCCACCATTTCGATTTTCAAGTGGCTCAATATCTCCCACTGTCACATCTTCCTTCCTGTCTTCAGTGGAGGCCAGGCCACTCACCCCTACCATGGTGCCATGCCATACACATACACTCACTCTGTTCTCCAATGAAGCAGGTGGCACACCCACTCCAGTCACTCCCAGGGATAGACTCCCACAATCTAACTACAGAAAGTCAGCAGCTGCCTTCTCCTGTGTACCTCCTTTCATGGCCTATATAATGGCATACATGGTAGTAGCTCAGCAGGACACTTTGAGAGCTATACATCATGATGACACTGAAATACAGAGCATGCTGGGGAGTCCAAGAGCTGGAATGAAAGCCATAAATCGGCCCTGAGAAAAATATATAAACCAGTCCCACACTGTTGAAGCCACCAGTGTATTTGGGCCTGCCTTGCTAGTCCCATGGGCTTGTACTTTGCGCACAGTAAAGAATCTCTATTTGCTCTGTTTAAGTCATCAGCTACCACATTTGTGAAGACTCACCAAACCCTGGCAAGCCAGTATTGATGTACACAATACAGAGGCAACTTCGGATGCGTTCTTTCAGCAGCGGGCCTCTATGTGTGCAGTACAGGGCACAGGGAAAAAAGACTGAGTACAGGACACACAGGAATTCATTGAAAAAAATAAAGGTTAAAAGGACATTATAGTTAGGAGAACATGTCAATTAAAACGTAACATTTCACGCACCAAAAACACAAATTCACAAGTTATAATTTACTGAACTAACTATAACTTGCACCCCCACCATGGACTGCTTAAGACCTCTTGTATTACAACACTCATGACATGTTCAATGACATGATCTATGATATCACTGATGACATCTCAAATAACATCATGAAACATTGCTGATCACATCTTTGATGACATCATCCAACCTACTGATATTCAATTTACTCTACAAACCAGTACAGCTCTTTACAGAGAGGCCACTCCCTTAAGACACCCAAGCCCTACTAGGAGGTAATGCCCCGATTATGCACAGCCTTCACCCTGTGGACAGTTTTTCACAAGAGTCCACTTCCTGCACACATCCAAACCCAATTACATGGCTAAGCCTCAACAATGCACAGCCATCCCCATGAGTAGAGCTCATCATACAGAGCTCACTTTCTACAGACAACCAAGCCCTTATTACACACAGCTTTTGACCTACAGAGAGCTCTTCAAGGAGAAGCCGCCATCTTAAGACACCAAAGCCTAATTACGATGCTAAGTTGTACTGTGCACAACCATTGCCCTGTGCACAGCTCTTCATAGCTGAAGTTATAACTTACTGTGACAATTGTAACTTGTGCCCCTGCCATGCACTGCTTGTGATCTCATTCATTATATTACTCATAGCATGTTAGTTACCATCAATGACTACATCATTGATAAACATAGTCATATACAGAATAGAATTATTTTGTGAAAATATGTGGATCCATAGAATAAAAATAGCATGAGCCTTGAAACCAAGTGTGGTTGTACATGTTGAAAGTTGTATTGTGCTCTGTTTACAAATCACAAACGTTTGGGGTGCTAATAGTACTACCTGTTAGACAAGGCAAAGGCTGAGTGCACATGTGAGTTGTAGAGGTATGTTATAAAGCCTGTTGCTAAAAAACTCAGAGGAAGGCCAAAGATCCTGTTGAAAATAGATTATGCAACAGTGAACATCTGGGCTTGTGCCCTTATTAATTAGTTGATATCATTTATATAAAAAAATATGTTTCTAAGGTGTCAGGAAGGTGTATAGTGTATTTTACCCAACTACAGAGAGTTGTTCTTAAGACCTGGCAGAAGGTGTCTTATTAGTAGCAAATGCACACCTGTCAACCTCTTGGCTCAAAATTGTGGGTCATGTGATGACTTTATATGGGTGTTCGTAATAGAGTACCAATACTTTTTTTGAAGTTTCAATGTGGGTGATCCAATTAAAATCATGGAGGGTTTTTGTTTGTTTGGTGGGTGAACATCAGTAAAGAGGGGGTAACATCCATCAAATGTGGGTGGGTTGGCAGATTTACTATGTGTCATGTATACGGTCAGAGGTTATGTCCATGATTACTTGATTGGTGGTGAAAACTGGACACAGATGTTTCTTGTAGAATTACTTCGAGTCCACAAACCTTATAGGACACTATCACAATTACTGGAAGATGTCATCAATGATATCATCAATTAAGTTATTTGAAATGCCATTAATGATGTCACTTAACACCTCAGAGTGACATACTTTCTGAGGACTTCAGCAGTTCATGTTGTGGGGCTCAAGTTATAAATAGCTCAGTAATCTATAACTTGTAAATCTCAGTGTTTTTTAACTTTTAGTTTTTATCTTTTTTCAACACCTAACTATAACTTCAATTTAACCTGTTTTTTCAGTGAATTTCTTTTTATGTAATGTAAGCTAAGATATTATTACCATGCCAAAAACTGTGGAATCATGGCCTCCATCCTGCCCATTGAATCATTCATTGTTATAGGGCTGCCATTGGCATAAGTACTGAAGTGGAAATTGTGAGTCAAGAGACTTGGAATGTAGAAGGCAACAGGCAGCAACCTGGCAGGGGAGGACATATACAAATGTCACACGGTTTACTGGAAACAGAGCTTGTGTTCGCTTTTGACACTATAGTAACAGCACTCAGAATCACTTTGAACCCATGGCCATTCCAGTTCAACATGCATGGATATTTCAGGATGCTGTACACTTATGGTACTGCTGTGGAGTACCGTGGTACCACAAGGTCAAACCGTGATCTGATTAGCTGGCTGCAACATGAAGAGGAAGTTACAACAACTGTTTTATAAATTGGTGACTTGCTTGTTCAACAAAACAAATACAAAAAATGAATAATGGGGCAGGGTAGGCCTGCCCCTTGTGGGTGTGCACTAGAGGGACATCTCCCTACAAGGACCAGTTCTACCCCCTGGCCCCTGTGGGAGTGCCCCAGAGGGATGCCCCGTGGAGTCAAATTAGAAAGATGTTTTTGTGGAGTACTATCATCACACTGAGCAATTGTGGTACTGCTGTGAAAAAAAAAGGCAGGCCTTGTGGCAGTTCAAGACCATGGAGGTTGGACAGCAACAGGGTCCTGGACACCCTTGGAAGGTTTACCGCAGAGCCTGGCTGCAGGCTATGTCCAGCAGCCAAACCCTATGTTACATATGGCCAAAGGTCATGCGTGGTGAGGTTTGGGTGCAGGGCCTCACGAAAGCCAGCCCCATGCTGTGCATGGCCAAACACATGAAGGGGGGGGGTTAATTATCTGCAGGAGCAGCTCCTGGCCATGTGCACCACAGGGATGGCAATATATTATATTAAAGAAACAAAAGTAGAAATTCACTGATGAAGCGAAGGTTAAAGTCAATATATAGATAGGAATGGTTAAAGTATCTTACTTTACAATTTTAAAAAAACCTGAGAAGTTCACTGAACCTACCAATCTAACTGAAATTAACTAGAACTTACACCCTCGCCATGCACTGCATATTACATCACTCATGACATTTTATATGACATCATTCATAACAACACTGATGACATCTAAAATGAGTCTATTGATGACAACAAGATGAAAATATCAGTTAAAATATACTGTTTTAAAGTAACAAAACCATTGTAATTCACCAATTATAGTTCTATAACGTAACTATAACTTGTGCCCTAAATAAACTATAACTGGTGGCCTCGTCATGCACAGTGTTGTCATCAATGATATAATGCATGATGTTGCAGTGATGTTATCAATGATGTCAAAGAAGATGTCATGAGTGATGTAATATGTGAGGTAATTAGCAGTGCATACTGAGGGCACGCTCTGGCGACAAGGAAACAGAGGTTTGCTCCCCCTGTGGGAGCAGAAAGAAAAGCTGCTTCTGACAGAGAAGCAAAGAAAAGAAGCCCCCCCCCCCAGCACAACAAGAAGGGCATTTCCAGGGGAGCCAGCGGGGGTGCGGGGGCCATGGGTCTTTGCCTGCAGCCCCCAATGTAGTAAAAACGGTATTACCCGGGGCACTCATCTGAAAAAAATGAATAAATAAAGGAGACAGCACGTGGGAGTGGGCTCCCAGCAGTGCCAAAAGACGAAAAAAACTTGGTTTGTGGGTGGAAGCAGAGAAGAAAGTGAAACAACAGAGTAGAATCCAGCCTCCAACTTAAACTACCTTATCTAGGCCAAACATCTCCAGGGAGTGGGCCAAATCACTGTGTTCTCAGGGCCTGCGCTGCATTGATGTCCAACCACGTTTTGCTTTCAGAACTTCTTCACTTTGCAATTGGAAATTCACACAGCATATTGCCTTCCCTATAGTCAGCTGCCAGTAACACTGGTGATGGCTCCCCAGTTTTCTTGTCTTAGAGATAAACGCAGTGGCTTGAGTCTGCAGACAGGAATTTCACAGCTCATACTGTCAATAGTGTCCTTCTCAGTGCACTGATCATTCCTCTCAGTTTAAAGGGTGAAATGTGCCCAATGGTTTCCCAACGCATCGTTGTAAGGTGCCATGGCTTGTATACAGGTACCAAGCCTGGGGCTTTGATGCCACTGCATGGAAAACCCAATAAAATATACCTGTTGTTCAAGAGGAGTTTAGTATTAGAACTGTTTGCAGCCCACTTAGATCCCACTTGGGTAGTGTTTTTTTGGAATTATTCTAGAAAGTTTATACATTCTGGAAGGTTTGAAAGGGGCTTATGTTCCAGCCCTAGGAAGCAAGCCCTGCCTACTGCCCAAAACATTCTGACCTTCATGACAAACCATTTCCAGTGTACTGGAGGGGCCACTATAGAGTGCAGAATCTGTACTATGAGGTTCTGTATCTGATCACCATTCAACTGCCAAACCAATCACTGGGCCAAATAATAACTAAACCAAGAGCCTTTCCCCAGAACAGTGTCATGTGGCTTTAAGTCACTAGTGCAGAGCAGGGTAGAAACCAAGTGGCCTATGTCATTTACAGTGACACAATATATTTCACAATAAATCAATATCTGTTTCACATCTGAGAGACCGTCCTATTGTCGCCCCCAGCATGATGAACTGATGTGGGTCAAAAAAAAGAGCACTAAATAAAACAAGCAATGACAAAGCCAACATGTCCCACCACTTCAAGTGCTATTAGCTTTCCTAATGTGCTTTAGCCATGTTGTTCAGCAGTGGGGCTGCTGTTTAGCATGGCTAAACGTTTGTGGCATAGAAGAGAGTGGCTTGGAGTTAGAGAGGAATGGTGAAGAGTGGAACAGAGTGTTGTAAAGTGGAATGAAAGAGAGTGTTGTGTATTGGAGTGGCATGGTGTGGATTCATTTAGAGGAGCATACACTGGAGTGGAATATAATAGAGTGAACTGGTGTAGTGTGCATTGGTGTAAAGTTGCAGAATATAGTGGTGTAAAGCACAGTGGCATTTAGTGCAGTGGCATTGAGTTCAGAGGTGGACAATACAGTGCCATAGAATGCAGCAGCATATATTAGAGTGGTGCATAGCAGAGTGGAGTAGTGCAGAGTGGAGTGGTGCAGAGTGGGGTGGAGCAGAGTAGAGTGGGGCAGAGTAGAGTGGCATAGAATACAGTGGCATAGAGTGCAGTGGCATAGAGTTCAGTGATGCAGAGGGCAGTGGCACAGAGTAGAGTCGAGGGGCATATAGTGCAGTGGTGTAGAATGTTTCAGAATAGAGTACTGTAGAGTGATGCAGACTAGAGCATAGTGCCATAGAATGCAGTGTAATAGTGCAGACTCGAGTGGCATAGAGTTCAGTTGCAGAGAGTGTGGTGTTGCAGAGTAGAGCGTCAGAGTGAAGTCGTGTAGAGTGGAGTAGAGTGACATACAGAGCTGGGCGTAGAGTACAGTGAGTGTATTGGCATAGAATGCAGTGGTTAAAAGTAGAGTGGCGCAGAATTGTGAGGCATAGAGTGGAACGGCGCAGAGTGGACTACAGTGCATAGAGTGCAGTGGCATTGAGTAGATTGTTTCAGAGTAGAATGAAATGGCACAGAAAGAAGTGCTGCAGGTGTAGAGTGCAGTTCTGTACAGTGGCATTGACTGTAATGGCGAAGAGTAAAGTGGCGAAGAGTAAAGTGGTGTAGAGTGCAGTGGTATAGAGTGCAGTGGTACAGAGCAGACTAGAGTGGCCTAGAGTGGATTGGGGTAGAGTGTAGGGGCATAGAGTTGAGTATTACAAAGTAAAATGCATTTGCGTAGAGTGTATTGGTATAGAGGGCAGTGGCGTAGAGTGCAGTGGTGTAGAGTGGTGAAGATTGCACTGACATAGAGTAGAGTGGTACAGGGTAGAGTAGAGAGGCATAGTGTGAAGTGGCGTAGAGTGCAGCTTCTCAGAGTGGAGTGATGCGAGAGTACAGTGGTATGGGGTGGTGTAAAGTAGAGTGGTGCAGAGTCTAGTGCAGTGGTGTGGAATGGTGCAGAGTATAGTGCAGTGGTGTGGAGTGGTGCAGTGTAGAATGGAGTGGCATAGACCGCAATATTCATGGTGTGGTAGCACACTGCCTTTACAGAAATCACATTTCCAATGAGAAATAACCATTACATTTGAACAGACATACAGCTTTACTAATAAAACTATTCAGTGCAGAGACGAAAATGTGTGGAAATGGCATCACCTAGTTTAATGATTTGTTTTGTTCATATTAACCTGTTGGGTGCGGGAGTCAGCCACTGGCCGACACCCACACTACCTCCCTGGTGTGGGTCCTGACCAGGGGCCGACACCAGGGAGGAGGTTAAAAAATCCTTGGGGCATCGCACCCGAGGATTTATTTATTTTTTACATACCCCGGGAGACACAGAAGATCTTCAGGGTTTCCTCCCGACGCCCAACCTGCCCCTTTGTGACGTCAGCACGCAACAAGGCGCGCTGACGTCCCTATCTGTTTTGTGACCGCTTCCTGCTACAGTGGGGAAAACAGCCCCAAACGGCCTTCCCGACGTTCAGGAAGGCCTCGTTTGAAAGGGGAGAGTCTCCCCTTTCGAACAAGGCCTTCCCAAATGGGTTTCCTGGCTGAGATCGAGTGCCAGGAAACCCCTACTAGACACCAGGTATTTCACTAGGGGGGAGTCGGCCCACTCGGCAAACGAGACGCCCACCCCCCCAACACCCGGGGACACATTTAAAAAAAAAAAGATAGGTTTACCCCTGGGGGAGGGGCGCAATAGCGCCCAAACACGCCCCCCAGGGGTGTAAAAAAATTTTTTTAATAAAAAATTGCCAGGGGGTCCCCCGTGAGTAAGGCGACCCACTGTGTGGAGCAATAATGTTTTGTGACAGCCGTATGGTTTCCCGGGGGGGCCACTATGGCCCCCATGGAAACCCTATAGCTGTTAAGAAAATATATAGATCTATAGATATATCTATGCAGATATATCTATCTATATAGATAGATAGATCTATATATAGCTCAGGGATGCCCAAACATATATTACCCAGCACTCTTTCCTCATTCCAAAGAGAACCAGGACACCTCCGTATGCAGTTCCAAAGTTTTTTTCACAGCAAATCAAACAAATCTAACGCGTTTCGCCTTGATCACTGCATATGGAAGTGTCCTAGTTCTCTTTGGAACGAGGAAAGAGCGCTGGGTAATATATATATAGGTTTTATATATATATATATATTCGCCACCAGTTCTCTTGCAGTTGCAGCTTGCGTCTTCAAAGCAATGCACATTCTTAAACTGACGTGTTTCAACTGTAGCTTTTAGGCAGCAATAAAAAAAGTCAAGTAAGTCTTCTGATTCTGTTTCTGCTAGAAAAGGATCTGACTTTTGTCTAGTGGCAGTTTTGATGCCATAAAGTAGCGCAGAAGGTTTATATGTCTACTGAAAGGAGTGGATTAGTAACGCCAGCCATTACCGGCGCTATAATACAAATGAAATGTATGTGCAGGGGTCAATGAAGAGATGAAGGGCACTTTTGCTAGGTGGCAGTGAAGGAGGTCATGGGAGTGGGAGCACCAATAATGATTGTTAGACTGGGCGCGAGAGACGCTAACGACTGTAACATTTGGTATGTGGCAAGGTGAAGTTATAGTGTGTCTTTTTTGTTTTTTTTTAGTGTGTTGAGAGAACATGCTGATTGCGGGAAGAAGCAAAGGTAAGGTGACCTCTACTGTTGCAGGTATCACACACACACCCACCCACCAGCATTTTTGTGTCTGTCTACGCAGGCTAGTGTTTTAGAGCAACAGTTTAGCCAGCAGCAGAGATGGCATCTCGTTGGATGACTTCTGCTAAAGCCCTGACTCGGGTTATAGAGGACAGCTCTGACGAAGGATCAGAGACTGAGACAGCCGATACTGAGACAGCATCTGAGGGATAGGGAAACGGCGCAGACTCTGGGAGTGATTTTTCAGTTGGAGTCCCTTTCGATAACTCCTCTTGCAGTGATTATGAGGGAGGTGATGAGGACAGTCCTGCTGTCCCTTCTCAAGCAGCAGGACAATAGCGGGTTAGCCCAACCCAAAGAGCAGGTGCATGTGGTGGCAGGCACAGAGAGAGTGCTCTATTGGGAGCTCCCCAATTTAGTTCAGCCCCAAATTCTACCACCGAAATCGTATTGTGGATACATCAAAATTATTTATCACAAAACAAACTGGTTTTGTAAGGCAGGCATCTGCGTTTTTTGTCCTGGGCTCGGCTGCCATATAGGGAAACATACCAAACCCAGACATTTCTGGAAACTAGACATCCGGGGGAGTCCACAGAAGTGTGACATGTGTGGATTCCCCAAAGTTTTCTTACCCAGAATACCCTGCAAAGCTGAAATGTTGAATAAAAACTCTATTTTTTCTTGCATTTCTGTTACACAAACTACAGGAATATGCTGGGATCCACAAAATTCCTTCCACCCAGTGTTTCGCCACCTGTCCTGATAAAAACGTTACCCCACTTGAGTGCCTGAACCTAGTGCCTGCGTCAGGAATGGATCACCCCCGGGTCAACAGTTGCCCTCATGTAAGGACCAGCATTGACCGTTGTGTGATCTATTCCTGTCGTGGGCACTAGACCTATCCACACAAGTGAGGTACCATATTTATCAGGAGACTTTGGGGAATGCTGAGTGGAAGGAAAGTTGTGTCTCCTCTTAGATTGCAGAACTTTCTGTCACCAAAATGTGGGGAAGAAGTGTTTTTTTGGCCAAATGTTGAGGTTTGCAAAGGATTCTGGGTAACAGAACCTGGTGAGCGCCCCACAAGTCACCCCATCTTGGATTCCCCTGGGTGTCTAGCTTTAAAAAATGCACAGGTTTGGTAGGTTGCCTTAGGTGCCGGCTGAGCTAGTGGCCAAAATCCACAGGTAGGCACTTTGCAAAAAACAGTTATGTTTTCTTTGGGAAAATGTGATGTGTCCATTTTGTGTTTTGGGGCATTTCCTGTAGCGGGCACTAGGCCTACTCACACAAGTGAGGTACCATTTTTATTGGGAGACTTGGTGGAACACTAGGTGGAAGGAAATGTATGGCTCCTTTCAGATTCCAGAACTTTCTGTCACCGAAATGTGAGGAAAGGGTGTTTACTTGGTCAAAGTTTGAGGTTTGCAAAGGATTCTGGGAAACAGAACCAGGTGAGAGCCCCACATGTCACCCCATCTTGGATTCCCCAAGGTGTCTAGTTTTCCAAAATGCACAGGTTTGGTAGCTTTCCCTAGGTGCTGACTAAGCTAGAGGCCAAAATCCACAGCTAGTCACTTTCCAAAAAACATGTTAGTTTTCAATGTAAAAATATGATGTTTCCATGTTGCATTTCCGGTCGCTGGCATTAGGCCTACCCACGCAAGTGAGGTACCATTTTTATCAGGAGACTTTGGGAACACAGAATAGCAGAACAAGTTTTATTGCCCCTTGTCTTTCTCTACATTTTTTCCTTGCAAATGTAAGATAGTGTGTAAAAAAGATGTCTATTTGAGAAATGACCTGTAATTCACATGCTAGTGTGGGCACCCCAGAATCCAGAGATGTGCAAATAACCACTGCTTCTCAACACCTTATCTTGTGCCCATTTTGGAAATAAAAAGGTTTTCTTGATACCTATTTTTCACTCTTTATATTTAATAATGAAAACCCATTGCAAGGTGCAGCTCATTCATTGGCTCTGGGTACCTAGGGTTCATGACGAACATACAAGCCCTCTATAACTTCACAGCCAGAAGAGTCCAGCAGATGTAACGGTATATTGCTTTAAAAAAATTGTCATCGCAGGAAAAAGTTAGAGAGTAAAACATGGAGAAAAATGGCTGTTTTTTTCAACTCAATTTCAATATTTTTTTTATTTCAGCTGTTATTTTCTTTAAGAAAAACCTTGTAGGATCTACACAAATGACCCTTTGCTGAATTCAGAATTTTGTCTACGTTTCAGACATGATTAGCTTTCTGGTAACCAGCATTGGTTTCGCACCCATTTCTGTCACTAACTGGAAGGAGGCTGAAAGCACAAAAAATAGTAAAAATGGTGTAAGTCCCAATAAAATGCCATAATTGTGTTGAAAAATGTGGTTTTCTGATTCAAGTCTGCCTGTGTCTGAAAGCTGGGAAGTTGGTGATTTTAGCACCGCCAACCCTTTGTTGTTGCCTTTTCAGGGAAAAAAACCACAAGCCTTCTTCGGCAGCCCTTTTTTCCCATTTCTGTTTAAAAACAAAAACATTTTTGTTGTATTTTGGCTAATTTCTTGGTCTCCTTCAGGTGACCCACAAACCCTGAAGGGGGGGGGAAGGCCCATCAGCTAATGGGTTAAAGTATTTGTTTTCCCACACACTTCAGAAATAACAAATAATGTGCTTCATTTATGTGTTCATAATTCTGATGTATTCTGAAATATTTAATTCATTTAAATGTTGTCACGTACTAAAACTATTTCCTACCCCCACTATCCAGCAAGATTGTCACATAAATTCTCTCGCTTTTGAAATCAGAGAAAGAAGAGTAAACTAGCACCCTTGGAAGATAGTGCCTGACATTTGACCTTGATTTGTGAATGCACAGCAAATGTGATGACATAAAAAAAAGATTTAAAGGTCTGTTACCAGAAAGCAAGATTGTGAAAAAATACAGAAAACATGCTTTAAGGCAACAGGAGGGACGAACTGAACCTGGAGAGCCTAAAACAAATAAAGCCAGCAAATAGAAAGCCAGAAAGTGTGAGTTACAAGCCACAAAGCCAGTGGTATTCAATGAGCGGAATGCATTCCTTGGTCTACTTTCTCACAGTCCCCAAGATGTCTTTATTAGGCTGGTACCATGAAACATCCAAAAATAGGACAGAGGCTATTGATGAAGTGGGTTGACATCCAAGCAAAGGGTTCAGGGAGTTTATTAAAAAGGCCACTGCCTTATACACTCCTGAAATTATGCCCTGTGCTTCAGCATCATGAAATCAACTCTGTGGATTGATCTTTAGATTCTGGATCTGAGGGTGCAGCTGGGGATGTGACAAATGTTCAAACTTCAGTAAGTTATAGAGACTTTGGACCACATATGTTGGGCACATTATGTATAGGATCTTACGTTTGATTGTCAGCTCAACTGGGAGCCAGCACAGTCATCTCAGCACATGGTGGTGTGGTCAGATTTCATGGGATTTGTGTAATCTTGTTGGAAGAGCATCACAGACCTAGTAATTTCCACAGAATGATCGATTCAAAGAGAAGGGAGAACTCTCTGTATGTAGCATCATCAGTTAGACGCCGGTCTTCTTGAGGGTATGGTTAATTTACGGAGTGAAAGAAAATATCTGAAGATCTGAGTCAAACATGACCCTAGTCTTCACTTTCTGTGAACTAGTGCAGGTGTTTCCCAGTTCCTGGTACCCAACAAACAGTGTTTTGTTCCTAGCATTACTTCCTATATTTAAGATTTTCAAACTAGATCCATTCTGACAAAGGTACTTCTTCTTCCAGGACTGGATGCCCTTCAATCAATCAGTGATGTGTGTGCAAATCTCTTCATCTAGCTCCTTTCCAAGGTGGATCTGTTTGTCATCTATAGACATTTCCAACTAGACCTGCTGATGGGTGACACCCACTGCCATATGGCACAGGTATGCATTAAAAAAGGACTTGTGGCAGCATGGAGTCTTGGGGTGTTCCACATGGCATTTTGTATTAAGATCATGACATAGTCAATCCTGACTCGCTGGTGTTGATCCATGAAGATGAGAAAATCCACTAATATCCTGTTGCGATACCTCAAGCTACATTTCCAGCCCTCCCTGAAGTAAATCGTGATATTCTGTCTCACAGGACCCTGACAGATGCACCGACATGGAAGGAAAGCCTTCATCTGATGCCTCCAGAATATTCTGCAAATCAGGATATTTTCAGGCCCTCCAGAGGTTCTTTGTGCGCTTTGGAGGGACTGAAACCAGACTTACAATTATGTAACAGTTGATGGGATGCGAAGAATGCCTGCAGTTATTTCTTGGCCTCTCCTTCCATGACATTGGAGGGATACAGGAGGGTTGTTATTGGTCAATGGCTGGAACGTGCTAATGGGCCAACTCTTGGTTTCTTTGGTATAGGGGTTACAGCAGTTCCCTATTTTAAAGTACTCCCAACTGAACTTTTTACAGCATTGGTATGCATGTTCTCAATTCTAAAATTATTTATGTGCTCTATTCATATTGTATAGTGCAGGGGTCTTCAAACTGGGGGGGCGCCTCCCACAGGAGGGCCTCAAGTGGTCCCAGGGGGGGCGCCAGGCTCTGGCCAAAAGAGGAATTATGCAGATAACGCTGCTTTTTTAAAAAGAAAAACATTTATTGCATTTTTTAATTTTTTTAAACTGTAATGTTTAAATAAGTTTAGACATAATTAAACATTGACAACTTAATAGCATGATTGTGAACAATTCTGAGGGGAGGGCGCGGCATTAAAAAGTTTGAGAACCACTGTTGCAGTGTCTCATAGTTCTGTAAATATGCAAGCCGGCGGCAGCATGTTGGCGCTGTCCAAAACAGATGAAGAGTAATATCCCAGACTTCATAAGGTTCCCTCACAGAAATGAATTCTTGGGACTTCATGCATTCTCACCACGCATGCTGTTTCTTATATTAGTTTGCAGCTCAGGAAGGTCGGGCAGATGTAGCGCTGCGTGCGGTCCAAGGTCAAAATATGTAGGTCTTCAAGGCACGTGGGCAGGAACGCTTCTAGAAACGTCAACTCAGGACTTGGGGGGGGGCTATAAAATGCTAGGTCAACTTGGCCATCGAAAAGTGCTGTGTCTGTCACTGTTTCTTGCTTTTCTTAGGAGCCCGACTCTCTCTGCCACGCCCCCTCTCTAGCATTGCATTCGCACTGAATTATTATGGTTTAAATCGCGCTGTTTAGATACTCTTTGCAATGTGCCCAACTTTTATAGTTCTGGAGACGTGGCATTAACACAAGACTACAGATGAGTCTTACAGAGCTGGACACAGTACTAAAGGAGTGGCCACCAAACTGGACACAGTACTCCAGATATGGACACTATGCTCAAGAAACGAGCTCATTAACACAGAATTCTCTAGATATGGCCTTTTTATGTAGAGTATTGTTTCGGCGAGAGAGCAAGAAGGAAGGAACAGAGCGGGCGGAGAGGTACGTAGGAGTGTCCAAGGGAGTGAAATGATGGGAAGGAGTGGAAGTAATCAACTGAGGTAATGATGGAAGGAAGAGAAGGAGGGAAGGGGCAAGGAAGAAGGGAAAGAGGGGGAATGGAAGGAAGACAGGAGGAGGGGGCAAGGAAGAGTATAGGAAATCGAGAAAGAAATGGCTTCGAAATAGAATGAAGGGAGGGAGGAAACAATGGAAAAGAAAAGAGACAAGAGCATAAATAGGCATTGAAAACGCAATAGGAGAGAAAGCTTAATGAAAATACATAAGAGATATGTAGAGAAAGGGAGCGCACAGTAAGGCAAATTATACACGTAAGCTCTGACTTAGGGGCAGGGGGTGTGACAGTGGGTGCCATGTTCCTTGCTTCACACAGAGCACTGGGCAGCCCATAGATGGAAAGAGGGAGAGCGAGTTCAGAGTTTCCCATCACTGGACGGTGCTGAGCTTCCCAGGACCCGAGGAGACCCAGGCAGGCGGATAAAGAGTCAACCAGAAGGGATCCGAGTTAGAGGCCTGTGGAAAGGGACAGGAATAGAGCGAGGCCTGGGAGAATGTGCAGTGGCACAGAAGGATGACTGACTCGGGGCCAGGGTGGGAGGTGCTGTACTCGCAATACGGAGATGGGGAGCACAGCTGTGACGCAAAAGAGAGAGAGAGAGGGGATGATGGAGGAAAATAACACGGAAACGTAAGCATTTACAACGAGAAAACGAGAAAGAAACCATAAACATATTGTAATGCAGGAAAAAGGAAAAAACAAACAGCAGAGAAGTGGATGAAAAGAGGAGGAATGGGAACACTGAAGACAAACCTAAGAAAGAAAAGAAGAACTATAGAAAAGGCAAGTCAGAGAGCTAGTGAGTCAGAATGAAAAGAAAAAATAAGATATGCCGAGAGAAGCATTTTGAAGTGAAAGCACTGGTAGATAAGCAAAGAAAGAGAAACATTCTGAAGAGAAAAATATGGAAATAAGTTGAAAGAACGTTTTTAATCCCTTCTTTGTCTGGTCTGTAGTTTGTTCAATCACTGCTGGGATAATTCAGCTCAGTACGGCTGAACCCTGAAACAGCAAGCTTCCGTAATTATTCGCCACCCTGAAAAGGGAGCAGCTGCATATGAAGGTGTCACCAGTCTGGAATTGAAAACTGTGTACTCGGGGAACCCTTAACTTGAGGGTCAATGTGTAACAGAGGGAAGGGGCGAAGCTTGAAATGCAGAATTTAACAGTCAACTTATACATGCATGTAAAAAAATCTTCTGCAAAGAAATTGGCAATAAGGACAAATTGACAATAAATCTGTTCTACCTTGTTTATTTGGTCACCAAAAGGCTGCATTTTAAAATATCTAACAGGGTTAAAACACCTGCTTGTGAGACCTGTGTGCCCAGCAATTTTGAGGGGAGTATGATAGTTGTAAAATAACTCTGATGGTTACTAAAGTTATGGGAGAGTTCTGTGTTTTGTCCAGTCACAGTTTTGCCTGGGGGTTAATTTGTCTGCTGAAAAGCACATCGTGTGACATGCAGATAATAGGTTTATATTGTAAGTAGATAGGTAAGTGGGTTACGGCTTTTGACACTGGGATAATTTTGCTAGTACTAGTTCATAACTTGAAATCTTTGCAATATAGCACATTGATCTATGTACCTTTATCAAGAAGCTGCATGTAAACTGTAAATCATGGGTTTAGACCCTTATTGTTTTTTTCTCAGGATGTTTTTATTCTAAGAATGCGATGAAAGGTTTTTTGGAAGTCATAAAGTGTGAGTACAGACAACTCCAATTACTGAAATACATTTTATATCATAACTTTGTGTTCCTCTCAACCATTCTCTCTTAACATATTGGCCCTCATTTTGACATTAGCAGGCGGCGGAGGCCGCCCGCCAATGCCATCCCGCCATCAGACCGTCTGTGCGGCCTGAACCCTGCCGGTCCTATTATGGCTTCCCCGCCGGCCCAGCGGGGAACAGGGCCTTAACATTGCAGCTGGCTCCTAATGGATGGCCGTATTTTGGGCAGTGGAATGCGCAATGGGGCTGTGCCAGGGGGGCCCTGAATCCCCCATTCCACCAGCCTTTCCATTGCGGTGTTTACCACCATGGACAAGCTGGCGGATGGGGACTCGTAATTCCCAGGGCAGCGCTGCTAGCAGCGCAGCCCTGGTAGTTTACATCCACTGGGACCACCAGGCTGCAGGCTGGTGGGAGGCTGGTGGCAGCCTGGCGGTGACGGTGGTTTGACTGTGGAGGCTCCGCCATGGACATAATGTCACGGCCGGACCCCCACTTTGGTGGCGGTCCGACTGCGACCGTGACCATATTGACCCCCATTATGTCTACTAATATGGGCGATATGTGATTCCTATACATTATAATCCTCAATGTGTTATTCAACATTTCCTGGTAATTGATTTACACGCTTGCATGATTTTTTGTGTGTCGGTGTGTGATGTAAGTGCTCAGTCACCCTACACTGGGATGAACTGCAGTATAAAACATTTAAATTTAAAAAAAATACTAGGTGCCATTTAAATAATTATTTGTGTAATTACTCATATACATTTATACATCTTGCATTTTTTTAGTGTATGCACATCTTTTACGTGGGAGGGTGGGTTGAACAATGTCAAATAATTGCTTCCAAGTCATAGTTGTTCTAAAGTACTTGTAAAGGGATAATTTGTGTGCCTTTGTTTCCTTCCATTACATTGCTATCTAGGTTTTAGGCTCCAGATGGCTCCCAGCTGAGATGATACTTGACTAAAAGAAGGGCTGACAGCCCTTTAAATCAGGCATTTCTTTTGGGCCCAGCTGGAATTGAAAATATGAACCCCCCTAACCACCTATGTATTTCTGCTCCGAACGGAATGCAGACAACCTTCAGGCACTGCTGAATTATGTCATTGAGTCAGAAATGGACACCAGAACAAATTCAGCATATTTCCCTGCGTCAGCCTGATCCCAGATACAGCCCTGAAATATAAGCCAGAACTGGGATTCAGAGGGATCCTCCTAATTTCCAGGACTGGGTGTCACCGGTGGGGCCATCACCGGAAGGTAGGGAATTCAGTCATATAACTCAAAGTCATATGGCCTTCCATGAAAATTTGTTGGGTAAAAAGTCGCCATTTTCTCCAGTATAATGAGTTGCTACTTTGAGACCGGAAGGAGTGCCTGTGATTGAGATCAGAAAATGTCTTTCTCCGGCAATGCAGTCCTCTGGCATACATCCCTGCTGAGGCTGTGGGCTCAGTGAGCACAGAACAGGGATGCCCAAAGTACACCTGGGGGCACTTGCGGTCCTCTTGTCATTTACACGTTGCCTCTGGCCTGCTATTTACTTGACTTTGCAATGACATTCAGAAAGCGGTTAAACGGGCAAGTATTTATTTACAGGTTAACTGAAGTGCAAAGAAAATAAGTAAAAATTTGTCCTTCACCACTTATCTTTAAAATCACCTTTATTGCTCAAGACATTTTGCAACACACATGAAAAAATGACAAAGACTTCAAAATTTTTAAAAAAGTTAACATGCAGAAGTGTTTCACCTTAGTGCATCAGATTATAGCCCTACATTGAAAGACATTTATTAAAAGTGATACTTTTCAAACATGAATTTAGAAACATTTATGCCTCCCCCGCCCTGTCAGCAATGCCAGTAGTGGACCAAGAAGCAAGTCAATTATCTTGTGCACACTAAATGTGGCCTAGGTTATTATTATTATGCGGGGAAGAACATGGAGCCATATTCACAAGTGGCTTGCGCCGCCGGTGCATAACTTGTTTTGATGGACTGACGGTGCAGGCTGCAGCCCCATATCTACAAGGACACAAAAAGACACTTTGAGTGGCTTTTCATTACCTTGTAGATATGAAGTAAGGCAATGCAGCGCATATTTCTGCGTTGCCTTACTCTGAGTCAAAGAGGTGTTCCATGGGTGTTGCTGTGGGTGGTCACATGCCACATCCATAAATTTTGATGCATTTCCAAATTTACAAGAATTTCTAAACCTGGGAATGTGTCAAAGGCCTATGCCTCCCCTGGGGAGGTGTAAGGGAGGTAAAACAAGGAGAAATACCTTCATTTCTCCTCATTTTTTCCTTTCTCTATGCGTGCAGCACACATAGAAAGAGGAAAATGCCTCTTGTGATTGTTTTTGTGAAGGAAGGTTACCCTTGGTGCACAAAAACAACCATACCCGCAACACAGACGCCCTTGCACTATGGTTCTGGCTCTCTTTACTCCTGCCTTTTACTTTTGCATTTACTTCTATTTGTCACTTCTGTCTCTTTTTTCATTTTTCTCCCTCTTGCATTTTTCCCCGTGCAGCTGCTGCCCCTCCAGCCCTTCCCCTATTCCCCTGTGAAGCACTTTTCTTGCCTTATCGCCTCCCAGCTGACCGGACCCCCCGCCTCCCTCCCCTTTGAAGGCACGCCAAAGGCAAGGCCATCTGCACCAGTCTGCACCTGGACTGCGCCAAGCGCTACAGACCGTTGTTCTCACCCCATCCACCAGTTGGACGCCAGCACTCTAAGCGATTATCAGCCTGCCACCAAGTTGACCCCAGGAACACCCATGGACCGTTTTCTTGCCGCTCCTGCTCCAGCACCGTCCAAGGACCACCCCATGATCCCGCACCAAGCTCAGACACCTCAAGTGTATACTCCTCAACGCACGTTCCCTGGTCAAGCATGTGGTAGATGTCTGGGACCTCCTCGACTAAACAGTCCCGGAAGGCGCCTTCTTCACTGAGACTTGGATCACCCCCACAGTTGCCCCAGATATCACCACGGCCATCCTGGACAACTATAAAATCATCCACAAGGACAGAGCCAACCGGCCTGAAGGAAGCATTGCCATAGTCTAGAAGAACAACCTCTGCCTGACCATCGAGTCGTAGTCTCAGTCAACTCACAAGCACCTACATTTCCAGATCCAGACCAATCCAAACACCTCCCTCCATGGCACCCTCATCCACAAGCCACCCAGACGCCAACCCCAGTTCTGCGAAGACATCGCCATCCTCGTCGCCCCCAAGCAATTGCCTCCTCCGACTACATCCTACTTGGCAATCTCAACTTCCACATTGATACCCACAATGATCCGAACACCTCAAACCTCCTGGACAACCTCACAACTCTCAGACTTAAAGAACTCGTCAACGACCCAACCCACAGAGCCGGACACAATCTCAACCCCGTTTTCTCAACAGGGGACAACATCACCATCTCCCACACCTCTGAACACCATTGGACTGACCACAAGTGCATACACCTACACAAAGAACACTGCAACACTATGCCCCTTGATCCCCCCACAGATGCTGGGGAAAAGTCGCAAAAGCACAGCTCACCAATGCTCTCAACCACTCCCTCCAACCAGATGCAGCGAAAGCAAATGAAGCCATAAGCAATCTACACTGCTGGCTCTCAAACTGCACCAACAACATAGCCCCCCTAAAGAAAACAGCAGGGAATCAACAAAGCAAAATACCCAAATGGTTTACGACAGACCTACAGGAATCCAAGCGCTCCTGCAGATGACTGGAATGTAAAAGGAGGATCATCAAATCAACCGCAGAGCCTACAAAAATGCAGGCACCATGCAATACCAGAACAATAGAGCTGCCAAAAAAGCCGCCTTTCAACCACGCCTCAACAACAGCGCTCACAACAGCAAAGAGCTCTTCGCCATTGTCAAAGAGTTCAGGAACCCTGGGACAGACACATCATCCATCCCTCCCTCCAAAGACCTCTGCAATGATCTTGCCACCTTATTTCACGTTAAGATCCAGGACATCTACAAAGGCTTCAGGAACCAAATCCCGCCAACACCACTTGCCACCATGGACCTCGCATCTCACCAGATACTGAACTCCTGGACCCCCATCACCATAGAGGACACCCAAAGAGTGATGAACTCCACCCACTCAGGAACACCATAAAAGCCATGCCCTCATCACATCCTCAACCTGGCCAGCGCCACTCTAGCACCGAAGCTCTGCCAAACCATCAAACCAATCCTTTGAGATGCCACATTCCCCTCAGACTGGAAACATGCCAAAATCAGCCCGCTACTCTAGAAACCTATTGCAGTCCCTAGGGAGCTGAAGAACTACAGACCCATCTCTCTGCTCCCTTTCTCAGCCAAGGCAACGGAGAAAGCCATCAGCCAGCAACTCACCGTATTCCTCGAGACACACCATATTCTAGACCCATCCCAGTCCTGATTCATTAGCAACCACAGCACCGAAACCGCACTCTTAGCAGCCACCGACAACATACACATCATACCAGACCACAGTGGCTTGGCCGCACTCATCCTCCTCAACCTCTAAGCCACATTTGACACCATCTCCCACTCCACCCTCTACGACAGACTGCACAACATCGGCATCCAAGACAAAACCCTGGACTAGATCAGGCCCTTCCTCACTGGAAGAACACAGAGGGTCAGACTATTGCAAAGTGCCCCAAGGATCTTCACTCATCCTGATGCTTTTCAACATCTACATGGACTCACCCGCCAAGATCACCAAACAACACAAGCTAAACATAGTCTCCAATGCCGACGACACCCAACTGATCCTCTCCCTGTCTGAGGACTCTGCTCAAGCCAAGAGGAATTTCCACACAGGATGCGAGCATTCGTCGCTTGGGCGGAGACTAGCTGCCTCAAGCTCAACTCGGACAAGACAGAGATCCTCGAGATCGGCTCCACCCCTTCTGCCTGGAACGACTCCTGCTGGCCCACCACTCTGGGTAACGCCCCCACCCCGACTGACCATGTGCGCAACCTGGGCATCATCCAGGACCTCTCTATTGATGGCCCGCCAAGTTAACGCCATTTCTTTGTCATGCTTCCACACCCTCTGACTCCTGTGTAAGATTTTCAAATGGATTCCCCCCAGAATCGAGGAATATAGTCACCCACGCACTCATCACCAGCAAACTGGACTACGGCAAAGCACTCTATGCCGGCATCACAAAGGAACTTCAATCAAGACTACAAAGAGTCCAGATTGCAGCAGCCAGACTCATCCTAGACATCCCCCAACCACGCCGTATCTCCTCCCACCTCAGAGACCTACACTGGCTCTCAGTCAAGAAGCGCTTCACATACAAACTCCTGATCCACACTTTCAAGGCACTCCACAACATAGGACCGGCATACCTCAGCCACCGTCTCACCTTTTACATACTCACCAGACATCTCTGTTCTTCCCAGCTTGCCCTTGCAGCCATCCCCAAGATCCGTAAAAGTACAGCAGGAGGAAGATCCTTCTCCTACCTAGTAGTCCGGACATGGTACCCACTACCTCTCATGCTCAGGCAGACCGCATAATTGAAGCAGTTCAGGAAGGACCTCAAGACCTGGCTCTTTGACTCTTTGACTGAGCAGCATACCCACATACAGCGCCTTGAGACCCAATGGGTGATTAGCAGCACTATACAAATCCATGATTAATTGATTGATTGATTGATTGAATGCTTTGTTATAGTCCTAAATGTGTGGTGCATAAGGTTAGAAGTTGGGTGCTGTTAGAAATCTGTAAAAAGGGCCAGGTTCAACATGTGCCAGACAGAAGTCTCGGCTCCTTTTAGACTCGAGGATCCAAGAAAACTTTGAGCTGAGCCAGAGCCAGGCATCTGCCTCAAGCTTAGCTTGAGCCTTCACTGGCTTGCCCACTGCTTTCACATAATGGCAATTAAGGGAACAAAGACACAGGAAGGAGTTGCTTTGACTATCAAAAACACGTTTGTTAAGGCAGGAGTATCAACACCACAGTGCAAGACTTCTTGTTTCAAGAATCACACCACCATATTTTAGTGAGTTGACTAGGAGGCTGAGTGTTGCCCCCCCACTGGAAAAATAAAATGATTGTTTTGTTATCACACACTAATCTTGTTGAGATTAAGTTAAGTTTTTCCTATTTGTTAAAAAGAAAAAAAGCAGAAAATACATTCAGAAAGTGATTACCCAAGCGTGCATTATTTTTGGGGAGTCTAAGATTAATTTAAAAAAGGGTTTTTATGTTGCTCATCACACAACAACAGGGTTTGGGGGGTTCTGATGGTGACGCTGAGGGACTACTCTCACTAAAGACACACTGTTGTACTGTGGAACCTGCCTACACTTTAAATACAGAGCTCACAACCAGCATATTTTGATAAAGGGGAAAACACAGGATTAATGCCAAGTCTTACAGTGACATGGTTAAAACTTTCACACTGTCCCATATCTAGCGGGAGAGGTTGTGTTGTGTCTGCCCACCTACATGAATTGCACACCTTGTTGGAGGTTGTCTTTGGCCCTCATTCCAACCCTGGCGGTCTATGACCGCCAGGGCGGAGGGCAACGGAAGCACCGCCAACAGGCTGGCGGTGCTTCCAGGGCTATTCTGACCGCGGCGGTAAAGCCGCGGTCAGAAGAGGGGATCCGGCGGTTTCCCGCCGGATTACCCCTGGCCCAGAGAATCCTCCAGCGCCGCCTTGGGGATTCCGACCCCTTCTCACCAGCCTGTTTCTAGCGGTTTACACCGCCAGAACCAGGATGGCGGGAACGGGTGTCATGGGGCCCCTGCGGGCCCCTGCACTGCCCGTGCCACTGGCATGGGCAGTGCAGGGGCCCCCTAACAGGGCCCCATTAGGATTTTCACTGTCTGCTTTGCAGACAGTGAAAATCGCGACGGGTGCTACTGCACCCGTCGCACCCCTGCAACTCCGCCGGCTCCATTCGGAGCCAGCTTCATTGTTGCAGGGTCTTTCCCGCTGGGCCGGCGGGCGCTCTTTTGGCGGTCGCCCGCCGGCCCAGCGGGAAAGTCGAAATGACCCCGCGGTCTTTTTACCGCAGAGCGGTCTTTCGACGGGGGAACTTTGGCGGGCGGCCTCCGTCTCCCGCCAAAGTTGGAATGACCCCCTTTGTCTTGGTTTTTCTATAGCACTTGCTACCTTGGCTGAGCCTGTTTCTAAGCACTCCTCATGTTTACACATAAGAGATTGAAGACATTTTGAGATTGTCAGGCCTAATATTCTATTTCATTCAAAGTAAATAATCTTGTTACTGCACTTGACTTTTCAAAAGTAGTGATAGCAAGCAGAGAAACTTACCTCAGGGCGAGA
Organism: Pleurodeles waltl; assembly: GCF_031143425.1. Lineage (NCBI taxonomy): Eukaryota > Metazoa > Chordata > Amphibia > Caudata > Salamandridae > Pleurodeles > Pleurodeles waltl. The sequence continues at coordinate 862,160,563 of NC_090440.1, forward strand.
TAGAGGAACAGTGACTCAGATACAGCATAGCTCAGTATTGTCAAATCTATGACTATTATAAAAACTAGGGGCTTAATTTAAAGGGCAGTATGGAATGAAACTCTTAAAATAACTTCACAACTTACTGTGCCCTGCCATGTACATGCTTTGCTTCCCCTACACCGAACTTTGAACCCCTCACCCTTGACCCCCACCTTTCTGGCATCAATTAGGCCCTTGGTCACACTCCAGACCATACATTTTGGCCCCAGGGAAAATGTTTGCAAGTACCCATGAGCTACAACAATATTAATTTTGAGAATTAAGGAAGGCACTATCTTTAGGAAACATCAGATAGTCCACTGGTGGAATTTTCCAGACAACCTGAAAACAGTGAGGAAGGGCTCTCCAGCATTTGGCTCTTAGCAGACCTTGGACATGAAACGTAAGGGTGATAGAGGTCAGTAGGTTCAGGAGTCTAAGGGCCTGATTTAGATCTCGGTGAAGGGGTTACTATGTCGACCCATTCGCTGAAATCTATGTGCCACTGTTTTCTATGATATTTAGATTCCGGCAGATGGGATACCCGCCACCGTTGCGATTGAGTAACCTTTCCGCTGAGATCTAAGTCAGGCACTGAGGCATCTGTGCTTGATCCTGTAGTGACCATCCTGGGAAGTGCATTCAGCCTTTCATTGTCATCCACTCAGCCTCCTGGGGTCAATAACATGAGAACAAATTGATTTGAATAACATAAGCTTCTGTTATTCAGCAACAATATTTCCAAGGGCAGAAGTGCCCTTTCAAACACAAGTTATGTTAACGCCACTTAGCACCTGCATCTCTTTTTTATGTGATGTCTAGAGTTCCTGGGAGAGCCCTGTACCCCTTCAGAAACGCACACATACACAGTGAAGATAAGAGGGACCCTCTGATCGGGGCATCTGAAATGTTCTCTGACTCCCCTTTTCACTTCTCTGGTGCATTCCTATTACTGAGTTCCAAGCAAGCCTTCTTGTTGCTTCACCAGAAGGGTGCTACAACAGAGTCCTTCTGTGCCTCTCATGACGTTCACTTGCAAGAACGTGGTTGTTTACTGCTGAAGAAGGCTGGGATCCTCCCCCCAATGTTTTCAATGATTGAACTGTAAGGCTTTCAGAGCTCTGGGCGTGCCTCTGCTTCTGTGACCCTATTTGAAACATGACGCATAATTAATGGTCCAATGAGAAGGCAGCTTAGGGCACCGTGAAAAAATAAAATGCATATTTTGAGTTATTATGATTAACATGAAAAAGTTGTCATACTTGAATTGCACTTGACTACGGAAAAATGTGGGAATGTAATGAGACTCTACCTACCAGAATGCATCTGGGCCACATTACACACCTGCAAGAAACTGTAGCTCAGTGCTCGACTCCCCTTTATAATGCGACTACTGGGCCCTTTCCCTGTTAGAACTGTGTAATAGGGACTCTTCACTGAAACTCACCAAGGAGTAGTGTCTTCTTCCATACCTGGACCAGGCACTTACCATGCAGATTTTTCAGTCGTCCTGAGAGTGATGGTGGGCATGCGGCAAACTGATCTTAGTCGCACAGGAATTGTTTAACTGTGGTGGGCAGGGCGAACCTTTCACCTAGTCCTAGTCTCTGGTGCCCGGACACTGACCTTACCTGCTGATCTGGGTGTGGCTCGCACTTCAGGGAGGAGTTGATTATAGCTCCTGATGAAGTGCCTTGTTCCGCCACCATAATGTACCTGCTACAGGCACCTGCAGAATGCATTTTAAAATTTTGCAATACCAACTCATACTTTTTTTTTTGCAAAGTTGGTAAAAAAGTGTCCATTCCGTTTCAAAATAATGGTAACTATCAAGTGGAATAATGTAATGTTAGTATTAGGAAAACGTGTATGCAATAATACAGCGCAAAAAAATGAAGTTAAATCAGAAAGAAAAACAGGTGTAGAAAAAAAGCATAAAATAAAAAGAGAAGACCGGAGAAATAAACAACAGAAAACGATTAAGAAAAAAGAAATACTATGTGAAAAAAAATGAAGAAAAGAAAGAAAGGAACATTAAATGTAATTAAAAAGTAAAATGGGGAAATACAAATATTGGAAACAAGCAAGGGAAAGCAAAAAGGAGAGCACGAAAGAAAAAAGAGAACTAAAAGAAGTTAAGCTAGACATAAATATATAAAGATATTAAGTGAAGGGACAGAAACCATGAAAGTGTGAGGAAAATAAACAAAAGTAGAAGGACGTATTAAGAAATTAAGGTACCTAAGAGACAAAAAGGGCAGTGATGCATACTTGTATGTAATTATGAGAAATGTAGGAAAAATATACAAAGTTCGAGTAATTGAAGGCTGAGAAACAAAGAAAATGAAAGAAAAACAGAACCTTAAGTAATATAATGAAACAAATTATTAGACACAAATAAATATTAAGTAGGAAAAGGCAGACCCAATTGTACTGAGGGTTTTTCACCATACAGATGTCGAGAGAGTGTCCTGCTGCCCGCTAAACCTTCCGAGTCCAGTATATTATAGCTTTCCTCGGACTAAAATAGAGCGTTTCCTGCACAGCCCTGGGGACGCCTGTGCTGCGCTTTCTCAGACTCTGACTGGGTCTATGAGAAGAAAGGATCAGCTATCCCACTCACTGACAGGTCACACACAGGACAGGCTGTGGAACTGAACAACCCTGCCATGGATCAGTCTGTCCCGTTTAGCAATATGTCACTCACGAGACAGTGTGGGACATGTCAGTTCTGCAAGCTTTCAGTCTATCTTTACTCACGGACAGGTCACCCACAGAAAAGATGATGGACAGGCCGCGCCTGATGTAGTTTGGCCTGTCTCCCTCGGTGAAAGGTCCCTCACAGGACACAATGTGGTACAGATCAGTACAGATGGGTCAGCGTGTCCCTTTCAGTAACAGTTCACTACAGGAAAGGTCAGCCCTTCCAGGACTTCGCCTGCCCCTATAAGTGATAGGGCAGTCACCGGACAGGCGTTGGGTCAGTTTAGCTTGTTCCATTTCATAGGCAGAAAACACTGGACAGACTATGGATTATCGGCTCCGTGGGATTTAAGTCCGTCCCTCTCAGTGACAGGCCATTATTAGACTGTCACTAAGGACAGGCCAGCCCTACTGGTGGTCACTTTGTCCATATACTGACCCAGCAGCACTGGACAGATTATACAAACGGTAATCCCGGGAGGCGGTCAGTCTACCAATGATGCAATCAGGTCACCTCAGTCTCTAGGGGGTGTGCGCATCTCACTTACAGATACATTAGGATGGATAGATTGATTCAGAGATCAACCTTGGAGAGCCCTTCTCTCTGCCTCTCGTGGAGGTTCACTTGAGAGGGTGTGAGTCATAGAAGCCCTGAAGGTTGCAATCCCTTCTACGTGGGAGGTCACTTATTATATGTATATATTCCTAGATCAAACTGAACGTGGGCCTGAAGACACGTCCAAACATTTTCCTCAGAATATTCTAGCTCTGGTTAAACAAGCAAATTAACTATGTCCTAAAATACCTGAGAAGCGAGTGAGACTGCGTTTACAAATTAAATGGGTCTACTTTCTGACAATCTATGTTTTGGAATATAAAGTTTTTGCAAAGACGTTCTATGATCTGTATTCAAGGCTCTCATTTTTGGAGTAGGAATCCCCATCTCTCTCAAACCATAAAGAGAGATTGCCTTTTAATCTGGTTCTGCCAGGGTGTACTTCTGCTACAACACGGGACTGATGTCTTTCAGAGACTTAAAATTAAAGCCTCAATCTTTCTTAATTCTGTTCCATCTTGACAATGTTTGTTTGCAGAACTTTAGCTGAAGCAATAAATAATGCCACCAACTGGGCTCTACTCGGGGAAGAGTGATTGGGTTCAGGACCTGTGCAGGCAGTCGGTAGAATAAACCCTTTCCTCGTTAGCCTAAGCTTATCTTAAGGTGTTTCCAATAACCGTAGATTTTTATATTTCATACATCCATATTTTCGCCTTCTCTTCCCATACTGCTTCGAGAAGAATCACATTGCTAACACTGTTATATTAATAAAATATAGATAAAAACATACCTTTAAATAAACTCCGCAGTGCAGCTTTGAAAGTAGCCGTGTTTCTTTAATTCTCAGGAGATTTCTTTGATCATTGTTTGTGCGTATATTCAGCCATCATCTGTTTCACCCCTTCAGTGCCTCGCAGGCCTGGGGCTTTTTCAAGGCTCTGGGTCCAGGCAATTAGTTTTAGGGCTGGTATTGAGGATGAAAAGCTGTCGTTTTTTGGCAGTTCAGTTGTGCATATCCAGTCATGTGGTTGTGCCCTAACATGTGATCCTGGATTACAGTCGGGCTCTGAGGTCTGCGATACTGGAATATCCTAATGGTCCACATAACTTGGTAGGGAAGGGTGGCATACCCCCAGCAGACAGATGCATAAACACATTAATTGATGACTACTATAATTAAAATGGGCAGCAGAGTAGAATCCCTGGGTCCAAGATCCCCTCACTTGCCTTCAAATATTTCCTATCCTCCCTCACATACCTTTTAACTGACTCTTTTTAAGATTGACAAATGCTGATAACCTCTTTCACTACACCAGTAGCGAACCCGCCACCTTTTCCACCTTCCTTCTTCACCCTTAGTTATGTGACATGTTTTCTGAAACCTAAATTCAGCTTAATTCATTGTAATGGTTAAGGTACAGGAATGCCTGCTTGCAATCTTGCCTGTACATAAACTACTCCTCATCTTGACCACGAACAAGTTATAGGATATTCTTATTTTAGGGTTTTGGGTTCCTCGATTCCCTTTTCTTTTTCAGTTGGTTAACTGACTCTGTAGAGGTGATTTTAAGTATTGCACTGAGTTGTTTTAATTTTAAGGCTTAGCTATTAGATTTGTTGAATTTTGTTTTCCTTTAAATTTACAGAGTGAAATACTGAAGACAACACTATCTCTTCCCTGGCAAAGTCAACTACATTTGAAATGATTGCAGGCGTAAATTATAGGATGACCATATACAGATGATGAAAAATTCACAGTTCAAGGTTCCAAGGTCAGAATGACCTTCCCTGAACCCTTAAGATACTAGAAGTTCCTTCACTTCAGTAGAAGTCCGAGAAGACAGCTCTGCTAGCTTCTATTTGTGCTTATGCTTTTTAACACTGTAGGTGGGAGACACTTTTGCCTCTTGAATGCTCTTTGTGGAATTATAGGGCCATACATATAAATAGTATATCATAAGAATACATAGGATAACATTCAGGATCAAGGTCTTATTCTTCTCAAATATCAAGTGATCAGCAGATCCACAAGTAATTTTTAGGTCTGACTTGTCTTAAGGTCTGCCATTGATCTAAGCATGAATGATGCCAACACCAGGATCCAAGTAGAATAGCTTCCTCCTCAAAGTGAAGCCCCAGCCTGAACCTACATTCCATGTGACCTCTTATATTTCTAGGACCTAGGAGAATAAACGACTCAAGAGATATGTAACTAGTCAAAGCTCAACATTTTCTATATTGGGAACTACCTTAGACCCCAACATTCTTTCTGTAGTCAAATACACAAAGAAATGTGTGACCTATGTCAACAGAAGTTCTTTAGATCTTCTGCGTTGCCTCATCAAGATACCATGCCAAGGTAGGGTGCCAGAACAGGGAGAAGGTTCTGCCTATACGACATCAAATTCTTTGAGAGCTCCCTGATCAAACTGTGCTGGCCAGCCATGATAATGAGGTCCGTAGTCTAGAGGCCAGTTCCCTTCAAAAGTATTCCTATAGCTATTTCAAACTCAGTCATCCAACGCATTGCTGATGTTTGCATTTGCAATCAGGATTTGGCATTTTGAATTAAGACCTGATGTCCGAATTTAAAGACAGTTCATTGATTATTTGATTATTTTCATCTTTCACTGTATCCTGTTGGCTTTGAAGCATTGCAATAATGATCTTTACTGCCACCCACATTAGTTTTATCTACCTCCAGAGACTAAAGGATTATGTGAACTCGACCAGTATTTCATCCTGCGATCCTGAAGGTACACACAAATAGATAAAACTTTGCAAACAAGTGCAGTAACCCACTGAACTTATGTATCTTCCGCGCAAAAGTTTATCTTTACGCTGCTTCACCCAGTGCTCAAGTCATCTCTCAATTCGTTTCCCCTCATCCTTCTAAAATCTTCAAAGTGCGGCGGTAATTTAACACATAACGTTTCTAAAAGCTTCTAATCAAGAAGTAAAAAGCCCTGCCATGGGCGACAAAAAAGGGCTTTTCAAGTGCTGGAAACAGGAAAGAACACAATATGTATATATATTTATATTACAGTGTGTTGACAGAGGGTGGGAAACCAATCCCCCCCTATCTGTAATTAAGTCAGAATCAGAAGAAGAAGTTTGTTGACTCATTCAAGCTTCAATGGGAATGGCAGCGTGGCCGAAATTAAAATATCTTAAGGAACTTCAGGTTTACTTAAGCAGTGTTTTAGGGTACCAAGGGCAAGATATTCAAAATTCCTTTGTTGGTATTGACCTGTGATTCCTAATATCGCAGGGTGTGCAATGAAATGACAAACAGACCTTTACTTTTTACAAAAGCCCTATAACGAATTCTTTTGCGACCTTAACCAAATTGCAGTAGGCCGGGATTTGATAGGGGTGTTTTCCTCCTAGCATGATTTGAAAAGATATGCATCAATGGTTTATGATCATGTTTGCAGATGGAAATCATTGCTTAGTTAAGGACCCCTGAGTAGGTCAGGTAACTGGTTGTCCTTGGGAATTGTGTTAGAGGTCTTAGGGCCTCATTACAACCCTGGCGGTCAAAGACCGCCAGGGCTGTTTTGGCGATTGTACCGCCAACAGGCTGGCGGCACAGGTACAATCTGCCTTATTACGACCGCAGCGGTAGCGCCGCGGTCACACCGCAGGGACCGGCGGTTTCCCCTCATGGTTGTCCTGGCGGTTTTAATCCTCCAGGGCAGCGCTGCTTGAAGCGCTGCCCAGGGGATTACGACTCCCCTTCCTGCCAGCCTGTCTATGGCGGTAAAGACCGCCATGGAAAGGCTGGCGGGAAGGGAAGTCGCGGGGCCCCTGGGGGCCCCTGCACTGCCCTTGCACTTGGCATGGGTAGCACAGGGTCCCCCAAGCAAGCCCCACCCTGCTTTTCACTGTCTGCACAGTAGACAGTGAAAAGCGCGACGGGTGCAGCTGCACCCGTCGTACGGCCGCAACACCGCCGGCTTCATTAGGAGCCGGCTCCCATGTTACAGTCCACATCCCCGCTGGGCCGGCGGGCGCAAACTCTGTATCCGCCTGCCGGCCCAGCGGGCATCTCATAATGCGTCCGGTGGGATCGCAGCTGCATTGGCGGCCGCTCGGCGGTAAAACCTTGGTGGGCGGCCTCCGCCACCCGCCAAGGTTGTAATGAGGGCCTTAGTGGGTATGGGCAGTAGTCCTGGGGCCCACTGCCTGCTCTTCCCCATGTTCCCAAACAGGAGACATTTTTTTAAAGTACGTATCTGACCCTTTAAATCACATTGGCTGTTATTTAAAAACACATTTCCCATTCAAGAAAGCTAATGCGTGGACAGAAGCTTTGTGTGCCTTGCAGGCTTCTATTCCCACATTCACAGCTATCACAGAAGGTTGCAAATTGCAAACTGCCTAGTTAATATTCATCAGGATTGTCGGTTTGTGAACCCTTGCAAATGGACTATTGCAATGTGACCTGTTAGTACATTGGTCACATTGTAAATTGCATTCTTAGTTGGAATGCCATTTGCACATCCCTGGTTTGTGAAAGCATAGCACCAGACACTAGACTAGGTGTCTAGTTTATAAAACTGCACAGGTTTGCTGTGTTTCCTTAGGTGGCTAGGTGAGCTAGAGGCCAAAATCCACAGCTAGGCACTTTGTGAAAATGTGATGAGTCCATGTTGTGTTTTGGGGGCATTTCCTGTCATTAACGCTAGGCCTACCCCCACAAGTGAGGTACCATTTTTATTGGGAGACTTCGGGGAACCCTAGGTGGAAGGACATTTGTGGTTCCTCTCTAATTCCAGAACTTTCTGTCATCGAAATGAGAGCAAAAAGTGTTTCTTTGGCCAAATGTTGAGGTTTGCAAAGGATTCTGGGTAACAGGACCTGGTCAGAGCCCCACAAGTCACCCCATCTTGGATTCCCCTAGGTGTCTAGTTTTCAAAACTGCACAGGTGTGCTAGGTTTCCCTAGGTGCCGGCTGAACTAGAGGCCAAAATCCACAGCTAGGCACTTTGCACAAAACTGCTCTGTTGTCTTTGTGAAAATGTGATGTATCCACGCTGTGTTTTGGGGCATTTCCTGACGCGGATGTTAGGCCTACCCTCGCAAGTGAGGTACCATTTTTATCGGGAGACTTGGGGGAACACAGAATAGTAAAACAAGTGTTATTGCCCCTTGTCTTTCTCTACATTTGTTCCTTACACGTGTAAGACAGTGTGTAAAAAAGATGTCTATGTGAGAAATGCCCCGTAATTCACATGCTAGTATGGGCACCCCGGAATTCAGAGATGTGCAAATAACCACTGCTTCTCAACACCTTATCTTGTGGTCATTTTGGAAATACAAAGGTTTTCTTGATACCTATTTTTCACTTTTTATATTCCAGCAATGAATTGCTGTATACCCAGTATAGAATGAAAACCCATTGCAAGGCGCAGCTCATTTATCGGCTCTGGGTACCTAGGGTTCTTGATTAACCTACAAGCCCTATATATCCCCGCAACCAGAAGAGTTCAGCTTACATAACGGTTTATTGCTTTAAAAAATCTGATATTGCAGGAAAAAGTTACAGAGTAAAACGTGGAGAAAAAAGGCTGTTTTTTTCACCTCAATTTCAATATTCTTTTATTTCAGCTGTTATTTTCTGTAGGAAACACTTGTAGGATCTACACAAATGACTCCTTGCTGAATTCAGAATTGTGTCTACTTTTCAGAAATGTTTATCTTTCTGGGAACCAGCATTGGTTTCTCACCCATTTCTGTCACTGACTGGAAGGAGGCTGAAAGCAGAAAAAAATAGTAAAAATTCAGTAGTAATTCAAGCCTGCCTGTTCCTGAAATCTGGGAAGATGGTGATTTTACCACCGCAAACCCTTGTTGATGCCATTTTCAGGGAAAAAACCACAAGCCTTCTTCTGCAGCCCATTTTTCCCATTTTTATTTTTTTTAAAACAACATTTTCTGTGTATTTTGGCTAATTTCTTGGTTTCCTTCAGGGGAACCCACAAAGTCTGGGTACCTCTAGAATCCCTAGGATGTTGAAAAAAAAGGAAGCAAATTTGGCATGGGTAGCTTATGAGGAGAAAAAGTTATGAGGGCCTAAGCGCGAATTGCCCCAAATAGACAAAAAAAGGCTCGGCACAGGAGGGGAAAAGCCTTGGCAGTGAAGGGGTTAAATTACTGTCTAATGTTGATTAATGATGGTATTGAATGGTTTGGTTTATTGTTGATTTTATTTTGTTCAGAGCCAAACACTCACACCTATCTGAGTCTAAAGGTTCATTCCACCTCTTCAGGGTAGATGGTTGGTTACCCTTACATGTCCCCTTATAAAAAAAATTATCAAAACAAATATAAGGTAGGACGTGCCCACAGAAGTACCGAATGTGTAGGGGAATGGTGTAAAACATCCAGCCCCACTCAGATCAGGAATATCAATGATGGTACAAGTTTGATTAGATCGCAAGCAGAGGTGGACTGGTCTATCAGATGTCTTTGTATTTCTTGAAAGACTGAGAAAAATCTTAAAAGTTGGTAGGCACAGCCTGGCATCTGACTGTCTCTGTCCCTTGGCCTATCAGATTTTCAAAGATGTCTAACCCCACCCATAGGTGCCAGTGATCATCCTCCCTCCTGGCCGTTTCCTTGTGACCCAGGTCCGAACCCCCCTCCTGTGACCAACGAGGGGGAGATATTGCTGGGTTATAAACGACCACAGTTTATTAATTTGTACATCACAAACATAACATATAAACATGCAATTTCGTTATTCAAGTTTGATGCCACGACAGGTTTTGTGTCACTTCAGTTACCCTGGGTTCACTTGACACTTTACTGGTCACCAGCATTCTTGCACAGCCTATTCTCAAAAGGGGCCCTTAAACAGCGTTTCTGTAGCAAGGCTTCTCTTGCTCCCAAATCACAGTGGGCACCCCCCTACCTGGCGGCTTGCCTCGGCTGCAAGTGCTGTGTCCACCGGCTACTCCCCCTTTGTTTGCCCATTGTCTGCTCCCTCATGTCTCTGTCGTGAGGCATCCCAAGGACACTATTTGAGCCAATCTTCTTTTTTAGGCTAATGTGTCAGGCTGTGTCCTTCCGCCATGCTGCATGTGGTTGCCTGAACACAGGCAGCTCCCCATTCAACCTGCCTTAATGAAAGCCTATCTGCTCTAGAGCCCCCCTATGTTGAAAAAAACATATCCATGCGCACTCCCAAGAAGTGGACAACATCTGCCTCATAAAATGCTGGTGTCCTGAGGTTAATGAAGCCATGCCTAATGACACCCCATGAGTTGGCCCTACACACTTTGGACTGGGATATGTTTAGCTTCAGTCTTGTTCTTTCAACTGCCCTGTGGTCCTTGGCCCCCCTCCACTTTGTTATTATTTTGGACCATAAGATGTTCATGGGATGGCACAGTTGTACCACTGCTGAGAGCCCAGATACAATTGACCTCAACAAGTCCTTCCTACCCAGCCATGTTAAATCATTCCCCCCTAGGTGTATGACCATGGCATCCAGCCTGCCTTCCCGCTGTAATGCGCTTTGTATGGAGGGAAGGAGCTGGGCCCATCTCATGCCCAGTTGTCCCAGCCATGACACTGCTGCGTCCCGCAACCCCAGACCTTCTGTATTTCTTCCACTCTGCCCACTGCTATGCCAGCAATACGTATGAATTGGCCACAATCCATATACTTTGCCCATTGCCGGAGGGGCCTGCAGTGGAATAAGGGAAAACACAGTGGGTGGAGCTTAGACTTAAGAGGCCAAGGGCTGGATGAACCCTTCAAACACACCCAACTCCCAGCGTCCAAACCTCTTAATCCAATCTTCACTAAGCCCATTTGTCACCACCGTTGTGGCTGCACCTATGTCTGCGGGAGCCTAGCTTTAGCAATGGCCATTTTTAGCACCACTGTGAATTGAAAGTGGCTGAGGCAGGAACCGTCCTCATGCCGGAAGAGTGGTTAGTTTTTGTGGATGCCCAGGTCCACGTAATCCCGCATATTGCATACTGGGCAGAGGATGTCCTCGTCCAAGCAAAAAAGGTGTGTATATTTCCCTTTCCTTCGTTGTCAGTCTTTGACCTGTGTAGGTGTATGGTCATGACTCCATCCCCCATAACAACATCCTGACCACGCAGGCAAGTGCCCCCAGGGCTTGACCTGGAGGGTGCCATGAGTTCACTGACCTGATATGCCCACAAGGAAGCCAGCAGGAAGGTGCCCTGAAAAGCACGTTCTCATGCTTTGTCCTGCATACTGCATGCTATTAGCTGACCCAAACATGAGGGACTCAATTGGTAGACACTGGTCCCGTTGTTTGTACTGTAGCCTACCCCAACCCATCACGGCTGCCCTGACTAAAAGGAATTGGTAGGAACCAACCCTGAGGACAATTTTGCGTAGTAGACGTCTGCACTAAGGTGAGCCTGTGCCCAAGCCTTGCTCCTACCCCTTGTAAAAGCCCAGTGTATAAAACTCTGCACCTCCTCTGTGGTGACCTTTCCCCACCCCTTTTCACTGGTGGCTTCCTGAGAAACCTCCCAGCAATTACTGTATTTTGCTGCTGACTTAGGGGCAGGCATGTTGTCCACCAACATCGTCATGACCATTCCAGTAGTCCCTGCAGCTGTCCAGGTATAGGTGTCATGCACGGCTCTGCATGAGGAGCTAGCTCCCTAGATTTCTGCCACTGAAAACGGGACAATGCATCAGCTATTGAGTTGTCACATGCCTACCCCTCACTGCAATGTTATCCTTTGGTTGACATCCCCCTTAGGTAGTGAAACTTTCGCCCCCGCTGCATCTGTGAAGAGTTTGAGCTACCTGGCGGGATCCAAGGTTCCTTCCATATTGGTGTTCCATTGAAATTACACAGGAAGCGTAGCTATTGTTCAAGGTCCCTCTTGACCCCTTCTGTGAGATGCATTCTGTGGTGCTTCTCGCCTGGCAAAAGGCCTGCCAGCTGGTATCACCCTGTTTGTGAAGTTCAGCCTGCCCAGGAGCTGCTGAATTTTGCCTAGCATTGTACTCTTTTTTGCGAGCATTTCTGCAAAGTCCCTCTGCAACTCCTCCACATTGGTTTGAGGAAGCTTGCATACGGCCTCCATGGTATCCAGTTCTATGCCCAGGAAGGATAAGCATGTGGGTGGTCCTTCAGTTTTTCTCTGTGTTAAATGTATACCTATTTCTTTAGCCAGTCTCTTGAAAGCCTGAAGCAGCTTCTTAGACTCCTTGGTACCCGTCTTATCCAGATAATGCCTGTACGCCCACCCCAGGCACCTCTCTAGCAGTGGTCATTCCATGAATGAAGTGAATGTCTCAAAATACACGCAGGAGATGGCGCAACCCATGGACAGGCATTTATTGTAATAAAGTTGATCGTCCAGGTGAAACCCCAACAGGGGATAGCTGTCTGGATGTACTGGCAGAAGGCGTAAGGCAGATTTGACAGCGGCTGTGGCAACGTTAGACATGGGCCCCAAGCAGGTGACTGCACCAACCAGCCCCTAAACCATCTGCCGTGAAAAATTCTGGTGTCCGTATAATCAAATCTGCCTCTAATCTCAAGGAAAATAGTAGATAGCAGAGAAACAAAACAGAACTGAATTACACCCTGATATGCAAACTAACTGTGCCCCAGCTCATTCAGTTTTCAGAGGATGTTGGCCTTTGAAAAATCTTCGTACATCACTATTTACCATTCCATATCCTAAAGGCAAAAGATATGCAAACCTTTAGGAAGAATTGACAGTAGATGAGCATTACTCAGAGTTACTATATGATTCCCTGTCACAGGTTCATAACTTTCCTTTGATAAATCAAAGTTTTCAGATGCTGTAGCCCAAAGTGTTCACTTCACCGTCACCAAGGCTACAAGAATGTGATAAATGGAAACTCAGGCCTGGAACCACGTCATCCTTGTGGTGTGAAGTCATATTCTCACCCCTGATTACTAAAGAAGAATGTTTGACAAAGTGCTAAACACTTCATTAAAGCTCCACTTACAAAATAAGGATTTTAAAACATTCATGTAGTTTGTGAGGTGGGTTTCATAGTGGCCAGGCATGGGATCTAGGCCCAGGAGCAATAATCTTTGCCCTCTTGTTAAGTAGAACAGGATTCTTGGCTGGGAGAAACAGCTCTCTTAACCTCAGATGTCCAATGTGATCGGTCATGGTTAAATATGATCTGAGGCCATGCAAACTCATCAGTCTGTAAATGGGAGATGGAGGTTTCAACCCCCTCCCCCCACCACCACCAGAGTCTTCAGATGTTAGTTAGTTTATGGCTACAAGCACATTGCAAAGGCAATTGTTTGCTGTGTATACAGCACAACCTTAGCCCAAGGGTATTAGAGGGGCTTAATGCAGCACCAGATTACAGTACACACAGTCAGAATTTTTTAAGGCACATGGAGATTAAGGGGGTTATTCTAACTTTGGAGGAGGTGTTAATCCGTCCCAAAAGTGACGGAAAAGTGACGGATTTACCACCAGCCGTATTACGAGTCCATTATATCCTATGGAACTCGTAATACGGCTGGTGGTATATCCGTCACTTTACCGTCACTTTTGGGACGGATTAACACTCCTCCAAAGTTAGAATAACCCCCTAAGTGATTAGCTCAAAATCACAAGATTATAATCTGACTCCAATACCTGAACCTGATACACCAGTTCCTAAATCGGCAGCCCTGGCTCTTAGGCCACATCTACCCTCATTCTGCTAAACATTGTTGGGTACCATAGACTTCTTTTGCACTTCTGATGGATGCACTACATCACAGATAGATGTACAAGGTCAGCGGTGGATTCCCAAGGTCAGTGACAGATGTACAAAGACACTGAAAAGTCCACAAGATCTCTGATGGAGGCACAAGGTCACTAGTGGGTGCAAAATGTTACTGATAAGTTATCAGGTCACTCAAGAGTGCACAAGTTTACAGATGGGTACACACAGTTACTCATGGCTGTAGTAGCTTGCTTGTGGTTACTCATTGCTACTTGTGACACGAAAGGGGTCTCCAATAGGTGCACATATTGACTCATGAGTATACAACTAATTTGAATTAGCTTTGAAAAGTAAGGTTAGACTGTGTGGCCTGCTTCTATCAGCATTAGTCATTTCAGAAACACAAGACCATAACATTTCTTGCTCAGTTTAAATTTCTACCCGATCAAACCTCCTAATGTGCTTAGAAGGTTATCAGGCAGTTTTGCAAACTATAATAATTGGAAACATGTAAAACGATATGTACTATATTATTTCAGTTCCATAATTTGCAGCAATGGAAGACCCGGAATCAGGGAAAACACTGTTGTATTTCTTATAAGGTTCTAAGGGGCATGTTTATACTCTGTTTGCGCCAAATTTGTGTCTAATGTTACTCATTTCTAGGTCTCATCTAAGGTCGATGATCTATTGTATACAATACATAGAGTGAACACTGGGACAGGTAATTGCTCATTATCGGCTTCCTTTCTTGTCTTCTCAATACTCTGTTCCTTATTGAATGGCTTTTCTCCCTCTTCTTGTGTTTGCCCCCACCCTTTTACACTGCTTCTAATTGGATGAGTTGTATCCTTCCACTGCTCACGTAAGGAGACTCTTTTTCTTCTCCTTCCCCTTTCAGCACTCCATGAGATTGCATGTCTTTCCTTGCTCTCTCCCATCCGCTTACTCACCCTCAAATCCTCTCCCCACTCCTTCTTTCTGCTTTCCTTTCCCACTTTTCTGTTGCTCATCCTTCATACTTCCCATTTCATTTATTTGCTTTCTAGCAAGGTTTGCGCCATAGAAAAAACATGTAGATATATACATAAATAAAAACATACATACATCAGTTTTTAATATGCCATGGTTCCCAAAGGGTCTCCACCTGTATGTGCTCTATCTGCATTTCCACAACCCCCACTCAACCATTTCTTCCCAATGTCCACCACTCCTTCTTGTTCTGCTCCCTATTTATATGTATTTATTTAAAATTGTTATCCTCATAGCTAGGCAAATGCATAGTAATACTCTCTGTGCACTTCTTTTTCTTAGTTAATCAGCACCCTTTATTCTTTATATTTAAGTTTCCATTCTAAAACATTCATTCAGCAATGTTGGAACAGTAAATTAAAAATTCCAAAATCACAAGGCATGCACGATTGGAGGAAATCTTGGAATAATTGCTTCTCAAAAAGAAAACAGATTAAAGATGCCCTCCATTTGTGTGCATCCTTGCACCAGTGGTCATATTGGAATTTTTAATTTGCCATTACAAAATGTCTGGCTTTAGAATGGTAATTTAAACATTTAAAAAAAGACATAGGATTGTGAATGTCAAAACAAACTAGCATTGGCAAAGCCAATAGACCGGCATCATTGTGGAAGCAGAATATCATAGTCAGAATATCGCCTGGCATAAATATTATGGCATAAACATCATTATGAGTATTATACAAAGTATATATCCCGGGTCATCTCCATGAATATTTATTTAAGTGCATACATACTTATAAAACACACGAGATACCAACAAGAAAATTATTTGAGCAGAAAATTACTTTTTTGACACATCACTGTCATTTTGCTAGTAAGAGCTTTACTTTCTAAACCAGTCTTCCATAGGAAAACAAAATCTGCGACCGGAAGGAAAACAAAAATGAGGCAGAATATGCAACACCCAACAATTGGGAATGACACAGGCTTTTACTTGCATAAAAAAGCCGGCCCAAAAAATCTGCCCAAGACTGGTCTAAGTAAATTGCTCCATTCCTAGCCCGATCCAATAACTTTGAATTGTGGCCTGAAAATATGTGCTTTCTGTCTGTGATTAGTTTTAGGGTCCTAACCATAATAGATTAGAAAAATCCACTCTGGTGCATTCTTAGACATTCTGATAGCTAAACTATTTGAGTGTGTGGTACACAATATTGTTATCAGAACATAGTCTGACCTATTACATCATAAATTTGGTTTACAAAAATATCACCCTATGTGTCAGAGAATGGCCCTCTCTAGAGGGTCACCCCCAAACTTTTTGCCTTCCCCCTCCTCTTTTTCTGACCTTGTTTCTGTTGGCTTTAGGACTCTGAGCGATTTACCACTATTAACCGGTGCTAAACTGCATGTGTTCTCTCCTTTAAACATGGTAACATTGTATCATACCCAACTGGCATATTTAATTTGTTTATAATTCCTTAGTAAGTGCACTACATGTGCCCAGTGCCTGCATATTAAATGCTACCAGTGGACCTGCAGTATTGATTGTGTCACCCACTTAAGTAGCCCACTAACCAAGACTCAGACTTGCCTTTGCAGAGCCTTTGTGTGCAGTTTACACTGCCATTTCAACCATGCCAATTAAACATCTTGCCAGGCCTACATCTACCCATTTTATACATAAACGTCAAGCCTAGGGTAGGCCCTACACAACCCAGAGGGCAGGGTGCAATGTACTTAAAAGGTATGATGTGTGCTTTTAAGCTTAACATGTCCTGGTAGTGAAAATCTTTCCATTTCGTTTTTCACTACTGCAAGGCCTATCTCTCCCATAGGTTAGAATTAGGATTATTTTATTACATTTTATAAGTGTAATTTCCAATAGGGATAAAATAGATATTTTGAGTTTGGTGTCCCTGGACTCACAATTTAAAATCACGACTATGGCGAAGTTGGATTTTAAGTTGCAAGTCTAAAAATGCCAATTTTAGAAAATGGGCATTCCTTACTTAAACCATTCAGTGCCTTCTGTCTGTCTCCAATACACGTCTGGAGTTGGTGGCAGCTAGCTTTGTGCATTATCTCCAGATAGCCACACACAAAGGGGCTTTGGTGTGGCTGATGGGCCATTCACGTCCTGAGGGCCCATCACCAGGATGATGGGTCTCCCTGGGCTGGATGGGAGGAGGGAGCTGACACTTGCACCTGAAAGGGCTGGGCCTATCCCCACACAAAGAGCTGCATAACCCCCTGTGTCTGGAGTCAGGGCAGGAACCTTGTGCACCTCAAAGCTTTGCTTTGAAGTCTTCCCCAATTCAAAGGCACAACTGAGAATAAGTACTGGACCCCTGACACCACCAACTCAGTACACTTCTGGACCTGTGACTACTCTGCCAAGAAGAAGAACTTCTGTGCTGAAAGGACTGCTACTCTGCTGGACTGCTGCTTTGCTAAACTCTGCCTTGCTGTGCTCTTGCCTTGCTGAGCTGCCTGCCCTGCTGTTACACTGACTAGGTGAGAAGGATTGAACCTGCATCACTTGACCCCAGAGTGTCTCCAAGGGCTTGCTGGCATGTTTCCTGTTGCCTAAGTCTCAGGGACACAAAAGACTTAGAACTCTCCTGTTCCAACCCTTGGGCTCATCTGCTTGCGAGTCTGTCCTGCCAAGTGGTACCACCCCCCACCAGGCCTATGGACATGGACCTAGGGGTTTGCTTCAGTGGAACTGACGCATCCTTTGCTGTGAGAGAAGAATCGATGAATAGCTGCTCTTAAGGAAACTGGATCAGCTCATCACTCTCAGAGCCACTGCATCCCAGTTGCAACCACCACCCTGGAACCCTCTCATCGCCACAACTGCAGGGAGAAAAACGATGCATCACAGTGTGGAGAAACCTGCTTTATAGCATTCAGAACCTCCACACTTCGGAACCGATGCTTCGTTCCTGGACCTGATGCATTGCTGCAGTTGTGTGAAGAAATGTGGTGCAACACCTCAAGTGCGCCAGGATCACTATCACATCTCATGCTGAGACAAGGACTAAGGTATTTTAGCTCAGCGGGCCCTGCATGGGTCCTGTATCTAGCTAGAGCTCCATTGCAGGTAACCTGAACTCTTGACTTTGTCCAGTCTAGCACAACAAATTAACTTTTTGAGCACTATTTGCTCTAAGCACTATGCTTGCATTTAATCTTTAAAAATTCATATCTCAACTTATACTGGATGGATGTTTGTTGTTTTGATTGTTTTATTTATAAACTCTATTTGTCTAACTTCATGTGGAGTCTTTTTTTTAATCTCTTTATTCAATTTATTTGACTAAAATATAACAATTCAAACAACATCCCCCGGCTCCCTTCCCAACTTCGAGGTAATGTATACACAGTATACAGACAGAATACATGAATTCGCCCATATGGTGGGCCTGGATCGGACAGGAAAACGACGCATAATATTGTTTCAGGTGGCTGTGTCCAATGGCGTAGGGATCCCCTCTACCCATCCAGGGACATGGCTCTGGTCTGTCTAGTTTCAGGAAATGCTCTCAATGGTCTCAGTCTGCCTCATCCTGTGCCTCCCTCCAGGGCTTCCATATCTTATCACATTTACATGGGCAACCCCTTGTTGTGTATATTAATTTCTCTGCCCCCTTATACACCAGTCTAGGCCCTCTTCCACTTCCCTCATAGTAGACAGGGTAGGTGCACTCCAGTATTTCAAGATGTCTCTACAGGCTACCATCAGGGCCAGATTACAGAATAACAGGCTGTACCGGTCCACTGTTTGGTCCCCAGGGATTCCAACTGGGGTGTGAGTCTCACTTCCTCACCCAATATTGCTACGATCCTGCCACTCACCCATCTCCAGTAGGTCCCTAGTTTCTAACATTCCCTGAATGTGTGTATTAAAGTGCCCTGGATATGGCATCCCCGTAGGCATTGACAATCTGATGCCCGACCTATCTTGAACAGGTGGGTCCTGGTGTAGTAGGCCCTGTGCAATATTTTTAATTGTATCAGATAGAAACCCACTCAGATCACGACCTCTCTAGGGTACCCACATGCCTGACACCCTAATTCCTAATGGTGATTCTTCTTCTATGTCGGCCTGTAGAGCTTCACATTTATTGAGAAGGAAATGCAACTGCTGGCACCTCAGAAATTGACTTCCTGACATTTCATATTCAGTATGTATGTCGTCAAATGGGACTACTATACTGTCCCTACATATGTCACCCAGTTGGGAGATACCCAGCAAATCCCATTTTCAGTGACCTATGTTTCTAAACCCCTGGAAATGCTTTGAGTTCCATGGGGGGCCGCAGCGTCACTATTGCGTTAGTCGCTCTCTTCCAGATCCGGACTACGGTTCGGGTTGGGGTCGGAAGAGGTAGTCCTCTTTCCTCCAGAGAGTTGGCAAAAATATCCCCCTATGGCCATAACGGTGCAGTCAGCCTTCAGGGAAGATGCCTGTTGTGACAGAAAGGTCTATTTGTTAACCATCAGCATGTGTGAAGCCCAGTATAAGTGTCAAAGGTTTGGGAGGGTGATACCTTCCTCTGTTTGGCATCTAGTCAGCATTGACAAGGCTATTCTGGGTATCCTTCCATCCCAGAGCAACACTCTTGTGATCCCATCCACCCTACGAAAGAAGGCATCTAGGGCCGGATATTGGGTGTTCTACAGGATATATAGAAATTTGGGTAAGTAGATCATATTATAGAGAGCTACTTGGCCTAGGATGGAGAGTGGTAGCTTTCTTCACCTCCTTGCACCTCTCAGGAAGTCTCCAGATTCTCCTGCATTAAGACATCTTTGTTCAGCGTTATGAACATACTTAAGTAGTGAACCCAAGGGTGACCCACCGGAGGGGATAATTTACCACCTTTATTGTGGTCCGCACCTCTATCAGAAATGCCACTGATTTGTGCCAGTTGATCCGGAGCCCCGTGTAGGACCAAAAGACCTTCAGAATTTCCAGGATTCTCAGCACATATTGTTGGGGGTCCATCAGGTAAAGGAGGATATGATCGGCATACAGTGAGATGACATCCTCCTATTCTGGTTACCATCAAAGGCCCCTGATCAATGGATCCAGCCTAATCCATGAGGCTAGGGGTTCAGGGGCCATCATGAACAGCAGGGGGGATAGTGGGCAACCCTGTCAGGTGCCCCTGGTGACACATTCTCTTGGGAGGTCACTGGGGCCAGAGGGTTTCCCATTATTCAGCTGCAAGATTGCCTTCACCGCCTTCTCTTCTGTGATCTTTTCCTCCAACATTCCAGTCTGATCCACATCCAGGCGTGGGGTTGGAAGGTCTATCACAAAAGCCTCTAGCTCTCCCTGGTCACTCTGCGATATCCCATGGTGTCTCCCTCAGTGCCATCCCTCCAGCGCTGACCCTCTTCCTTTTTTGAAACCATGCTAGATGCTTGCTGGCCTTATTGCCAGCATCAAAAATTCAACCCTGAGTGGTCCTGAACTGAGTTCTCACTTCCTGTCGCAATAAGGATTCAAATTCCCACCTAATCTCTTCGAGCTTGTTGGCTCAGTCCCTATTTTGGGCATCCACATAATCAGCCTCGAGGTGCAGTAGTTGCTCTCCGAGTTTCCTACACTCTTCATCTCTATCTCTTGTCAGACCTACCCTCCGAGTAATCAGCTGCCCACTCAGGACTGACTTATATTCCTCCTAGAGGACGATCGGCAAGCCGACTGAGCCCTCATTTTCCATGATGTAGTTGGTAGTCATCCTAGTTACCGTTGTTTTTGTCTCCCTGTCTGTCACAGTTTCCATGGTATCATCCAATGATGGTCAAGGCATCTGGAGAAGTAGTTAGCACGGCCTCCATTCATTCCAAACTCGTGGATTGCAGCCCCGGGGGAAGGTACCATGACCCAATGACCACATCCTCCCTGTAGCAGTGGCCGTGGATTGCAACCTGACAGCCATGTTTATCCTCCCATGTGCGTGTGATTTCCAGTGGCAGGGAGTGTCTAATCAGGATTCCCGCCACCCCAGAGCCTTTTGTGAATCCCAAATGTGCTAGTACTTTGTACCTTTCCATACCTAGTAAAGCACAGTTGTTACTCAGAAGATGTGTTTCTTGCAACAGGAGTATGTCTGGGTCATGTTTAAGGAGGTATTTTCTTACCACCCCTCTCTTGAGTTTGTCTCCTAAGCCATTCACATTTTATGAGAGGAGTTTCAGGGTCAGGTCTTATTGCTCTTACCTTCTTTTGGCAGTTAGAGTTATTAGTGTATCTGTCCATACTTGCTGTGTTGCATTCTTGATAAAATCCCCATGTCCTTCTTAGAAAAATATCTCCTACCCCGAATGCCCCCCTCCTGATCACCTTGTGCCGTTGTAGGAGGCTGGACTGGCTTGTAGTGAGTACCAAGGGGTACTTGCACCTTGCACCAGGCCCAGTTATCCCTTATTAGTGTATAGGGTGTCTAGCAGCTTAGGCTGATAGATAATGGTAGCTTAGCAAAGCAGCTCAGGCTGAACTAGGAGACGTGTGAAGCTACTACAGTACCACTTAGTGTCATATGCACAATATCATAAGAAAACACAATACACAGTTATACTAAAAATAAAGGTACTTTATTTTTATGACAATATGCCAAAGTATCTTAGAGTGTACCCTCAGTGAGAGGATAGGAAATATACACAAGATATATATACACAATAGCAAAAATATGCAGTATAGTCTTAGAAAACAGTGCAAACAATGTATAGTTACAATAGGATGCAATGGGGAAACATAGGGATAGGGGCAACACAAACCATATACTCCAAAAGTGGAATGTGAACCACGAATGGACCCCAAACCTATGTGACCTTGTAGAGGGTCGCTGGGACTATTAGAAAATAGTGAGAGTTAGAAAAATAACCCTCCCCAAGACCCTGAAAAGTGAGTGCAAAGTGCACCAAAGTTCCCCTAAGGACAAAATAGTCGTGTTAGAGGGAGAATGCAAGGAAAACACAAATCAGCAATGCAACAACGATGGATTCCTGTCTGAAGGTACCTGTGGAACAAGGGGACCAAGTCCAAAAGTCACAAGCAGCTCGGAGATGGGCAGATGCCCAAGAAATGCCAGCGGTTGGTGCAAAGAAGCTCTTTCTAGGCTGAAGAACTGTGAATACTGCAGGAACGACAAGGGCTAGAGACTTCCCCTTTGGAGGATGGATCCCCCACGCCTTGGAGAGTCGTGCAGAAGTGTTTTCCCGCCGGATGGACGCCAACAAGCCTTGCTACACGCAAATCGTGCGTTTGGCGTTTTTGGACGCTGCTGGGGCCCAGGAGGGACCAGAAGGTCGCAAATTGGACCTGCAGAGAGAGGGGACGTCGAGCAAGACAAGGAGCCCTCACTGAAGCAGGTAGCACCCGGAGAAGTGCCAGAAACAGGCACTACGAGGATGCGTGAAACGGTGCTCGCCGAAGTTGCACAAAGGAGTCCCACGTCGCCGGAGACCAACTTAGAAAGTCGTGCAATGCAGGTTAGAGTGCCGTGGACCCAGGCTTGGCTGTGCACGAAGGATTTCCGCCGGAAGTGCACAGGGGCCGGAGAAGCTTGCAAAGTCGCGGTTCCCAGCAATGCAGCCCAGCGAGGTGAGGCAAGGACTTACCTCCACCAAACTTGGGCTGAAGAGTCACTGGACTGTGGGGGTCACTTGGACGGTGTCGCTGGATTCGAGGGACCTCGCTCGTCGTGCTGAGAGGAGACCCAAGGGACCGGTAATGCAGCTTTTTGGTGCCTGCGGTAGCAGGGGGAAGATTCCGTCGACCCACGGGAGATTTCTTCGGAGCTTCTGGTGCAGAGAGGAGGCAGACTACCCCCACAGCATGCACAAGCAGGAAAACAGTCGAGAAGGCGGCAGGATCAGCGTTACAGAGTTGCAGTAGTCGTCTTTGCTACTATGTTGCAGGTTTGCAGGCTTCCAGCGCGGTCAGCGGTCGTTTCCTTATCAGAAGGTGAAGAGGGAGATGCAGAGGAACTCGGCTGAGCTCATGCATTCGTTATCTGAAGTTTCCCCAGAGACAGAGACCCTAAATAGCCAGAAAAGAGGGTTTGGCTACCTAGGAGAGAGGAAAGGCTACTAACACCTGAAGGAGCCTATCACAAGGAGTCTCTGACGTCACCTGGTGGCACTGGCCACTCAGAGCAGTCCAGTGTGCCAGCAGCACCTCTGTTTCCAAGATGGCAGAGGTCTGGAGCACACTGTAGGAGCTCTGGACACCTCCCAGGGGAGGTGCAGGTCAGGGGAGTGGTCACTCCCCTTTCCTTTGTCCAGTTTCGCGCCAGAGCAGGGGCTAAGGGGTCCCTGAACCGGTGTAGACTGGCTTATGCAGAATTGGGCACATCTGTGCCCAACAAAGCATTTCCAGAGGCTGGGGGAGGCTACTCCTCCCCTGCCTTCACACCATTTTCCAAAGGGAGAGGGTGTCACACCCTCTCTCAGAGGAAGTTCTTTGTTCTGCCATCCTGGGCCAGGCCTGGCTGGACCCCAGGAGGGCAGCTGCCTGTCTGAGGGGTTGGCAGCAGCAGCAGCTGCAGTGAAACCCCAGGAAGGGCAGTCTGGCAGTACCAGGGTCTGTGCTACAGACCACTGGGATCATGGAATTGTACCAACAATGCCAGGATGGCATAGAGGGGGCAATTCCATGATCATAGACATGTTACATGGCCATATTCGGAGTTACCATGGTGAAGCTACATATAGGTAGTGACCTATATGTAGTGCACGCGTGTAATGGTGTCCCCGCACTCACAAAGTTCAGTGAATTGGCTCTGAACAATGTGGGGGCACCTTGGCTAGTGCCAGGGTGCCCTCACACTAAGTAACTTTGCACCTAACCTTTACCAGGTAAAGGTTAGACATATAGGTGACTTATAAGTTACTTAAGTGCAGTGTAAAATGGCTGTGAAATAACGTGGACGTTATTTCACTCAGGCTGCAGTGGCAGGCCTGTGTAAGAATTGTCTGAGCTCCCTATGGGTGGCAAAAGAAATGCTGCAGCCCATAGGGATCTCCTGGAACCCCAATACCCTGGGTACCTCAGTACCATATACTAGGGAATTATAAGGGTGTTCCAGTAAGCCAATGTAAATTGGTAAAAATGGTCACTAGCCTGTTAGTGACAATTTGAAAGTAATGAGAGAGCATAACCACTGAGGTTCTGGTTAGCAGAGCCTCAGTGAGACAGTTAGGCACCACACAGGGAACATATACATGCACACCTATGAGCACTGGGGCCCTGTGTGACAGGGTCCCAGTGACACATACATATAGGCCACAAACCTATGAGCACTGGGGTCCTGACTAGCAGGATCCCAGTGACACATAACAACCATACTGAAAACATAGTGTTTTCACTATGAGCACTGAGGCCTAGCCATCAGGATCCCAGTGAGACAGTGAAAACAGTGACAAACATCCTGACATACACTCACAAACAGGCCAAAAGTGGGGGTAACAAGGCTAGAAAGAGGCTACCTTCTCACACAACCCCCCCCCAAACGAAGGACAATAAGGCTAACCTTGGCCAGTTGAGACTTTATTGTCTAAGTGGTGATAAGTAGAGAGTAGCTCTGCAATAGACTGGTTACTCCCTTTATCATCCACTATATGGTTACTTCCCTGTGGGGATGTAAACCACCCTGTTTGAAGTTTTTTAGCTAAGCAACAATGTGAAGATGTATTTTCAGAGTTTCTATCAGTAAGTTTTAGTTTAGAGCAGTGGGAATTGTCCACTGAACCTATTTGTAGTGATGGAAATGCCAGACAGGGATGCTGTCTCAGAAAAGCCATAGCTGGGCAAAAACTTTGTCCATATGGCTGGAAGAGAGAACAGGGATGCTGTTTCTCTTGGGTTGGAGCAGGGCAGGGATGCTGTCCTATCAGCTCCACACTAGGGCAGGGATGCTGTCCTAAGTGTTGTGAGGCAGTGCAGAGTTTCTGCACTAAAGTTTCTCTGGGAGGGTTGGAGGGATGCTCCATGTTAACTAAAATGGTGCTCTTTTTCTCACCAATGTTAGTTATCCCACAGAGAGGTACTTCCACCTCAGGGAGTCCAGCTTTGCCAGCTGATGAGTCCCTTGGAACAGGTGCCACCCCAGGAGAGGATTCTCCCACCACAGGAATAGTATCCTGAATGGTAGGGTGGTTAGGGGATACTGTGATACCCTTTTTACCTGTTGATGGAGAGGGATCCTGAGTTTTCAGGCCTTCTCTCCTTTGCTTTTTCATTTCACTTGAAATGAGAGGGAACAATTCCTCAGGGATGCCCAGCATGGCTGCATGGGCATAAAACTCTACATCAGCCCAACCTGAGGCCTCTAGGTCATTACCTAAGAGACAGTCTACAGGTAAGCTAGGTGATACCACCACCTGCTTAGGGCCAGTAACTCCACCCCAACTAAACTGAATTATAGCTAAGGGAAGAAACTTAGTGGAGTTATGGACATCAATAATCTTATATTGTTGTCCAATGATGTGTTGTTCAGGAGGCACTAGGTTTTCAGTCACCAAAGTGAAACTGGCACCTGTGTCCCTGTAGGCCAAGGCCTCAACACCATTTATTGAAACTGTCTGCCTGTACTTATCCATTGTAAGGGGACAAGCAGCCAGTGTGGCAAGGCCAGTGCCACTAGGTGTGACAGAAACTGTCTTGGGACTGATGACATCAGTTTCCACTATGGACCCATAAGTGAACCCAACTACACCCTTTGCTTGACTGTTGCCAGCAGTCCCACCACTAGTACCACTACTGCTAGGGGCACTAGAGCTTGATGTATTAGTGGTGGTAGGCTCAGGGGGTTTACCTGGACAGGACTTATCCCCTGGCCTATGGCCTCTGTTTTTACACACAAAGCACCAAGGCTTTTTAATGTGTGCAGGTTGGGAAGAAGAGGAAGAATTTGTTTTATCCCCACCCTCTGAAGAGTGTTTAAGATTTGAAGTGGGATCTTTGGTTTTACCCTTATCCCCATGCTTATCTTGAGATTTTTCACCATCTTTCTTCTTATTGCCATCTTTGTCACCCCCTGTATGAACTTTTCTGTTCACCCTTGTTCTGACCCATTTGTCTGCCTTCTTTCCCAATTCTTGGGGAGAGGTCAGATCAGAGTCTACCAGGTACTGGTGCAACAAATCAGACACACAATTATTAAGTATATGCTCTCTCAGGATTGTGTTATACAGGCTTTCATAATCAGTAACTTTACTGCCATGTAACCACCCCTCCAAGGCCTTCACTGAATGGTCAATGAAATCAACCCAGTCTTGTGAAGACTCCTTTTTGGTCTCTCTGAACTTTATCCTGTACTGTTCAGTGGTTAAGCCATAACCATCCAGGAGTGCATTCTTAAGAACTGTAAAATTATTGGCATCATTTTCTTTCACAGTAAGGAGCCTATCCCTACCTTTTCCACTAAATGATAGCCATAGGATAGCAGCCCACTGCCTTTGAGGGACATCCTGTACAACACAGGCCCTCTCAAGTGCAGCAAACCACTTGTTAATGTCATCCCCCTCCTTATAAGGGGGTACTATCTTGTGCAGATTCCTGGAATCATGCTCTTTTGCAGGATGACTATGGGGAATACTGCTGCTGCCACCATGGGTATCTAAACCCAACTTCTGTCTTTCCCTCTCTATTTCTAAAGACTGTCTATCCAAATCCAGCTGTTGCTTCTTGAGCTTCAGTCTGGTTTGTTCCACTCTCAATCTATTGAGCTCCCTTTCTAACAATCTGTCATCAGGGTGGGTGGGAGGGACATTTCTAGATACAGAGGTATGATGGGAATGAACAGAAGGAGACCTGTCCCTTACCAAGGGCACCCTAACAGCTTGGCTACCAGTATAATGTGAGAGCACATCATCAGTATGATGTGATTCAACCTCTGTACCAACTATGCTAGACTGTCTAGTAATGGGCAGGCTGAGAAGTTTCTTTCCTGAACCTTTTCCTGGGGGAGTCCCTGGATCAGATTGAGAACCATTAGCTACTTTTTCTACAGATTGGGCACTTATGGCCTTATCCTGTACTCTATTAAGCATATTAATTAACAGTTCTAAAGAAGGATTCTTCCCTACACTCAAACCTCTCTCTATGCAGAGACTCCTTGCTCCTTTCCAGCTAAGGTGATCATATGCAAGTTTGGACAGTTCAACTTTTTGGCCTGTGCCAGACATTTTTAGAGAGAGTTAAAGTGATAGACAAAGAGAAAAAAGTTTTCAGAACTTTTTGGAAAGACAGATAAAACTTTTTAAACTTTTAAGAACTTTTTGAAAGTTTAGAAGTACTTTTCAGCACTTAGAAAAGAGTGAAAAGAGGAAATGCAAAACTTTTTGGCTATGTGTATATACACTGACCTTGTTTTGTATATTTTTCTCTTATGAAAAGTACAATGACAAGAGTGGTAAGTAGTCTCAAGCACTTATCCCACCGCTGCCACCAATGTAGGAGGCTGGACTGGCTTGTAGTGAGTACCAAGGGGTACTTGCACCTTGCACCAGGCCCAGTTATCCCTTATTAGTGTATAGGGTGTCTAGCAGCTTAGGCTGATAGATAATGGTAGCTTAGCAAAGCAGCTCAGGCTGAACTAGGAGACGTGTGAAGCTACTACAGTACCACTTAGTGTCATATGCACAATATCATAAGAAAACACAATACACAGTTATACTAAAAATAAAGGTACTTTATTTTTATGACAATATGCCAAAGTATCTTAGAGTGTACCCTCAGTGAGAGGATAGGAAATATACACAAGATATATATACACAATAGCAAAAATATGCAGTATAGTCTTAGAAAACAGTGCAAACAATGTATAGTTACAATAGGATGCAATGGGGAAACATAGGGATAGGGGCAACACAAACCATATACTCCAAAAGTGGAATGTGAACCACGAATGGACCCCAAACCTATGTGACCTTGTAGAGGGTCGCTGGGACTATTAGAAAATAGTGAGAGTTAGAAAAATAACCCTCCCCAAGACCCTGAAAAGTGAGTGCAAAGTGCACCAAAGTTCCCCTAAGGACAAAATAGTCGTGTTAGAGGGAGAATGCAAGGAAAACACAAATCAGCAATGCAACAACGATGGATTCCTGTCTGAAGGTACCTGTGGAACAAGGGGACCAAGTCCAAAAGTCACAAGCAGCTCGGAGATGGGCAGATGCCCAAGAAATGCCAGCGGTTGGTGCAAAGAAGCTCTTTCTAGGCTGAAGAACTGTGAATACTGCAGGAACGACAAGGGCTAGAGACTTCCCCTTTGGAGGATGGATCCCCCACGCCTTGGAGAGTCGTGCAGAAGTGTTTTCCCGCCGGATGGACGCCAACAAGCCTTGCTACACGCAAATCGTGCGTTTGGCGTTTTTGGACGCTGCTGGGGCCCAGGAGGGACCAGAAGGTCGCAAATTGGACCTGCAGAGAGAGGGGACGTCGAGCAAGACAAGGAGCCCTCACTGAAGCAGGTAGCACCCGGAGAAGTGCCAGAAACAGGCACTACGAGGATGCGTGAAACGGTGCTCGCCGAAGTTGCACAAAGGAGTCCCACGTCGCCGGAGACCAACTTAGAAAGTCGTGCAATGCAGGTTAGAGTGCCGTGGACCCAGGCTTGGCTGTGCACGAAGGATTTCCGCCGGAAGTGCACAGGGGCCGGAGAAGCTTGCAAAGTCGCGGTTCCCAGCAATGCAGCCCAGCGAGGTGAGGCAAGGACTTACCTCCACCAAACTTGGGCTGAAGAGTCACTGGACTGTGGGGGTCACTTGGACGGTGTCGCTGGATTCGAGGGACCTCGCTCGTCGTGCTGAGAGGAGACCCAAGGGACCGGTAATGCAGCTTTTTGGTGCCTGCGGTAGCAGGGGGAAGATTCCGTCGACCCACGGGAGATTTCTTCGGAGCTTCTGGTGCAGAGAGGAGGCAGACTACCCCCACAGCATGCACAAGCAGGAAAACAGTCGAGAAGGCGGCAGGATCAGCGTTACAGAGTTGCAGTAGTCGTCTTTGCTACTATGTTGCAGGTTTGCAGGCTTCCAGCGCGGTCAGCGGTCGTTTCCTTATCAGAAGGTGAAGAGGGAGATGCAGAGGAACTCGGCTGAGCTCATGCATTCGTTATCTGAAGTTTCCCCAGAGACAGAGACCCTAAATAGCCAGAAAAGAGGGTTTGGCTACCTAGGAGAGAGGAAAGGCTACTAACACCTGAAGGAGCCTATCACAAGGAGTCTCTGACGTCACCTGGTGGCACTGGCCACTCAGAGCAGTCCAGTGTGCCAGCAGCACCTCTGTTTCCAAGATGGCAGAGGTCTGGAGCACACTGTAGGAGCTCTGGACACCTCCCAGGGGAGGTGCAGGTCAGGGGAGTGGTCACTCCCCTTTCCTTTGTCCAGTTTCGCGCCAGAGCAGGGGCTAAGGGGTCCCTGAACCGGTGTAGACTGGCTTATGCAGAATTGGGCACATCTGTGCCCAACAAAGCATTTCCAGAGGCTGGGGGAGGCTACTCCTCCCCTGCCTTCACACCATTTTCCAAAGGGAGAGGGTGTCACACCCTCTCTCAGAGGAAGTTCTTTGTTCTGCCATCCTGGGCCAGGCCTGGCTGGACCCCAGGAGGGCAGCTGCCTGTCTGAGGGGTTGGCAGCAGCAGCAGCTGCAGTGAAACCCCAGGAAGGGCAGTCTGGCAGTACCAGGGTCTGTGCTACAGACCACTGGGATCATGGAATTGTACCAACAATGCCAGGATGGCATAGAGGGGGCAATTCCATGATCATAGACATGTTACATGGCCATATTCGGAGTTACCATGGTGAAGCTACATATAGGTAGTGACCTATATGTAGTGCACGCGTGTAATGGTGTCCCCGCACTCACAAAGTTCAGTGAATTGGCTCTGAACAATGTGGGGGCACCTTGGCTAGTGCCAGGGTGCCCTCACACTAAGTAACTTTGCACCTAACCTTTACCAGGTAAAGGTTAGACATATAGGTGACTTATAAGTTACTTAAGTGCAGTGTAAAATGGCTGTGAAATAACGTGGACGTTATTTCACTCAGGCTGCAGTGGCAGGCCTGTGTAAGAATTGTCTGAGCTCCCTATGGGTGGCAAAAGAAATGCTGCAGCCCATAGGGATCTCCTGGAACCCCAATACCCTGGGTACCTCAGTACCATATACTAGGGAATTATAAGGGTGTTCCAGTAAGCCAATGTAAATTGGTAAAAATGGTCACTAGCCTGTTAGTGACAATTTGAAAGTAATGAGAGAGCATAACCACTGAGGTTCTGGTTAGCAGAGCCTCAGTGAGACAGTTAGGCACCACACAGGGAACATATACATGCACACCTATGAGCACTGGGGCCCTGTGTGACAGGGTCCCAGTGACACATACATATAGGCCACAAACCTATGAGCACTGGGGTCCTGACTAGCAGGATCCCAGTGACACATAACAACCATACTGAAAACATAGTGTTTTCACTATGAGCACTGAGGCCTAGCCATCAGGATCCCAGTGAGACAGTGAAAACAGTGACAAACATCCTGACATACACTCACAAACAGGCCAAAAGTGGGGGTAACAAGGCTAGAAAGAGGCTACCTTCTCACAGCCGTGAGCTCGGAACTACCCATCACCCAATGCCCCTGATGCTTGTCACCCCACTGTTATAAACACAAAGAATTCCATGCAAAATATTTCGTATCACTCAGATGAGCATTAGAGCGTATGTGCGTGGCCATCCTGGTTTCTCAACTCCTTCCACAACAGATTGTTTAGGATTTAAGTTACCTCTATCTGTTTCATTCATCTCCATGTAGCCGATCGTTGCTGGCATCCCACCTGCAACCAATACAGGTCTACTATCATCGGGATCACTATCGGCCCCTTTTTAGACTCCTTGCCCTGCTGAAGGGACTCGGGGGAAGAGTCCTCTTGGTCCTCCGAGGTTTGTGTTAGTCTTATCCATCTGCTGCTCACTGGTATTGCACGTGTGCATTGTACCTCTGGCACCACCTTTGCCCACTCCATCTCTGCCTTCGTAGGAGCCACCCTCGGCTGTCGGCTGGACCTCTTTTTTGATCTGTATTCTGTCCAGCCCTCCTGGGTCAACGCCTCTCACTCCAGTTGTCGGTCACATCCTTTGCTCTCCAGCCATGTCCATGCCTCTCCAACAGAGGTGAAGAAGTGGGTTTGGTCATGGTCCACAACTCGGAGTTTGGCTAAAAACAGGAGCGCTGTTTTCAGGCCAAGTGTCCTTAATTGCTGTTCACAGCTCTGAAGGTTTCTCACTGGCGTTGAACCGTCTGAGTATAATCTGGGTATATATTCACTGCACCCCCATCCACTTGCCAGGGGCCATGGACTGGGGCCCGCTGGAGTATTTTGTCCCTGTCCCAGTAGTTTAGAAGACAGACCATCACTAATCAGGGGGTGCCCCTGTTTCCGCAGACCCCCCGGTACTCTATTGGCTCTTTTGACCATAAAGAGCTTAGAGGCCCTGCCTTCCTGGACCTCTTGTAGGAGCCAAGTTTCCAGATAGAGTTCCATACTGGACCCTTCACTGTGTTTGGGGAGACCTACTACTTGGACGTTGTTGAGGCGGGAGCGGCTTTCCGCATCTTTGACTCTGTCGCGGAGCCCCCCCCACTTCAAGCTTCAGAGGTTGCAGTTGTTCTTGTGGTCTGTGGCCATGGGGTGTATCAGTTGTACCATATTCTCGGTTTATCCTACCCTGTCCGTCAGCTTGCAGTGGTCTGCTCTCATAAGGACCAGGTCTATGACCACCACATTGATCTTGTTCTTCAGCGCCAATTTGGTGTCTCCTATGGTCTAATGTGTGGTAGCTGTATGAGCCTCCAACCCCTTGCCAGTCACAGACCTTGTCAGTGGAATCCCAGACTTTGGGTCACACTGTGCACAAGGCTGCGGGCAGAGTTGTGAATGCTTGTTACGCATCATTGTACCATTGGTTGTATCACCTGGCATGCTCAGGTTATCCCCATGCTGGTTAGGAAAACCGTAGGGAGCTGCCTTGCTCCAGGGGCTACTGCCGACCTCAGGCAGGGCCGGGCATCCTCCACCACGGCTCCCCCAACCCCGAGACAATTCCTCATCCCAGCAGAGGCGGCACACCCAGGCCGCAGTGCCAACCAGGCACCCCCAGGTGCCAACAGCACCCCTTAGCCAGCACAAGTGCCCCCTCTCACCATGAAAGTACCTGCCATTGGCATTAATGTTCCTACTGTAAGATGGGCTCCTCTGTGTCCTGTCCACTCAGTGATCAGGGAAAGCCCAGACCAGGAGGGAGGCAGTGCCAGAATCCAGGCCTCATGTTCTGTGTTGTTGGCAACCACCTGCAAGCCCCTCCCAGTCCCAGTTTTGCCTGGCCGTAATAGCGCCGTTGATCAGTGCCCTTCACTCCACGAGTCCGGGCAGCTCCCCCACCCCAGTCGCAGCTGCATGCAAGCATGTTCCAGGTGATTGCAGGGATATATTACCCACTCGAGGTAAGGCCCTGCTCCCAGTGAGAACTTCCGGCAACAAGGATGATCATGTATGGGGATGGATGGAAGGTGTCAAACAAGGTGAGGGCCCACTTTGGCCTTCCAGGGGTTCAGCTTGCCCTCCGGGGGCTGCCAGACAGGTTAAGCCGGGCCAGCAGCAGAAGAGTCCTCTGCTGCCTTGTGCAACTATCTTGTGTGGTCGTCTCATGCTTCCCCTTCCCTCTTCACACTCGTAGGTAAGACAATAAGGCTGGGGGAGATGTTGCCATCACAGGGCTACCAGTTGGAAGGAGGCAGCAGCCCCCGAAAGTTCACACTTTTCACCAGTCCCCAGGCTTCGGGATCACTGGGCGCTGCAGCGCAGGGGGCTACTCCTCCTCCCCCGATCACCGCTACAGCACCTGATGCACCACATAGCCTGCGGTCCCTTCTCCGCAGGACTTGCTGCACACCAACTATGTCATTGGCCAGCCTCAAATTAGCCCTTGTGTGCCTCCCGCAGTCCTCCGCTGGGCCTGTTGACCCAGTCCTGCTCTGATTTAGGCCCGGTAAGGCAGGATCATTGCCACCAGGAGGGCCTTGGACGCAGAGCTTCACAGACTTGCATCCGGCTCCATCTTCTGCTGGCAAAGCGTCCACAGTGTGGAGTCTTTCTCTGCGTTATTGTTTAAGTATTGCACACATTCCACAAACATTGCGTCCTAAGTTAAGCCTGCCTTCTCTGTACCAAGCACAGGTAAGCACAGGTTAATATATGGTGTGCAGCTGACATACCCTGACTAGGATTGTGGTCTCTACTTGGATAGGAGGCATATCTCTGCCAACTAGAGACCCCAATTCTAGCACTATAGAAGTTAATAATAATAGAAAATGATACCCAATGAGACAATAGTTTTGTAAATCATATTTTGGATGCAATATTTTTGGCAGATGATATTTCTAAAATATTCTGGCATACAACTCATCAAGCTCTTTTTAAGGGTGAAACCTGTTGGTTATGCCAATCTTTGTTGAACCACAAGTTCAAAAACAGATTTCTGCATAGAATACGTTAATCCACTGGGCCACCAGTTCCAGCTTTTGTTCTGGTGGAGGGAGTTGGGTAGGGGCCTCATTGTCATACTGTTTTTTAATAAATAGCCAGAGAATGTAGCTCTCAGGCATGATGTTTTTCAATAAGGAATTGGACAGAGCCCTTGCTGTTCTTAAAGTATGATGTGTTTTAGTAGCATGGTTAAGCAAGTCCCTCACTTTGATGTTTTATTTAGCTTTCAGTCAACTGAACTTTCCCTGCAACAGAGAGTAAACTAATACACATGGCGTATTAGAAAACAGAAAAATAAAGCTTGTGCTGGAAAAAAGGTGAGCATTGGCGAATCCTTTAGGAATTGTCTTCGTTTTAATGGAGGAATACAAAGGCATTTGACTATGCTAGCTATTTGAACGGACAGTTTTGCTTTTTTCTGGTTGGCTTTCAGCTTAACATATAGGAGTGAAATCACCGGGGGAAAACCTGGGGAATTGGAAATTACTAGAGGAATCAGGTCCATAATTCCCAACTCCCCTGGTAATTCCCTATTTCTAAGGGGAATTTCAGGGTTCAATGAGAAATCCTCACTAATTAGTCACACCCAGAGCTAACGGGTATTGTTAACCACGGAGGTGCGAAATCAATTCACTAGGGCACTCTAAATGAAGCCTTTAATATTCTGGGAGAGTCTGGGCTTGGTAGAATGTAATAATAACAAAAGCAGTAAACAGCCACATTACATAGAGGGCCCCTTCTGTTACTCACTCCACTTCTATGTGCTGCCTGGGATGATGATGCCATCCACGCACAGTGCCAGAGATGTATGCCCTTCTCAGGCATGAGGTCAGATGCCTGGGCACTGGGGCCAATGCTCTAGCAGTGGAAACTGCGTCTTCTATTCCAATGCACTATGCGGCCCTATGCTGAGAATCAGTGGAAACATGTACAGATGCTCACAGTTCCTTACCATACAGTTGATTAGTTCTTATAGGTCTTCAGGTTATGCCTTTATTTTACATGCTATTGCATGTTATACCTCATTCTATGATGGCTCACGTCTTGGAAGGTGCATGTCACCCTCTTTGTTACCAGTCCCACCACATGTTATACCTCATTCTGAAACAGCTTACTTCTTGTAATGTGTATGTCACCTGCTTTGTTACCATTGCTTTAACATGTTACACCTAATTCTGAGGTGGCTCACTTCTTGGAATGTACATGTCACTTCCTTTGTTACCAGTGCTACTGCATGGTGTAGCGCGTTCTGAGACGGCTCACTTCCTGGAATCTGCATGTCCCCACTGTATTTCAGTGTTGCTGCGTGTTACAGCTCATTTTCAGAAGGCTCACTTCTAGCTTTTAACTTATGAGCTTTTCTGTAATGGCTCTATCTTACAGACAGCAGTGTCAGATTCACAGCTTCATATGAAAGACATCATGTTTGTTGCATTCTGAATATTTTAACAGTGGAATATGACACATAAGTGTACAAAAGCCAGCACCACAGTCATCCTTTCATATCAGGTTTTCCAATAGTATCAGATGAAGCTGCTGTCCCATCACAGAGATTCAGGCCCATATTTATACTTTTTTAGCGCCGCATTAGTGTCATTTTTTGACGCAAAAGCGGTGCAAACTTACAAAATACAGTTGTATTTTGCAAGTTTTCGCCGCTTTTGCTTCAAAAAGTGGCGCACATGCGGCACTAAAAAAGTATAAATATGGGCCTCAGAGTTTTGTTGCCCAGCAGGCATATGTAAGTGCCCTGAAAGGGCACAAGCCCTTTTTTACAGCTCCCCATGTGCCAAGGAGAGCAGCTCCAAGTGCAACAGCATTGATCTGCACATGCGAAGCCCACATGATCTGTCTGCACATAATTCCACCCAGACAGCAAAGACATATACCTCAACACAAAGTGACCGTTAATCTACCCATAAAAACACAAACTAACCATTGTTCACCTTGGCACACGTATCCATCAATCCACAGACATCACTTTTTCACATAAATTCTTAATCCATAGACAGCTGCTGTTCTATCTATCCATCTGCACAAATTCAACATTCATCCAAACATAAATTCTTGAGCCATCACAACTCTGACTCCCCAGCTGCCTACCAACTCACTCCACAATCCTACCAACCATTTATCCATCCAATCCATAGCAATACAGCCATTCACATGCCCACTTACCCATCCACATTTAACCTTTCAACTACCTAGCCATCCATACACTTAAAAATCTGCACAACTGTACTGCAGCATACACATCAAACAAGTAAGGGTGTTTATATTGTTAAGGCAGACTCTGCTGTATCTGTTATATATAACAAGCTTGTTTTGGTGATATAATGATAGAACTTTTCTGTCAGCGTGATAAGCTTGTACTGCTGCTATCATGCTGTACCTGCTCATGAAACAGAAAAGCTTTCACTGCTGATGCCCAGTTGTACCTCTAAAGTGAGGGCTGTTTGCAAAGATGATGGTATACTCTACCTCTTCTGTGAGAGAGGGGCTTGCATTTCTGCTGCTGTGCTGTACCTATTTTGTGAGGATTGGATGCTATAAATGTGGATAGTATGCTATACCTTTTCTGTGAGAGACCGAAGCTTGCACTCAAGCTGCTGCGTTGCACTTGTTCAGTGAAAAAGAGACTCTTGCATTGTTTATGACCAGTTGTACCTGTTTTATGAAGTTGTATGATGGAACCACTCATGCAACTACCACATATGTCTTTACAACGCCGTCATTACAATGCATGCATCATTGCCCCGCATGCATTTACAACAAATATTTTTACAATGCATATGCCTTTACCACTCATGCCTTTCCATGAAAATTTCATTGTAAAGGCATGTTTGGTAAAGGCAAATGCATGCTCAAATTTTAATAGGTAAATAGATATATACATACGTATATATATATATATATATATATATATATACACATACTTCGTAATCCGGCAATAAACTTTGGCAACCTGGTTCCTGAGTGAGTTCCTTTATTGGTTTTCAGTCTTTCAATATTTCATCTGGTTCGGCCAGTTTAGTGCTCCACCCCACTTGGGTGCTCAATTCATTCTTTGAGCAAGGTTTTCTATGACATGTATATATATTCACTTAAAAATACAAAGGTTAGAGGGACATTGAAGTTAGGTTCTGAATTTACTCGCACAAAACCATAGAAATTTAACAGTTAGAGTTATGTCAAGTAATTATAACTTGCGGCCTAAGGTAACTATAACTTGTGCCCCTACCGTGCACAGATTTTATTCAATAATTTTACTGTTAATGTTTCATTGATATTTTTATTGATGATATAAAAGTTATCATGAGTGCTGTAATATCTGGGGAAATTAGCAGTGCATGGCGAGGGTATAAGTTATAGTTACTTGAAATAACTCTAACTATAACTGCTGAATTTCTATGGTTTTGTGTGAATAAATTGAGAGCCTAACTATAAAATCCCTGTAACCTTTGTTTTTTTCAGTGAATTCCTATGTTTTCTTTAATGTAAAGTGTTGGACCTGGCTTTTTGATGGGGTCATCCCCAAACATTTTGCCTCTTTCCTCCTATTTTTTCTGACCTGTTATTGTTGGCTTTTGAACTCTGGGCACTTTACCACTGCTAACCAGTGCTAAAGTGCATATGCTCTCTGTGTAAATTGTAC
This sequence comes from Pleurodeles waltl, assembly GCF_031143425.1. NCBI lineage: Eukaryota > Metazoa > Chordata > Amphibia > Caudata > Salamandridae > Pleurodeles > Pleurodeles waltl. The sequence continues at coordinate 862,197,750 of NC_090440.1, forward strand.
TGTTGATTGGTTTATCCATGATTGGCTATTTCATTTACTTGTAAGACCCTAGTAGAGTGCACTATATGTGCCTAGGGCCTGTAGATTAAATGCTACTAGTGGGCCTGCAGCACTGGTTGTGCCACCCACTTCAGTAGCTCCTTAACCTTGTCTCAGGCCTGCCATTGCAAAGCCTGTGTGTGCAGTTTCACTACCACTTCGACTTGGCATTTAAAAGTACTTGCCAAGCCTAAAACTCCCCTTTTTCTACATATAAGTCACCCCTAATGTGTGCCCTAGGTAACCCCTAGAGCTGGGTGCTGTGTGGGTAAAAGGCAGGACATGTACCTGTGTAGTTTATATGTCCTGGTAGTGTAAAACTCCTAAATTCGTTTTTACACTACTGTGAGGCCTGCTCCCTTCATGGGCTAACATTGGGGCTGCCCTCATACATTGTTGAAGTGGCAGCTGCTGATCTGAAAGGAGCAGGAAGGTCATATTTAGTATGGCCAGAACGGTAATACAAAATCCTGCTGACTGGTGAAGTCGGATTTAATATTACTATTCTAGAAATGCCACTTTTAGAAAGTGAGCATTTCTTTGCACTTAAATCTTTCTGTGCCTTACAATCCACGCCTGGCTAGGTTTAGTTGACAGCTCCTTGTGCATTCACTCAGACACACCCCAAACACAGGGTACTCAGCCTCACTTGCATACATCTGCATTTTGAATGGGTCTTCCTGGGCTGGGAGGCTGGAGGTCCTGCCCTCACACAAAGGACTGCCACACCCCCTACTGGGACCCTGGCAGACAGGATTGAACTGAAAGGGGACCTGGTGCATTTCTTAGCCACTCTTTGAAGTCACCCCCACTTCAAAGGCACAATTTAGTATAAAACAGGGCCTCTGCCCAACTCATCAGACACTTGCTGGAGAAGAAACCTGAACCAGAACCTGCATCCTGCCAAGAAGAACTGCCTGGCTGCCTAAAGGACTCACCTGACTGCTTTCTACAAAGGACTGCTGCCTTGCTGTTGCCCTGCTGCCTTGCTGAACTCTTGCCTTGCTGCTGAAGTGCTCTCCAAGGGCTTGGATAGAGCTTGCCTCCTGTTTCCTGAAGTCTCAAGACCAAAAAGACTTCTCTTTTTCATTTGGACGCCTTGTGCGCTGAAAAATTCTACGCACAGCTTGCTCCGCGGTGAAAAATGCACCGCACGCCGACCCGGGAAGACGCCGCTCGATGCGACGCCTGCGGTGCGACCGGAACTTTGACGCACAGCCTCGCCTGGACAAACGGCGCCCGACTCCAGAAAGGAAATCGACACGACGCCTGCCGTGAGGGAGAAGATTCCACGCACAGCCCACCGGAACGACGCGCAGCCGGAAAACAAGCCTAGGATTCCACTCACAGACCCGGGACATCTGGTAATCCCGCAAACCACAGAAAGAGACTGTCCGCACGCCGGAAAATGATGCCCGACTTCCCCGTGTGAAAAATAACGACGCAAGTCCGTGTGTGCTGGGGAGAAATCGATGCACACACCATTTTTCCAAGTATCTCTTCTTCTGCGGCCCTTTGCGGAGATTTCCCACTCCAAACCAGGTACTTTGTGCTTGAAAGAGACTTTGGCCCTCATTCTGACCCTGGCGGTCTTTGACCGCCAGGGCGGAGGACCGCGGGAGCACCGCCGACAAGCCGGCGGTGCTTCAATGGGGATTCCGACCGCGGCGGTAAAGCCGCGGTCGGACCGGCACCACTGGCGGGGTCCCGCCAGTGTACCGCGGCCCCATTGAATCCTCCGCGGCGGCGCAGCTTGCTGCACCGCCGCGGGGATTCTGACCCCCCCTACCGCCATCCAGATCCCGGCGGTCGGACCGCCGAGATCCGGATGGCGGTAGGGGGGGTCGCGGGGCCCCTGGGGGCCCCTGCAGTGCCCATGCCACTGGCATGGGCATTGCAGGGGCCCCCGTAAGAGGGCCCCTAAATGTATTTCACTGTCTGCTGCGCAGACAGTGAAATACGCGACGGGTGCAACTGCACCCGTCGCACAGCTTCCACTCCGCCGGCTCGATTCCGAGCCGGCTTCATCGTGGAAGCCTCTTTCCCGCTGGGCTGGCTGGCGGTCTGAAGGAGACCGCCCGCCAGCCCAGCGGGAAAGTCAGAATTACCGCCGCGGTCTTTCGACCGCGGAACGGTAACCTGACGGCGGGACTTTGGCGGGCGGCCTCCGCCGCCCGCCAAGGTCAGAATGAGGGCCTTTGTTTGCTTTTTAAAGACTTAAGACCCTTCATATCACTTTTTAGTGATATCTTTACAAATTCATATTGCATCTTTGATCGTTTTGACCTGCAAATACCCAGATAAATATTATATATTTTTCTAAACACTGTGTGGTGTATTTTTGTGGTACTATATTATGTTATTGTATGATTTATTGCACAAATGCTTTACACATTGCCTTCTAAGTTAAGCCTGACTGCTCGTGCCAAGCTACCAGAGGGTGGGCACAGGATCATTTGGATTGTGTGTGACTTACCCTGACTAGAGTGAGGGTTCTTGCTTGGACAGAGGGTAACCTGACTGCCAACCAAAAACCCCATTTCTAACATAAAGTAACTTTCATTGCTTTATGTTAATCCAACCACCCCCTTTGGCTGTGCGCGACTGGTGTTGGCCACAGGGACAGGCTTGTGGCCAGTCACTGTGGCAAACCCCTCTAACCATCCAACTCCATGCTGCACATGGCACTTGGCCCATCACAGTCGGAGATGACCACAGGGCCTGTCTCTCTGGATGTGACAGGGTGTGTCTGGGTGTGAGACTGACCTTGTGAGTGTCTTTCTGGGTGTAAGAGTGAGTGTGAGAATGTCTGATTGCGCAGATGAAAAATCCATTCACCTCCACAAAGGACTGCAGATCTTTTTTTAATATAGAAGCGCAGAGTAAACACACTTGCTTTGCCTTCGCCAAGCCCAGGAGTTAGGATCATTTGTCCTTTCCAGAAGTGGAGCTTTAACTGAAGCACCTGCTACGTTTATATTTGTAAGTGCTTCCTGTTGAGGTTCAGTTTTTGTGAAATGAGTATCATGGGCAAAACATCCCAATCTTCTTTTTTTTTTTTTTGGGCCCCTAGTGCCTGGCCTGATCAGTTACTTTTTTGTGGGCGCCCCTTCCCCAGCCGATTTGGGCCCCAGAGACCCCATTCCTAGCGGGCCAGCCATTAATCCTAGGTGCACAGCAGGGCACCCAGTATGCATTGGGGACTGCATGGGGAGCCAGAAGGAGCCAGGTTTGGTGCACTATGGGACATGTATACTGTTATTATGGAACCACATGACATTCAAGCTTAAAAGTACTTGAATTTGACTACTTAAAACGTTTTTCCTGTGAGGAAGGCACATTTGCCGAAATGCGTTAGGATTTTATTTGTGCAGACCATTTGTGTGTGTGTGTGTGTGTGTGTGTGTGTGTGTGTATATATATATATATATATATATATATACCACTTAATACTTCGCTGTACTTACCTGTAATACCTAAATAATATTTACCTTTAAGGCCTTTACCATGCATATGCCTTTACAATTCATGCCTTTAGAATGAAATTCGTTGTAAAGGCATGCATGGAAAAGGGGCATATCCATAGTAAAGGCATGCATGGTAAAGGCATGCGCTGGAAAGGCATATGCATTGTAATGGCTTCATGGTAACTGTCATGCGTGGTTATGACTACGTTGTAATGGCTGTTTCCCATTATATGAGGGACGTGCACCCCACTAATGGTCTGATGTACCTATCATCTGAGGTAGGGAAACTTTCACCTGCCCTCCTACTCTCTCAGAAGCATTAGGCGCACATGCTAAGATATACCTGTTTGATGGTGTATATATTCTAAGCAGGTGATCTTGATTATGACCATCCAATGTGTTTCCCCATATTTTTTTAAGATCTCCAGGACTTGACTCATGGGCTACTACAAGGCACTACCCTCCCAAAGCCTAGTCTGCTCATTTTAGGCATATGCTGGAGCCAGTCCTGGTCTCATTGCCTCCCTCCCCTACATTGCTGTGCAGAGGAACTGGACTGGAGCAGACCAAGAAGTCCAGACTATCTCACTGTGGCCCTGTGCTGACTAACTATATTGTCTAAATACCTCTAAAGTAATATTTCTAATCCTGTTCATGCACCTGGTCAGCAGCCCAAGCCTGTCTATTTTAGTTGGATACACCACATGCATATCGCAGGGCAATTTCAGACTCCCAACTCCCTAGCCTTATAGACTAAGTTACGCTCCCGCTCTTAACTTTACATAAAATGCTTCAATGGAGAGACGATGCAATCCCCTCGCTAACCTTGTTGACACGCAAGATGCTGAATCGCCAGCTCTTCACAGCCAGTATCACACCGATGGGAGAGGCACCGTGCTTATCACTCTGTGTTACAGTTAAGAGTGGTGTCATAGGTTAAGAGCCTATTGAAGACCTGCTACCCTTCTCGCCTTCCAGGAAACATTGGCAAACCTTTTGACCACTTCCACGAGAACCGCACCCACCCACCAAGGCTCCTGCATTGTCCGCACAGCACTCACAAGTTGGCCGAATACCAGCTGCTCGCTCGGTGCATTGTCTAAGCGCTACAAATTAAAGCACAATACCTTTTTATTTTTGCTTCAACAAAAAACAATCAAATATGTTCATCTTAATTAAGGACGTGCCCTCCAGGGCTAGTTTGGCTCAGCTCCATCTCTAGCCATCTCATCAGCTCCATCTTGGCACCCATGCAGTTGGTTACCCCATGTCCACGCTCCTCCATCGGACTCACAGCCCGTGTGAACCGCTCTAGCGGAGGAAACGGCTCTCAATGGGCTCGCTGGTTTCCTGTATCCTGACATTGTCAGCCACCTCGCCATGGACTTCCTGGAGCACCCGCTTAGCTCAAGGCGACCAGGAGTGGACCTGTAACAGACTTACAGCCATAAGTGTGAGCGTGTGAGTGGATGGGGGACTGTGGGCTGATAGGAAAATGAAATGGCATACAACCTTTTCTTGTTAAGTATGTCAAAGCGGGAGGGATACCAGCAAGATTCGCTTAAATAGCCACAGCACTGACAGGGCTGCGCAGCACCAGGTAACATTTCAGTGGGCCACCTGATTCATGGCTCCTCTCTACCGCTAGCAGCTGTCCAATGGGACCTATCCCTATAGGCTACGTCACCTCTGGAAGTAGATGCCAGATCAGACTGAACTCTCATTTATTGGGGAGGAGCGGGTTGGATTCTGACACCCGCATCAGCTCCTTACCTTTTCTGAAAATGAGAATTACGCTACCTATTAAGCATCCCAAAAGTAATAGAAGGAAGCGCTTGCATAACTGTAAACCTCGGGCAACTATTCGGAGTGCATTTCATTCGTGTTTGTAAACTTATCCATGCCATTGCAAACCGGGAGAAATCACGCTGGAAATCAGTTCGAACCGAATGAGAGGGGCAAAACCTTTCAATAAATTGCTCACAGGCCACGGTTTAACAAATCCCGAACTGTTGAAAAAGCTAAATTTGAGTCTGTCAACGTTGGAAAAAAACCCTCGGAATAGAAGACTCTCAGGGAAAAAAGTGGACTTCAAAAGCAGGGCGGTAAAAGAATTTGGGAAGCGTGTAAGTATGAGACTATGGATTAAATAACTAAGGGATAAAAGTTAAAGCCTGAGTAAGCATAGAATAAGAAACAGAACAAGGAATGAAACTGAACAAGTGTAGCTGTGAAGAGAAATGTGGAGAAAAATGTAAATATAGGATTATATTGAAAACATAGCATAAAGGGTTACTTACCCGTTAAAGAAAATCAAAGAGCAGTATGGGGCCTCTCTCATGAAGGTGGAAAAAACAAGAATGACCTTTGATTTTCAATTTATAATAGTCAGAGGCCAATTTGCAGTCAATAATACAAACCCCCGATGTTAATCACTGGATATGAATGTAATAGTAATTCGTCCTACTAAATAACACTATAGAACCATGTCAGTGAAATTGTGGCCACCGACAACCACATAAACCTCGTGGAGATCCTTCAAAAGGCCGTAGAGCGCAGCCTAGACTCGATGGGTGTGTGAGGACACCATGGAGCTGGAAGAGCCTTAAGAGTTTCCACCCCACGCTGAGCGGTGGAATGCAGCCCCAACAATGTGGAGGCAAGTGCTGCCGCAGTATCAAGGTTTATTTTGTTGTGCTGTGTTTTTGTATGTTAAAGGCCAAAATTGTCATGCGTTTTGCAGAACCAACACTGTACCAAGGATGCTGAAGAGGGAACTGCGAGAGAAAATGAACACTGCTGCTGGGTTTCGAAGCCCAGTTGCACGTTGCTGGGGAAGCGTGTGTTTTTTCACCCTCAATATCTGCCCTATTGATACTCTGTTTCAACTGTGTAAGTAGCCCATATATACTTGTGTTAGGGTCTTGGTCCCCCATTCATAAGAAAAACTACAAACACCAGAATACCAAGTAAATATCAAGACTGGGCTAAGTACCACAGTTGATCTGGTGCAACTGAGACTTCTGTCAGTGATGCAGTTTTCATTTGTTTTGCATTGTGCACAAGGTGTGTCTGTATACAATAACTTAGGGGCTTATTTCCAAGCCCCCCCGGTGCAGGGCTGCGCAGCAAGTGTCCTGCTGCGCCACTCCGCGCCACGAGGAAAGGACAGAAATGGTGTGTATCTACAAGATACAGCGCATTTCTGTACTCTCCTCCTGCGCTGGCGCCGAAATTGGCTGCCTAGTGCCAACTCAGACACCCTTACACCATAGTGCAAGGGTGCCAGTGTTTTGGGGATGATTTTTTAAGTGCAGGAAGTTGCCTCTTCCTGCACATAAACAATCAATAATGGTGATTTGCTATTTCTATGTGTGCATTCTGCAGCACACATAGAAAAAGCAAAAAAGAGGAGAAATAAAAGTATTTCTTGTAAATATGCCCCTTAGTGTGTTGATAGTCTGCTGCGGAGGCATTTGGGTAGCCAGAAGGACAAGGTTCCTATTTTCTAGCAGGCTCTGGGTAGACTTAATAAAATAATAACCACAATCACTGTTAAGGAGAAACAAAGTCTCTAAATTAACCTTGTCTCACCCCTTGGTAGCTGTGGCACAGAACAGTCAGGCTTAATTTAGAGGCAATGTATTAAGTATTTATGTAGTACCAAAGTAGCAATAACATCAAAACGCAGCACAAGAGAAATCATAAACCAATTTAAAAAGATAAATTACATTTTAACAGAAAAAATTACACCAAGGTGACAAAAATCCAATAAGTGAAATGCGGAGTTATGAAAATTTAATGTTTAAATATGAAAATAGCACCAAAAAGCGTTAAGCACCAACTGCAGTCACCAGGTTGCACATGACCAGTACCTAGCTGCAAGTTAAGGCTGACTGTGATGGAGCAGGGATTGGATACAGAAACCAGGTGCAACCTGGTCGGAAGTTTTACTTTTGGATTTCATCTCTGATATGGATGTCAAAGGTATTGGTGAAGCCATTTACTTTTGGGGGGAAAACTCAGGTTGAGAAGACATTTGAACTTAATGTCAAGGGAATGTCCCTCGTCAGCCTGATACTTTTCGCGCCTTTGTCTGTGAAGATTTCTACCTTTGGACTTAGTCACTTTTCTGGAGCTCAGATTCTTCCAGCAGATAAAGTCTGCAGGCTAAGCCAAAGTGGGCTCCACAACATCGCATAAATTCTCTGTGAGGTCTTGCTGAATCAGATTTACTGCTGTGGCAAAGCTCTAAGGAGAAGCATCCTAAATCTTTGGCCCAGTAGCAGAGCACCTTTGTCACATCAGCTTGGAATGTTGGTGCTGCCCATCTGGAGGTCCTAGGAGATACAATCCAGGTTTCAGGAAAAGTTATGGAAGAACATATTTTGACACCAGCCAAGTGTTCATGGGCTTGGGGACAGTGCTTAGTGGTCATGATTCACTCCAGCAAAGACCAGCAGCTGGGTCCAGAGCAGGTTCAGTTAGAACTGGTCATCTGGAAAGTTGCAGGAAAGGCCTACTGTAGCTTGTTGTGTCCCTGTGTAACTTGAACAGGAGGTCAGCGTTATGACCTTTGGAGTCCACTTCTTTGTCCTGGATATGAGAGGGAGAGCAGGTCCAATCTTCTCAGGTAACAGTCAGCAAGCCCAGTACTCTTCTGTTCACCCATATATCTAGAAAGTTTATGAGGAGGGTACTGTGGAATCTGCATTCATGCCTGGCACAAGCCTGAGAATGGGGGTGATGCCTGGCTCCTCCCTAACCAAAACAGAAAAAGTGTCAAGGGGCAGCCCTATCCACTTTTGCAGCTCTTTCTATATGCCCTACTGCAAATAATACTGCAGTGCCTTGTTCTACCTAAAACTAAGAGAGCAGAACCTTCCTACTCCTGGGCCCACCCCAAATGAGTGGCCAGGGAAATGAGCATCCCTTCTTCTGTGATCAGTCTATACTAGTTCTGGGGGCAGCCCTTCTCCCATTGGGATTGGTGCCTAGTTGACTGAGGAGAGGGAGTAGAAGGACCCTGTCTAGGTTTCAGCTGCCAATTGTCTTTGATAGAGTAGGCCTCTTTGAAGATAACCAGGTTCCTAGGCACAGCTCGGATGGTTATCCTGCAGAAGGAACAGAACACCTCCCTGCACCCAAGGTCTCTGTTTTAGCTATGGGAGCAAGCTGACCCCTTTTCAAGGGGGCTGTTCAGGTAATAGTTGACAGTTTAGGACTAGGCCTGGGCGGAGCTCGCAGAGTTCTTCAACATGGAATTACAGGGAGTGGCCAAAAAACTCCACAAGAACACTGCCTCTCTCCGTGAACGGGCAGAGTTGTACTCGGCTGCCCATTTACGCTGATTGGTGTGAGTAGTTTTGGCATTGCAAAGCAAGTGCACCACATTCTCACATGCGCATAAAAACATTTTGTTTTTTCTGTACTGTGCTTGGTGATGGGCTTAATTTTCAATTTAGTTTCTATCGTTTTAATCCTTCTCTTATCCCACTTATCCACCTCATTTTACCGTTATTACATTAGCATGCGTATTTGTGTATTGTTAGTTTTTGTCTATTTTTTCAATTTTTTGTGACTTTTTGTCTTTTTTTATTTCCCATTAACTTCCTCATTTCTTCCTTTCTATTTCTTCTTTCCTATTTCTTTATTTTACTTCCCAACCAGCACCGTGGGCAAGGTGGCGCCAGTGCAGGGAGTGCTGCTAACCACACACCTTGCAGTCACTGGTGCCGCCAAGGGGTGCAGCCCATGCCATTTTGACTGAGGAGGAGGTGGCCGCACTAGTTAGGTCAAGTATAGCAGCGTGGAAGCGCTGCTTTTAAACCTGTTGTAATCTATTCTGTGGGCTTTACCACGCCCATCTCATGCCCATCACTTTAATTCATTCCTGGGCCTGCCTTTCAAAAATCCCATGATGTCTTTGGTAAATGTATTACTTTTACCCCGCCTTGAGGCAGTTTTTTTACCGCCTTGGAGACTGACTCTGTTACATGGATTATTGCACGATCGGCCAGATAACTTCATGTCGGCGCACTATTTTATCTTTTGACTCGCCACTTTACTCATGGCAGTATGTTGTCTCTTCATCTTCCTTGGTTTCAGTGATCTTGCTGTTTCTTTGCGATGTCTGCAAGGTCTTTCTTATTTATTTTTTTGCAGTTTTATATAGCGTGAACTCGACACAAAAGTATTAGAGCACTTTTTTATTTTATTTTTGTAATTTTTATATAGCGCAAACTCAATACAAAGGTATTACAGCGCTTTACATGAGCACAGGTTACACTACACAAGAACACATTAATTGTTGGTGAAGAAAAATCTTTCTTGGAATATGCCACATGTTATGGGCCAAGTAGTTCATATATTTATTTAATGGCTTCCATAACAGATTTACGCCTGTTCCAATTTTTCCCTTTTGACATTCATCAACTTTCAGTTTCAACTACAGTGACTGACTAAGCCTAAGCTTAGGCAAACGATGGTCAGTGACACCCCACTACCCTATAGCAAAACCACTATTGCACCTACCGGCACTTTTCCCTGTACCTTACCTTGCAAAAGAGTAAGTCAAGTTTACTTCCCTTACTGCCAAGCAAATGTGTTTCATTGAAATATTATGAGTTTGAGGGCGAGGCCAGGAAGTAAAGTGGGATTAAGTGCCTGTGATTTTGTGTTTTGCGAATGTGTCTAATAAAATCTATATATCTTCGTCCCTTACCTGTACTGCAGTGCATCATTTTTTAAACTGTCTACTTATGGCGGACAGTATATCTATCTTCTGCATGTTTTACATGATGTGTGTGACATACACTATTCATGTGCCTCTTTGGAGTTAGGGTAATATTGAAAGGCATTTGGAATCAAAGTAAGATAATTGTCCATTGCAGCTGCCCCAGTTGCAAACTGCAGAGAGTAGCAAATTTGTACCTGATGCGCTAGCTAGTATGCTTACATTCATTTAGCACAACAATAATAGAATACTGTAACTCATAGTGGATAATACCTTACCCACTAATCAGAGTTATTTTTCTTTTTTCCACACAAAGGCCCCTCATTACAACCCTGTGAGTAAATGCCGCCTACCGCCGTGCTGACGGCCGCCAACATACTGTGACCGCGGCGGTATTCCACTACGGGTATTATGACCCACACTGAGAAATCTGCCACTATACAGGCACCCACACAAGTCCGCCAGACCAAAGGTGAGTGATAAACTGGCGGTAACTAAACTCACACCGTTACACCAACAGAAATACGCCCACAGTATCAGGATCCACGAATCACCGCAGTGGTCTTTCAACCGCGGTAAACCATTGGCAGTACACACAGCCACGCTCAAAATACACACACCCTAACAAAACTCCGCAACATTGGACAACTCAAACTGCACATACCTGACACACATATATACACTACACCCACACACCCAATCCAATATAAAACACCCACCCACAATACCCACAACCCTTTACGACCCAAACATTTTGGCAAGTGAGAGCGAGAGAAGCCAGGAGCACCCACTCAATCAGAGCCACAACACAACACCACCCATACACCATACACGCACCTTACACCACACACCCCAACAGAGCACTCCACACACCCGCACACATATCACTCACATCACATCCATGGCACCCCAAAGACACCCCAGGTTTTCAGAGGAGGAGCTAAGGGTCATGGTGGAGGAAATCATCTGGGTAGAGCCACAGCTATTCGGATTACAGGTGCAGCTGACGTCCATTGCTAGGAAGATGGAGCTACGGCGGAGAATCGTGGACAGGGTCAACGCCGTAGGACAGCACCCCAGAACAAGGGATGACATCAGGAAGAGGTGGAACGAGCTACGGGGGAAGGTGCGTTCCGTTGTTGCAAGACACCAGGTAGCAGTACACAGGACAGGCAGTGGACCCCCACCTCCTCCCCCACAACTAGCAACATGGGAGGAGCAAGTCGTGGCGATCATGCATCCTGAGGGCCTCACAGGAGTAGCAGGAGGACCGGACTCTGGTAAGTCAAATCTTTACAACTATATCCTCCACCCTACCTGCATGCCATCACAAACAACAACCCCTATCCTGACTCCATTCACTCCACCACCTCACATATACCCCACTATCACAACCCACCCATCCCAATACCAAGCCCTGCATGCAACACCAATGCATGGACACCCATCACAGCCTGTATGGACACCCATCACCACAGCATCCACACTAGTGACAATCACTTAGACAAACCAAGCACAACTCACACAAGCCAAAGCTGCCTTGGGAATAACAACCATAGTAGGGAACATACCCATGCACAAGATGTCACACACAGAAAAAATAACACTGCATTTGCATCCCCACAGGACCCCTACTCAACGTCACTAGAGAGGAGTTGCCAGCAACATCCAGTCCCCCCAGAAGACGCCCACAGTGATGACAGCAGCTCTGCACGCCTGGATCAGGATGACCAACCTTGCCCATTGGGGACCTCCGGACAGTCGGTTACCCTGCCACAGTCCCATACCACCACAGAGCCTCCCCCCTCAGGAAACACCAGCACAGCACCCACCAAGCGGGCCCATGCCACTGTCCCCAGGACACATCAATCAGCAGTGTGTCCACCACTAGAGGGACCCCAGGCAACCCCACAAATCCAGGACGATCAGGGTCCTGGTGTCAGTGGCAGTGGGCACACGGTTCAGGGGACAGAGGCACAGGACAACAGGGAAGCAGGGAGCACTGCTCTGTGACAGGGGAGGACAGGCCCAGGGAACCCACTCTCTAGGAGGCACTCACAAACATCCTAGGAGCATACCACCATTCCCAGGAGACAATGGGCCAGATACTGGCCAAGTTGCAGGAGACCCAGCGGCTGCAGGAGGAACAGTACCTGGGGATGAGGGAGGACCTCAAAAACATCTACACCATCCTGGTCACCATTGCAGGGGTGCTGGGTGACATGGCCAACACCATGGGGGAAGCAGTGGCACAACAACAGGCCCCTGACACTAGCCACACCGAAGAACAGCCCTCCACCTCCGCCGGGGCTAGTGGACAGGAGGCCCCACCACTGGAACAACAGGCCACCAGCACCCCACCTCCTGCAGAAGGAGAACCACCCCGCAAACAATCCCTGCAATCCAGGCAGAAGACAGAGAGCATTGCCAAGATCCCCGCCAGGAAATAAGACTCTCCTGATTGTCACCCTTCTGTCCCACTCTGTCACCCTGTCCACCTTGAACTGCCATTGCTCTACTTCCTATGCCCCCTTGGACAATGCACCTGTGATACCAAGAGACTGGCCTCTACCCTGGACTTTCTTCCACCATCACCCCAGCCCATTTCACATCCCCCTCTACTTATTAGCACTTAAATAAACACCCTTGGAACAAATACAAATCTGGAGTCTGTCAAATGATTCAAATATGTATTAGTACAACATTATCAAAGCATAGCAAGTCATATGTACAGTTAAATGTTCTTTGGAATGACCTTTAGTGGGTAGCAGTAAACACACCAGGAGCCAGAGTGGGCCAGAGATATCTGAAAATAGAGATGCCAAAGGGTACAGTAAATGGCCACAGAAATATGGAAATCAGGCTGCCATGTACAATGTCCAACAGAAAAAATGAAAAGTAAAGTGAAGTTACAGTGTCTTACATGTGTGTCACTGGAAGTACTGCTGTATTATATTACTTCTGTTGTCCACATCTTCTCCCTCTGCCTCCTCTTCCTCACTGTCCACAGGCTCCACCTCTGCCACAAGACCATCTCCATGCTCATCCCCCTGCAGAAAAGGCACCTGGTGTCTTAAGGCCAGGTTGTGCAACATGCAACGATGATCTGGCACACCTTCTTGGGTGAGTAGTACAGGGATCCACCAGTCAGACGGAGGCACCTGAACCTGGCCTTCAGGAGGTCGAAGGTTCTTTCAATTATCCGCCTTGTTCGCACATGTGCCTCATTGTAACGTTCCTCTGCCCTTGTCCTGGTATTCCTCACTGGGGTCAGTAGCCATGAGAGATTGGGGTAACCAGAGTCACCTGCAGAAATCGAGGGACAACTGTTAGACACACACTAACCCTTAGGGACAGCCCCATACCCAGACACCTACTTATACTGGGTGGGGACCTTGGGCTCACCTCTTAGCCAAACCCGGTGCCTTTGGAGTTGGCCCATCACATATGGGATGCTGCTATTCCTCAAGATAAAGGTGTCATGCACAGAGCCAGGATACTTGCCATTTACATGGGAGACGTACTGGTCTGCCAAACACACCATCTGCACATTCATAGAGAAATAGCTTTTTCTATTCCTGAAAACTTGTTCATTTCTCCGGGGGTGGGGGGCAAATGCCACATGTGTACCATCAATGGCACCAATGATGTTGGGGATATGTCCCAGGGCATAAAAGTCAGCTTTCACTGTGGCCAAATTCTCTACCTGGGGAAATACGATGTAGCTGCGCATGTGTTTCAGCAGGGCTGACAACATTCTGGTCAACACGTTTGAGAACATTGTCTGAGACATCCCTGATGCCATTGCCGTTGTAGTTTGGAAGGAACCACTTGCCAGGAAATGAGCACTGACAGGATCTGCACTAGAGGGGGGATACCTGTGGGCTGGCGGATAGCTGACATCAGGTCTGGCTCCAATTGGGCACACAGTTCTTGGATTGTGGCCCCATCAAGTCTGTATGTTATGATTATGTGTCTGTCCTCCATTGTCGCAAGGTCCACCAGGGGTCTGTACACCGGAGGATGTCGCCATCTCATATTCAGCCTCAGCGGTTAAAGCCTATGGAAGAAAACGGTGATCAGAGGGTCATATTCACACATCTATTGTACTAATGATGCATTTTTTCCTTTACAGAACCAGTATGTGAATCCGAAGATCAGTTGCTGTGCCAATGTCTGCCGTGACGCAGTTAGGTGCCATGCCTTGTGCCTCCCTGAAATGGCAGCTGCCTGACCTGTGAGGAAGGACAAGTTGAAATGAGGTAATTCCGATGGCATTGTGTGCCATTGCGGTAGGCGGTCGAAGACCGTCGTGCAACTTCGCGTTGGTTATCATTGGGCTCTATGGGTTTTAGGAGCCACTGGCTATGTATGCCGGCGGTTACGGTACGCACCGCCGCGGATGTGACTGCCATTTTCTATCTGTTCACTCACTTGCTACCTGACCTTCAGCAGGAGAGGACCTACACTGCAAGTGCTGCTGTGACCTGTGTCTGGAATCGACAATGGCTCATGTGTTTCGGAAAGGGCCCCTGCCTTCACTGCGGAGGAGCTGGAGAAACTGGTGGATGGGGTCCTACCCCAGTACACATTACTCTACGGTCCTCCAGACAAACAGGTGAGTACACTGTGAGCATGATGCATGGGCCATGAATGTATGGATTGCTGTGTGTGTAAGCCACATGTAGAGGGGGCAGAGGCATCCTGGCCAGAGTGCTGCATGTATGGTAGTCAATGTATGTGTGTCAGGGGATGGGAGTGATCTGGTGGGCCATAAGTGTGACGTTCCGGACGGTTGACTAATTCCCCTTTCTGCTGTCTTTTTGATGCAGGTCAGTGCCCACCAGAAAAAGGGTATTTGGCGTGCCATCGCCAAGGAGGTGCGGACCCTGGGGGTCTTTGACAGGCGGACCACCCACTGCCGCAAACAGTGGGACGACCTGCGCCACTGGGCAAAGAAGACGTCAGAGGCCCAGCTGGGGCTGGCCTCCCAATGAGGAAGGGGTGTCCGTCGCACCATGACCCCCCTGATGTTCCGATCCTGGCGGTGGACTATCTGGAGTTGGATGGGCGCTTGAAGGCATCACAACAGCCACAAGGGGGTGAGAACAGATTCTGAATCCTGACTTTGCACGCATAAAGGATTACCTGGGTGGGGGATGTAGGCTGTGGGTGCCCCTAGGCAGGGGCGAAGATGGCAGGGTAGGTCCCTTGTTGGGCATGCTCTGCGGCACTCCAACCCCAATAGTGTTAGTGGGCATCTACTACTGGGCAGGGTCCTATGGGTTTCAGGTGTGCAGCTAATGTCGTTAGGCATTGTACCCCATGGGCTTGTGACTATCTTAATAACTGGTAGCGCATGGCCTAGTGCATAGAGCTGCTCCCTGTGTGTTGTGTACGCTAACGGTAGTGGTGTTGCTGGCATTGACCAAGTGTATCCTCTGTCTCCCCCCCCTTTTTGTTTTGTCACCCTGTCCTTGTGTGCCTTAGCGGAGGAGCAGAGGCACCGGCGACGGAGGGAGCTGCATCCCACATGGGCCATGAGGCCGAATCCACCAACGGTGAGGGCACCAGTGGGACGGAGGGCGAGGGGAGCACCATGACGGGGACAGGAGGGGACACCACAGACAGCGACTCCTCCTCCGATGGAAGCTCCCTGGCGGTGGCAGACACCTCTGTGCCCACCCCAACAACAGGTACAGTCGCCACCCCCCTACCAGCATCGCCCTCCCAGCAGCCCCTCAGCGTGTTTCCTGTGCCCGCTCACCCAGGAGGGTGGGCATCTCCTTCGCCCCAGGCACCTCTGGTCCTGCCCCAGTCAGCCCTGCTACCCTCAGTGAGGAGGCTATTGACCTCCTGAGATCCCTCACTGCTGGGCAGTCAACCATTCTGAATGCCATTCGGGGTGTCGAGAGGCATTTGCAACAAACAAATGCATACCTGGAGGGCATTCACTCTGGCGTGGCGGCCCAACAGAGAGCATTTCAGGCTCTGGCCTCCACCCTGATGGCAGCCCTTGTCCCTGTCTCTAGCCTCCCACTCCAACTTCTTCTACCCAGTCCCAATACCCTCAACCCCAGCCTATCCCAAGCACACCTTCAGACCAGCATTCACCCAAATCAACTCACAAAAGTGACTCAGGCAAACACAAGCACCACACTTCATCTTACAGGCACTCACACGAGCACCATCCCCATGCAGGCACACCAACATCCACTGCCTCCACTGTGTCCCCCTCCTCCTCATCATCCACCCCCCTCCCAGTAGCGTCTCCACTCATACCTGCATGCACTACATCCTCATCTGCTACCTCCATCACCAGCACGACTATCACAACACACTCCTCACTGGCAGTCACCACACCCACATCCATGCACACGTCCCCTGTGTCCTCTCCCAGTGTGTCCGTGACCCTCCTCCCAAAGTACACAAACGCAAGCAAAACAGCAATCCACCTCACAACAACATCCAGCCCATGCCCATGCCCATGCACCTGCACCCAAACACAGCAGACAGACACCTCCTACAACCACTCCCTGTTCCTCCACTCCCAAACCCTCTCCCTCTTCCCGTCCCAACGTCTCTAAGAAGCTTTTGCTGCCAAACGTTGACCTCTTCCCTACCCCAACCCCCGTCCTTCCCCTCGGGCCAGGGTGTCCAGAACCCAGCCCATCACCTCAGCCACCAAGTCGACATCCGCTGTGGTTCCTGCAGCTAAGAGGGGCTCAAAGGGGGCACCCGTCAGCCCAGCCAGTGTGCCACCAACACTTGCCAAGGACAAAACCATTCCACCACCTGCCAAGGTGAAGAGGGGGACAGCATGCAGCAAGGGGAAGGAGCACCAACCACCCAGCAAGGCCACCTCTAAGACTCCAGCTGCCAGACCCAAGGTGACACCACCATCTGCCAAGGTGAGGAAGGGGCAGAAAACACCAGGCAAGGCACTTCAGCCGTCAGAGGCTGCAGGTGAAGGCCTGGTGGCTACTACCACAACCGCCAGCACCGCCACCTGCACCGCCAGCTGCCCCGCCGCTAGCACCGCTGCAAGCACCGCCACCTGCACCACTACTGTCAGCAGCAGCAGCCCCAGTGGTCAGCCGTCTGAGGCTGCAGGAGAAGGGCTGGGGCCTCCACCCACCACTGGCAGCACCAGCATCTGCACCACGGCCGGCACTGCCACAAGCACCGCTACCTGCACCACTGACAGTAGCACCACTACCAGCAGCACCAGTGGACAGCCGTCGGAGGCTGCAGGAGAAGGGCTGGAGCCTCCCACCACCACTGGCAGCACCCCCACCAGCACCGGCACTGCCACCAGTTTGCAGCCTTAGCCACCGCAGGATGGAGTCTAGCCCTGCCTCCATGGACTATCATGCAACCTGGACCCTGTAAATCTCGTGCCTCAGACACCCAGGTGAGGGACTGTGAACTGCCACACCCCAAGTGTTGCATCACTGGGCACAAGGCCCCCTCCAGAACCAGTGGAGAAAGGCATCCACTCACCCTATCCTTGGCAGGATGAAGCACACTGGGCACAAAGCCCCCTCCAGAACCAGTGGAGATATGCATCCACTCACCCAATCCTTGGCAGGATGAAGCACACTGGGCACACTGGTGGAGAAAGGCACCCACTAGAGAGACTGTGGCTTTGCACTCCCCAGGACCAAGCAGTGGGCAAACCACCCACTTGAGAGACTTGAGACTGTGGCTTTGCACTCCCCAGGACCAAGCAGTGGGCAAACCACCCACTTGAGAGACTTGTGAGACTGTGGCTTTTTACTCCCCAGGACCAAGTAGTGGGCATGGAGCCCCCTCCAGGAACAGTGGCATTATTCCATCTTCCGGCTGAGGTGCCCCCTGTCAGAGTCACCAGATCCTCTGGATCTGCGCACGTTCCCAACACGTCCACCACTGAACAGCTCCAAGACTCTGATAGTTAAATCACAGAGGCTAAGAGAGTTCAAGAGGGGAAGAGGGGATTAGGAAGGGAACAGCTGGGAAGGAGACCTGTCGTAAGAAAAAAGGTTAAAACACACAATATCAGAAATTACATCACATGAAATCAATACTAGACTATGACTCTAAACCTTGTCATTCTGAAAATATGAACAAGCTAAGAATTAGGCTTAAAATGACTAAGTTTCAAAATGGCCGGATGCCTGTAAGGAAATCAAGATGTATTAAATGAAATTTTCAAATCCAAGTATTTTCCTTTACATGAGAATCAGGAAAAAACATTCTGCATAAGTTCTAAATCAGTCGTATGAATCCTTTTTTTTTTTTGAGAATGCATAATAGAACCATGCAATATTACATTTAGAAACTCTGGCCTTTTGTGTTTTCTTGAAATGTTTCAACACGGATTACACACTTTGCAGATATATATATATATATATATATATACATATATATATATATATATATATATATATAGTAAACACCATGGAAGGATTGTGCACCAATGACTAACACAATATGAATTCAAGAAATAAATCACACAACTTGCCAACTCGAATACTACCAAACAAATGTCCTAGAATGGTAGCATACAATGAATAACACGAAATAGGCTCGAGGAGAGAATCGCGCGTCTTGCCGATTCGAAGGCCACCATGCAAAATGTCAAGAAATGGTAGCGCGTAATGAATAACAAGGTTTAAATCATCATGAAACGAATCGTGCGTCTTTCCGATTCGTAACCCTCCATGTAAATGTCAAGAAATGGTAGCGCGTAATGAAATACAAGCTTTAAATCTTCATGAAACGAATCGCGCATCTTGCCGATTCGTAAGCATCCATGTACATGTTAAGAAATGGTAGCGCGTAATGAAACACAAGTTTTAAATCTTCATGAAACGAATTGCGCGTCTTGCCGATTCGTTAACCTCCATATAAATGTTAAGAACTGGTAGCGCGTACTGAAACACAAGTTTTAAATATTCATGAAACGAATCGCGCGTCTTGCCGATTTGTAAGCCTCCATGTAAATGTTAAGAACTGGTAGCGCGTACTGAAAACACAAGTTTTAAATCTTCATGAAACGAATCGCGCGTCTTGCCAATTCGTAAGCCTCCTTCTAAATATTACAAACACTCAAGCGCACGTTTCATAAGCATAAAGTAATCTGTTAATCAATAAAAGAATTAGACTCAAGAATATGAGAGTTCTCAATAAACGGCGTCGGGGGGGTAAGCCCAACTACCGTCTTACCGCCCAGAACAAGGATCACCAATGAAGAATGAAAAGCAGAGGTCTGGAAGATCAAATAGGCCACTGGGACAGGAACTCTGGAAGTAGCTGCTGCTCTGCACCGGGACCTCTGAAGAGTGAGCACTGGGAGTTGGGCAGGCTCTCTTTTATAGAGTCTTGGCCCAGTCCACAACCATGCCCAGGCATGCTGCAGGGAAAGTCTCATGAAGACCCTGGAAGGGGGCCACACCCTAACACACTCTGAAAACCTGCAGCAATACATTGCAAAGGAACAGTATTTGTAAGCATATTAAAAATAAGTCTTCAGGATTGAACTCTGCAATGCAAAAGGTTAAACCACAACATATCAGCACAATGCATAAATTACGGTGTTTTGAGAGTGCTGGGTTTTTGCATTCTAGTCGCCAATAGAGCGCGTAATGCTTTGGTGTTGACACCCCCTCTTCCCCATCCCCCTGAGATGCCTGTGTGTTTTCGACCTAATGCCCCTGCAGTGTTCTCTCCGTATTGAGGCAGGAGTCAAGTGTGGGCTTGGCCTATGATTTTTGGCCAAGTGGCCCACGGACATTTCGAATGGACAATGTACCGCCTTATGTACATATTGTATATTTTTGTAAATACTGTTTTTCTATTTATTATGTATATCTGCCTATTTCTAAAATATCACTGATTTAACTCTATTCCTTTTGTCCTTGCGTTCTTCCAGGGGGTTACAGGGTGTAAATGTAATGCTGATGCATGTGTTTGTGTGTATGGTTTTGTGGGTGAGGGTGAGGGTGTTGCGTGTGTGTGTCACTCTCTTTTTCCTCCCCGTTCCCCTGTGTACTAGGTGCAGTACTCACCGTGGTTGTCGCCGCCGCCACCTTTCATATTCCTGGTAGATGAGGAGGTAGACCAGCATGGGTAGGACCTGCAGCTTGGGCTCCATGGCTTCTTTTGTGCCGAACTGTGAGTGGTTTCCCTTCCAAGTCCTGTTTCTGCCGTGCTTTTGATGGCATTGGTACTGCCCCGGAGAAGCTGGCGGATAGGCGGGTTGTGATATGGTGGGCGGTACATTGTCTTCCGCCTGTCTGTTGGCAGTTACTGCCACGGTGTTGGTTGCTACCGCCATGGCAGTCGGAGTGTTAAAGTGTCTGTCTGTGTTGGCGGTTTCCATCGTGGTTGTGATCCCACTTATTTTACCACCGGCCTGTTGGCAGTATTACTGCTGCTTTAACATCGACCACCAGGGTTGTAATGAGGGCCAAAGTGTCTGTGTGGTTTATTTTTTTAGGAAATTCTTTACAAGAAAAAAAATCACTTTGATCTAGTGAGGCAGGTGTTGGTAAAATCACGTCCCTGTGACTCTCCTAATCACATAAAAAAATGCAAAGGCCAGATGGGACTGTCAATGTACTGTTACTGTGCCATTATATAATTTTAAAGAAGTGTTAGCACATAGCATCCTTTACAATTTGTCATTTTTTTTCTTTCTTGATATAGCTACTCCTGCTGGTCTACCACCACCACCGACCCAACAGGAGATAGCGGCCCGGCTCCAGCGGAAGATGTTGGAGGCCACCCGGGCACAGTACCACTGGCTGATAGAGGAGGAGGGGAGGCACATGCCCCCGGCCCTGGCCCCAGTTCCACTAGCCAGCCTCCTGCACTTCCAGCCTTAAGGCCACATCAGTGCCAGCACTGCTGATAGCTTTGAGCTGCAGGTGCCCATACCACCTTTGCCGTTCCCTCTTCAGAACGGTTAATACATCGCCAAATGCTGCGTGAGCTGGCGCACTTGAGCCATAGGATGGCACATTTTGAGGCCAAGCTTTAAGACGTATGGACCCTTCTGGAGAATGCCCTCTTCTAAGCCCTTTTTGAAAAAAAATACTTTGGTGGGAGGGAGGGTGGGCAGGGAATGTAATTCTTTTGAACCTTTATGTACATTGATTTTTACTTCAGACATTGGTTGGGTGTGGGAAGATATTGTTTTGGGAGAGGGTTGGGCCTGTTGTGGGTGGAGAGGGTGTATTTAATTTTTTATGTTTTTCAGTGAAGGGAAACCTATCTATTCTACTTTATGTTTGAATTTTTTTTTTGTGTTTTACTTTAACTTTGCACGAATGCCATTTTGCACAGCCTGTCTTTTCACTCTGCTTCTCAAAGTGAATGTCAGTTAGTTATAGTTAGACATACCATTGTCCTACTACCCTTTGTAATATTCACATTTAGGAGGGTATGCTGCCATTCCCTACATTGCCTACAGAAACCTAGATAAACAATTACTTATCTCATCTGCAGTAGAAGTTAGTTAAGTACTAACTAAACTATTTCACTTCACCCAATAGCACCCTGAATAGATGAAGCAAAGGCTGCTCCCTCTCTCAATATTCCAATACCTTACTGGAGGGTTTTCCAAGGTGCCTTCTTAACGATAGTGGTAGTGTGCCTACAAAGAAGGCCTCACAAGCGAGGTCCCATTCCCCCTGGGTGTAGGATTAATCAACAGGATTATCCATCACAGGCAACTAAATTAAAAGTAAAATACAATATTAGTAGGGCATACGTATACATTTATTTTATAACTTTAGAAAGACTGAGACCAGACTACTACCACCACGACACATCAAAGAATATCAGATATTATGACAAAAACTAGCAATAGTAAATTATTCTGAGCAATGGCGGGCATGGAATTTAATAAAAACGAAAGTTACAAAATTCTCAAGTCAAGAAAAGTGTGCTTAAAGTTTGGAGTCAGCAAAGTTAAGCATTTACGCATAACAAACGCCTAAATCATTATGTTGACATTAATGAATGACATCTTTTTTTGCATGGTTGGGTAAGTGGGGCTGGTGTGGGCTATTGCTGAGGTAATTGAAGATCCTGCAGTGAGTTGGTGTCACATTTAACCACATCTGTGTCACCAAATGTGTGATCCATTTGATGTCACACCTCAATAAATCACACTGCCCGGAGGAAGAGGGTTAGAGGTTTATTGAAGGGATGGGAAAGGGGATTTGGGGAAAGATGTGACAAAGATAAATACTGCACCACAAATATTCATCAGGGCAATGAGCAGCACATCATCATCAATCTGTTGTGAAAGGAAATGAAGGAATGAGTATGACACAGTTCAGTTAAATGAATTGCAAACAGTCCTTCTGACCCAGGTTATTAGATAGTTAAATATTCTGTCATCTTGGTTTGAAAAAAAATCAGATTATAGAGGAGTGAATTGAACCCACCCAGTTCTAAAACATGTGACCGTTAAAAGAAAAATTATACTGTATTGCCAAATTGGGCAGTGCACCCTCATTTTCCATGGGATGTCTATCACTCTTGGGTGCCTGGCTAAACCAGTCCGGTAGGTAAGCAAGAGTGTTGATCTCAGCTTCAATCAATCAATCATTGAATTTATAAAGCGCGCTACGTACCCGTGAGGGTTTCAAGGCGCTAGGGGGGAAGGGGGAGAGCTGGTGTTACTGGTCGAAGAGCCAGGTCTTGAGGAGTCTTCTGAAGGTGAGTAGGTCTTGAGTCTGTCGCAGGTTGGTGGGGAGGGTGTTCCAGTTTTGGTGGTGAGGTATGAGAAGGATCTGCCGCCGGAGGTCTTTCTTCGGATGCGGGGGACGACGGCGAGGTTAGTGGAACGGAGACGACGGGTGGGGGTGTAGAAGCTGAGTCTGTTGTTTAGGTAGCCTGGTCCGGTGGAGCGCTTTGTGAGCGTGGGTAAGAAGCTTGAAAGTGATCCTTTTGTCCACGGGGAGCCAGTGAAGGTTTCTCAGGTGGTGGGAGAAGTGGCTGTGGCGGGGTACGTTGAGGATCAGCCGGGTGGAGGCGTTTTGGATACGTTGGAGGCGTAGTAGGTCTTTTGCTGGGATGCCTGTATAGTGTGCATTGCCGTAGTCCAGCCTGCTGCTGACGAGGGCCTGTGTCACTGTTCTTCTTGTTTCTGTCGGGATCCACTTGTAGATTCTGCGGAGCATGCGGAGTGTGTTGTAGCAGGAGGAGGAAACTGCGTTGACCTGTTTAGACAAGGTGAGGGAGGAGTTGAGGATGAAGCCCAGGTTGCGAGTGTGGTCGGACGGTGTCGGTGGGGTTCCTAGTACAGTGGGCCACCAGGAGTCGTCCCAGGCGGAGGGGGTGGGTCCGAGGATGAGGACCTCCGTCTTGTCCAAGTTCAGTTTCAGAAATTGTTTCTCATCCAATCGGCGATGGATTTCATTCCCTCGTGGAGGTTGGTTTTGGCAGTGTGGGGGTCTTTGGTGAGTGAGAGGATGAGCTGGGTGTCGTCGGCATAGGTGAGGATGTTGAGGTTGTGTTGTCGGGCCACTTGAGCGAGGGGGCCCATGTAGATGTTGAACAGCATTGGGCTGAGAGATGAGCCTTGGGGGACGCCGTAGATGATGTTGGTGGCTTCGGAGCAGAAGGGGGGGAGGCGGACTCTCTGGGTTCTGCCGGAGAGGAATGAGACGATCCAGTCGAGGGCTTTACCTTGAATTCCGGTTTCGTGGAGGTGTGATTTCAGGGTGCGGTGGCAGACTGTGTCAAAGGCGGCAGATAGGTCCAGGAGGATGAGGGCTGATGTTTCGCCGTTGTCCATTTGGCATCTGATGTCGTCTGTGGCGGCGAGAAGGGCGGTTTCGGTGCTGTGGTTTCGTCTGAAGCCGGACTGGGAGGGTTCTAGGTTGCCGTTGTCTTCAAGGTGGCTGGTTAGTTGTTTGGTGACAATTTTTTCAATCACCTTTGCTGGGAAAGGGAGCAGGGAGATGGGTTGGAAGTTCTTGAGGTCGTTGGGGTCTGCGTTGGGCTTCTTGAGGGCTTCTACTGTTCATTCATGTAAGAGAGGACAAGGCCTGTGGATCATAAAACAGAAGCTGTGTTGTAGAGTCAAGGAGAAGTAAGGTAAGTTTCATGAGGAGTGTATCAAGAAGGCTCAGAGGCAAAGCAAAAACAGGAGGAGACTCATGTTTGCCAGCAGTGCAGCACACACATACTAAGCAGCATTTCCCAAATGAATGCACCTCTTTCCATTTCACATAGCTGAATCCTAGGCCTCAGAGTCTTCATCATCATGGTTTCCCTTTGAAGTCAATAACTTCCTTCTTCTAGCTGGTGAGGTAGTCCCACCCTGAGTCCTTCAATCCTCCTCCTGACTTAGTGTAACTCTGCCCCATTTCCGACCCAAATGAGATATACCTGTAGTACACTGCTGATGAAGAACAAGTAGAGAAACAGAAATGGAGTATGTTGTGTAGATTTGTGTTTGTTAACTAAAGTGACTGATCTGCTCTCTGAAAAAAACTGAAAAAAGGGAGTGGGCCTTGCAGGTACATTTCCGCTAAGTTGGAAAGGGCCAATCACCTTTAGGAAAAATGATCGCCCATCAGGCACCAAACATTGCAATGAATCAAAATCAAGTTTACTAATTAGTTGAACACCCTCCCTCACTGTCTGCCAGCACATAAATCATCAATCATCCCTCACAATCACTCAGTAATATATCATCACTTATTGATTCAATAGATGTAGTTACCTATTCCAATCCAAGCACGATGGTAGGTACACAATTGTATCTCCTCTTTGATGCAAGCAACACATTGGAATTTGGCATTGGCTTTGATTCAAACAACACATTGGAATTTAGCATTGTAAATCAATGATCCTAAGGGGCAGCCCTGCTAGGTGATGTAAAAAAAAGGATAGGCACGGGAGGGAGGCAGGTATTGTCTCCAGTGTCCTGAAGGGAATGTTGTGGAAGTGTCTTCACTGCACGCTGGTACAGCTCCAATTCAGCCATACATGTGACTAAAACATGGTTAGGCAACATAAATCAGACATAAACATAGTGTTCCACTAGCTATGTATATATTTATTTTTGGGCAAAGAAAGAAGTTTGGCGATAAATAATCAAAAAGTTATATGGTGGCTCACTTAGTCAGGGAAGTAGAGTTTGTCCTCAAACTCAAGTGGTTCACCCAGAAGGTAGTCTGCTAACACAGTTGGTTCTGACCAATAATCTTCCTCCTCCTCCTTTGCTGTTTCAGAAATGGTGTAGTTGTGTGGTATGAATTGTTGGTTCATTTTGATCATTGTCAATCTCTCCACATTTTGAGGCAAGAGCAGATACACTGGCCACAGGACAACTAGGTACTTTTTTGCCAGCCTGCTGAACTCTGGCCATTGGAGCACCTTCACATACCAATACACCAATGGGTTTTTATCCACACCGACCTTTCTTGGATCATCAAGATACTCCTGGAACATCCTCTCAATGGCCATTGGTTATGCCACTTGCTTGACCTCTTTTTCCTTCGCCTCTGCACTGGATGTAAGACCAGCCACTTGAAACCAAGCCAATGCACAGGTTGGGGCCAAGTCTTCTGTTCCTGTAGTTCTGGTTTCTACTGGTGTTTTGTTGCTGTTATTGGCTGCTGTGAGACAAGACTTCCCTCTGGAAGTTGAAGGCAGCACCCCAGTAATTTAGCCGGGGGGTAGAATTTGAATAATTTCCAGACTTTCTTCCAGGTCTCCATTTTGCTTAACAATCCACCTCTTGTACTTTGAAACATCCCCTTCAGAAAAAGAAATGAAAGTGGCCAGAATTGTTTTGTACTGTGGATCAAGTAGTGTGGCACAGATACACTCTTTGGATAACATGATGGGCATTACAAGCCAAGCAAAGGATTAAGCTCTCAACCAAGGCATGTGCTTTTGCTTTTTCATTCACATCTGTGACTGCAAACCTTTCAGACACCTTCTTTAGCTTGTCCTGTAGCAGTCGTACTGTCCTCCTTGCTAACTTTCTATGTGAAAACCTCAAAAGGGAGTGTCATCTGTGCCAGGCATTTGACTAGGCCTCGTTTGTTCCCATCCATGGTCATACTTTTTCCAATTGCATCCCCTCCTTTTTGAATGACATAGGGGGTCATTCTGACCCTGGCGGAGCGACCGCCAGGGCCAACGACCGCAGAAGCACCGCCAACAGGCTGGCGGTGCTTCCTGGGCCATTCTGACCGCGGCGGTAAAGCCGCGGTCAGAAAAGGGGAACCGGCGGTTTCCCGCCGGTTTTCCCCTGGCCCAGGGAATCCGCCATGGCGGCACTGCTTGCAGCGCCGCCATGGGGATTCCGACCCCCTTCCCGCCATCCCGTTCTGGGCAGTTTCTACCGCCAGGAACAGGATGGCGGAAACGGGTGTCGTGGGGCCCCTTGGGGCCCCTGCACTGCCCATGCCACTGGCATGGGCAGTGCAGGGGCCCCCTAACAGGGCCCCATAATGATTTTCAGTGTCTGCTTTGCAGACACTGAAAATCGCGACGGGTGCCACTGCACCCGTCGCACCCCAGCAACTCCGCCGGCTCCATTCGGAGCCGGCTTCATCGTTGCTGGGCCTTTCCCGCTGGGCCGGCAGGCGGCCTTTTGGCGGTCGCCCACTGGCCCAGCGGGAAAGTCAGAATGACCGCCGCGGTCATTTGACCGCGTGCAGTCTTTTGGCCGTGGTGCGGTCTTTTGGCGGGCGGTGCCCGCCGCCCGCCGGGGTCGGAATGACCCCCATAGTCATTGATCTGTCTGTACTGATCAAAAGAGATATTGTAACATGTAATAGGTCAAATTCCAACACGTTGGCCCCTCCTGTATGAAGGCTTTAACTGGTACTCTACTAGCATGCTGAATAATACTTAACTGCTTCCAGGCTTTAAAAGAAGGGCTGTAATGAATGCAGAATCTTCTGCAGGTGGTCAGTATGTTGCTGACTACGTCTTCTTTTTTGAGAAACTCCTGCTCAACCAGATTGATGCACTTCACCAAACACAGGACCCTGAAATAGCCACCATCTGCCAAGGCCTACTGCCATTGTCTGTGGCAGTAAATCTAATTCTGAGTTGCAGCCGTTCACATACCTTGCTCTTAAATTTATCCAAGATGTTTGCAGCTGTATGTGATTTCTCCATTGCGAACATGGCTACTGTTGCATGCCGCCGAATGCTCTTAAAACTTTCTTCAGGGCCAAGACCTGTAGACAGCTGTTCTCTTACCCTCACAGAAGATATCCCAGGTGCAGTGATGGACATGTAATCAGTTGCTTACAAACTGGTTTACATGTCTGTTGTCAGGTGGCTAGTGTACAGCACTTTACTGCAAAGCTTGTCCAACCAACTGCAGCACATTCTGATGGAGTGCTGGAACAGCAACTCTGGCAAAATAGGTCCAACTTGGAACCTTCCATTTCAGGCAGATGGCTGCCACAAATTCTGAAAATCCTGCTCCTTCCATCACAGAATAAGGGAGGTGGTCCAGCGCTAACATTTTTGCCAACTTTCCATTGTACAAATGAGCCATTAGGTGTTTACAGGTCGTAGGGCCCCTCCTGCTTAAATATGCCCCTAATAGTAGCCTGGAACTTCTTTTTTTCTGGAGCCACTAACGCAGGTGACTTCTGAAGAGGTAGGAGGTGGTAGACTCAAAGTGTGTTTTGAGGCAGTCACTGTATGCCAGGGTGTCTTGATCTAACTCTGAGTCTTGTGCCATTTTTAGGTCACTGAGGCCAGTGATGCTGGTGCATTGCTGAGGACAGGGCTGCTTTGCATAAAGATGTCACCATCTTCTTCCTCATGACCTCCCACCATGACTGGAGTTGATGTTTCCTGGCTCTCCTCATCTTCACCACCACGTTCAGTAATTGTTTTAAGATGCTCCTCCCACCAGACTGCGTGATGTTTTTTATACGGGTTGTTTGTCCTCCAGTACCATAGTGTGAACCAGGCTTACCTCGACAAACACTCATGTGGCAAATGCAACATATTTCAGTGTTTCTCCTCCTGCTTGCTAAGCGTAAAAAAATCCCAAACCAGGGAGGAGTACGTTCTTAGTGTGCCAGTACCAATGCCTGAAGAAGAACTGACAGTAGGTGGGTGTGTCATTGATTGCCTCTCTACAGTGCATACTTCTATTGAGGTAGGGGTTGGTGCAGATCTCAGCTGGGGCTTTACAAATATGGGAGCTGGCAGTGGTTCCTGTGCTGCATCCCTTGAAAAAGGTAATGTCGGACTCCTCTATGCCAGTTTCCGTAACAATGACTGGCTCGTCATTGTCATCCTCCTCCTCACCCCTTCCATAATTCTAAGGCTATCAGGAACTTTTCATTTCTCTTGCCTCTCCTGGCATCTCTTGGACTCTGCCAGGGTCCAATCCATGTCCAGATGATCATTATCAGAAGGGGTGCTTGGAGAAGATGGTGCAGTACCATTGCTTTTTCTTGCTGGAGATCTGAGAGCCAATGATTCTAAAAGAGGAGGTTCTTGCTCGGCAGGAAGCTCAACGTGTTCTGCTTGAACTTCAGTAGGATCTACTATAGCTGACTGTGTCTGCTCTCTACTTTGCTCTGTTCCCTGAAATGATTGGGTACTACTTCACTAAAGGGACAAAGCCAATTCAATGTCAATGCTCGTCGGCGTCGCCATGATTGCAGTGGCTGCCTCACTGACAGACATGGGATTGGGCTTACGTTGGGGTGATGCCCTTGACGTGGGAGTGCTGCTCCCAGGTACCTGTCCAGAGGCCGGTGCACAGGTACATATCTCCTGAAAAAGGTTATGGTCGGCATGCCAGTAGCCCAAAAGTGCTTCTTCTCATTGGCCACTTTCTTGGCAACACCTTTCTTTGGGGTCATCTTAAATCTTTCAGTTGGCAGTGGCCCTGAGCTGCACAAGTGGAAGAGATTGGAAGACTGACATTGTCTTGTGTGGGTATGTGTTTTGTAATACCGAGGGTGATGTCTCCTTACTTGTGCACCTAAAAGCAAATAAGCAAGAAAAACATGTAGTGAAAGATAGCATGGTTGAAATTTGGATTAGTACAGTCAAAAGCAATTAAATTTAGTATGGTTGGTTACTCAGGTAATAATTAACAACAATTTATTCAATTATTTTAAAGTCAAACCACATCACCATTACATAAAATGTAATTTCCAATCAGGATAACACAACATACTCATAGACCTTTGCTTTATTTGCATCTATTCTATAGGAGAAACCTGCAGCAGTCAGGGAGGTGCATAGGTAAATGGAATAATCCTTAAAAAGATGAAGGCTTGTGTGCGCCTATGGCAGGCAAGGTGGTCCGGGAGAAAGACACAAAATGGCCTCCAACCTCATGATCAAACAACAACTGCGAGCAAGGAGGCATGGAGGACAAAGAACACATGGAGGCCTACGGCAAAAGTACACTGGCTGGATGCACAAAATGGCTGCTGGCCACATGGCCACAGTGAGCAAGAAGGCATGGAGAACAAAGAACACATGCAGGCCTTTAGAAAAAGTTCACTGACTGCATAAAATGGCTGTTGGCCACATGGTCAAACAACAACAGCGAGCAAGGAGGCATGCAGAACAAAGAACATGTGTAAGCCTATGGCAAAAGCACAGTGGATGAGTATACAAAATGGCCTCTGGCCACATGGTCAAACCAACAGCAGAAAGCAAGGAGGCATAGAAATAAAATAACATATGTAAGGCTATGGCAAAAGCACAATGTCTGGCTGCACAACATGGCTGCTGGCCACCTGGTCAATCCAAAAACAGGAAGAAAGGAGGTAGGAAGAACACAGAAAATATGCACTCCTATGGGAAAAGCACTCTGGCTGGCTGTACAAAATGGCTGCTGGCCACTTGGTCAAACAACAAGAGTGAGCAAGGAGGCATGGAGAACAAAGAACACATGCAAGCCTATGGCAAAAGCACACTGGCCAAGTACACAAAATGGCCTCTGACCACATGGTCAAACCAACAACAGCAAGCAAGGAGGCATGGAAAACAAATAACATATGTAAGCCTATGGCAAAAAGCACAATTTCTGGCTGCACAAAATGTCTGCTGGCTAAATGGTCAATCCAACAACAGCAAGCTAGGAGGTATGTAGAACAAAGAACACATGAAGGCCTATGGGAAAAGCACTCTGGCTTGCTGTACAAAATGGCTGCTGGCCATATGGTCAATCCAACAACAGCAAGCAAGGAGGCATGGAGAACAAAGAACACATGCAAGCCTATGGCAAAATCACACTGCCTGAGTACACAAAATGGCCTCTGGCCACATGGTACTTTCTCTAAAATATTTATGACAAATCTGACTTCACCAGTAAATTGGGCTTATAATAATGTTACAATAAATAAAAAATGTCTAGCTGCTTCCTGCAGTAGAGAAAACATGATTAATTTAAATTCTGTATCCCAATGCTTTCTTGATGAAACACCAACAGTGTTTTAGTGCAGTTTCACCGGAAGAACATATTTAACATTAAGCGTTTAGATATCACACTTTTAAATATCATGTACTCTGTCTTGTGTGCAGTAAGGCCTACTGAAGGTTACTTATTAATATTTATAAGGCAGGTTTAGGCCTGTTAAAAGATGGTATTTTGACAGCTCAAATTTGCAGTTTTCATACTACTCAGCCAGGCTACAGCGGATAGGCCTCCAGTCATGTTTGCATTGTCACTAACACCAGGCAGAATTTTAATTCTGCAAGTGGAATTTGAGAATTTAGAGCATGCAATTACAAGGGGAAAAACACAAGGCTTATTGATGCCCCCAGTGCAAATGACCAACTGCCATCTCCTAACCCAGCCCTGAAAACTCCTTGCTAGCAGTTTGTATTGGAAGAACAGGCCTGGGTGGTGAGACTAAGTGAGTGAGCTACAGAATGCTTCTGAGAGGGATAAGAAGCTGGTCCTGAGATGTGGTGACCCCCACTCCCACGCTTGTACCTTGCAGAACTGGGTAAATGCCTTACGTCACAGTGGGGTGACCTCTGATTTAACTTCCCAAGGAGTGGCCTAACCTCCATTTGTCAACTGCCGCCTGAAACTGCCTGATAACTATCACCTCACCTTTTTCCCTGGGACCATGAATAAGTGTGACTCTGGCTGGGATCAGCCTAGTTTCCAAGGGGGAGAGGTTTCCTTCAACTCCAGTCCGTGGGGTAGTCAGGGTTGGCTGAAGGGTGGAGGAGGGTTTGGGCCATCGGGTCTGTGAGTTCAATATCTACTGACCTGCTGAATATCAGTGCGCTGCATTAGGGTACTGTGTCTGTGAGTGCATACAATATGAACCTGCCTGATATCCATAGCACCAGGTATCGGTGCTTAGTGAGTGCATAGGAGTGACTGCCTGTGATTAACAACACTACACAGCGATGCTGCCCTACATGTTGATTCTGGCCAAGAGTGTATTACATTTGACATTCATGTTACCCGTGGGGCCCCCAGCCCACTAGGCTATTTAAAAGTGTTATAATTACCTATGTGTACACATTACTACTATCATTGTGAACCAGGGTACACCCTCTAACTGTGGGATTGAGTTAGAATAATTTCTCGAGTGGGTTTTGTGCTGACAACACATGCATGAGGGTGCTGGGGGTAAAGTAGGATCTTTTTCAGGGTGTACATAATACTGAGGTAAATTTTACTTGGTTGGGCCTAGTACTACTAGTGATATTTCAAAATGTGATTTATGCCCAGAGATACATGATATTCATGTTGCATTAATTAATGTGACTTAAATGCAAACGTTATTAACATACACCTCATGAAAAGTCTCTTTTGTGACGCTCAGCGTATTTGTGGTGTGTGAGAGCAGTGCCAATGCTTCACACATTGATTCAGTGATAACCCTGACTGCTCAGTGCCAAGCTACCCAAGGGTGAGTGCAGGTTATACCATGAGTGTAATTACCCACCCTTGATGGGAGTGGTTGGTTCTGTCTGGATAGGGCCTCACCTCAACCAGCCAGAGTGTGCCTCCTCCAAGAGCATCAGTCGAGATGAGAGGATGTCTCCTGACTAGATTTTCTACTAAAGTGGCACCAAAATAACTCGAAAATAGTTTTTCTAGTAGGTATTGCAAGAGCAGGATGGATATAAGAATGGGAGCATGCTTCCACAACTCAATGTGGGTTTGTGTTGATTTTTTTTAGAACGGAATGCCTTGCAGGTGCTAAACTTGGAGCACAAGCAGTGCGACATGCATTTTCTGTCAGTTGGTGGAAATCTGGGGAGTCTCACAGAGTTTTTCTGTAACTCCGTGAGATTCCGGCAAGTGAAATTCTGCAAGTTCTGCCCAGGCCTAATTGTCACTGCAGTGGGTGGCACAATGGTTGCTGCAACTCTCTGGTAACATTGACCTTACAGGCCCTGGGTACCATTTGTACTATATACTTGTGATGCACAAGTAAGTTAATGTGCCAGTTAGATGTGTGCCAATGTCAATCATGTTGAAAATGGGGAGCACAGGCACTTTACCTCTGGTCAGCAGGGGTAAAGTGCACGGAGATCTACAGCCAGCAAAAACAGCCAAGGCCTGTAAACTGGTGGTACACCAAGCAACAGTCCTTTGCAACATATGCCAAGTGGTAGAAGCAGCACATACAACTACAAGTCCTGCCTTCCACACAGATTGCCTTTCTAAAGACAAAATGCACCATGGCTATTGTCTCTCCACCATGCAGCACTACAGTGCAGGTCTCTACTGCCAATGACTTGCAATTAGTAAGCAGTTCATTGCATATAAAAGAAACATGTTAAGAAGGGTCGACATTTCTATGTCATAGATCTACAAGATACATTTGCCAGCTCTGCATATTTTGCAGCATTGTGTGATATTAGATGAGCACTGGCCATAGCCAAACGAATTTTGGTATCAGTGCTGCATGATTTTGGCTCAACACAGTGATCTTGTCCACCAATATCTGATCTTGGCTCACCTCTGTGTGAATATGAGCCAGAATTGTGTTTTCCTTAGGTAGCACATAGTTAACTAATCACTTGTGTACCATTAGGTCCAACTGTGTTATTCCCAGAGTCCATTACATTTTAACCTACAGTTCAAGATGGATCACAATTAGGGGCGTAGCGTGGTCAGTAAGATTGGGGGTTGTGAGCTTCAATATTCCCAACAATCACGCTGGCATTTTGGTGGTCATTACGACCCTGGCGGACGGTGTTAAAGCAGCGGTAAGACAGCCAACAGGCCGGCAGTAAAAAATTTGCAATTACGACCGTGGCGGAAACCGGCAACAAAGACAGCCACTTTAACACTCCGACCGCCACAGCGGTACAAACAAACAGCACGGCGGTCACTGCCAACAGACAGGTGGGAGACAATGTACCGCCCACAGTATCACAACCCACCAATCCGCCACCTTTTCCGGGGCAGATTCACCGTGGATAAAAACACGGCGGAAACAGGAATTCCGAAGGGAAAACACTCACCTCTACACACCCCAGGAGGAACGAGGACACCATGGACCCGGAACTCCAAATTCTACCTGTGATAGTCTTCCTGCTCCTCTACCAGGAGCACGAACGCCGGCGGTGAAGACCACGGTGAGTACTGCACCTACGACACAAGGGAGGGGGAGGGAAAAAACAGGGACACACACATGCAACATCCGCACCCTCTCCCACTACAACACACACACTAATGCATATTAATACATCACAGTTACACCCCCCCAACCCTCCCGGAAGAATGCAAAGACAATAGAAAATGAGTGTAATCATTGTAATATATGAAAAGCAAGTAGGCAAAAATATATACATACACCATTTACAAAATATATACCAAGCATAGTAGTCCAGGTAGTGCTCCAATTAAGTCCGTGAAACACTGGGCCCACACGGTATGGGCGAGGCCCACGCAAGATCCCCGACCATGACGGAGAGAACACTGCAGGGGCATCAGAGAGCAACTAAACAGGCACCTCGGGGGAGGGAAAGGGGGGGCACCTCAGCCGGTTGTGTGCACGATGGCAAATCCATGAGGGGGCCACATGCCCACTGTTCCATCCTGGGGAGTGCAAAGCCACAGTCTCTCAAGTCTCTACAGTGGGTGGGTTGCCCACTGTACAATCCTGGGGAGTGCAAAGCCACAGTCTCTCAAGTCTCTACAGTGGGTGGGTTGCCCACTGTGCCATCCTGGGGAGTGCAAAGCCACAGTCTCTCAAGTCTCTACAGTGGGTGGGTTGCCCACTGTGCCATCCTGGGGAGTGCAAAGCCACAGTCTCTCAAGTCTCTACAGTGGGTGGGTTGCCCACTGTGCCATCCTGGGGAGTGAAAAGCCACAGTCTCTCAAGTCTATACAGTGGGTGGGTTGCCCACTGTGCCATCCTGGGGAGTGCAAAGCCACAGTCTCTCAAGTCTCTACAGTTGGTGGGTTGCCCACTGTACAATCCTGGGGAGTGCAAAGCCACTGTCTCTCAAGTCTCTACAGTGGGTGGGTTGCCCACTGTGCCATCCTGGGGAGTGCAAAGCCACAGTCTCTCAAGTGGATAACAGCCTCCACTGGTTCTGGAGGGGGCTCTGTGCCCAGAGTGCTTCATCCTGCTAAGGACAGAGGTAGTGGATGGATGTCTCCACTGGTTATGGAGGGGGCATGGTGCCCAGAGTGCTTCATCCTGCTAAGGACAGAGGTAGTGGATGGATCTCTCCACTGGTTCTGGAGGGGGCATGGTGCCCAGAGTGCTTCATTCTGCCCGTGACGGACTCAGTAGCGTCAGTGCCCTTGGCGCTCATGGGCCAGCGGTGCTTGAGGCGACGGTGCCCTGTTCAGCAGTGCTTGAGACAGCGGTGCCCTGTTCAGCGGTGCTTGAGACGGCGGTGCCCTGTTCAGCGGTGCTTGAGACGGCGGTGCCCTGTTCAGCGGTGCTTGAGGCGGCGGTGCCCTGGTCAGCGGTGCTTGAGACAGCAGTCTCCATTGCAGGGACTCAGCTGCTGGCGGTCCTTCATGGCCCAGCGGGGCTTTTGCTGGCGGTCCTTCATGGCCCAGCGGGACCTTTGCTGGCGGTCCTTCATGGCCCAGCGGGGCTTTTGCTGGCGGTCCTTCATGGCCCAGCGGGGCTTTTGCTGGCGGTCCTTCATGGCCCAGCGGGGCTTTTGCTGGCGGACCTTCATGGCCCAGTGGGGCTGGTGCTGGCGGTGGCCTCCTGGACAGCTGGGCTGGTGCTGGCGGTCCTGTCCTGGGCAGCTGGGCTGGTGCTGGCAGTAGCTGGAGGGGGTTTGGGAGTGGAGGAAGAGGTTGTGGTTGTAGGAGGGGTTCGTTTGGTGACTTTGGGTGAAGGTGCACGCGCTGGAGGCTGTCATGAGGTGGATGGCTGTTGGGTGGGTGTGTGCCTGCGTTTGTGTATCTTCGGAGGGGGCGTCACAGACACACTGGGAGAGGACACAGGGGACGTGTGAATGGTAGTGGGGGTGGTGACTGTACGTGAGCGGGGTGTGGTGGTGGGTGTGCTGGAGAGGGACGTAGTGGCTGTAGAGGTAGTGCATGCAGGTGTGAGTGTAGACGAGACAGGGAGGGAGGAGGGAGACGAGGAGGAGGGGGACACAGTGGAGGCAGTGGATGTTGGTGTGTCTGCATGTGTGTGATGCTTGCATGAGTGCCTGTGGGATGTGTGGTGCTTATGTTTGCCTGAGCATCCCTTGTGTGTTGACGTGTGTGCATGCTGGTCTGTAGGTGTGCTTGGGATAGGCTGAGGTACAGGGATTGGGTCGGGGTGGAGGAAGTTGGAGGGGGAGGCTAGACACAGGACAATGGCTGCCATCAGTGCTGAGGCCAGAGTCTGAAAAGCTCGCTGAAGGGCCGCATGACCAGAATGAATGCCCTCCAGGAGGTCAATGTCCTCCTCACTGAGAGCAGCAGGGGTTACTGGGGCAGGGCATGAGGTGCCTGGGGCGAAGGTAATGCCCACCCTCCCGGGAGTGCGGGCACGGGCAAAGGCTGAGGGGCTGCTGGGAGGGCGGTGCTGGAAGGGTGGTGGCGGCTGTACCTGTAGATGGGGGTGGCACAGATATTACCGCCACCACAAGGGAGCTCCCATCAGAGGACGAGTCCGTGTCACTGGTCTCAGCTCCTGTCCCCGCCGTGGAGCTCTCCTTGCCCTCCGTCCCACTGGTGAATTCGGAGTCTGTAGTGTGGCCCTCCATGGCCATGTGGGATGCAGCCCCCTGGTGCTCCGGTGCCACTGCTCCTCCGCCTGATGATGCTAATGCACACAAAAACAGGGAGAGCACAAAAAGGGGGGGGGGGCGACAGAAGAAAGACATGTTGACTGCATGCATTACCGCTACCGCTGGCGGACACGACAGACACAGAAGCCCCCTGCACTACGCCGCGCTCTTGGGCTCCTCTGTTCAATTCCTGGGAAATGGCCTACAAGGCTATGGACGACATCTGCACACATAGATGACACAGGGGCATGACTAGGTGTAGTTGTCACTCTACAGAGGTGGGGTGGGGTGCCACATGGCCTGCCTTACGGAGGGACCTTGCCTACAGAACTCGCCCTGGCCTAGGGAAACCCACAGCCCAACTCCCCCACCCAGACACTTCCACTGCGCGCAAAATCAGCAGAATGCGAGTGTACTCACCCCCTTGTGTCTGCTGGGATGTCCTCAAGTGCCCATCCAACACCAGGTTCGCCACCGCCAGGATCCTGAACATCAGGGGGGTCATGGTGCGACGGGCACCCCTCTCACGTTGGGAGGCCATCCCCAGCTGAGCCTCCGCCGTCTTCTTGCTCCAGCGGCGAATGTCCTCCCTTCTTTTCATGGCAGTGGGTGCTCCGTCTGTGGTAGACCCCAGGGTCCGGACGTCCTTGGCGATGGCAGGCCAAATATGTTTTTTCTGGTGGGCGCTGACCTACATGATTTGTACCGGGGGAAGAGAAACTTAATACCAACTGCATTGTCAAACTGATTGGCCCCCATCCCTACCCTTGCCATGTGGCACATGCACTCACCGTCGTTTCATGCACGCCGCACTCTCTCCCCTTCCTTCTTACATCCACCCCTCTCCACACAGGCATAGCCCATAAATCATGCTCCCAGTGTACTTACCTGTTTGTCTGAAGGACCGTAGAGTAGCGTGTACTGGGGGAGGACCCCGTCCACGAGTTTCTCCAACTCCTCCGATGGAAAGGCAGGGGCCCTTTCCCCAGACACTCAAGCCATTGTCTCTTCCAGACCGAGGTCACAGCAGCACTTGCAGTGTAGGTCTTCTCCTGTCGAAGATCAGGTATTAAGTGATTGAACAGAGAAAAATTGGCGGTCACGTCCGAGGCGGTGCGTACCGTCACCGCCGGCGTACATCGTCATTGGCTCCTGGGACCCATAGGGTCCAATGTTAACCAATGCAGCATTGCGCCGCGGTCTTCGACCGCCTTCGCGACGGTGTACAACGCCAGCGCAGTTACCTCACACCCCATTGTCCCACTTAAGAGGTCAGGCAGCCGCCATTTCAGGGGCCCACATGGCTTCATTTTCAACTGCATCACACATACCTAGGCCTAGACTCAACACACATGCAGGCCACTTTTTGAGTATGAATGGTGTTCTGTGTAAGCTGTGGGTACGTACCTCTGAGTTGTTTGACTCTGTGCTCGCTGTTGTCCTTCATAGGCACCGTCCGCTGGAACATGTGAGGAGATGGCGGCATCCTCCAGTGTACCGACCGTTGGTGGACCTGTCGACAATGGAGGAAAGACATGTCATAATCACATGTAGGCTTGACCGTGCCACAATCCAGGAACTGTGTACCCAGTTGGAGCCAGACCTGATGTCAGCTATCCGCCAACCCACAGGAATCCCCCTTCTAGTGCAGGTGCTGTCAGTGCTCCATTTCCTTGCAAGTGGGTCATTTCAAACAACAGTGGCCATAGCATCAGAGATGTCCCAGCCTATGCTTTCCAGCGTGTTGTCCAGAGTGTTGCCTGCCCTGCTGAAACACATGCGGAGCTACATCATTTTCCCTCGGGTGGAGGATTTGCCTACAGTAAAAGGTGACTTCTATGCCCTGGGACATATCCCCAACATCATAGGTGCCATTGATGGGACCCATGTGGCTTTGGTCCCACCCCACAGGAGTGAACAGGTGTACAGAAACCGGAAGAGTTATCATTCCATGAATGTACAGATGGTATGTTTGGCAGACCAGTACATCTCCCATGTAAATGCCATGTTCCCTGGCTCAGTGCATGACGCCTACATCCTGCGGAATAGCAGCATCCCTTATGTGATGGGTCAACTCCAGAGGCACCGTGTGTGGCTATTAGGTGAGCACCTGGAAGCTAGTCAGTGGGAATGGTTGTGTGGGTCTGGGGATATCCCTCCAGGTTAGTGTGTGTCTAACAATTGTCCCTCGCCATTTGCAGGTGACTCTGGTTACCCCAACCTGTCATGGCTACTGACCCCAGTGAGGAATCCCAGGACAAGGGCAGAGGAATGCTACAATGAGGCCCGTGGGCGAACTAGGAGGGTGATCGAGCGGACCTTCGGCCTCCTGAAGGCCAGGTTCAGGTGCCTCCATATGACAGGTGGATCCCTATTCTACTCACCAAAGAAGGTGTGCCAGATCATCTGGCCTGCTGTATGCTTCTCAACTTGGCTTTGCGACGACATGTGCCCTTTCTGCAGGAGGATGGTCCAGATGGTGGTGTTGTTGCAGCTGTGGAGCCTGTGGACAGTGAAGATGAGGAAGCAGAGGAAGAAGACATGGACAACAGGGACTCAGTGATCCAGCAATATTTCCAGTGAGACACAGGTAAGAATACAAACCTGCCTACTACATGTACTTAAACACTACTACCTCTCTACTGTCTGTCGTTTTCACCCAGTGTATGGTCACTGATTTGTCACTTTCCCTTACGATTTCACAGATGTGGGTCCCACTGTGTGACATCTGCTTTGTTTCCTCATGGACTAGTGCTGTGTGACATAGGTATGTTGACATTACCAATGAAAATGTTTTTTGCCACAGTTATTGCTAATACAGTATTCCGAAATCACAGACAGACTCCAGATTTTTTGGTGCTTTAAGGGTGTTTATTTAAGTGTTCAATATTGGAGGGGCTTGTAAAATGGTGAGGGGTGATAGTGGAGGAATGTCCATGGCAGAGTCCAGTGTATTAGTCTCACAGGTGCATTGCCCAAATGGGCATAGGAAGTGGAGCTAGGGCAGTTTGAGGATGGACAAGGTGACAAAGTGGAACAGTAGGATGACAATCAGGGTGGTCTCATTTCTTGGCGGGGGTCTTGGCATCGTTCTCTGTCCTTGTCCTGGATCTCAGGGACCGTTTGCGAGGTGGTTCTCCCTCTGCAGGGGGTGGGGTGCTGGTGTGGTGGTCCTGTGGCGGTGCCTCCTGTCCACTAGCGCCGGCAGAGGTGGTGGGCATTTCATCGTCCAGGCTAGTGTCAGGGGCCCCTTGTAGTGCCACAGTGTCCCTCCTGGTGTTGAGTACTTCCATCAGCACCCCTACGGTGGTGCCCAGGGTGGGGTTGATGGTTCTGAGTTCCTCCCTGAAGCCCATATACTGTTCCTCCTGCACGCGCTGGGTCTCCTGAAACTTGGCCAGTACCATTGCCATTGTCTCCTGAGAGTGGTTGTAGGCTCCCATGATGGAGGAGAGGACCTCGTGGAGAGTGGGTTCCCTGGGCCTGTCCGCCCCCTGTCGCACAGCAGCCCTCCCAGTTCCCCTGTGTTTCTGGGCCTCTGTCCCCTGGACCGTGTGCCCACTACCACTGCCCCCAGGTACCTGTTGTTGGGGTGGTGGGTTAGCCTGGGTTCCCTGTAGTGGTAGACACACTGCTGATTGACGTGTCCTGGGGACGGAGGTATGGGCCCGCTGGATGGGTGCTGTGCTGGTGTTTCCAGAGGGGGGAAGGTCTGTAGTGGCCTGTGACTGGGTGTGGGGAACCGACTGTCCCGAGGTCCCCGATGGTCTGGGCTGGTCATCTAGATCCAGTTGGACAGAGGTGCTGTTATCACTGTGGGCCTCTTATGTTGGTGGTGTGGACATGTGTGGACCCTCCTGTCCGGTGATGTTGGGTAGGGGTCCTGCAGGGGGATAAAGGCATGATTATTGCATCTGTGTGTGTCAAGGTGTGCAATGGGTGGGTGACCGTGCACCCCAGTGCTAGCATTCCTGTGTGGGATTTTGTGTGATGATGGTTTAGGGGGGTGTATGGGTATGTGCAGTGGGCATGCTTTAGTGATGGGTGTCCATGCTTTGGTGTTGCATGCAGGGCTTGGTGTTGGGATGGGTAGTTTG
This sequence comes from Pleurodeles waltl, assembly GCF_031143425.1. Lineage (NCBI taxonomy): Eukaryota > Metazoa > Chordata > Amphibia > Caudata > Salamandridae > Pleurodeles > Pleurodeles waltl. Next base: position 862,238,282 of record NC_090440.1, read on the forward strand.
TGATAGTGGGACATTTGTGAGGAGTAGGAGTGATGGGGGTGAGGGTGGGGGTGTGTGCTGGCATGCAGGTAGGGTGGGGGATGTAATAGTAAAGCTTTGACTTACCAGAGTCCATTCCTCCACCTACTCCTGCGAGGCCCTCTGGATGCAGAATCGCCAAGACCTGCTCCTCCCATGTTGTTAGTTGTGGGGGAGGAGGTGGGGGTCCGCCGCCAGTCCGTTGAAGCGCCAGGTGGTGTCTTGAGACCACGGAACGCACCTTCCCCTGTAGGTCGTTCCACCTCTTCCTGATGTCCTCCAGATTTCTTGGGTGTTGTCCCACTGCGTTGACCCTGTCCACTATTCTTCGCCGTAGCTCCATCTTCCTTGCAATGGAGGTGTGCTGCACCTGTGATCCGAATAGCTGTGGCTCTACCCGGACGATTTCCTCCACCATGACCCTGAGCTCCTCCTCCGAGAACCTGGGGTGTCTTTGCCGTGCCATGGGATGGTGTAGGTGATGTGTGGGGTGATAAGTGTGCTGATATGTAGTGGTGTGTTGTGTGAGGTGCGTGGAAGTTATGTGGGTGATGGTGTTGTGTGCCTGTGGATGCTAGTGTTGATGATGGTGGTGTCTCTCTCTGGCTTTCGTTCGTGATTTGTGGTCGTAAGGGTTTGTGGGTGATGTGGGTGTGTGTTTTATATTGTATTGGGTGTGTGGGAGTGGTGTGTGTATGTGTATCAGGTGTGTGTATTTCAAATTGTCCAATGTGGCTGTGTTTTGTAAATGCGTGTGTATTTTGAGCGCGCCGGTGTGTACCGCCAATGGAATACCACGGTTTAAAGACCACCGCGTGGATTTGTGGGTCGTGATAGTGTGGGCGTATACCTGTTGGCGTGACGGTGGAGGTTTTGTTTTCGCAAGTTTATCACTGACCGTTGGTGTGGCGGACTTGTGTGGGTGTCTGAATTTTGGCGGATTCCGAACTGTGGGTCATAATTGCTGTGGTGGAATTCCACGGCCGCTGCGGTGTGGTGGCGGTCTTCTGCACGGCGGTAAGCGGCTTTTACCGCCAATGTCATAATGAGGGCCTTAATGTTAAAATACATTATATGACAAGCAGGCTGCATGGGAGGAGCTTAAGGGGCAGGAGCAAGAGATAGAAATGAGGATTGGTAAGGGTACTAAGGGCCACATGCACAAAGCATTTTTGTAGTCGCAAACAGGCCGATTCACAGAAAATGTACAAAACACAAATTGCGATTCGGTAACTTGTTACTGAATCGCAATTTGGGTTTTGCGATTTGGCATTAGGAAGGGACGTGTTCAGGGCATCCCCTCCTAATACCGAATCTAAATGGTATGTATGATTGTTTTGTGACCGTGAATGCGGTCGCAAATCAATCGCAGTGAGCACCATTTCAAATTGGTGCTAACCCATTTGCAAAGGGGAAGTGGTCCCCAAGAGACCCCTTCCTCTTTGTAAATGCATGCAAAAATGTTTCTTTAAGAGCAGGCAGTGATCCCAGGGACCACTGCCTACTCTTAAAAACTGTGACTAAAACATTTCATTGTTTTCTTTTTAAATCCATCCCGTTTTCCTTAAAGGAAAACAGGCTGAATTTGAAGAAAAAGTTAGCTTTATTTAAAAGCTATCACAGACATGGTGGTCTGCTGACCCCAGCAGGCCACCATCCCTGTGATTTTTGTGATTCCCTGTGGGTCACAAATTGCAACCTACCTTACTAATATTAATGAGGTAGGCCTATTTGCGACCCACTAAGAATCGCAAAAGAAACTCAATGGAGTTTCTTACATTTGGAATTGCAATTTCCTAATTGCTATTCACATGGAATCGCAATTAGGAAATCGCAATTCCAAATGTTCGTACATGTGGCCCAAAGTGAGGGAAAACATTATTAGTAAACTAACTTAATTTTTGAAGACTTTCAAAACACAGAAAGGGATAGAGTGTATTTGCGTTTTTGTCACAGTGTATGTTAACATTTCTGGTGAAATCCAACAGATATCTCACCATACCTGACAGAAAGCACCTGTAACCAACTTTCGACCAGAAAATAAATTTATTAGGGGGGGTAACACCCCATAAACACCCCCCCTCCCCCCGAAGCTATGGCCCTGGTCACAATGTCAAATTCTCATACTTTTCCTAACAAATTTATCATTTTTGAAACTATGCATGTTTATGCAGAAATGTTTGATCTAGCAGTGAGTGATGTTGGTCCAGAGCAACGGAATGTAGGCACAGCACCCATGGATCTTCCTTTAGTGATGTGTGACCTTGACCCAGGATATGTGCCCTTTGGTATGTGAGCCTGAGCTTAGCCCAGCACTTTTTGATCTTGACCCAGCGATATGAGATCTTAATCAAGTGTTGGCTGATTTTGAGGCATTGATGTGTGATCTTAGGTCAGCACGTCTCATATTTGTCGACTCTTGTGTTATTATATTGTACCAGTGCTCTAAGATTTTGTGCCAGCACTGTGCCATCTGAGTCTAACTTGTCCTGTGCTGCATGCCTCACAGTGCCACTGGACTCAAGTGCTCCTGATTGGTAAGGCCTAAAGAGGTCTAGAGCAATTATGGTAAGGTCTGTGTCTGGAGATGCATAGGGATCTAGTGGTTGAGGTTAGTTACAAAGATCCCAAAGGCATGCATACCAAATTCCCAAGGAGTTCCATGACCATATAGAGGAGTGAGGACAAAGGATGAATTCCTTTCTAAGGTCATTTATCTATGAGGTGACTTATAATATTCTTAAAATGTATGACAGAAGTTATTGTATTCCTTATAATACATGATTACACCATCACCCTTCCAGCAAATCACTTTGAACCTAGGGCCCAGTTTTAATATGATTTTGATTCAGGGTTGTGCCGCTTTTATGGAGCAGCCCTGGCACAAAATACATTTTGGCATTTACTAAGCCACAGAAAGTCACTTTTTGTGGCTTTGTGTGGTTTAATAAATACAAGATAATGCAAGGCACTCTCATGCATCCACGCATGGATTTTGATGCAAACCTAGATTTACAAAGACTTGTAAAACCTGGGTTTGCACCATAATGGTGCTCCTTCCTGACAGAGGCGTAACGAGGAGAAATATCTTTATTTCTCCTTGATAGCTCATCTGTCCATGTGTGCTGCATTCTCCAACACACATAAGAAGAGGAAAATGCCTTTAAGGACTGTTTTTGTGTAGGAAGATATCCCTTCCTGCACAAAAACAATCTTACCCATAACACGGGCATCTTTGTATCATGGTACTATGGTATCTGCGTTAGTGCTAGGCATCATACAGTGCTCCAGCACAGGGAGAGAACAGACGTGCTCCATACCTATGTAAATACTGAGCATTTGTGCTCTCTCACTTCCACACAATGCAGCGCAGAAAGTTCCCTTACTGTGCTGAATTTTGCGAAAAAATAGTAAAGGTGCCCCCTGGTGTCGCCCTCATTCCTATGAAAGAGGTACTATGGTTGCAGGCATGAAGAATAAAAGCAGAATCTAGTGTGAAATTAAACACAGGAAAAATCAGTTAGTATTTATCCAATTTAAATTTTTTGCATACAGATATTATAATCAGTTTAATGTACGTCAGATTAACAATTTAGATTGTATTTTTCCTGTAATGATCTTTGCCATAAATATCTTATTTCTTCTCAGCACAGTTTGGTTTAGGAAAACAGGCCATAAGAATCAAAAAGTTTTCATTTGCTTGTCACTCACTTTGGCTGCTGGCAGGAGTCATTATGACATAACAACTCAACTGATTGAACTTATTACAGTTGTATACCGTTTCATTATTAAAGTTGCCTGTAAAAAGGGAATTAGAAATGGACTTCTCTACAGGGATTGCAGGGTCCCAAGTGTTGTGAAACTAGATAACATACACGTCCACAGTTCATTAACACTGTGTCAAGCTGGAGATTCTAGACAATCCCTCATTAATGTGTCATTGAGACTTTAGCTATCCTTTGGAAGGCACCATTTTGTACTCCTTCTTGGTTGGAATCCTCAACAAGTGACATAATTGGACCAGTGCAATGAAATTTGCTACTTAAACCGACTTGATGCTGGCATCAATAAAGTGATGGATTCCCTATCACATGCTTGCAGTTATCAACATTTTCAAGAATGACAGGGTAATTGACGTACATAACACCAAAATTTAGGGAAAATTACAAAATAATGCATCAGCTTATGGTGACTAAGCACAGCTATCTATATCAGTGTGCTCAAGAGTCTATTTCATATCCGAGCCCCACCACAACTTCCCTTTGCAAGAAGAACTGAGTAACTATGATACTGAAAGACCTTTTAAAAGGAGTGGCTAGTACCGGATGTCATCAAGCCATGTAACCTCGACAAAGTCGAAGGAATACACTGGCTGGAGCACATGTTCTAAAACTTATTTCAGAGTGTGTTTCAGTCTATTTCTGTTAGTCTAGGAGTTCCGTGTAAATCGCTTCAATTCTACAGCCCCGTATTACATCTGGCGTGTAATTCCTGCTTCGGCTGGTAAAGGGTTTTACTGGCTGAATCAGGAATTACATGAGGTGTGTAAATGCTATTCTCCCAATGTTTCCCATGTGAGCATTTCTCCAACCAAAAAAGGTGATTCACAGTGGGTATAATGTGCAGTAACACCAATGTCGTACCATGTGGTAACCACCTATTTCTAAGAAACACTCAGGGTCTCACTGAAAATACTGAAGTATTCCCAACTCCCAGGATTATCCATACTTACTGCATTGGGAATTCCAAGTGCAGGAATACCAATGTGATTTCATGGTCCTGCTGAAATAGAACCTTCAACAATTGTTTTCTATCTACAATCCATTGATCCATCTATCTCAATGCCCGTCTGCAGGCGTGGACTTGGGGGATGTTGAAGACATATGCTAAAGCATTATTTTTTTCAAAGTGCGTTGGCCATTAACTTTAGACAAGTAGTATTCAACAGATTTTGCACCAAGCTCCTACTTAATAAACCAATCAATAACATCAGTTTTTTTGGTAAATGAAGATGAATTGTCCTCTCCCACTAGAACACAGAGCTAAACTTTAAATAAAATACATGAAGTTGTACTTTTTCCAATAAGGCTTATTTGTGCTCTTCAGACTCTGGAACAACGACTCTTATTCCCGATCTAGAGATTAAGGAACATAGGCCCTCATTCCAACCCTGGCAGGGCAGCGGAAGCACCGCCAACAGGCTGGCGGTGCTTCCAGGGCTATTCTGACCGGTCAGAAAAGGGGAACCGGCGGTTTCCCGCCGGTTTTCCCCTGGCCCAGGGAATCCTCCATGCGCCATGGGCATTCCGACCACCTTCCCGCCAGCCTGTTTCTGGCGGTTTTCACCGCCAGAACCAGGATGGCGGGAACGGGTGTCGTGGGGCCCCTGGGGGCCCCTGCACTGCCCATGCCACTGGCATGGGCAATGCAGGGGCCCCCTAACAGGGCCCCATACAGATTTTCACTGTCTGCTTTGCAGACATTGAAAATCGCGACGGGTGCCACTGCACCTGTCGCACCCCTGCAACTCCGCCGGCTCCATTCGGAGCCGGCTTCCTCGTTGCAGGGGCTTTCCCACTGGGCCGGCGGGCGGCCTTTTGGCGGTCGCCCGCCGGCCCAGCGGGAAAGCCAGAATGGCCGCCGCGGTCTTTTAATCACTTCGCTGCCAGGCCTTTTCCCCCTCCTGTGCCAGGCCTTTTTTTGCCTATTTGGGGCAGTTGGCGCTTAGGCCCGCATAACTTTTTGTCCACATAAGCTAACCAAGCCAAATTTGCGTCCTTTTTTTCCAACATCCTAGGGATTCTGGAGGTACCCAGACTTTGTGGGTTCCCCTGAAAGAGGCCAAGAAATTGGCCAAAATACAGGGAAAATTTTGTTTTTTTCAAAAAAATTGGAAAAAGTGGCTGCAGAAGAAGGCTTGTGGTTTTTCCCCTGAAAATGGCATCAACAAAGGGTTTGCGGTGCTAAACTCAGCAGCTTCCCAGCTTTAAGGAACAGGCAGACTTGAATCCGAAAACCCAATTTTTCAACACAATTTTGACATTTTATTGGGGCATACCCCATTTGTGCAACTTTTTGTGCTTTCAGCCTCCTTCCAGTCAGTGACAGGAATGGTCATGAAACCAATGCTGGATCCCAGAAACCTAAACATTTCTGAAAAGTAGACAAAATTCTGAATTCAGCAAGGGGTCATTTGTGTAGATCCTACAAGGGTTTCCTACAGAAAATAACAGCTGAAAAAGAAAAATATTGAAATTGAGGTGAAAAAAACATCAATTTTTCTCTACTTTTTACTCTGTAACTTTTCCCTGCAATGTGAGATTATCGAAAGCAATATACCGTTACGTCTGCTGGACTCCTCTGGTTGCGGGGATATATAGGGTTTGTAGGTTCATCAAGAACCAGAGGAACCCAGAGCCAATAAATGAGCTGCACCCTGCAGTGCGTTTTCATTCTATACCGGGTATACAGTAATTCATTTGCTGAAATATAAGGAGTAAAAAATAGCTATCAAGAAAACCTTTGCATTTCCAAAAAGGGCACAAGATAAGGTGTTGAGGAGCAGTGGTTATTTGCACATCTCTGAATTCCGGGGTGACCATAGTAGCACGTGAATTACATGGAATTTCTCAAATAGATGTCTTTTTTACACACACCCCTATATTTGGAAGGAATAAATGTAGAGAAAGACAAGGGGCAATAACACTTGTTTTGCTATTCTATGTTCCCCCAAGTCTCCCGATAAAAATGATACCTCACTTGTTTGGGTAGGCCTAGCGCCCGCGACAGGATATGCCCCAAAACACAACGTGGACACATCACAGAAAACAGAGCTGTTTTTAGCAAAGTGACTACCTGTAGATTTTGGCCTCTAGCTCAGCCGCCACCTAGGGAAACCTACCAAACCTGTGCATTTCTGAAAACTAGAGACCTAGGGGAATCCAAGGAGGGGTGACTTGTGTGGCTCGGACCAGGTTCTGTTACCCAGAATCCTTTGCAAACCTCAAAATTTGGCTAAAAAAACACATGTTCCTCACATTTCTGTGGCAGAAAGTTCTGGAATCTGAGAGGAGCCACAAATTTCCTTCCACCTAGCGTTCCCCCACGTCTCCCGATAAAAATGATACCTCACTTGTGTGGGTAGGCCTAGCGCCCGCGACAGGATATGCCCCAAAACACAACGTGGACATATCACAGAAAACAGAGCTGTTTTTAGCAAAGTGACTACCTGTAGATTTTGGCCTCTAGCTCAGCCGCCACCTAGGGAAACCTACCAAACCTGTGCATTTCTGAAAACTAGAGACCTAGGGGGATCCAAGGAGGGGTGACTTGCGGGGCTCGGACCAGGTTCTGTTACCCAGAATCCTTTGCAAACCTCAAAATTTGGCTAAAAAAACACATGTTCCTCACATTTCTGTGGCAGAAAGTTCTGGAATCTGAGAGGAGCCACAAATTTCCTTCCACCCAGCGTTCCCCCACGTCTCCCGATAAAAATGATACCTCACTTGTGTGGGTAGGCCTAGCGCCCGCGACAGGATATGCCCCAAAACACAACGTGGACATATCACAGAAAACAGAGCTGTTTTTAGCAAAGTGACTACCTGTAGATTTTGGCCTCTAGCTCAGCCGCCACCTAGGGAAACCTACCAAACATGTGCATTTCTGAAAACTACAGACCTAGGGGAATCCAAGGAGGGGTGACTTGCGGGGCTCGGACCAGGTTCTGTTACCCAGAATCCTTTGCAAACCTCAAAATTTGGCTAAAAAAACACATGTCCCTCACATTTCTGTGGCAGAAAGTTCTGGAATCTGAGAGGAGCTACAAATTTCCTTCCACCCAGCGTTCCCCCAAGTCTCCCGATAAAAATGATACCTCACTTGCGTGGGTAGGCCTAGCGCCGGCGACAGGAAACACCCCAAAGCGCAACGTGGACACATCCTAAATTTTGGAAAAAAACAGAGGTGTTTTTTGCGAAGTGCCTACCTGTAGATTTTGGCCTCTAGCTCAGCCGGCACCTAGGGAAACCTACCAAACCTGTGCATTTCTGAAAACTAGAGACCTAGGGGAATCCAAGGAGGGGTGACTTGCGGGGCTCGGACCAGGTTCTGTTACCCAGAATCCTTTGCAAACCTCAAAATGTGGCTAAAAAAACACATGTCCCTCACATTTCTGTGGCAGAAAGTTCTGGAATCTGAGAGGAGCTACAAATTTCCTTCCACCCAGCGTTCCCCCAAGTCTCCCGATAAAAATGATACCTCACTTGCGTGGGTAGGCCTAGCGCCGGCGACAGGAAACACCCCAAAGCGCAACGTGGACACATCCTAAATTTTGGAAAAAAACAGAGGTGTTTTTTGCGAAGTGCCTACCTGTAGATTTTGGCCTCTAGCTCAGCCGGCACCTAGGGAAACTTACCAAACCTGTGCATTTCTGAAAACTAGAGACCTAGGGGAATCCAAGGAGGGGTGACTTGTGGGGCTCGGACCAGGTTCTGTTACCCAGAATCCTTTGCAAACCTCAAAATTTGGCTAAAAATACACATGTTACTCACATTTCTGTGGCAGAAAGTTCTGGAATCTGAGAGGAGCTACAAATTTCCTTCCACCCAGCGTTCCCCCAAGTCTCCCGATAAAAATGATACCTCACTTGCGTGGGTAGGCCTAGCGCCGGCGACAGGAAACACCCCAAAGCGCAACGTGGACACATCCTAAATTTTGGAAAAAAACAGAGGTGTTTTTTGCGAAGTGCCTACCTGTAGATTTTGGCCTCTAGCTCAGCCGGCACCTAGGGAAACCTACCAAACCTGTGCATTTCTGAAAACTAGAGACCTAGGGGAATCCAAGGAGGGGTGACTTGCGGGGCTCGGACCAGGTTCTGTTACCCAGAATCCTTTGCAAACCTCAAAATTTGGCTAAAAAAACACATGTTCCTCACATTTCTGTGGCAGAAAGTTCTGGAATCTGAGAGGAGCCACAAATTTCCTTCTACCCAGCGTTCCCCCAAGTCTCCCGATAAAAATGATACCTCACTTGTGTGGGTAGGCCTAGCGCCCGCGACAGGATATGCCCCAAAACACAACCTGGACACATCACAGAAAACAGAGCTGTTTTTAGCAAAGTGACTACCTGTAGATTTTGGCCTCTAGCTCAGCCGCCACCTAGGGAAACCTACCAAACCTGTGCATTTCTGAAAACTAGAGACCTAGGGGAATCCAAGGAGGGGTGACTTGTGTGGCTCGGACCAAGTTCGGTTACCCAGAATCCTTTGCAAACCTCAAAATTTGGCTAAAAAAACACATGTTCCTCACATTTCTGTGGCAGAAAGTTCTGGAATCTGAGAGGAGCCACAAATTTCCTTCCACCTAGCGTTCCCCCACGTCTCCCGATAAAAATGATACCTCACTTGTGTGGGTAGGCCTAGCGCCCGCGACAGGATATGCCCCAAAACACAACGTGGACATATCACAGAAAACAGAGCTGTTTTTAGCAAAGTGACTACCTGTAGATTTTGGCCTCTAGCTCAGCCGCCACCTAGGGAAACCTACCAAACCTGTGCATTTCTGAAAACTAGAGACCTAGGGGGATCCAAGGAGGGGTGACTTGCGGGGCTCGGACCAGGTTCTGTTACCCAGAATCCTTTGCAAACCTCAAAATTTGGCTAAAAAAACACATGTTCCTCACATTTCTGTGGCAGAAAGTTCTGGAATCTGAGAGGAGCCACAAATTTCCTTCCACCCAGCGTTCCCCCACGTCTCCCGATAAAAATGATACCTCACTTGTGTGGGTAGGCCTAGCGCCCGCGACAGGATATGCCCCAAAACACAACGTGGACATATCACAGAAAACAGAGCTGTTTTTAGCAAAGTGACTACCTGTAGGTTTTGGCCTCTAGCTCAGCCGCCACCTAGGGAAACCTACCAAACCTATGCATTTCTGAAAACTAGAGACCTAGGGGAATCCAAGGAGGGGTGACTTGTGTGGCTCGGACCAGGTTCTGTTACCCAGAATCCTTTGCAAACCTCAAAATTTGGCTAAAAAAACACATGTTCCTCACATTTCTGTGGCAGAAAGTTCTGGAATCTGAGAGGAGCCACAAATTTCCTTCCACCCAGCGTTCCCCCACGTCTCCCGATAAAAATGATACCTCACTTGTGTGGGTAGGCCTAGCGCCCGCGACAGGATATGCCCCAAAACACAACGTGGACATATCACAGAAAACAGAGCTGTTTTTAGCAAAGTGACTACCTGTAGATTTTGGCCTCTAGCTCAGCCGGCACCTAGGGAAACCTACCAAACCTGTGCATTTCTGAAAACTAGAGACCTAGGGGAATCCAAGGAGGGGTGACTTGCGGGGCTCGGACCAGGTTCTGTTACCCAGAATCCTTTGCAAACCTCAAAATGTGGCTAAAAAAACACATGTCCCTCACATTTCTGTGGCAGAAAGTTCTGGAATCTGAGAGGAGCTACAAATTTCCTTCCACCCAGCGTTCCCCCAAGTCTCCCGATAAAAATGATACCTCACTTGCGTGGGTAGGCCTAGCGCCGGCGACAGGAAACACCCCAAAGCGCAACGTGGACACATCCTAAATTTTGGAAAAAAACAGAGGTGTTTTTTGCGAAGTGCCTACCTGTAGATTTTGGCCTCTAGCTCAGCCGGCACCTAGGGAAACCTACCAAACCTGTGCATTTCTGAAAACTAGAGACCTAGGGGAATCCAAGGAGGGGTGACTTGTGGGGCTCGGACCAGGTTCTGTTACCCAGAATCCTTTGCAAACCTCAAAATTTGGCTAAAAATACACATGTTACTCACATTTCTGTGGCAGAAAGTTCTGGAATCTGAGAGGAGCTACAAATTTCCTTCCACCCAGCGTTCCCCCAAGTCTCCCGATAAAAATGATACCTCACTTGCGTGGGTAGGCCTAGCGCCGGCGACAGGAAACACCCCAAAGCGCAACGTGGACACATCCTAAATTTTGGAAAAAAACAGAGGTGTTTTTTGCGAAGTGCCTACCTGTAGATTTTGGCCTCTAGCTCAGCCGGCACCTAGGGAAACCTACCAAACCTGTGCATTTCTGAAAACTAGAGACCTAGGGGAATCCAAGGAGGGGTGACTTGCGGGGCTCGGACCAGGTTCTGTTACCCAGAATCCTTTGCAAACCTCAAAATTTGGCTAAAAATACACATGTTACTCACATTTCTGTGGCAGAAAGTTCTGGAATCTGAGAGGAGCCACAAATTTCCTTCTACCCAGCGTTCCCCCAAGTCTCCCGATAAAAATGATACATCACTTGTGTGGGTAGGACTAGCGCCCACGAAAGGAAAGGGCCCAAAACACAACGTGGACACATCACATTTTTTTATAAAAAGCAGTGCCTACCTGTGGATTTTGGCCTGTAGCTCAGCCGACACCTGAGGAAACCTAGCAAACCAGTGCATTTTTGAAAACTAGAAACCCAGGGGAATCCAAGATGGGGTGACTTGCGGGGCTCTGACCAGGTTATGTTACCCAGAATCCTTTGCAAACATCAAAATTTGGCCCAAAAAACACTTTTTCCTCTCATTTCGGTGACAGAAAGTTCTGGAATCTGAGAGGAGCCACAAATTTCCTTCCACCCAGCGTTCCCCTAAGTCTCTCGATAAAAATGGTACATCACTTCTGTGGGTAGGCCTAGCGCCCACAAAAGGAAATGGCCCAAAACACAACGTGGACACAACATATTTTTTCACAGAAAACAGAGGTGTTTTTTGCAAGGTGCCTACCTGTGGTGTTTGGCCTGTAGCTCAGCCGGCCCCAGGGGGGGGGGGCAGAAATGGCCTAAAATAAATTTGCCCCCCCCAACACCCACCCCCCCCTCGGGAGCGACCCTTGCCTACGGGGTCGCTCCCCCTGCGTGACATTGGCGCCAAAAAACAAATCCCCGGTGCCTAGTGGTTTCTGCCCCCTTGGGGGCAGATTGACCTAAAATTGGCCAATCTGCCCCCAGGGGGGCAGAAATGGTCTAAATACAATTTGCCCCCCCAGGGGAGCGACCCTTGCCTGATGGGTCGCTCCCCATCTCTAAAAAAAGAAACAACAAAAAAAAAACACACAAAAAAAAAATTGCCCTGGCGCCTAGAGTGTTCTGCCCCCCCCCCGGGGGCAGTTCGGCCTAATAATAGGCCGATCTGTCCCCCGGGGGGGCAGAAATGGCCTAAAATAAATTTGCCCCCCCAACCCCCACCCCCCGCCCCCCGGGAGCGACCCTTGCCTACAGGGTCGCTCCCCCTGCGTGACATTGGCGCCAAAAAACAAATCCCCGGTGCCTAGTGGTTTCTGCCCCCTTGGGGGCAGATTGACCTAAAATCGGCCAATCTGCCCCCAGGGGGGCAGAAATGGTCTAAATACAATTTGCCCCCCAGGGGAGCGACCCTTGCCTGATGGGTCGCTCCCCATCTCTAAAAAAAAGAAAGAACAAAAAAAAAAAACACAAAAAAAAAATTTGCCCTGGCGCCTAGAGGTTTCTTCCCCCCCTGGGGGCAGATCGGCCTAATAATAGGCCGATCTGCCCCCAGGGGGGGCAGAAATGGCCTAAAATAAATTGCCCTCCCCCCCAGGGAGCGACCCTTGCCTAAGGGGTCGCTCCCTTTGCGTGAAATTCACGCAAAGAAAAAACTCCCTGGTGTCTAGTGGTTTCTACCCCCCTTGGGGGCAGATTGGCCTCATCAAAATAGGCCAATCTGCCCCCAAGGGAGGCAGAAATTGCCAAAATATAATTTTCCCCCAAGGGGAGCGACCCTTGCCTAAGGGGTCGCTCCCCACCAAAAAAAAAAAAATGAAACAAAAAAAAAAAAAATGGTCCCTGGTGCCTAGAGGTTTCTGCCCCCAGAGGGGGCAGAAAAGGCCTTCCCAAAAATATGCCCCCCCTGGGAGCGACCCTTGCCCAAGGGGTCGCTCCCTTTTGTCAATAACAATAATAAAAATAAAAAAAAACCTGGTGTCTAGTGGTTTCTACCCCCCTTGGGGGCAGATTGGCCTCATCAAAATAGGCCAATCTGCCCCCAAGGGGGGCAGAAATGGCCAAAATATAATTTTCCCCCAAGGGGAGCGACCCTTGGCTAAGGGGTCGCTCCCCACCTCAATAAAAAAAAATGAAACAAAAAAAAAAACAAAAAAAATAAAATGGTCCCTGGTGCCTAGAGGTTTCTGCCCCCAGGGGGGGCAGAAAAGGCCTTTTCAAAAAAATGACCCCCCTGGGAGCGACCCTTGCCCAAGGGGTCGCTCCCTTTTGCCAATTTCAATGAAAAAAAAAAAAATCCCTGGTGTCTAGTGGGGTTTCAAAAGCCGGATTGCAAGCAATCCGGCTTTTGAAACCCTCGGAGGGACTTCAAAGGGAAGGAAATACTTTTCCTTCCCTTTGAAGCCCCTCCGGGCCTCCCAAGTGATTGAAAAAGAAATGCTTTTGCATTTCTTTTTCAATCGCGCTGGAAGCAGAGCTTCCAGCGCGACTAGGGAGGCCCCTGTGACAAATCAGCGCGCGCTCGCGCGCTGACGTCACAGGGGGGGGTGGGGGGGGTCGGGGGTGGAAGGGGAAGGGATTCCCCGGTCAGCCCTGACCTAGGGGGGTGGGGGGGCGGCCCTCGGGAGGAGCGCTAGCGCTTCTCCCGAGGGAAGCATTCAGGACGTAATGGTTACGTCCATGGCGCCACACGGGCGCTGCCATGGACGTAACCATTACGTCCGTGGCGGGGAAGGGGTTAACCGCGGAGCAGCCAAATGGCGGTAACCGCATGGCGGGCGGCTACCGCCGCCCGCCGCGGTCAGAATGAGCGCCATAATGTCTAATTTCTTCTCTGCCAACCTTGCATGATAAAACTCTAATCCATGTCTACAGATTGTACAATTAAGTTTTACTTTTGATTTTAAATCATTAGACCAAAAAGCCTTACTTTGGTGTGTAGGGGTTGTTTTATCACGTCTTGTACAGGTATACAGATCTTGGATCATCTTGTTTTACTTCTTATCTGCAGACCTAGTTCTGTCAAATCTTATTCTGATCTTTGGACCATGAGTCACCTCATCCTATTCCTGATTTACAGATCTTACCCTATCAAAAATATCTCTTGTTCTACAGAACTTGAGTCATCCAGTCTTAGTGGTCTACAGACTTTGCACTATGAAGTCGTCTTCCTCCAGGTATTCTAACTTGTGCCTTCCACTATTACTCCTAGCCTACATACATTGAATCATCAAGCCTTACTCCCTCCTTCTCTATTTTTCTTAGTTAACTCAGTGTTATACTTGGTTAGCAAATCCTGGCCAGTCAACTTTGACTTCTTGTCACAAGACATTGTTCTGTCGAAACTTGGTTGTGGGCTTTAGAAAAAGGACAACCAAATATTTTACAGATCTTTTGCCACTAAGACTGCATCATGTTCTACCTATCTTGATAAACTCTTACTTGCGTTCTATAGACGTTGTTTTGTTAACTCTTTCTGCAGATCCTAAACTGTCTAGTCCTAATACATACAGGCAGTCATACTATTTCCAAGCTTTATTCATAGTCCACATTTGGATATATGTACGGGTAATTGTTCTTTGCACAACTCTTGCTTTAAAGCAATGGGCAGCTTCAGAACAGCTGTGGGCACAAAGTCAGGGCAGGTAAGGCTTGCCTCCAAATGGGCCTGCTTACAATCTGGAGAGTTTACATCATTGGAGTTAAAGTGGGTTAAACTACTGGGATGTGGTGACAATTGAGGAGGTATTTCTACACCCATCATATTTTATTTTGGATCAACTGAATTTGTGGTCGGCAAGTTTTACTATTGGTCCAGATATTTCAAACCATCAAGTCATCTTATATCTCTATTGAACTTTAACAAAAGTAAAATCATACTCCCATGGACGTCAATTCACCGAAATGCCAGGAGTAGCCGAAGTGACATCACACGCACTCTGACTTCCACTTTCACTTTCACTCACACACATACTTATACATACACACAAATTCACACTTACACACACTCTCTCTCTCATAGACACACTCTGACCCGCAAGCAAGCACACAACATTCATTTAAAAGCATGTTTTACTTACCTCAGCTTTCATGGGAGAGCATATTCCAGGCGATTGTACTCCATTTTTATTACACTTATAGTGAATAATATATTATTATTCACCATTAGTGAAATAATAATTTGACAGAAAGCAATGAGAGTGGGGCCCCAACTAACGTCCATAAAGACGAGCTGCAACTGTTTTCCTGGCACTGAAGTTGCCATCTTTAAGGCCAGGTGTGGCAAAGGCAGCTCCAGAGGTAGCAAACGGCAAGTAAGGGGTCGCAATTGCAACCCCTGGCGACCTCTATATGACGTCCATGCATACTCCAGCAAAGGAAAACCATGTTTGAAGGCAAACAAGTCTCAATTGAAAGAAACAAATGCAATTAAACTAGCTGTTAAGACAAAGAGAGAGCCCCATGATGACAGAATTGTGCATACAGAATAGAGACTACACTGTTGAGATTGGGAAAACAACTCAAAACTGGATTACTCAGTCATTTTAGGGAATTAACCTTATTAGTGTGGTACTCATACTGAAAGGTAAAGAGAACCAAATAACACAGAATCAATTTAGTAAATCAGTTTACCTGGTGCACCATAACATTCAGTACATTTCCTGAAGAACAGCACCAAACAATGTGTTTGAATCACTGAGTAAACACAAGGTATTTTGTACAGCAATTTCTATTGGTTTGTTAACCTGCATACTGAGGTATTACTTTGTTGTCTTCGAAAATGCCCGCCTTCTCATGTGTGCCAACATTGCTACATTATCTTGGAGCAGACATGTGTGAGGGAGAGACACTCCCTAGACAGCCCATTGATAATCCTCCACAGGAAAGTAATTAAGAAGCAGGAAAATTAGAAGTAGTCCTTTAATTATAGGCCATTCCTCTGTAGTGTGCCTCATGTGTCAACGAGATACCCGGCCCCTCTTCCAGCGCCGGCACTCTAGACAAAACTGTTGACTTAAGAGGCAATGCAATGAGGTTCATTAGCAACATCTTCAGAGGGACGCAGTTGATGGTCTCATTTCCCCTCAACTCACTTATATGATGCATTTTGAGTGGTTGCAGGGTACACCCCAGTTGGACTTCCCTGACTACGCATGATAGAATCTACTTCCTATGTCTTCTAGACCATCCTGTAATTTCTGTCTACCCGCCTTAATGAGCTTCCTGTCTAGCTGAAAATTCTTAGTATGAGGCTCCACAGCCTTTTACCTATGCTACGCGAGGGCATCTGTCTGTTCAAAGGAGTATAACACCTTTAATGCCACATTTCTAAAATTATTCCGACTATGTTTTCTGCTTAAAGAAGTTCAAATGAAACTACTGACACTGAGAAATTGCACAATTTACTCTTAAATTGTTAATACTCCCCAAAGTATAAATCTTCCAGTCCCAACTTATGAGCAGAAATAAAATGTATTAAAAGCCAGAGCTGGGTAAAAGTGCAAAGTGTTTATTACATGGGCAAAGGATCTTCTAGTTTCCTGCTCTTGCCAAGATAAAGTCTAGGCATAGTTTTCCATTGCAGATTGGTGATTTTTTTTTGTGACTTTCTAGTGGGCACTGAAAATGGATGTTTCGTTTTTAGGTCTCGTTTGACATTGAATTTGTCTAACTGACCCATTGTTACCAATGTTTCAAAATATACATAGCGGCTGCCCAAAGAAGTACATTTATTTCACCTCGTTCTGTTGGTAGTTTGGCGTAACATTAAGCCTGCTATGATGTGCTTGCATTGCAATCTCTGGGGGATTACTTTACATCTCGAAAAGTACCCTAAACGAGCACACATGAAACTCTTCATCTGATATAGGCATTGCATACAAAAAGCAATTCTTTTTTGCCTTGTCTTTTTACTCCACCAAGCCTCTTTTAATGGCAGGACTCAAAATATAAGAAGGAACTATTGGCTTTGCCAGTGCTTGATAGCAAGTTGTCTTTAAAATATTTTTCTTCACAGACTTGAAACTGGATGGATGTTGGTGACTTTTATCCTCCGACCGAATTAAAATCTAGTTTTTTACGTGAAAAGTCACATGCCAGGAACATTGTTAACAATGGACAGTCACCTTAGCGTTTGCAAGAATTACAACTGTGCAAGGTAAGATAAAATGTAAATGGCTGACACTGACACACGCCCAGGCACGCGCACACACACACAACACACACCTTAGCTGCAATTTCACCAGTCACCTGCAAACAAACACCTGAAGATATTCACGTTTTATCGTGGCTTTAACATAACAGCAAACACGAAAGAGAAACTGAAGCTAGCCTAATTATCAAGCAGAAATATTAGAGAATAGCCTTTCTTGAAGTAAGGCCGCTCGTGTTTGTTCTGCGTCATGGCACATGAACCCTGAAACAATGGCTACATATCTATAAAATGAGCCTTTAAAACATGAACTCTGCGCTGGCGAGCTAGGCATCCATTATGATAGCAATCTGAATAAATACTAAGAAAACTTTGACAGGCTTGGGACATCCTCAAATCTTATTAGCATGAACGATAAAAGGAAAATTGTTATCTGATCCTCCATTGTGACCTTCCCCTAAGACATTAAAATGTTTACTTTGACCTTACAATTACACCCCCAATGCTCTGAGCCAAGAGAGGTATCCATTTTAAGGGCTCACCCTCACAAAGATGTGCAGGCATGTTCCCAGTCTGGAACTCAATAGCATAATTTGTGATACAGGGAGTATTGTGCCCTTCATCAAAGCCAATGTACTACTGAAACCACCGTAAAGGGACGGATGCAGTTTCAGATGTCTCCTCCTCTAACCATGAACGTCAATTCATCAAAATGCCAGTGATAGTGGAAGTGACATCACACGCCATTTGACCTTATTTTCATTCACACACACATGCTTACATATACACACACATTCACGCACACTCACATAAACACACTCTCACCCACAAGATTGCACACAACATACATTTAAATGCTCTTTTTACTTGCCTCTGCTGCTAGGGAGAGTTAACTGTACTCAATTCTTTATTACACTAGCGAGTAATATAGTACATTATTCACTATTAGTGTTATATAAAATTGCCAGAAAACAAGGAAACTGGAGTCCTGCCTGCTGTCTTCCTGACACTGATTTTGCCACCTTTGAGGCCAGGGCTCGCAAAGCCGGTGCCGGGGGTCGCAACTGCGACCATGGGCGACTCCCTACATGGCGTCCATGCCTCTAACTACTTTCCTTTAGATGATTAGTGTCTCTACGATGAGCCCTTGTTTGCATAGATGCCTGTGCCTAACTTTATAAGTAAGCCAGGCCTCGGTAGAATGGCATTCTGCACTTAAAGAAACAAACGACACTTTCCTTTAAACTCCATGTGTCCATTGCTCATCTCCTGTCGTCTGGCTCTCGAGACTTTGGTATTATTCACCGGCTGCCGCTGTGGGGCCACCAACAGAGTATACTACGAACTTATTGCACTGATGGTACTTGGTTCTGCAGGACGCTGCTCTTTGGTGCCATGTTATGCCACGCAATATCGCCTCCCCACTAATGAAGGCTCCAGAAAAAAATCTGAGAAGCGTCGCTTAGTTCTGCAGGAAACTTCTTCTAAAATGGAGGTGTCAAGTGTCAGTCGGTGTATCGATATTTTAAGTGTACATCAAGAATGTTCCATATTCAACGACGAGGTGGCGGCCTACAGACTTCAAGCAGAAGAACAATATGAAAAAACATGTAGGAATGTGTATGAAGCAGTGACTACAAACCTGAAAAACAAATGAAAATGGAAGATAAACGCACATTAAAGTTTTGTTATTATTTACTTTCCTCGCAAGTGAGTTGCATTAATGTGTAACAAAAGCCCTTACCTCTCCTGTGCTTCCGAACCCATTGGTCCACTGACAAGGTCAGACAAGCCCTATCATTCTGTTAGTTTTGTCAAGAGAAAGAGCAGACTTTTCGGGAAACCAATATAAACACTAAAGGTGTGGGGTAGTAGGAACTGAGGGTAGGACTAGGTCAGTCTTCATTCAGTGCCTGGTATTAGTTAGGTCGCTTTAAATCCTAAGGCGGGGAAATCATGGTTGGAAAATGTCCAAGCAGGGGGTTGCTGTGTTGTCCTACAGGGGGAGGGGGGATTTCCCTTACGGACTAAGTGGTCTCACACACATAATAGTGTCTTGCTTCATCATTTGACCACCTAGCCCCACCCAAGTAAGATGATACTACTTGGGCGGACTCAACCTCTTGGTTAAAAGAACCAGAGGGAGTGCTGAAATTCCGCCCCCAGCCACATACCGATTGGCTGTTGGTCTACATAAATATCTGACCAGCCCTCCAGTCAGTACCAGAGCGGCCTGGCTCCGGCATGTAGGTACCCCCCATGGTATTCCCTTTGGAGTGTTAAGTGTGGGCCTCCCTGGCCCCTTGGATTCTTCTTTTTCCCTGTTATCCCTTCCTCTGGTAGCCTTTAGCTCCCCCTTGGCCTGGCTTCCACCCCTTTTGTTCAATTTTTCATCTTTTTGTCCTCCTTTGGTCTCAAGCTTGGTCCCTTTGTCTTTCTTTACTTCCCTCCCTTGGTCTCCTACTTTCCTTAGCGCTCTGTGCGCACTCATTCTATTTCTGTCTCTTTCTTTCTCCCTTGCTAAACCCTTAATCTCCTCAGAGTGTGACTACAAGGGAAACCCCACCCCGGCACTAGCCAGACCAGAGGCAAATCGCCCCCTACCCCGGGGTAAGTCACATTTGCATGCGTATGTGAGTGCCTTTTACATTTTTCACCTATTGCAGTGTTGTGTGCAGTGGTTTGCCACCTTTTTTTCACTCTGAATACATTCTTTTCACTCTGAATAAATTGTGGTTTATTTATAATCTATCACAGACCTACCCCACCGTGAACTACTTGTTCAGATAGGCCATACATTATTCACTTTGAGCACCCCACTTAATGCGTGTGCTCCGACCCTGACGAATGCCCCTGACCTACCAGCACCTAGTGAGGGCAGAAACATGTTGGTCATACGTATTTCTTTTTAGACTCCAAGAGACATTACTCTCTAACGAGCCTCTCCCCCTTGTTCTTAGTCTTACCAGCATGCACCATCATTAAAACTAGCAGTAGCCACTGGTGACATGTTTGGTAATTTTATTATTCACCCCTTCTGGATCTCTGTAACTATCCAGTCAGTTTAATTTCAGCACTCCCTCTGGTTCTTTTAACCAAGAGGTTGAGTCCGCCCAAGTAGTATCATCTTACTTGGGTGGGGCTAGGTGGTCAAATGATGAAGCAAGACACTATTATGTGTGTGAGACCACCTAGTCCGTAAGGGAAATCCCCCCCCCCCCCCCTGTAGGACAACACACCACCCCCCTGCTTGGACATTTTCCAACCATGATTTCCCCGCCTTAGGATTTAAAGCGACCTAACTAATACCGGGCACTGAATGAAGACTGACCTAGTCCTACCCTCAGTTCCTACTACCCCACACCTTTAGTGTTTATATAGATTTCTTTTGGGAGGCGGTGTGGGTTAGCAACACTCCCAGTGCTCTCCTTTTGAGTACTTTTCGGGAAACCAAACCATTAAAATGTAAAGCTTCTTCTTCGTTCCCCTGGCCTTCCCTTCCTCTCTATAGGTCCCTCCTTTCCAAACAAGATAACACAAGATATCATAGCATAACATAACACACATTTAATGTTAAACCAGCATAATCGTTTGGCCTGGTTGTGCAAGGGGAATTACAATGCAGGCCCAAGTACTAATGAGCATGATTTCCAGAGGAAAAAAAGAGTCTTTGGTACCATTTATAAGAAAATTCGTACTAGAAAGGACCACTGCTTTCAACAAGTGTATTGCTTTTTGTATGGTGATGGCATTTGAGTTAGATGTTGTGGGTAGGGGTCTAGTGAGGTTTTTACTGTAGGTTGTGGGCTGGGTGGTGATTACAGGAGTGGTTTGTGTTGTTGTGTGAGGTCTGGATATGACTATGTGAGGTTGGTGTTGTTTGTTGGGGGCTGGATGGTAATAGTAGATGAGGTTTTGTTGTGAGTTGAAGCCTGCATAAGATAGCAGGTTAGGTGTATGTTGTGCGTTGGAGTGGGAGTTTGGATGAAGATGGCAGGAGAGAATTGTTGTAGGTTTGTGCGTGTAAGTTTGTAGCAGGTAAGGTTTGTGTTTTGTGTTGTATGTTGGGCTCTGTCACGTAATCACAAGTCAATGTTTGTTATATGGATTGGGGCTATGGTGGTGCTGGCAGTTGATATTTATGGTGAAGGTGTGGGGTGGACAGTGATAGCATTTGAGATGTATGTTTTGAAGTGTGGTCTCAATGGTGATGAAAGATGAGGCTTGTGTTGTGGGCTGAGGCCTGAACAGAGTTGCAAGTGAGGAATATATTTGTTGATTAGGGTCCTGTTGGGTCTGGCAAGTGAGGTTTGTGACATGGTATGTGTGGTGGTAGCAGATAAGGTCTGTGATGTGGGTTCACGCCTGATGGCAAAAGCTGGTGAGGTTTGTAGTATGGGTCAGGATCTAAATGTGGGTAGGGAGTGAAGTCTATTTGTGGGTTGAGGTCTGGATGGAGCTGATTGGTGAAGCTGGTGTTCTTGTAGGTGGGATGATGATGGCTGGTGACGTTTGTAAAGTAGATTGAGATCTGGATGGGGATAGCAATTGAGGATTATTTTCTTGGTTGAGGTCTTTTTGGGGTTGGCAGGTGAGGTGAAACTGATGTTCTTGGAGTCTGGATCAATCAATCAGGAATTTGTAAAGTGCACTACTCACCCGTGAGGGTCTCAAGGCGTTGAGGAAGGGAGCGGGGCGAAGGGGGGGGGGAGGTGCTGCTACTGCTCGAACAGCCAGGTCTTGAGAAGTTTCCTGAAGGTAAGGAGGTCTTGGTCAGGCGCGGGTGGGTGGGAAGAATGTTCCACGTTTTGGCGGCGAAGTGCGAGAATGATCTACCGCCGGTTGTAGTTCTGCAGACGCATGGGACGGTAGCGAGGGTGAGGTCGGCGGAGCGGAGATGACAGGTCGGGGTGTAGAACGAGAGTCGTCTGTTGAGGTATTCTGGTCTAGTGTTGTGCAGTGCTTTGTGAGCGTGGGTGAGGAGTTTGAAGGGGATTCTCTTGTTGACTGGGAGTCAGTGCAGGTTTTTCAGGTGGTCTGTGATGTGGCAGTGGTGGGGGATGTCCAGGATGAGGCGTGCGGAAGCGTTCTGGATGCGTTGCGGCCTCTTCTGGAGTTTGGCTGTGGTTCCTGCGTAGAGGGCATTGCTGTAGTCCAGTTTGCTACTTACGAGGGCTTGGGTGACTGTTCTTCTGGTTTCTGTGGGTATCCATTTGTAGATCTTTCGGAACATGCAGAGGGTGTTGAAGCAGGAGGAGGAGATGGCATTGACTTGCTGGGTCATGGATAGTGAGAGGTCCAAGATGAATCCTAGGTTGCATGCGTGGTCGGTGGGAGTCGGAGCGGTTCCGAGAATGGCAGGCCACCAGGAGTCATCCCATGCGGAGGGGGTGGAGCCAAAGATGAGGACTTCCGTCTTGTGGGAATTGAGTTTGAAGCAGCTGCTTGTCATCCATTCGGTGATGGCCTTCATTCCTTTGTGGGGATTGATCTTGACGGTGTCCTTGGTGAGGGAGAGGATCAGCTGGGTGTCATCGGCGCATGATATGATGTTGAGGTTGTGGGATTGGGTGATGTTAGCGAGCGGGGCCATGTAGATGTTGAAGAGGGTCAGGCTGAGGGACGAACCTTGGGGTACGCCACAGATGATTTCGGTGGCCTCAGAGCAGAAAGGGGGGAGGCAGACTCTCTGGGTTCTGCCGGTGAGAAAGGAGGTGACCCAGTCCAGGGCTCTGTCATGGATTCCAGCATTGCTGAGGCGTGAGCATAGGGTATGGTGGCAGACGGTGTTGAATGCGGCAGAGAGGTCCAGGAGGATGAGGGCCACGGTTTTGCCGCTGTCCAGTATGGTTCTGATGTTGTCGGTGGCGGCGATGAGGCGGTTTCGGTGCTGTGGTTGCTGCGGAATCTGGATTGGGAAGGGTCCAGGGTGCGGTTCTCCTCAAGGAAGTGGGTTAGTTGTCTGTTGACAGCTTTCTCAATGACTTTTGCCGGGAAGGGGAGCAGGGGGATAGGCCGGAAGTTCTTGAGGTCCTTTGGGTCCACCTTGGGTTTTTTGAGGAAGGAGTTGATCTCGGCGTGTTTCCAGCTCTCCGGGAAGGTGGCGGACTCGAAGGAGCTGTTGATGAACTTCCGTAGTTGGGGTGCGATGATGGATCTTGCTTTGTTGAGGATGTGGGGAGGGCAGGGATCAGATGGAGAGCCGGAGTGGATGGTGTTCATGATTTTGATGGTGTCGTTGTCATTGACGGGGGTCCAGGAGAGCAGGAGGTTGGTCGGAGGTGAATCTGTGGTGTTGGTGGTTGCCGGGGGGGTCTGGGTGCTGAAGCTGTTGTGGATGTCTGCAATCTTGCGGTGGAAGTAGGAGGCTAGGGAGTCGCAGACATCTTGGGATGGTGGGATGTCGTTGGAGCTGGGGTTGAGAGTTCCTTCACGATGTTGAAGAGCTCCTTGTGGCTGTGTGTGTTGTTGATTTGGTCTTTGAAGGCGGTTCTCTTGGTGGCTCAGATGAGTTGGTGGTGTCTGCGGATGGTGTTTTTGAAGGCTGTGAGGTTGTCCAGAGCCTGATCTTGGTGCCACTTTCTTTTGAGTCTTCAGCAGCTTGCTTAGATTCATGGAGGTCGGAGGTACCGGAAGGCCTTTCTGATGGTGCGTCTGTTGGAGAGATTCTTGATTGGGGCGAGAGTATTGCCTGAAGTTGCGGGCAGCTGCATCAGTGTCGGTGGTGTCGGTGGTTGGAGTCTGGGAGAGGGTTGCGATAAGTTGGTCTTCGGTGACCTTGTTCTAACTGCGGTGAGGGATCCGTTGTGGGTGGTGGTGTGTTGTGGGTTTCTTGAAGGAGAGTGGATGCAGCGGTGGTCTGTCCAGTGGAGTTCGTGGTGTGGCTGAAACAGACATGATTGCTGGCGGAGAAAATAAGTTTGAGTGTGTGTCCTGTGGAGTAGGTTGGTGTTGTGACGAGCTGTTTGAGGCTGAGGTTGGAGAGGTTGTTGAGCAGGGTGGTGGTGTTTTTGTCCTTGGTATTCTCGAGGTGGAAGTTTAAGTCTCCAAGGAGTATGTAGTCAGTGGATGCGAGAGCGTGCGTGCTGATGATGTCGGTAATGGAGTCACTGAACTGCTGTCGTGGGCCTGTAGACGTGGGTCCCTCTGAGGGTTCTGTTTGGGTCAGTGTGGATTTGGAAGTGCAGGTGTTTGGCGGTGCTGAGTGTGTCTTCTGTGTTGGTCGTGATCCTGAGGGTGTTCTTGTGGATGATGGCGATGCCTCCTCCTGGTTTGTTGGAGTGGTCCCTGCGGGTGATCTTGTAGCCGTCTGGGATGGCTATGGAGATGTCAGGCGCTTAGGAGGGGTTCATCCAGGTCTCGGTCAGGAAGATGACGTCTGGGGAGGCTGAGTCAAGTAGATTCCATAGCTCTACTGCGTGCTTGTGGACGGGGCGGGTGTTGAGGAGGATAAATCTGAGATGGTTGCGTCCTGCCTTGGTGGGTGGGTCGTTGGCGTGGAGGCTGGTGAAGGTGCAGTTCTGGCAGGAGAAGGGTCCGCGGGTGGTCCGGCAGGAGAAGGGTCCTGGGTGGTCTGCGGGGAGCCTTGAAGGTAGGCAGGCAGGAGAGCCGCCGGTGTTGAGAGCGCAGAGGGTGGTGGCGCCGTAGTGAAGACATGCGTGGCGGCGGTGGGGTGGATGGGAGCCAGGGGTTCTGATGCTGGGCGCAGTCCAGGCATGGGCAGCGCAGACCGGCTTGCCTTTGGCGCCCCAGCAGCGAGCCCGCTGCACACGTCCACTGTGCGTCCACTGTGCATCCACGCAGCGGCTGCCATTAAGTAGGGAGGTGGAGGAAGGAGAGGACAGCTGGGAGGCGGGAGGGGGATGAAAAACGGTGCGAAAAGGGGGTTGTGACGAAAAAGGAGTGGATCCAAAAAGGGGCGGGCCACAGGGGCAGCAGAGGCAGGAGTGCAGCACGGGAGAGAGAGGAGGGGCCGGGGCCACAGGGGCAGCAGTGGCGGGGAGAGACAGAGAGAGAGAGAGAGCGGAGTGAGAGAAAAATTAGGAAAAGGAGCACCAAGGGACAGTAGTGAAGCAGAGCAGAGAGCTAAGCAAAGCAAAAGGAGCACTAAGGGAATAAGGGACAGTAGTGAGGCAGAGCAGAGAGCAAAGCAAAGCAAAAGGAGCACTAAGGGACAGAAGAGAAGCAGAGCAGAGAGCAAAGCAACGCAAAAGGAGAACAGAGGCATAAGGTAGCCTAGTAGGAAAGCAGAGCTCTCCCACTAGACACCAGGGATGAGGCGCAGGCCTGTGGGTGGAGGAGGGTCTCGAACTCCTGACAGGGGTCAGGAGTTCAGAGGAGCCAGGGAAAGGGCTCTGCTTACAGGGTGGAGCCACGGGAGGCAGAGCAGTGCACTGACCAGGTCAGTGATATTGCTCGACCTACCACTCAGTGTAGGAGGCTGGACTGGCTTGTAGT
Organism: Pleurodeles waltl; assembly: GCF_031143425.1. Taxonomy (NCBI): domain Eukaryota; kingdom Metazoa; phylum Chordata; class Amphibia; order Caudata; family Salamandridae; genus Pleurodeles; species Pleurodeles waltl. Next base: position 862,263,902 of record NC_090440.1, read on the forward strand.
GAGTACCAAGGGGTACTTGCACCTTGCACCAGGCCCAGTTATCCCTTATTAGTGTATAGGGTGTCTAGCAGCTTAGGCTGATAGATAATGGTAGCTTAGCAGAGCAGCTTAGGCTGAACTAGGAGACGTGTGAAGCTACTACAGTACCACCTAGTGTCATATGCACAATATCATAAGAAAACACAATACACAGTTATACTAAAAATAAAGGTACTTTATTTTTATGACAATATGCCAAAGTATCTTAGAGTGTACCCTCAGTGAGAGGATAGGAAATATACACAAGATATATATACACAATAGCAAAAATATGCAGTATAGTCTTAGAAAACAGTGCAAACAATGTATAGTTACAATAGGATGCAATGGGGACACATAGGGATAGGGGCAACACAAACCATATACTCCAAAAGTGGAATGCGAACCACGAATGGACCCCAAACCTATGTGACCTTGTAGAGGGTCACTGGGACTATTAGAAAATAGTGAGAGTTAGAAAAATAACCCTCCCCAAGACCCTGAAAAGTGAGTGCAAAGTGCACTAAAGTTCCCCTAAGGACAAAGAAGTCGTGTTAGAGGAATAATGCAGGAAAGACACAAACCAACAATGCAACAACGATGGATTTCCAATCTAGGGTACCTGTGGAACAAGGGGACCAAGTCCAAAAGTCACAAGCAAGTCGGAGATGGGCATATGCCCAGGAAATGCCAGCTGTGGGTGCAAAGAAGCTTCTACTGGACAGAAGAAGCTGAGGTTTCTGCAGGAACGAAAAGGGCTAGAGACTTCCCCTTTCGTGGACGGATCCCTCTCGCCGTGGAGAGTCATGCAGAAGTGTTTTCCCGCCGAAAGAACGCCAACAAGCCTTGCTAGCTGCAAATCGTGCGGTTAGCGTTTTTGGACGCTGCTGTGGCCCAGGAGGGACCAAGATTTCGCAAATTGGACCAGGAGGTAGAGAGGATGTCGAGCAAGACAAGGAGCCCTCTTAGCAGCAGGTAGCACCCAGAGAAGTGCCAGAAACAGGCACTACGAGGATGCGTGAAACAGTGCTCACCCGAAGTTACACAAAGGAGTCCCACGTCGCCGGAGACCAACTTAGAAAGTCGTGCAATGCAGGTTAGAGTGCCGTGGACCCAGGCTTGGCTGTGCACAAAGGATTTCCGCCGGAAGTGCACAGGGGACGGAGTAGCTGCAAAAGTCGCGGTTCCCAGCAATGCAGTCTAGCGAGGTGAGGCAAGGACTTACCTCCACCAAACTTGGACTGAAGAGTCACTGGACTGTGGGGGTCACTTAGACAGAGTTGCTGGATTCGAGGGACCTCGCTCGTCGTGCTGAGAGGAGACCCAAGGGACCGGTAATGCAGCTTTTTGGTGCCTGCGGTTGCAGGGGGAAGATTCCGTCGACCCACGGGAGATTTCTTCTGAGCTTCTAGTGCAGAGAGGAGGCAGACTACCCCCACAGCATGCACCACCAGGAAAACAGTCGAGAAGGCGGCAGGATCAGCGTTACAGAGTTGCAGTAGTCGTCTTTGCTACTATGTTGCAGTTTTGCAGGCTTCCAGCGCGGTCAGCAGTCGATTCCTTGGTAGAAGGTGAAGAGAGAGATGCAGAGGAACTCGGCTGAGCTCTTGCATTCGTTATCTAAAGTTTCCCCAGAGACAGAGACCCTAAATAGCCAGAAAAGAGGGTTTGGCTACCTAGGAGAGAGGATAGGCTAGCAACACCTGAAGGAGCCTATCACAAGGAGTCTCTGACGTCACCTGGTGGCACTGGCCACTCAGAGCAGTCCAGTGTGCCAGCAGCACCTCTGTTTCCAAGATGGCAGAGGTCTGGAGCACACTGGAGGAGCTCTGGACACCTCCCAGGGGAGGTGCAGGTCAGGGGAGTGGTCACTCCCCTTTCCTTTGTCCAGTTTCGCGCCAGAGCAGGGCTAAGGGGTCCCCTGAACCGGTGTAGACTGGCTTATGCAGAATTGGGCACATCTGTGCCCAACAAAGCATTTCCAGAGGCTGGGGGAGGCTACTCCTCCCCTACCTTCACACCATTTTCCAAAGGGAGAGGGTGTAACACCCTCTCTCAGAGGAAGTTCTTTGTTCTGCCATCCTGGGCCAGGCCTGGCTGGACCCCAGGAGGGCAGATGCCTGTCTGAGGGGTTGGCAGCAGCAGCAGCTGCAGTGAAACCCCAGGAAGGGCAGTTTGGCAGTACCAGGGTCTGTGCTACAGACCACTGGGATCATGGGATTGTGCCAACTATGCCAGGATGGCATAGAGGGGGCAATTCCATGATCATAGACATGTTACATGGCCATATTCGGAGTTACCATTGTGAAGTTACATATAGGTAGTGACCTATATGTAGTGCACGCGTGTAATGGTGTCCCCGCACTCACAAAGTTCAGGGAATTGGCTCTGAACAATGTGGGGGCACCTTGGCTAGTGCCAGGGTGCCCTCACACTAAGTAACTTTGCACCTAACCTTTACCAGGTAAAGGTTAGACATATAGGTGACTTATAAGTTACTTAAGTGCAGTGTAAAATGGCTGTGAAATAACGTGGACGTTATTTCACTCAGGCTGCAGTGGCAGGCCTGTGTAAGAATTGTCAGAGCTCCCTATGGGTGGCAAAAGAAATGCTGCAGCCCATAGGGATCTCCTGGAACCCCAATACCCTGGGTACCTCAGTACCATATACTAGGGAATTATAAGGGTGTTCCAGTAAGCCAATGTAAATTGGTAAAATTGGTCACTAGCCTGTTAGTGACAATTTGGAAAGAAATGAGAGAGCATAACCACTGAGGTTCTGATTAGCAGAGCCTCAGTGAGACAGTTAGTCACTACACAGGTAACACATTCAGGCACACTTATGAGCACTGGGGCCCTGGGTTACCAGGGTCCCAGTGACACATACAACTAAAACAACATATATACAGTGAAAAATGGGGGTAACATGCCAGGCAAGATGGTACTTTCCTACACTCAGCGGCCGCCATTAAGTAGGGAGGTTGGGGAGGTGAGGACATCTGGGAGGCGGGAGGGGGATGAAAAACGGTGCGAAAAGGGGGAAGAGCCAAAAGGGGGCGGAGCTGAAAAAGGGTGCGGGCCGCTGGGGCAGCAGTGGTGGGAGTGCAGCGCAGGAGAGATAGGGGGCGGGCCACAGGGGCAGCAGGGGAGAGAGAGAGAGAGGGAGAGAGCGAAAGTGAGAGAGAGAGCGGAGTGAGAGAGAAACTAGGAAAAGGAGCACTAAGGGACAGCAGTGAAGCAGAGCAGAGAGCAAAGCAAAGCAAAAGGAGCACTAAGGGACTAAGGGAGAGTGGTAAAGCAGACCAGAGAGCAAAGCAAAAGGAGGAGAGAGGCAGAAGGTAGCCTAGTAGGAAAGCAGAGCTCTCCCACTAGACACCAGGGATGAGGCGCAGGCAGAAGCCTGTGGGTGGAGGAGGGCCTTGAACTCCTGCCAGGGGTCAGGAGTTCAGAGGGGCCAGGGAGAGGGCTCTACTTACAGGGTGAAGCCACAGGAGGCAGAGCAGTGCACTGACCAGGTGGATGATGAAGACTGGGAATTTTTGTAGTGTGGATTGGGAGCTGATGTGATGTCAAGTATATTTCTCTGTGCTATGTTAATCCTGGAAGCTGATGCTGGGTAAAATTTTCACTGTGGGTTAGAATAGTCATGGTTGGTGAGATTTGTGATATTTGCTGGATTATGGATGGAGATGCTTGATGACAACATACATCTGGTAGGGCTTGGGATGTCAATGACAAGAGTGGTTTGTGATGTGGGTCAAGAAAGGAGTTTATAGATGTTATGCATAAAATAGACTGAGATTGATCACTGAAGGTGAGATTTGAGGTCTGGGTTGGGGCAAGGGGAAAAGTGACATATCAGCTTTGTGATATGGGCTTGGCTCTTGTTGAAAATGGTAAGTGAGGATTTAGAGATAAGCTGGGATAATGAGGGCAACATTAGGTGAGATTTGTGGATTGGAAATTAGACTGTGATGGCGTGACATCAGACGTAAGGATAGCTTGGCATGCAAAGTCAAAAGCAGATGAAACTTTTGTGTCAGGACTGCGAATGAGCAGTGAGATTTGTGATGAAGACTGAAATGCAAAGGGAGTAGGCAACTTGAAGTGTAAATTGATGTCTGAACGGTGAACACAAGCGAGATTTGTGAATTTCGTTCACCAGTAACAATTGCGATTTTTGGGGTTGGTGAAATTGGTGATAGATGGTGAGATAGGATAGGGTGTGACTACTGAGATATGTTGCAGTTGAGATTGGTGATAAAAAGTGAGATTTTTTGTGTGTGTCAAGACTGGCTGAGACAGATGAGATTAGTGGGGTGAGTTGAGCTTGTCCGTGGCAGTATACATTTCTGGTATGGGTTGAAACTGGGCCTGGCAGGTGAGCTGTGTGGTGCGGTGTTAAGCAGGTGAGATTCGTTTTGTGAGTTAGCCTAGACTGTATGTAGTACATGAAATTTGTGGTCGGGTGGCATGGCCTTTTTGTGGTGTAGCTTGAGATAGGGTGTAGCACATTAGATGAGGTGTGGGCTCTTGCTTTAATAGATATTTTTGGTGTGCCCCGTGGCAATGCAAAGTAGATATGTGACATAGAGCCATGGCAGCTGCGATTGGTGGTGCTCTCTGAGACGAGCTGAATGATTGTGGTAGTGGTGCTCTAGCACTGTGAAGTTTATGATGTAGTTCGAGATGGAAGAAGAGTTTTTTCTTTTTCTATTTTTAACAAAAGACACTTCACGGCTGCCATCCTCTCTCCAGGGCTGGAGCCAGGACTGCCTTCCCAGCCCTTCATTGCCGCAAACCATGTTTTTCCTCCCGTATATATTTTTTTTACTATTCATTATGACTGTTTATTATTTTTAGGAGGCTGCTTGAACTGGGGAAGTGAGCGCAACTGCAGATAAGATTAAACCCTGACAGCGCCGGAGCTGACGGGAACATAGTGCACAGCGAGCAGGCCCTGGGCGATATAAATAGGACAAAGGCACGAGGCACCGTCAGACTCTCTAATTTCAATTTCTGCCGACGATGAAGCACCTGAGCTCGAAATTGTGAATCCACTTGTCGACCGGAAATTCTGATGAACCTCTGTACACACTTAAATATGCCCATTTTATCATTTCTTATTTTCACTAACGGGACACAGTTAAAAGCTAAGGTAGGGTTCTGACTCGCAAGAAACAAACCAATAAAAATTGCCAGTTATGGCTCAAAGCGCAAATCATAACTTGTACCACCGCTGAAAGCCTTAGGCAAGGCTCTGCACCCAACCCATCACAGCACAGCAATCCCCACTGTGTAGGACATTTGGCCATGTGCAGCTGGTGTTGGTCACAATGCCCCACCTGCGGCCCCCTCCTTCACTCAAAATGCTGGACATGCCAACTCCAATCAACCCTTGATCAACTGTTCTTGGCCAAGTGCAGCAGGGTTTCCCTCTGAGACTGTATCCTCTCAGTCTTATCCCAGGGGGCCTTTTTATGTTTTTGGTGAAGGGGGTGTGAAACCCCTTTCCCCTTTCCCCTTGCCAAACTCTGGGTCAGATGATAGCAGTATCCCAAGGAACCTAAACCCAGGGATACTGCATTTTCATGCCTGCAAGAGCATGGGCCGGGATAACTATAACTCTGTGCCTGCAGTCTTGCGAAAAGTGAATCAAAGTTAGCTCCCAATGCAACGGAGCAAACAGATAGAGCCAGCCCTTGCTGCACCTTAAACAGTGCAGGCTGGCGAGCCAGCAGAAGCCATGTGGGCACTAGGGCTCCCCCTGTAGCACCATGGCCCAGAATTGCTGTGGGTGTCCCAGGTGAGTAATGTTGCACTTACAGCAGTATTGCAATGTTTAGCAACCCTGAGGTTTGGGAACCGTAGCTTCTAAAAAGCTCTGGGAGGATGGCGCTTCCTATTAAACATTATTGCAGCCCCAGGAGATGGAGTCGTCATGGCCTATAAAAGGCTCAGGGAGTGGGGGGGGGGGGGCTATGCACTTCCTCCCCTAAAAAATGAGTACAGCCATGGGGATGGGATCCTTAGGGCCTATGAAAGGCTCACGTGGGGGGATTGTGCATCTCCCTTCCCTTAACAATGAACATGGCTCTGGGAATAGGGTCCCTGAGCCCTCTAAAAGGCTTCAAGGGAGGGGACACACACCACTCCCTCCTAAAAATGAATATGGTACCAAGGCATGAGGTCCCTGGAGCCTGTAAATGGGTTAGAGAGGGGGGACGTGCACCCCCTCTCCTAAAAATCAAATAAAAGTACCCCCCAGGCTCTAGCCTATCCCAGGTTCCATCATTAGGAATGTCAAACATTCCTAATGATAGAATATTAAAGCCTATTTCTTTGGCACTGTATGACGAATCTTCATCAAATCTTCCAAAAAAGTGTGCCCAAGAATCTTGTTGTGCATGAGAAGTTTTGGGGTGATCCGTCAAGCAGAGGCCGAGAAAAAAGGGGGTGGGTGTGTCAAATAAAATGCATTTCCCATTTGAATGTCCATAGGGATTTTGAACACAAGTACAGCCCGATCCACTGAATGAAATTCATCAAATTTGGCAGAAAGGCAACTCTTGATCCAGAAAGAGCCCTTTTTTGGTTATTTGGTGTCAATCTGTTCAGTAGTTTTTGAGATTTTAAAGGAAAAACAAAATTGTATATATGGGGACATGGATCCTCCCCAGATCCGACAATCCCTGTGCTGATATCTGATTGGCTGCCAATACTTGAACCAATAAGTGTTGGCTGCCATTTTGGGACTCAAACTCAGCTGAGTCCCAAAACTAAAGTAAAAAATAAAGATGAGGGGGCAGGGTGGGAATACCCTGACCTCTTAGGCCTAGTGCTGAGTCCACCCAGAGACCCCACCAGGGCAACAAAAGCATTAATAAACATTTTTTCATGTGAAACCGCTGTGGATCCGTGGATACTGGGAGCATTTTTAAAAAACAAGCGTGACTTCCTGTGCTTGTTTTTCTTTCAGCCCTGGGTGGACCTAGTCCCAGAGGCATACTTAAATATAAAAAAAAGGGGACGGTGTGAATGCGTGCCCTGTCCCCAAGGCCAGGTTGAGCTCCTGGGACTGCCACCTCTCCAGGGCTTTATCTGATCACAAAATAGGATGGAGGTTGAGCTGCCCCCCTCTGTAAGCCTTTCAAGTCCCTGGGGACTGCCATCTCCCCAGGGCTTCTGTGGGAAATAATAGGGGAGGGGGCAAGCAGAACCCCCTCCTCTGACTCAAATTGCCCCAGGGACCGTCATCTCCCTAGGGCACACAACTTCTAAAAATGTGAGGGAGGGTCATACTCCCCAGGGGATTGGGCATATTAAAAGTGGGAGGGGGCCATGCGACCCCCTCCTGGGCTGTTTTTAGCCCTGGGTGCAAAATGGCTGGCTCTGTGAAAAATGAAGAAGGGGGTAATGCACCCCCTCCTCATGGAGCCATTAAGGGCCCTTGGCCCTGCCATCCCCCAGGACCAGCTCCCTATCTCTCAAGGTCCCCACCCTCAGGAGAAAGCAGTTTGCTTTCGCTTGGCAGGAGCTTTGACAGTGAGAGCAAACTTTGAGCCTGCTCCCAGTAGGCGGGAGCACGAAAATGCTCCAGCTCACTGGGAGCAGACTTTTCATCTGTTTTCCTGCCTGTTGCCAAGCAGGCAGGAAAACAGATGAAAGGATTGCTCCTGCATGCAGGAAGCAGCATTCTTAGCTGCTCCTTGCGTGCAAGAGCAATGCTGCCTCCTGATGGAGGAGGGGAGGCAGCAGGGACCGTGGGGACTTTGAGGCTCCCCCCATGGTCCCCAGGAGACATCTTGATGGTGCAGAGGAATATGAGCATATCTCCACCAAACAAAGAAGCACTTACTACATATAATTAAGAGGAAGTACCCTTATTTGGTAGAGATTTAACTCTTTGTAGTGTCAACGTCTTCTCTACATGAGGATTCATGTAATGCAGATTTCAGTAGGAAGACCCTCGAGGAATAATCACATTGCCAAAATTACAGACACACAAGTTCACTGGAGACATTACCTCGGGGGTATTTTACGCAGCTGTAGTGTGGAATATGTACAGTACATTACCCAATGAGGTAGCATTTACTAATTAGCCAGTAGAAAGTGGTTCAGTAGGGTAGACATTTTACACAAAACTGAGGCATCTTCTTGGATAAATAAGCAGGTCTGGATGCATTCTGGCACCAATGCTCATTTTATAGAAATTAAACCAGAATGGGAAGCACCTACAAATACAAACAAAGCAGGTGCCTCTTTGAAGCTCTGTTTCCTTTAAGTACAAATCATCCTAACTTCTTGCTCTTGGACAAGGCAAAGCAATTGTATTTTCTCTGAAGTTCCATCTTGAAACTTATCTGAAATGCCTGATGGAGGTGAATGCATTGTTGCTCTTCCGGAGCACAATATCTACTGTAGTGACTGTGATGAGTGTATTTTCTCTTTGTTATTTCTTGTTGAGAACAGATCACAGTGGTCTCCCTTTTAATTACTACGAGTTTGCAAATCTACAAAATGACCTAGATGCCCCGTCTGTTTGGTCGAAGCACCTGTGTGTCATGGGATTGGATGCCCCTGACATGGTGGTTGCCACAGGTCCTGGCCACTAGCCAGGCTCTGCAGCCAACTCTTGCCATGCATGCATGAGGCTGAATTCAAGTGCAGAAGGTGGCAGCACTTGGGGGGTTGGGTGCAGGGCTAGGCCGCATGCCAGGCCCTGCAGCCAACCCCCTGCTGCTTTAAAAAAAACATTGACATTTACTGAAAAAAACAAGGTTACAGGGACATTATAGTTAGGAAAAAGTATTAAAAAACCTTAGAAATTCACTGAAAAAACAAAGGTTACAGGGACATTATAATTTGGTTCTGAATTTACATGCACAAAACCATAGAATTTCAACTGTTACAGCTAGAGTTATTTCAAGTAACTATAACTTTTGCCCTAAGGTAACTATAACGTGTGCCCTTGCCATGCACAGCCAAATACCCCTCATATTACAACATGCATGGCATCTTCTATGGCATCATTGATATTATCACTGCCATATTTGCAACAAAATTATTGATGACATAACTGGGGATAGCAAGGGCGCGAGTTATGTTTACCTTAGGGCATGAGCCATATTTACTTGAAATGAGTCTAACTATGACCACTCTATTTCTATGGTTTTGTGTGGGTAAATTCAGAAACTAACTATGACACTTCTGTAACCTTTTTTTCAGTGCAAAAAATGTGTATATATATATACACACACACACACACACACACACACACATACATATATATACATAGTGCACCACAGCCACAAAATAGAAAGGAAGTGCTCAGACACTTTCGTAGTTGCGTATGTTTAATAGTAAAATGATGCCTCCTCATAAGGCATTTCAGCCGTATCCTTGATCACACATGGGACAGTTGTTTAATTTGCATATTAAATACCAACTAAAATACAGACATAAACGACGGAATAACATACACATATTCCTACAAAAAAAGGCGGCCGCCATCTTGGAATGTCAAATCATACGTGATATATCCTTCAATGTTTGCGATTCTGTATCAAGCGTGTCCCGAACTATGAGAACAATACAGATATGGAAAACTTTATATAACATGCGTACTTTTGTAGATAAACAAATTTCTATGCCCATTCCTACAATCAAACAGTATAATTCTAATCGTAGATTCATGTTCAAGTGAACTGTCTCAAATGTTCTTGTATCTCCACAGCCAGGTTCACACATCATATTTGAATCAATAGAATCTGATTTGCACAGTCCAAATTACCTTACTCCACCAAACTGGTTATAAAAAATCAAAACAAACCTTACCCCACACATATAAATAAATAAACTCGCCTAATGTGCACAAATAATTCAGAAATAACCCATTAGAGGTCGAAAACTTTATCCATCTACCTTTGTTTGTTTAACCCAAATAGACATTCATTTCTTCACTCGAGTTCAAACCCAAGGGACTTAAAAGTGTTTAACCTAATAATCAATTTGGATTCCAAAATCCACAACTTTTTCTCTCTATTTCCCCCATGTATATTTGGTCAATAACCACAAAACCAAGCAACCTTTCATCCCCTTTATGTATTGCAGGAAAATGTCTGGCCATGGGGTAATTATGATCACAATTGCGGTTAGCTCTTATATGTTCCAAAACTCTCTTTTTAGCCTTATGTATTGTGCTCCCCACATACAATTTATTGCAAGGGCACTTTAAGCAGCATACACAAAAATCTGTGTTGCAATTGTAATGGCCCCTGATCTGATGGGTCCATTGTCAATTGGCACATCCGTACAATTAGTACTGTATTTACAGGCTTTGCCTCGATTACAACAGTAAAATCCAGCCAGATTTCCTGATAATGTTCTTACATCCTGAATACTCGTCACGGTCGTGATGTGGGTGTCTAAGGTGGAGTCCGTCTGTAAAATATGCCAACTTTTGGTAAGGATCTGTCTTTTTGAATGTGCCTGATTTGAATATGTTGTAATAAATCTCAAACTCTCATCTGGTTTTTGCTCCTTATCCCTTGTATATAAGAGATCCTCTCTCTTGATTTTTTCTACCTTGTTTTTAGCTTGTAGAATGTTCTTATTTCTATATCCCCTTTCTTTAAATCTTTTGCACATTGTCAAACTTTCACGTTGGTAATCATCCCAAGTACTGCAAATTTGTCGAGCTCTTAATAGTTCTCCATACGGGATGCTCTCTGTCAGCCTAGGTGTATGTGCACTTCTAGCATTCAGTAAGCTGTTCCCAGCAGTGACTTTTCTGTATAACCTAGTACTTAATTGTCTTCATGAACTATAACCTCTACATCCAAAAATTAGATATATTTATTGCTATGTTGCTCACTTAGCTGAAGGTTATATTCATTCTCATTCAAAGCCACCACAAACCTTATTGCAGACAGTACATTACCTTTCCAGATCACAAAAATATCAATGTGTCGACACAATATTACTACTTTATCCTCATAGTCTGATATATTGATGGATACCTGCTCCTCCCACCAACCCATAAACAGATTTGCATAATTGGGCGCAAAGCAAGTACCCATCGATGTCCCTTTACCTGTCTGTACACCTGATTATCAAACAGGAAAAAGTGATTTGTCTCAAAAATAACTTTTTCCTGTTTGATAATCAGGTGTACAGACAGGTACAGAGAACAGCGATGGGTACTTGCTCTGTTCCCAGTTATGCAAATCTGTTTATGGGTTGATGGGAGGAGCAGGTATCCATCAATATATCAGAATATGAGGATAAAGTAGTAATGTGGTGTTGATATATTGATGATATTTTTGTGATCTGGAAAGGTGATGAACTGTCTGCAATAAGGTTTGTGGCAGCTTTGAATGAGAATGAATATAACCTTCAGCTAAGTTCGCAACATTGCAATAAATATATCCAATTTTTGGATGTTGAAGTTATAGTTCATGAAGACAACTTAAGTACTAGGTTATACAGAAAAGCCACTGCTGGGAACAGCTTACTGAATGCTAGAAGTGCACATCCACCTAGGCTGACAGAGAGCATCCCGTATGGAGAACTATTAAGAGCTCGACGAATTTGCAGTACTTGGGATGATTACCAACGTGAAAGTTTGACAATGTGCAAAAAGATTTAAAGAAAGGGGATATAGAAATAGGACCATTCTACAAGCTAAAAACAAGGTAGGCAATACCAAGAGAGAGGATCTCTTATATACAATGGATGAGGAACAGAAACTAGATGAGAGTCTGAGATTCATTACGACATATTCAAATCAGGCACATTCAGTAAGACAGATCCTTACCAAAAGTTGGCATATTTTACAGACGGACTCCACCTTAGACACCCACATCACGAATATGCCATTGGTTACTTTCCATAAGGGTAGGTTCCTAAGAGACAATTTAAGTCATAATGTGGTCACGAGTATTCAGGATGTAAGAACATTATCAGGAAAGCTGCCTGGATTTTACTGTCATAATCGCGGCAAAGCCTGTAAATACAGTACTAATTGTACGGATGTGCCAATTGACAATGGACCCATCAGATCAGGGGCCATTACAATTGCAACACATATTTTTGTGTATACTGCTTAAAGTGCCCTCACAATAAATTGTATGTGGGGAGCGCAATACATAAGGCTAAAAAAAAGAGTTTTGGAACATTTAAGAGCTATCCGCAACTGTGATCATAATTACCCCGTGGCCAAGCATTTTCATGCAATACATAAATGGGATGAAAGGTTGCTTTTTTGTGTTTTTTGACCAGATTAAGCCAGATTTACGTGGGGGAAATAGAAAGAAAAAATTGCGGATGTTGGAATCCAAATTGATTATTAGGTTAAACACTTTAAGTCCCTTGGGTTTGAACTTGAGTGAAGAAATGAATGTCCATCTGGGTTAAACAAACAAAGGTAGATGGATAAAGTTTTCGACCTCTAATGGGTTATTTCTGAGATATTTGTGCACATTAGGTGAGTTTATTTATTTATATGTGTGGGGTAAGGTTTGTTTTGATTTTTTATAACCAGTTGGGTGGAGTAAGGTAATTTGGACTGTGCAAATCAGATTCTATTGATACAAATATGATGTGTGAACCTGGCTGTGGAGATACAAGAAAATTAGAGTCAGTTCACTTGAACATGAATCTACGATTAGAATTATACTGTTTGATTGTAGGAATGTGCATACAAATTTGTTTATCTACAAAAGTACGCATGTTATATGAAGTTTTCTATATATGTATCATTCTCATAGTTCAGGACACGCTTGATACAGAATTGCAAACATTGAAGGATATATCACGTATGATTTGACATTCCAAGATGGTGGCCGCCTTTCTTTGTAGGAATATGTGTATGTTAGTCCGTCGTTTATGTCTGTTTTTTAGATGGCATTTAATATGCAAATTAAACAGCCGTCTGAAGAACCAGAACCTTTTGGGCCTGGCGGCGCAGGGTATGCCTAAAATCTCCTTGGATTCACCTGCCTCAATTAACAGAGACACGGGACACTCTGTCAGGCGTAAAAGATCAGATTTATTAGCTGCAGCTAGTACAGTTGTCCAAGAAGTACACAAGGTATGTTCTCAGGAGACTGCCAGTCTACTTTGTGGCGCACAATCTTATATACCGTATAAAAACATTTATTAACTACATACACTCCCAGAACACATAGAAAGGAGCCAGTAAGAATGATGTAAAGATAGAACAGAGTCAATAGAACTGTCGGAAAACAAGACAGAACAAAGTATCAAGTGACTTAAGGTTGCCTCCCCTCCAGCTGTGTTTGTCACCCCTCCCTTGAACTAATTCATTAACCGATCCACAACGAAGTTGCATGTGGTGCGATAAGTTTGTGTGCGTTTGGAAGACAGTTGTGAAATGAGAGAATACTAGCAAAGGATAGCGAAGGCCAGACGATAAGATAAGATCGGCGGAGAATAGTGTGAGCCTACAGATAGTTGAAACAAGGATTAGAAAACCAGACAGGGATTAGTGTACTCGGTCAGACCTTAATACCAGCCTTGTAAAGATAGAGGCAGAAGACTGTTTTGAACACCATGTTGCAGAATAAGCAGAAAAGGCAGAATGGACTTCGTTCGCTGTGCTGCCTGAGTGAAGGCAACATAAAATGGCGGCGGGCCACAAAATGGCGGGTCGATACGATCGTATTAAAAATCGAATTTCCTCAGACCCTCCTTTTGCCAGAACTCAGGCAAGATACACAAACTCATGTTAATCTGAGTCGATGTCTATGGCCATGAGGTCATCGAGCTGTTGCTGTACCATCATTTTGATATTCTCTGCTCTTTGTGACTTGGGTTTGGGAATACATGCAGTAGCACATAGGTTGCAGACGGCAGGACCGCAGTGCATACAAAGACAACAAGAGAATATAAAAGCTAAAATTACTCCAAAGAATGTCAATACCTTCCAACCCCATTTGGACAGTAATCCCCAAAACCACTCTGAAAAGGACCAATCTCCTTCGTCCTGATGAATCGACTCGGAGATTATGTGTAACTTAGAGATAGCTTGGTATACTGTCGGAGCGTCATTAGGTATGAAAATACAGCAACTTGATCCGATCAATTTGCATACTCCACCACGGTCCGCAAGAACAAAGTCTAAGGCAACACGGTTCTGCAAGGTCATAAGACGATCAGCCTGTAGTTCAGCTGTAATGTTACTTAAAGCTCCTTCAGTGATGTCTATGGTGGTTTCTACGACACGAACCAATTGCCTTATATTTCTGCTGTTGGCCATTGGACCCCAGAAGGGAAGAAATCCTTTGAGGAAATCTCCTCCCTCTTGTCCTGCTGTGTCTTTCGAATCCACAATCCCTCTGCCATATCTATTTTTATGATGGTTCGCAGGAGCGGTGTATGTAGGGGGAAGAAGAAAGGCTATATAACAAGTACCAGAGAAATCAGCTGGCAACCATGTATAAGCCCTATCGTAGCAAACGAAGTATGTACCTTGAGATGGTACTAACGGCGGTGAATTCAGGGCTGAATAAACATAAGTATGGGAACATAAACTTTCTCTTTGTCCGGTGTTTGGAGTTCTACCATTTATTTGCAGACAGAAATTTCCTTGTTGGGGTATGACCCGTATCGGAGGAGATTTTCCTTGCTCAATCTTATCATTGAGGCTGGAAATGTAATTAGTTATGTTCCAATTGGTATATGCTTTTCTTTCATCTATGGAAGCTTCACTTTTTTCCATGATTTTAGCCATAGCTACCATTCCCTTTATCAATAAACTATGACTGAAATCTGAACCAACACTATGTGAACTGACAGGTTGTTTAATTTTACTTTGATATGCATTATTGAAAATGACAAAATAAGCCCAAGCGGAACCTTCATAGGAGAATGGAAGAACTAAATATGGCATTCCTTTTTCTACCGTATGTGGTATGAGTCCACACACCCAACAGTCAGTTGTATTGATCACTAACTGATGTTGATGTAACAACTGGACGAAGGAATTGTTAAAGTATTCAGTTCTTCTGATGAGTTCATGCTGGGGAAGAGTGTGAAATAGGTGCGGAGAGATAGTAGAAGAAGATGTAGAGGTAGGAGAAGAGACAACTTTTTGCTGCAGAGTAATAATGATGCAGTTTACAGATGCCAAAAGAATACACGACAATATAATGACGCATAGAGCAATACTACAACGACTACATATTTCTTTACAATTATTCTTTACATTTTTACTTTCTCTTTTATCTAATGTAGCCTCCTTCTTTCTAAGTGGATGCTCACGGCAATCTTCCTCAATCACTGTAGTCACGATTATCTACCGTCCTATGACACTGTGAGGTCCTGCAGGCCTATTGCCACTTACTCAGGTCGTAACTAAGACTCCTACCGTGACCCTGCAACCGGGATAGAGTACTACATAGGAGAGAAATTTACAAGTTCTTTGGTCTTGGTCTCAAATTATAGCGTTCCTGTCCAGAGGCAGTCTGGTTTTGAAACAATGTTCCTGGATTTGTCGTGTTCAAGCGACGATGCGATGGTATTGCTTCTTGAAGAATGTCGTCGTCCTCTTTCTCAGAAAGTGTTCCAATTAGACGCGCATCACTGAATGGTACAAATTGCGGAACTTTCTCACTTTCAGAGTCACTGATGCCTCTACGGACCCACTGATCGAAAGGCAAGGGCAAAGGCACTTTCTTGCAGTGCACGGCATGCACCCAGTTTTTCTTTCCTTCGACTTTAACTGCTGTTCTTGTGGTCAAAAGAACCAGGCGTGGCTCTCTCCATCTGGGCTCCAAATTTCTCTGTCGTTGGAAATTTTTCGTGCAGACCCAGTCACCTGGTCGGATGGAATGACCTGGGTCTGTGGAAGCCTCTGGTAGAGCACTCTGAACCTGTTGATGAAGAACACGCAATTTAGTTGTAAGGTCATGCAAGTAGTCAATCAACATCGGGTATGGCAAGTCTGAGTATTTCTTAGGGCGAGGAACTCCCCATACATTAGCTGGGCGACCAAATATCACTTCGTAAGGGCTAAGCCCCAAACGAGAGTGTACTGCTGTTCTGGTGGACAGAAGAGCCAATGGTAAAGCATCAGGCCAATTAAGTCCTGTGCTAGCTTGCACCTTAGCAATTTTAAGCTTCAAGGTTCCATTGTAGCATTCTACTAAACCAGCTGACTGTGGGTGATTCGCCGCGTGGAACTTCTGTTTTATGCCAAGACCTGCACAAACTTTTTGCATGACTTGACCCACAAATTCGCTCCCATTGTCACTCCAGACAATGCGCGGCAAACCAAACCTAGGGAAGAATTCTTTCAAAAGTATTTTGGCAGTTGATAAAGCAGTATTGTCCTTCAGAGGGTAGGCTTCTACCCATCTAGAAAAAGCACATACTACCACCAGAACATATTTGAGGTTGTTGCATCGTTCCATGTGAATATAATCGATCTGCAACACCTCAAATGGATATGTTGGAGGAGCAAAATGACCTGCTGGAGTTGGGGTTCCCTTTCCCGGATTGTACATCAAGCAAACAATACAATGTTTTACTACATTATTTGCACACTTTGGGATCCCCTCATTTTGCCACACTGGAGCCAGAAGTTTACATATTCCTTTTGCACTTAGGTGAGCTGGACCATGTGCCATAGTAACTACAGGTAGTACATAAGCATCTGGTAACAGCCAACGTTGATGTTCTGATAATTCAACCCAACATCCCATCTCATCTAACATTCCTGTACTTTCCTTCTACTTTCTCAACTCATTCTCCGTAGCCTCTCCTTGAATTGATTTCACACTCTCTACTGTATCTTCACACATTCCCTTTTCTCTTACGCAGTTTGCGGGACCTGCAACATACATTCGACTTGTGTTGTCTCTGGCTGTCTTTTTCGCTACCTCATCTGCAAATGCATTTCCTCGACCAACATCGTCCACAATCTTTTTGTGTGCACTACACTTCACGATCGCTATCTGAGTAGGCATTGTAAGTGACTCAAGAAGTTCAGTCACTAATTGACCATGTTGTATCTTAGTACCATGGGAAGTAAAGAATCCTCTTTCCTTCCATAAGCGCCCAAAGTTAAACGCTACACCAAAAGCGTATTGGCTATCAGTGTACACGTTTACTCTTTTTCCTTCGGATAACACACACGCTCTAGTTAAGGCTATCAATTCAGCTGCCTGAGCTGAATTATGTCTAATGCGTGCTGTCTCCACAATCGTATGCAAAGTAGTAATAGCGTAGGCTGAAACTGTATCTCCATTCGGGAGCTTGAAACAAGAACCATCTACCCATAGTGTTCCATCTGGATTCACTAATGGCGTGTCTTTTAGGTCAATTCTACCCTTAGTCTCTTCTTCAGTACGGAGAAAACAATCATGCTGTTCAGAGACATCTCTCTCTTCTGGAAGAGGCAACAAAGTAGCTGGATTCAGGGTATTACATCGTTTGATGTGTATGTGACTAGCCAAAAGCGTCAGCTCATATCCGGACAACCGAGCACTCGTAAGATGCTGCGTTTTTGTCCTATTTAGTAAAATATCCACTGCATGTGGCACCATAACAATGAGAGTATTATCTAGCACTACTCCAGCAGACTGTCGAATAGAAATTGCTGCTGCCGCTGTCGCCTTAAGACAACTAGGCAATGCTTTAGCTACTGGATCTAACGTAGCTGAGAAATATGCGCATGGTCGCTGTTGATCTCCAAAACGCTGCGTTAAGACTGACAATGCACAACCCTCTCTTTCGTGGACATAGAGCGTAAAGGGCTTACTGTAATCAGGAGTACCCAATACAGGAGCAGAACACAAAGCAATACGCAAATCATTAAAACTCTTCTGACACTCGTCAGTCCACGGAAGAGGCTGAGGCGTATCTTTTAAAGTTAGCGCCAACAGCAGTTTAGCCAGTAAAGAGAAACTCGGAATCCACTGTCTACAATAAGAAGTAATGCCCAAAAAGGCACGTACCTCTCTTTGTGTGGATGGGACTGACATTTGTGCAATTGCCTGAATTCGTTCGGGGGTCAATCGTCGTCCCTCCTTTGACAAGAGATGACCCAAATAAGTCACCTCGCGACAGACATATTGTAATTTAGAAGGAGAAACCTTGTGATTCAGATCAAACAAATGACGCAACAGTGCAACGGTCACGTTTTTGCAAATCTCCTCTGAATCAGCTGCAACTAATAAGTCATCCATGTACTGAATGAGAGCGGCACCGGACGGTAAGGAAAAGGCATCAAGATGACATTTTAGAGCTTGACTGTAAACAGAGGGACTTTCACAATAACCTTGAGGTGCGCGTTTAAACCGGAAGCTTCGGCCTCCGAGGGAAAAACCAAAAATATCTCTACTCTCTTCGGCGATGGGAATACTAAAGAAAGCATTCTTTAAATCGATAACTGAAAACCAAGTCGCTGTAGAAGGTATCATCGTCAACAGAGCAGTGATATCTGGGACTACAGGAAACTGCGGTACGACAATCTTGTTTACCTCCCGAAGATCAATTACAAAACGATAAACAGGAGGCTGAGAAGGATCAGTGCGTTTAAGAACCGGAAGAACAGTTACATGTATTTCCTCTCGTTTCCTCAACCACACCCTTCTGAATCAAATCATGGACAATTTCCAGAAGTGCTTTCTCACCTTCAGTAGAGATTCTGTATTGTGGAATACGTGGCATTTCAGCATTGGGCTTAAGAGTAACAACATAAGGTGGGATCTCAAGACAACCAAAGTCATTCGGACCCGTAGCCCAAAGCGTTTCGGGAAGAGAAAGCAATTCAGGGGGAAATTGATCTTTTGATAAGTACATTGGACTAGTCATTTTCTGTCCTAGAGTGAGGTATACACCAGAAGGTGAACAATATATCGTAGCATGCATTCTTTTTAATAGATCTAAACCCAACAGATTTTCACCACAACCATTCGTCAGAAGAAGCGAAGCTTCTAAATCATAAGGGCCTATTGAAACAGGCAAAGGGCAAGAAACTGGATTGCGAACAGGGGCGCCAGAAAATCCTACAGATACATTCGTTAAGCCAGACAAAGGTGCGCCAGGGAGTTTAGAATGAATGATAGAGCTTCTCATGGCACCAGTATCTAAAAGAAATGGCTCTGAAACACCCATTGTAGTGACATTAACATAAGGTCCATTCTGATCCACTGGAATTGACGTAACCCCCTTACTTTGTCCATGGCTGTCCTATTCAAAATGAAGACTTTCATTCCCTCCTTCAATATACTGATCCTCACTGTAATACTGTGTAGACCTAACATTTTGCTGGTCAAAGTAATTTCCGGAATTTGGAGGAACAAAAGAACGCTGCCCTTGGGTTAACACACCTCGACCTCTACCTCTATTTGCTGACTGAAGACCACCACGACCTCGTGAAGCAGATGTTGCTCCATTACGCTGCAACAATGCCGGACAACTGTTCTTAAAATGACCTTCCTCCCTACAATAAGCACATTGATTGGGACCTAGCAAAGGTCTTGGAATGAATGGTTCAGGCTTTTGATACAACCTCTGAAACTGCGGAGGCTGTTGAAACTGAGGCTGAACATAACGAGGAGGATAAGCCTGTTACAAGAGAACTTTAGTTTTTAATTCTTTCGTCTTTTTCTCTTGTTTTTCCCTTTCTTCTTTGTCTCTATTTTCATAATATTGTGCAGTAGCCAATATCTGGGCGGAAGAAGAAACTGCCCATGAACTCTCGGAGTCTTTTAGCTTGTGTGATAGTTCAGGAAGCAAGTTATATACGAACTTATCCACAAATAATCGCTGTCCCCCTTCTGTAGCCATATCTTGACCACTGTGATCAATGAATGTCTCCTCGAATCGGGTAAAGAAATCGGAAACACTTTCATCTTTCTTTTGTTTACATACTGCTAGCTTATCCCAATTAACTCTCAAAGCAGGCATCATTGTTTTCATTAATGTAATAATCCTACCAGGGAGTTCTGAGATCAAAGCGTCGGGCTTTGCACCACCTACTTGACCTCTATCTGCGGCAATAATAGCGTTCCAATCGCCGCCTAATTCTTGAGCGTGATCCTCTCTACGAATTTTAGCCCATATTGTCTGTGGAACTACATTTCCCATCAACATGTCAATATCTGCTAGATTCATAGTACATGCATCAACTGTTTGCGACAACTCTTTATAGTAACCAGCAGGATTTTTGCGTGGATCTGGTAGTGACTGTTTAAGTGCTAAAACTTCAGACCTTTTCCAGGGGACATGTATCCATATGCGCTGAAAATGCGCAGGAATAGCTGGATTAGCACCTGCTGCTGCAACTTCTTCCTTCCATATTGGAGAAACCTCTCTCATGGGATAGTTTTTCAGTGCTGTCCTAACTGAAGGATCAGAATCAGGAAAAGTCTGTGAGAACAATAGGGATCTGAAAGAAATAAGTGTTCTGACAGCGTTTTCAACCTTAGGACCCACAATAAGTCCTTTGTCAAAGTCAGCCTGAACATCTAACAGATCCTGTGGGACCGAACCCAAATTCATATCCTCCCATTCTTTAGCGAGAGTATCGCACATAACTTTAAAAACATATCTCTGCGTAGGTGCATTCCATTGCAGAAAGGTGGACATAATATCAGACGTACTATATTGGGGACCCTTCTTGATCCATCTACAAGCAAGTGAGTCCAATTTTTCTCGCTCTTCGGAGTCTGGGAATTGACTACGAGACTGTCTTCGAGAAAAAGCTGGAGACACGTTTAAAGCTTCAAAGAAAGGTGATAAGAGACCAGAGACAGTATCTGCAAATCGCTTACGCATAGATGGAGAATTTGACATAAGGATAGGGGACAAGGTATTAGGTGAATTAACTAAAGGAGCATTAGGAATTGCCAAAGGAGCAGAAGGCAAAGGAGTTAAAGGCAAAGCTGGCATAGGCAATACTTGAGGAGGCAAATGTGGAAAAGCTGGAGCAGGCGGAAGCACAACTGGCGGCTGAACAGGCTGTAACATCGGGGGTGCATTAGCACCTTGTACATAGGGCGGAGGCAATTTCAATAAGTGGGACATTAAGGAATCTTCCTCAAAATCTTTTCTTTTATCAAGGGAAGAGATAGGCAACGTCGGATAGCACTTATCTATTGCCATTCGATGCTGTCTGTCTGAAATTTCCATTGCATTATCTATTTCATCATCTTTGAATTGCTGAGCAGCCTGTATAATCGTCATTCCCTGTGTTTTCCTATCTCGTTTCGCTTGTTTAATTTCTCTCTGTTTGGCTTCCTTACGCCAAAGGCGAAAAGAGTCAAACATTGCCGGCCGGGCTTTTCTTTTAAATAACGTTGCTTCTAAATTATCTAGCACATCAGTTTCGAAACTACCATTTTCTGGCCATTTTAAAACACCATCTTTCTTTGTATATCGGGTCCATGTCTTATTAAAGGCAATAGGACCAACACCATGTTTAGAATAGAGCTCATATGTGGGAGTTCCAACCGAAGGAATCGGACAGGAGTCCTCAAGCTGGGAGTCCCTATTACAACCAAAGCAACAAAGTTTTCCAAACTTAGTCAGACCAGACATCTCACGATTTTTACTGGCTGTTCACAAACATCAAGGGGGTAAAACTTTCAGTTTACACAGCACAAATGCACTTACCCCTCGGCTTTGGCCACTGCAATGGCCAAATCTAAGGACCTAAGGACAAAACAAAGACCAAAATTTGTGGGCGCGACCCACCAAATACTTAACTAAGGATGTCTTCTTACACCAACAGAGGCCCGTCTATCGTCTCGCTTTACCATACATCATCAAAGAAAGGGCCAAGGCAGGGCGGCAGTCAGGGCAGCAGTCGTCAGTAGCCGTCAGGAAGGAGTAACCGCGCTGAAAAAGACCTTCGGACCACTTCGACATACAGGGGTCGCTTGACGTGGCTCGCGATTCCTCCAGAATTTTCTTGCGGGGTTCCTCACGACCTTCAGGCAGAACCGGTACCGCTGAAGCCGCCCCACGTTGGGCGCCAGTTGAAGAACCAGAACCTTTTGGGCCTGGCGGCGCAGGGTACGCCTAAAATCTCCTTGGATTCACCTGCCTCAATTAACAGAGACACGGGACACTCTGTCAGGCGTAAAAGATCAGATTTATTAGCTGCAGCTAGTACAGTTGTCCAAGAAGTACACAAGGTATGTTCTCAGGAGACTGCCAGTCTACTTTGTGGCGCACAATCTTATATACCGTATAAAAACATTTATTAACTACATACACTCCCAGAACACATAGAAAGGAGCCAGTAAGAATGATGTAAAGATAGAACAGAGTCAATAGAACTGTCGGAAAACAAGACAGAACAAAGTATCAAGTGACTTAAGGTTGCCTCCCCTCCAGCTGTGTTTGTCACCCCTCCCTTGAACTAATTCATTAACCGATCCACAACGAAGTTGCATGTGGTGCGATAAGTTTGTGTGCGTTTGGAAGACAGTTGTGAAATGAGAGAATACTAGCAAAGGATAGCGAAGGCCAGACGATAAGATAAGATCGGCGGAGAATAGTGTGAGCCTACAGATAGTTGAAACAAGGATTAGAAAACCAGACAGGGATTAGTGTACTCGGTCAGACCTTAATACCAGCCTTGTAAAGATAGAGGCAGAAGACTGTTTTGAACACCATGTTGCAGAATAAGCAGAAAAGGCAGAATGGACTTCGTTCGCTGTGCTGCCTGAGTGAAGGCAACATAAAATGGCGGCGGGCCACAAAATGGCGGGTCGATACGATCGTATTAAAAATCGAATTTCCTCACGTCCCATACGTGATCAAGACTATGTCTGAAACGCGTTGTGAGGGGGCATCGTTTTACTATTAAACATATGCAACTACGAAAGTGTCAGAGCACTTCCTTTCTATTTTGTGGATGTGGTGCACTATATATGTGGATTTCTGGATCCACGCACGGACCTCCACTAAATAGCCTTGGGATTCCGGTAACAATGTTATGTGATATATATATATATATATTACCTAGTGTCTGTAGTTATAGTTAGGTCTGCTTTTTCATAGAAAGAGCACAGGAGCATTTTTTTGGTTTGCTAATACCAGTGGCCCTGTTTGGTGAATCTTCACAAAACGTTAAAAAAAAAAGTAAAAAGTTAATTCACTAAAGCTCCTTCTTCGAACGTTTTGGGGTGATCTATCAAGTGGGGGCAGAGAAAAAAGGGGGGTCTCAAAAAGCAAAATGCCCATGCATTTTTCATAGACTTCTTTAAGATGGGCTACAGCAAAAACTGCAGAATGGAAATACACCAAATTTAGCATGAAGGTAGATCTTGGTCTGCAGAAAATCCGTTCAGTAGTTTTTGAGATCTTAAGGGTAAAAAAAATATAGATATTTGGACATTTGAGCTCGCAAGACTTTCCAGAGCATCATGCAAGAGCTTGAATTAAAGAATGGAGCCCTGTGATTAGGCGAGAGAGCCATTCTTCCCTTGATCCTTCACACTTTTGCGTAAGCGAGAGGCTCCCGCAAGTCTCGCGAGAGCAAGCACTCTGATTGGCTGGCTGTTAGAGTTTTAGAAATGAAATGGCTGCCATTACTATTTATTGTGAACAAATGCAGGTGTTTTGGAAATGAAAAACTGTATCAG
This sequence comes from Pleurodeles waltl, assembly GCF_031143425.1. Classification (NCBI taxonomy): domain Eukaryota; kingdom Metazoa; phylum Chordata; class Amphibia; order Caudata; family Salamandridae; genus Pleurodeles; species Pleurodeles waltl. The sequence continues at coordinate 862,287,543 of NC_090440.1, forward strand.
TGGCAGCAGAAAGGCACCTTGTACCCCTAGACTTTGAGAGGATGCCTGTTAGGCAGAGGTCTTCAATCTGTGGGGTGTGACCCCCAGGGGGGGCGTGGAGTCCTGAGAAGGTGGGATGCGCATTCTCCCAGCCTCACTTTGTTCTGGAAAAAGACAACCAACCGCCCAATCACTAAAATGCTTCAGTTGAACTTTCATTCAGTGAGCCTCCTGTGCTGTGAAACAAAGCTGCACAGACAGCTAAAGAAGCCTTCATGCCAGGGTGCCTGCTTCTTCCTGAATGAAATGCAAATGTGCACTGAGAGTTCATCTGCAAAAGTAAAGGGTAAATATGCAAATATAAAGGAAGCTTGGTCCTGGCTTTATTTGACTGAATCACTGGAAGTTTTGAGATGACAAAGATGTGTTATTTTTGAGTGGTAGTGCAAAGAGTTAACATCTGGGCTGTGAAGTGCATGCTTTTAGTTGTAATTGTATTTACATAGAGCTTACTACCCCTGTGGAGGTGTTGAAGGGACAGCTATTAAAAAATTTATTACATATGGTCTGGTATTACTTAATTCTACATTTTGGAAGCACCATTTTATCATAAAACTATTTGCACACTGTGTAGCAGTCTAGCTGTGTGAAATGTAAGCATAAAATAATAACTTACATATTCATAGTGCTTTCTGTCACAGACTGTGACCTCGTAGCACTAAAAATATACAAGTCACTATTCTCTACTGCACCAACCAAGATATAAGCCTGTGGCTCTCTGGTTACAGACAGACCTCCTGCAGCACATTAACTAATAGAGGTTTCATAATGTTCTACAGTGCACTTCCTGCTGAATAACAATGCTCTTTTATTTATTTTTCATTTAAGCTGGCTGTTATTTTATATGTAGCTTACTAATGGTCAAAGACCTAAAAAAACAAACAGAATATTTTGGGGCTTATTTATGAGAGGCTAGCGCTGACGGAGCATCGTTCTGTTTGATGCTTCGGTGGCACAAGTTTCTCAATCATACCTATGAGGCGACAGAAGCCACCCTGCCTGGCTTTGCATGGCCTCAGGGATATGGAGTAAGGCAAGGCAGTGCAAGCCACTGTGTTGCCTTACTCTGCTTCAAGGAGACATTCCATGGACCTTTTGGTGGGTGTTCCCACGTAACACCCATGGATTGTGATGCTGGTTCAGATTTACAAACTCACGTGAACTGGGGCAGTGCCAAAACCTTACGCCTCCCCACAGCAGGAGTACTGAGAAGAAATGCCTCCCCAAGTATTCCATTTCTCCTTGTTTTTTCCTCTTTCCATGTGTGTTGCATTCTGCAGCACACATAGAAAGAGGAAACAACCTCTATGGATTGATTTGGGCAGGAAGGTGCCCCTTCCCACATGAAAAGCATCCTGCCTACATTGGTGCTAGGAAGCAATTTGTGTGCCAGCGCAGGGGGAAAGGACAGGAATGCACTGTATTTCATAAATACCGTGCATTTCTTCCCTTTAATATTGGCATAGGACAGTGTAGCAAGGAGAAATGTGGTGCTGCCTTAAGCCAATTCCTCATAAATGAGGACATTTATTTTTTTAGCCACACCTTTGACCACCCCCCACACTCACTGACTTGATTAATATTACATTCTCTCCTTAAAAATGATTTGCAGTGGGAACTGTGGACATTTATGGTTGTCGATGATGAGGAGTACCAGGTTCTATACATGTTTTTCAGGAGGATATCCTAAAGCCTAAACATTTTTGAGAGGGTGGGTCCTGGCATCGCAAAGTTTGAAGACCTCTGCTGTGAGGTATAAGTACTGTGTTGAAAGTAAAACTATATTGTTTAAAAAAAATACAATCTTGTGGGACTCTAGCAGGATCATGGTTAGCAAAAAGTAGATGAGTTGTGAATACACTCTACTAGGAGGAATTGATATTGTGCACCTTATTATTGAGAGGGGGTATGTGAGATATAAGTACGGTGATGAATAGAAAGTGAATTCGTTTTTGTTTTTATTATTTGTATCCCGCAAGACTCTTGCGGGATCATGAAAAGAAGGGAGGAGTAGGTGATCTTTTAATACACTTTAGCATACACACTGTAAAAAGGGTGTGTTAGTAGAGATAGTTTTTATCTGAACCTACTGTTTACACCCATCAGGTTGGGAAGAGTTCTGAGCAGAGAGTTTAGTCCCTCCCCACACCCTACTATGCACACCCGTCATACAATTGGGGAGTCTCAGCGGAGAGGTCAGTCCCCATCCAAACCCTACCACACACATTCAATATCTGAGAGAGAGATCTGAAAGGAGAGGCCAGCCTATTCACACACCCTACTATGAACGCCTGTCATCTGAAAAAGAGGCCTGTAAGGAGAGGCCAGTACTTCCCCCACACAGTCCTATATCCATCACCTGTGAGAGAGGTCTCAAAGGAGAGGCCAGTCCATCCACACACCCTACTCTGCACACACATAATTTGTGAGAGAGATCTGAAGGAACAGGCCAGTCCCTCCACACTAAGTCCTACACACACCTGTCATTTGGCAGAGAGGTGTCAAAGGAGAAGCCAATACATTCACACACCCCTCTATGTACACCCGTCACCTCAGACAGAGAGATGTCAATGGAGAGGCCAGTCCATCCACACACCCTACTATGCACACCTGTCATGTGGGAGAGAGGTCTTTAAGGAGAGGTTAGTCCATCCCTACATGCCCTACTATGCACAGCCTTCATCGGAGTGAGAAGTTTCGGAGGAGAGGCCAGTTGCTTCTCACACACTACAAAGCACATCAGCCATCTGAGAAAGAGGTCTGAAAGGAAAGGTCAGTCTCTTCTCACATACTACTTCTCACATCTGTCATCAGAGAGAGAGGTCTCAAAGGAGAAACAGTTACTCTCAATACACCCTACTACACACACCCACTATACAATAGAGGGATGTCAGCGGAGAGGCCAGTCCTTCCCACACCCTACTAAGCACATCCGTCATCTAAGAGAGAGGTCTAAAAGGAGAGGTCAGTCCCTCCCACATACTACTGCACACAACCATCATCTGAGAGAGATCTCATAGGAGAGGTCAGTCACTCTCATACACCCTATTATGCACATCTATCATCTGAGAGAGAGGTCTGAAAGGAGAGGCCACTCCCTCTCCACACACTACTATGCACACCCTTCATCTGAGAGAGATGTTTCAAAGCATAGGCCAGTCCATCCACACAACCTACTATGCACACCTGACATTTGAGAGAGAGGTGTGAAAGGAGAGACCAGTCCATTCCCACACCCTACTATGCATACCAGTCATCTGAGGGGGGTCTGAAAGGAGAGACTCTCTTATTGTTGATTAACAATGAAAAATTAACTGAAGACATGAAAAACTCTATACAACAGATTAAAATGAGGTTATAACTCTACAATCTCGCGAGCAACTTGTGAGCCCCTCTCAAGAGTAATCACACACCTTAAAAGTAGATTTACATAGTGAAAACAAACTAATATTATACATTTTTGGAAAACTGATGACTCTCTTTCTGAATTAAAATTATGAATTTAACGTAAAAATACATAAAAAGCCTATCAAAAATATGGTATTAGAATATTAATGAACTTGCTGAGAAGATCTCTCGACATGAGAGTTACAAGAACCAAGGAGATGGATGACCTCAGCACATATATTGTTGCATTACTCCTTTTTATATTCAGACATAACTGTTCACAAACATTCTGCAAACTGTGCTCCATTTTTGTTACAATACCCATTCCCTTCCAAAATATTGTTCACACACAAGATATATTATTCACTTATTCTACTATACACACTAAAAAATGAATCTACTTAAAAAAAAAAAAACTTAGAAATTCACTGAAAACACAAAGGTTAAAGTAAAGTTATAATTAGGAGAAGTTGTCAGTGACATAAAATTTAGCAGTTACAATAAGCAGCACAAACTATAACTTGCACCCCTGCCATGCACTGCTAAAGACCTCATAATTGATATCACTTATGACATGTTCTATGACATCATTTATGACATCACCGATGACATCTCAAATTACATAATTGATTACATCACTGATGACATCATCCAATGAGCGTGTTGTTTGTTTTATAGTTTACCTGGTTGGGCAGGGGGTAAATATCATATTACATTTCTACCTAATATTTTACAGTTCGGATCCAGCTAAGGGTCGCAAGTGTTTACAAAACACCATTGCTGTTTAAGGATATTGAACACGTTATAAATCTTTGTGTTCATGAGTTACTCTGTGTGCAGGTGACAAATAAACTATGGCCCTCATTACAACCCTGGCGGTCGGTGTTAAAGCGGCAGTAACACCGCCAACTGGCCGGCGGTAAAAAAAATGGAATCACGACCACGGCGGAAACCGCCAGCACAGCCAGCCACTTTAGCACTCTGACCACCACGCCGGTAGCAAAAAACACCGCAGCGGTAACCCCCAACAGCCAGGCGGAAGACAATGTGCCACCCACCCCATTACAACCCGCCTATCCGCCAGCTTTTCTGGGGTGGTACCAACGCCATCAAAAGCACAGCGGAAACAGTATTTGGAAGGGAAACCACTCACCTCTCGACACTCAACGAAGAACCAGGACACCATGGAGCCCGAGCTGCAGGTCCTGCTCATGCTGGTCTACCTCCTCATCTACCAAGAGTACGAATGCCGGCGTCAATGACCACGGTGAGTCCTGCACCTAGCACACGGGGGGGGAGAGAGTGACACACACACGCAACACCCCTACCTCCACCCTCACCCACAACACCATACACACAAACACATGCATCAACATTACATTTACACCCCGTAACGCACTGGAAGAATGCAAGGAAAAAAGGAATTGAGTCAAATAAGTGATATTTTAGAAATAGTCAGATATACGTAATATTTACAAAAATATACAATATGTACATAAGGTGGTACATTGTCCACTCAAAATGTCAATGGGTCACTGGCCCAAAACGCATAGGCCAAGCCCACACTTGACTCCTGCCTCAATACGGAGAGAACACAGCAGGGGCATCAGGTCAAAAACACACAGGCACCTCAGGGGGAAGGGGTCACCTTAGCCGGAAGATGGAATAATGCCACTGATCCTGGAGGGGGCTCCATGCCCACAGCGATGTCCTGGTGAGTGCAAGGCCACAGTCTCTCAAGTCTCTCAAATGGGTGGTTTGCCCACTGCTTGGTCCTGGGGAGTGCACAGCAGTGCAGAGCCACAGTCTCTCAAGTCTCTCAAGTGGGTGGTTTGCCCACTGCTTGGTCCTGGAGAGTGCAAAGCCACAGTCTCTCAAGTCTCTCAAGTGGGTGGTTTGCCCACTGCTTGGTCCTGGGGAGTGCAAAACCACAGTCTCTCAAGTCTCTCAAGTGGGTGGTTTGCCCACTGCTTGGTCCTGGGGAGTGCAAAGCCACAGTCTCCCAAGTCTCTCAACTGGATGATTTACCCACTGCTTGGTCCTGGGGAGTGCACAGCCACAGTCTCTCAAGTCTCTCAAGTGGGTGGTTTGCCCACTGCTTGGTCCTGGGGAGTGCAAAGCCACAGTCTCTCAAGTCACTCAAGTGGGTGGTTTGCCCACTGCTTGGTTCTGGAAAGTGCAAAGCCACAGTCTCTCAAGTCTCTCAAGTGGGTGGTTTGCCCACTGCTTGGTCCTGGGGAATGCAAAACCACAGTCTCTCAAGTCTCTCAAGAGGGTGGTTTGCCCACTGCTTGGTCCTGGGGAGTGCAGAGCCACAGTCTCTCAAGTCTCTCAAGTGGGTGGTTTGCCCACTGCTTGCTCCTGGGGAGTGCAAAGCCACAGTCTCTCAAGTTGATGCCTTTCTCCACTGGTTCTGGAGGGGGCTTTGTGCCCAGTCTGCTTCCTCCTGCCAAGGATAGGGTGAGTGGTTGCCTTTTCTCCACTGGTTCTGGAGGGGGCTTTGTGCCCAGTCTTCTTCATCCTGCCAAGCATAGGGTGAGTGGATGCCTTTCACCACTGGTTATGGAGGGGGATTTGTACCTAGTGATGCAACACGTGGAGTGTGGCAGTTCACAGTCCCTCACCTGGGTGTGTGAGGCACGAGATTTGCAGGGACCAGGTTGCATGATAGTCGATGGAGGCAGGGCTAGACTCCATCCGGCGGCGGCTACGGCTGCAAACTAGTGGTAGTGCCAGTGGTGGAGGGAGGCTACAGCCTGTCTCCTGCAGCCTCGGACGGCTGCTCACTGGGGCTGCTGCTGCTGGCAGTGGTGCTACTGTTAGCGGTGCAGGTGGCGGTGTCTGCGGCGGGGTTTGCGGCGGGGCTTGCAACGGTGCAGGTGGTGGTGCTGGCCACAGTGCAGGTGTCGGTGCTGCCAGTGGTGGAGGGAGCCTCTAGCCCTTATCCTGCAGCCTCGGTCAGCTGCCCACTGGGGCTGCTGCTGCTGACAGTAGTGGTGCTTGCGGCAGGGCAGGTGGCGGTGCTTGCGGCCGTGCTAGCGGCAGTGCTAGTGGTGGGACTGCTGCTAGTGGTGGCTGCGGTGCTGGCGGTTGTGCTGGTAGCCACCAGGCCTTCACATGCAGCCTTGGACGGCTGAAGTGCCTTGCCTGGTGTTTTGTGCCCCTTCCTCACCTTGGCAGATGGTGGTGTCACCTTGGGTCTGGCAGCTGGAGTCTTAAAGGTGGCCTTGCTGGGTGGTTCTGGCTCCTTCCCCTTGCTGGATCCTGTCCCCCTCTTAACCTTGTCAGGTGGCGGAATGGTTTTGGCCTTGGCAGGGGTTGGTGGCACACTGGCTGGGCTGGCGGGTGCACCCTTTGAGCCCTTGATAGCTGCAGGAACCACAGCGGATGACGATTTGGTGACTGAGGTGCTGGGCTGGGTTCTGGCCACACTGGCCCGAGGGGAAGGACAGGGGGGAGGGGTAGGGAAGAGGTCAATGTTTGCCAGGAAAAGCTTCTTAGACACACTGGGGCGGGAAGAGGGAGAGGGTTTGGGAGTGGAGGAAGAGGGAGTGGTTGTAGGAGGTGTCTGTCTGCTGAGTTTGGGTATAGGTGCATGGGCTGGATGCTGTTGTGAGGTGGATGGCTGTTGAGTGGGTGTGTGCTTGGAGGGGTCACAGACACAGTGGGAGAGGACACAGGGGACGTGTGCATGGATGTGGGGGTGGTGACTGCCATGAGGGGTGTGTTGTGATGGGTGTGCTGGTGATGGAGGTAGTGGATGAGGATGTAGTGCATGCAGGTGTGAGTGGAGGCGCTACTGGGAGGGAGGGGGAAGACGAGGAGGAGGGGGACACAGTGGAGACAGTGGATGTTGGTGTGTCTGCATGGGGATGGTGCCTGTTTGAGTGCCTGTGTGATGAAGTGTGGTGCTTGTGTTTGCCTGAGCCACTTTTGTGTGTTGATTTGGATGAATGCTGGTCTGAAGGTATGCTTGGGATAGGCTTGGGTTGAGGGGATTGGGACTGGGTAGAGGAAGTTGGAGGGGGGAGGCTGGAGACAGGGACAAGGGTTGCCATCAGTGCTGAGGCCAGAGCCTGAAATGCTCTCTGTTAGGCCCCTACGCCAGAGTGAATGCCCTCCAGGTATGTATTTATTTGTTGCAAATGCCTTTCGACACCCTGGATGGCATTCAGAATGGTTGACTGCCAAACAGTGAGGGATCTCAGGAGGTCTATAGCCTCCTCACTGAGGGCAGCAGGGCTGACTGGGGCAGGGCCTGAGGTGCCTGGGGCGAAGGAGATGCCCACCCTCCTGGGTGAGTGGGCACGGGAAACACGCTGAGGGGCTGCTGGGAGGGCAGTGCTGGTAGGGGGGGGTGGCGACTGTACCTGTTGTTGGGGTGGACACAGAGGTCTCCGCCACCGCCAGGGAGCTTCCATCGGAGGAGGAGTCGCTGTCTGTGGTGTCCCCTCCTGTCCCCGTCGTGGTGCTCCCCTCGCCCTCCGTCCCACTGGTGCCTTCACCGTCGGTGGATTTGGCCTCCAGGCCCATGTCGGATGGAGCTCCCTCTGTTGCCGGTGCCACTGCTCCTCCGCCAGATGATGCTAATGCACACAAGGACAGGGTGACAAAACAAAAAGGGGGGAGAGACAGAGGATACACTTGGTCAATGCCAGCAACAACACTACCGTTGGCGTACACAAAACACAGGGAGCAGCCCTATGCACTCGGCCATGCACTACCAGTTACACTGCTAGTCACCAGCCCATGGGGTACAATGCCTAACGCCATTAGCTGCACACCTGAAACCCACAGGACCCTGCCCAGTAGTAGATTCCTACTAACACTACTGGGGTAGGAGTGCTTCAGGGCCTGCCCAACAAGGAACCTACCCTGCCAGTTCGCCCTGGCCTAGGGGCACCCACAGCCCACATTCCCCACTGAGCTACAACCTTAACGCGCGCAAAGTAATGATTCTGAATCTGTACTCACCCCCTTGTAGCTGCTGTGATGCCTTCAAGCGCCCATCCAACTCTGGATAGGGCACCGCCAAGATGTGGAACATCAGGGGGGGTCAGAGTACGACGGGCACCCCTTCCTCGTTGGGAGGCCAGCCCCACCTGGGCCTCCGCTGTCTTCCTTGGTCAGCGGTGCAGGTCCTCCCACCGTTTGTGGCAGTGGGTGCTCAGCCTCTCAAAGACCCCCAGGGTCCGCAGCTCCTTGGCGATGGCACAACAAATACCCTTTTTTCTGGTGGGTACTGACCTGAATGGAAAAGACAACAGAAAAGGGAATTAGTCAACCGTCTGGATCGTCACACTCATGGCCCACCAGATCCCTCCCATCCCCTGACGCACATACATTGACCACCATACATGCAGCACACTGGCCAGGACCCCTCAGCCTCTCCCCCTACATGTGGCTTACACACACAGCACTCCATAAATTCACAGCCCACGCATCATGCTCACAGTGTACTCACCTGTTTGTCTGGAGGACCGTAGAGTAACGTGTACTGGGGTAGGACCCCATCCACCAGTTTCTTCAACTCCTCCGCGGTGAAGGCAGGGGCCCTTTCCCAAGACACATGAGCCATTGTCACTTCCAGACACAGGTCACAGCAGCACTTGCAGTGTAGGTCCTCTCCTGTTGAAGGTCAGGTAGCAAGTGAGTGATTAGATAGAAAATGGCAGTCACGTCCGCAGCGGTGCGTACCGTCACCGCCGGCGTACATCGCCATTGGCTCCTGAAACCCATAGAGCCCAATGTTAACCAATGCGAAGTTGCGCGGCGGTCATCGACCGCCTACTGCAATGGCGCACAATGCCAGCGGAATTACCTCATTTACACTTGTCCTTCCTCACAGGTCAGGCAGCCGCCATTTCAGGGGGGCACAGGGCATGGCACCTAACTGCGTCAAAGCAGACATTGGCACAGCAAATTACTCTCGGATTCACATACTTGTTCTGTAAATGTAGAAATGCATCATTACTGCAATAGATGTGTGATTATGACTCTTTGCTCACCTTTTTCCTCCATAGGCTTCGACCGCTGAGGATGAATATGAGATGGAGACATTCTCCAGTGTACAGACCCCTGGTGGACCATACATACAGACTTGATCGGGCCACCGTCCAAGAACTGTGTGCCCAATTGGAGCCAGACCTGATGTCAGCTATCCGCCAGCCCACAAGTATCCCCCTCTAGTGCAGGTCCTGTCAGTGCTCCATTTCCTGGCAAGTGGTTCCTTCCAAACTACAGTGGCCATGGCATCAGGGATGTCACAGCCAATGTTCTCCAACGTGGTGGCCAGAGTGCTGTCTGCCCCGCTGAAACAGATGCTACATCGTATTCCCCCAGGTGGAGGATTAGGCCACAGTGAAGACTGATTTCTATGCCCTGGGACATAGCCCCAACATCATTGGTGCCATTGATGGTACACATGTGGCATTTGTCCCCCCCCCCCCCCCCAGGAGGAATTAACAAGTTTTCAGGAATAAAAAAAGCTATCACTCTATGAATGTGCAGATGGTGTGATTGGCTGACCAGTACATCTCCCATGTGAATGCCAAGTATCCTGTCTCTGTGCATGACACCTTTATCTTGAGGAATAGCAGCATCCCATATGTGATGGCTCAACCTCAGAGGCACCAGGTGTGGCTAATAGGTGAGCCCAAGGTCCCCACCCAGTATTAATTGGTGTATGGGTATGGGGTTGTCCCTAAGGGTTAGTGTGTGGCTAACAGGTATCCCTTGAATATTTGCAGGTGACTCGTTACCCCCAACCGCTTGTGGCTACTGACCCAAGTGAGGAATGCAAGGACAAGGGCAGAGGAACGTTACAATGAGGCACATGGGCGAGCAAGGCGGATAATTGAAAGAACCTTCAGCCTTCTGAAGGCCAGGTTCCGGTTCCTCCATCTGACTGGTGGATCCCTGTACTACTCACCCAAGAAGGTGTGCCAGATCATCGTTGCATGTTGCATGTTGCACAACCTGGCCTTGAGACGCCAGGTGCCTTTTCTGCAGGGGGATGAGCCTGGAGATGGTCTTGTGGCAGCGGTGGAGCCTGTGGACAGTGAGGAAGAGGAGGCAGAGGAAGAAGATGTGGACAACAGAAGTAATATAATACAGCAGTACTTCCAGTGACACACAGGAAGACACTGTAACTTAACTTTACTTTTCAGTTTTCTGTTGTATATTTTACATGGTAGGCTGATTTCCATATGTCTATGGCCACTTACTGTACCCTTTGGCATCTCTATTTTCAGATCTCTGTGGCCCACTCTGTCTCCTGGTGTGTTTACTGCCGCCCACTAAAGGTCATTCCAATGTAAATTTAACTGTACATATAACTTGCAATGCTTTGATAATGTTGTAGTAATACATATTTGAGTCATTCGACAGACTCCAGATTTGTATTTGTTCCAAGGGTGTTTATTTAAGTGCTCATAAGTAGAGGGGGATGTGCAATCGGCTGGGGTGATGGTGGAGGAAAGTCCAGGGTAGAGTCCAGTCTCTTGGTATCACATGTGCATTGTCCAAGGGGGCATAGGAAGGGGAGCAATGGCAGTTCAAGGTGGACAGGGTTACAGAGTGGGACAGAATGGTGAAAATCAGGAAAGTCTTATTTCCTGGCAGGGGTCTTGGCAATGTTCTCTGGCTTCTTCCTGGATCGCAGGGACCGTTTGCAGTGTGGTTCTCCTTCTGCAGTGGGTGGGGTGCTGGTGGCCAGTTGTTCCTGTGGTGGTGCCTCCTGTCGACTAGCGCCGGCAGAGGTGGAGGGCTGTTCTTCGGTGTGGCTAGTGTCAGGGGCTCATGGTGTTGGCCATGTCACCCAGCACCCCCTGCAATGGTGACCAGGATGGTGTAGATGAGTTTGAGGTCCTCCCTGATCCCCAGGTACGGTCCCTCCTGCAGCCGCTGGGTCTTCTGCAACTTGGCCAGTATCTGGCCCATGGTCTCCTGGGAATGGTGGTATGCTCCCAGGATGTTTGTGAGTGCCTCCTGGAGAGTCGGTTCCTTGGGCCTGTCCTCCCCGTCGCACAGCAGTCCCCATAGCTCCCCTGTTGTCCTGTGCCTCTGTCCCCTGAACTGTGTGCCCACTGCCACTGACCCCAGGTCCCTGATCGCTGATCGTCCTGGGTTTCTGGGGTTGCCTGGGGTTCCTGTAGTGGTGGAAACACTGCTGATTGACTAGTCCTGGGGACAGTGGTATGGGCCCACTGGGTGGGTGCTGTGCTGGTGTTTCCTGAGGGGGGAAGCTCTCTGGTGGTATGGGGCTGTGACAGGGTAACCGACTGTCCGGAGGTCCCTGACGGGCCAGGTTGGTCATCGTGATCCAGGCGTGCAGAGCTGCTGTCATCACTGTGGGCCTCTTCGGGGGGGACTGGATGTTGCTGGCAACTCCTCTACTGTGACGTTGAGTAGGGGTCCTGTAGGGATGCAAATGCAGTATTATTGTATCTGTGTGTTCCATCTTGTGGATGGGTATGTTCCCCTCTATGGTTGTTATTCCCAAGGCAGCTTTGGCTTGTGTGAGTTGTGATTTGGTTTGCTAAGTGATTGTCACTAGTGCGCATGCTGTGGTGATGGGTGTCCATGCGGGTCTGTGATGGGTGTCCATGCATTGGTATTGCATGCAGGGCTTGGTATTGAGATGGGTTGTTTGTGATAGTGGGGTATATGTGAGGTGGTGGAGTGATGGGGGTGTGGGTAGGGGTAGGAGTTTGTGATGGCATGCAGGTAGGGTGGGGCATATAGTAGTAAAGATTTGACTTACCAGAGTCCAGTCCTCCTGCTACTCCTGCGAGGCCCGCAGGATGCATGATTGCCAAGTCTTGCTCCTCCCATGATAGTTGTGGGGGAGGAGGTGGGGGTCCACTGCCAGTCCTCTGTACTGCTACCTGGTGTCTTGCAACCACGGAACGCACCTTCCCCCGTAGGTCGTTCCACCTCTTCCTGATGTCATCCCTTGTTCTGGGGTGCTGTCCCACGGCGTTGACCCTGTCCACAATTCTCCGCCATAGCTCCATCTTCCTTGCAATGGAGGTCTTCTGCACCTGTGATCCAAATAGCTGTGGCTCTACCCAGATGATTTCCTCCACCATGACCCTTAGCTCCTCTTTTGAGAACCTGGGGTGTCTTTGGGGTGCCATGGATGTGGTGTGAGTGATATGTGTGCGGGTGTGTGGGGTGCTGTGTTGGGGTGTGTGGTGTGAGGTGCGTGGATAGTGTATGGGTGAATGTGTTTTGTGGCTCTGATTGAGTAGGTGCTCCTGGCTTGTCTCTCTCTGTGAGCTATCTTTTCTTTTCGTTGTGGGTAGTGTGTCTGTGTGTATTATATTGGATTGGGTGTGTGGGTGTGGTGTGTGTATGTGTGTCAGGTGTGTGTAGTTTGAATTGTCCAATGTGGTGTAGTTTTGTAAATGTGTGTGTATTTTGAGCGCAGCGGTGTGTACCGCCAATGGTTTACCGCAGTTGAAAGACCGCCGCAGTGATTCGTGGGTCGTGGATACTGTGGGCATATTCCTGTTGGCGTAACGGTGTGGGTTTTGCTATCAACAGTTTATCACTGACCTTTGGTCTGGCGGACTTGTGTGGGTGTCTGTATAGTGGTGGATTTCTCAGTGTGGGTCATAAAACCCGTAGCGGAATACCGCCGCGGTCACGGTATGTTGGCGGCCGTCAATACTGCGGTAGGTGGCATTTACTGCCAAATTCTGTACAATGATGGGGCAAAAGCCAGATTGACTAGGATGTAACATTTTACATTCTTCAAGATACTCTAAGAGCTGAGCATTGACTAGCTATTTCAACATGTTTGTGAAGGTCGGAAGAATAGAAATAGGTCTGTTATTAAAGAAAATGCTTGAGTCCAGTGCAGACTTCTTAAGCAAAAGGACCACTTTGGCAAGTTTCCAGGCTGCAGACAAAACCCCAGAAGAAAGGGAGAGATTGAAGATGGAGTTAAACACTGGATTAATGATATCCACTGCCTCAGCAAGCAGCACTGGGGGTCAGACATCTAGAGGAGACCCCAGCGGGATCTCCGGTGAGTCTGGCAATGATTTCTGAATATTAGAAATTTTAGCTTTGAAGTACATCGCTAGCCCATTGTAAAGCTCTTGGGAAGGTACCGTAGCTCTTTGACAGGACTGCGGGGATATGAGGGACTTCGCGATCTGGAAAACAGAGCAGGAACTCTGCTCGGTGGAACTGATTTTCTCTGTGAAGAACCGGTACTAGGCCTGTTTGAGTGAGCTGTGATAAGCTCTGAGAGTAGATTTATAAACAGCTATACTATCTGAGGAACAGTCCTTGCGACAAATGTGCTCAAGCCTTTTGCAAGCGCTATGTTCCTAGCCCAGGTGCAAAGAGAAAAGGCCAGAAAATGCTGTACTTTCTCTTCCTCCACTCTTGTAAAGGAGCTAATGCATCCACTGCATCCTGAAGCCAGGTATTAACAACCTCTACATTTTGGTCGACATCATTAGTCAAACGGGGACTGGTATTGGCCAGGAAATCTACCCAGTCCGAGGTTTCCACCTTCTTCCATGCCTTGAAGGCAGTACGGTCCACCAACCTACTCAACTGACAGGGTATAGCTGAAGTCCAATTAAATACAATCAGATAGTGGTCGGACAACAGGGCAGGCTTGGGAGGGCAAATCAAAAAAAGAACAGTTGGAAAAAATCAAATCAATAGTGTGTTCTGCCAAGTGCGCATACGCTTGGTAAGCGGTAAAGTCAACTTATCAAGTGGGTCATCTACATGCAAATTGAAGTCCCCTAGCACAGTGAAGTTTCCCCATTTCAAAAGATGGGGTGTCAGGGCTTTTTCTAAAGAATCACTAAAATCTCAGGTGCGCCCGGGGGTCAATATATTAGTGACCCTGAAAAAGAGATTTGAGCAGAAAGCAAAAGATAGAAACCTAGACCTTCCACTCACTTAACGTCGATGAGCTCAAAAATGGAGTGTATAAGTATCTGTTTAAAAGCTATCACCACCCCTCTTCCCCATTTATTGCATCTGTCGCAATGGACCAAAGAATACCCCTCAGGGATAACCCAGTGGAACGCCCAGATCATAAGACTCATTCCATCATGAAGAGCACATTTAATCCCCCATCACTAAGAAGATCAAAGTTGTGGAGGGCATGTGACATTGATAAGAAGGACTGACAACTCCTTCCCTCGATTGTCCCCGGAGCATGAGGTGTCTACGAAGCCAAATTTAGGCGCACAAGAGGGACCAGGAGATAAATGATTCAGGGGAGCATAGTGGCAGGCAGGACAGGAAATCTTATGGATTCAGCAGGCAAGGGCAAGTAAAGCCCCACGGGTAGCGTGGCTGGCTGCATTCGGGACGCAGACAGGTACGGACAGGCATGCCTTTGGTGCTCCAGCGGCACGCCCGTGCTGCAGGGCTATTTAAATGCACAGGCAGCATCAGTTACTCCCCCACCTACTACTGAGCAACTAGAGGGCAGCCTCACCAGAAATCATCTCAGAAGGAACAAGAATTTTCAATGCAACGGGTCTCGCATTTGTTCGAGTTAGAGCTATTAGCGCTGTAAAGCAAAAAAAAAACGCAGCACGATCGCGCTTTGTAAAATGCAGCGCAACCGCGCTGGGTGTAAAATAAACAGATAAAGTAGTACGGACTCCAGGCTGAAAACATCGAGCCTCGTATGTTTTTGGTACTTTACCGTTGCTGTGTAGGTGGGCTAAACATCGGAAAAGGCATAACGTATGCATGCCTTTCACAAATGAAAGTAAGTGGATTTTAAAAGGCAAACCCATGAACCAATGTAAGTGACTGATGTGGCATGGGTGTGGTTTAAAACCCAAAGAGAGATTACAGAATGGAAGGAGCACTTTGGAGGGGCCCGCGGGAAGCAAGAGCAACGCTCTAGTCTTCCCGCGGGTCAATTCGGGAAAGGAAGTGACGGCGAGGGACAGGGATTGGGAAAGGTAAGTGGGGGCGGGTCTAGGGGGAGGAAATAAAAGGGGTTGGGGGTGGAGGGACCGGCCTCTTTTCCGCGCTTACATCGCGCGTTTTAATTTGGAGTGGCCGGTCCCTGGGGATCCTTCATAGTGGGAGTTTGTGGTGCAGGTAGGCTGGGGTTTAGGGCAGGGAAGCGGTATATGGGAGTTTTGGTCCTTTGGTTTTAATACTAGGGGGCCGGGGCACGCTTGCAGCCCGCGCGGCCCCCTTTCACAATTACTGGGGGTGGCCATGCGCTCCTTTCGAGCGCCGACCCCCCCCCCCCATTTCAGGAACAAGACACGCGTTTGCTGGCCAGCAGGCCTGCATTCGCAGCTCCACCACCGCAGTAGCAAGTGGCTGTTTTGAGCCACTGCGGCCCCCTGGGGGCCCCGACAGCAGGCCCCCTCCCCCTTTTTTCCGGGGGGCCCAACATTTTCAATTCATTCAGCGGCGGTCCAGATTGCCTGGCTCCGACCGCGTGGGGGCTCTCAAAAAAAAAAAAAAAAATTATCAGTAAGTAGACAAGGGTAAGTTTAAATTAGAGCATTATGTTTTCAGGCACAGGCTGGTTAACTATAATTAATAGGTGGGGGGAGATCACACATTAAGGCGTGGGGCCCTCGCCACAGGCTTTCAGGGCCCAATTAAGCGAGTTAGGGCCAATACAGGCGCCCCCCCCCCAAAAAAAAAAAAAAAATCAAAAAAAATATATATATATATATATATATATATTATGAAAAGTAATAGATACAATTTTATACAGGGAGGCTATTGCGCAGGGAAAAATTAACGCGCTCACAGGCCCCCTCCCCTTTGTCCAGGCCCCACGTCAAGACCCTGGGAGGCGGCAGGTTACGCAAAGGCCACGTATCCCTTATCAACACTCCCTCTGTGGGCCGCAGCAAGGGGGCACAGGCAGGCAAGTGTAGGAGGGACCCCCGCCCCGGACATGTCCGTGCCATGCGGCCGGCAGCCGGAGAGGCCAGCAGACAGTACAGGCAACGTAGGAACCATGCCCCAAGACAGAGGAAGGGGCAGATGGGTACGGGTCCCGAGCGGAAGGGGACAGGAAGTCGGGGAGGATAGTGTTTTAGGTAGCAAGATGGGAGCCAGTGGCGCATACGGCCATGTGGCGCGCGGAAGGTCAATGCCAACGCAAGAGGTTGGTAGAAAGAAGGCGATACCAACGGGGCGCAATACGGCCCCGGCACGTTGGTCAGAAGCACTAGAGGGGTCTTCGGCGGCCTTCTCTACTTCGCAGGATCGGGGACAACACAGAATGGCGGACGCCATGTGGGGCAAGATGACATGTCTAATAAATGCATGAGGATGAGTGGGAGTGTTTGACAAACGGATGTGTGCGAATAGGAAGTGCTAGAACTGGACTATGACTAGGTTTCTGGAAGAATGGGAAAAGGGGGAGATCTGGGAAACAGAGGTACACAGCATAAGGGGGAGGGGAAGAGGACGCAGGAGCGGCGCAACCCCTCTCTCTGTTTCTATTTTTAGGAGCGGGACAACAGCATGGGTCCACAGGAAAGAAGGCAGGACCAAGCACGGGGCCGAGGGGCCCGGAAAGTTTTCGCGGCTTTCGACCACACGTGGAAGAGGTAAAGGGCAATGGTGGTAGGTTTGGGGGACGGCGAAAAGGGGATGTCATTTCAACTTACAAGTCCGTTGGGGTGGGGGAAGTTTCGACAGTTGACACACTGCTGCGAGCCAGAGCTACAACTGAGGGCGAGGGCGGGGACAAGATAGCAGGAGAGAAGTCAGGCACAGGAGAGTAGGAAGGGGGAGGACACAAGAAGAGGCTACCCTATATGGGTCTGGCTATGCCATTGTGCTCACACGTAGCGGAAAAAGCGAAGGCAAGAATATGGAGACCTGATTATGTAGACGTTTTTAAACTCTTTCATAAGGACATACAAGCCAAAGGAGGGTCTAAGGAAGAAGAGTAGGAGTTGGCCCGTAGGCCGAGGGTGCCAATTAATATGGACGTCAGCGTTTTTAATTTTGCAAGCATTTATTGTGAGAAACACCCTGACATAGGCTATAGCGCTATTTAAATACATGGACATCATTAAGCCATGGGGGGGATGTAGACCCAGAATTATGGATGCAGGGGATGACATCATCACAATCCGCAGTAGCGACACATACGGCCAGTGGGTTACCGGTGGTATATAAGCCTTTTCAGGCACGTCCAGCCCCGGGGGGGGGGGAGGGAGACAAAGAACAACATTTAACACGACAGGAGCGTGCAGGATTTTCACCAAAGGTTTCTGATCCAGACATCCTTGTAAAAAGGAAACAGGACTGCTCCAAGTGCGGGGGCCGTCATCAGGTTACTCAATGTTTTTCACCTTCAGTCCCTCCGTACAATGGAGGGCGGCAAAAGGCAGAGGGACACAGGGCGCTATCTGCTCCAAAAGGGGGCCTACGCCAGTTAGGTTAGTCTTTATCTTACCAGGGATGCGTATATATACGGATAGGGCAGCTGCTTTGAGTTAGCAGAAGGGATTCAAGAAGGTTTGAGGGTCAGTGACCACGGCTCACGGGTGAGACACTGGGCAGACAAAGTGCGGTCTGCAAGGGAATTACCACAGGTGGTAAGGAAAAGCTGGACAAGGAACGGGCATTGGGCAGAATTGCGGGCCCATTGTTTATGGGCGGCCAAGTCAGATTTTGATGATATCCCCGCTGGGAGTCGTGCCGAAGAAGGCCCCGGGTGAAATCAGGTTGATACATCACCTCTCATGGCTGGAGGGCACATCTGTTAACGATTTCATGGCAGCAGAAGACACCAGACTGGTGTATGCATATGTGGATGATGCCGTAAAATTGGTCAGGGCGTGCGGCCATGGGGCAGAACTGGAAAAATGCAATATACAATCAGCTTTCAGGTTATTGCCGATACACACAAGGGATTTTTGAATTGCTGGGGAATGCAGCTTGAAGGGGCAATCTATGTGGACAGGGTCCTGCCCAGGGGTCGCGCGATTTCATGCGCGTTGTTCGAAGCTTTTAGCACCTTCATGCAGTGGGTCTTTGTCAAGAGTAGTGGGCATTATGCGGTGACCCATTATTTGGATGACTTCTTTTGTAGGAAGGAAGGGTTCGCGGGGAGTGCCGGACGGCTCTGGAAGGTTTTCAGGATATGGCACAGCAGATGGGAGTGCCGTTGGCACCCAGAAAGACCAAAGGCCCCTCATAGTTTCTTACCTTTCTGGGTAGGGATTTAAGACTCCAGTATAATGACGGACAGATTACCGGCACAGACAGTAACGGAGATGCTGTTTTTCTTGGACACGGTGATAGGAAGCACGGAAAATCGATTCGAGACAGCCCAGAAGCGGTTGGGGTACCTTAACCTTGCTTGGAGGACAGTTAAAGAGGGGAGGATGTTTTTGCAGGTGATTAGGGTCGTGCATGTCAGGCGCAGTTTTGCCACACCAAAGAATAAGAGGGTCAAGGGGACTCGGAAGATGTTAAGGTGGGAAATATTTCTGAAACAATTAATTGGGGTACCCAGGTGGTTCTGGGAAGAAGAGACAGCATGGCAGGTGCAGATATTTTCAGATGCGGCAGGAGCGCATGGTTTTAGAGATTTTCGGGGATGGCAGATGGTGCTCGGAGGCGAGGCCAGCATTTTGGTGACAACTTAGGAGGAGCATTGCTTTTCTGGAAATTATTTTCCTTGCTGGTGGCCATGGCAGTATGGGGGCGCGAGTTAGCATATAGGGCAGTTTTCTTCAGAACCAACAACATGGCTGTCGTGGATTGAGGAACAGACAGGAAGCGAGGGATGTGAAGGTTTTTTGCGCTGGTTGTGCCGATTCATGTTGCAGGGCTTCTCTCGGAATTGTGATCTTTAAAGCTGTCCATATACCAGGAGTTGTCAACGAGATTGCGGTTTCCCTGTCCCTTTCACAGGGGCAGCGTTTCAGCAACCTGGGGTCAGGAACGGAGCGGACCAAGACAGCGGTCCCGGCAGACAATTGGGAATGGGGGTATGATGATCACGGGTGGGTGGTGATGTTTTTAGCGGACTCCAATCGGCGAAGTTACCGGCTGGCCTGGTTGGGGTTTTTTCAGTTTTTGAGCGGTTACAGGAAAGTTTGGGGGCAGAGTGACAAACAGTTAGAGCATCAGGAGTTTTGAGTTCTTGTACGGTGCATGTTTCAGAGAGGGTATCAGCGGCCACTATTTGGGGGTAAACTGGCAGGTGGACCTTTTTTATGGCAATTGTTTTTGATCACGACCCAGCAAGAAAGGATCTGTGGGAAGAATGTTAAAAGGTTGGGGCAGAATTAGAGCGGTGGGGGGTAGAACGGCCAGGGAACCCAATTTTTGAGTCGTTACTAGATTTGTTACACGAATTGCCGGTATGTTGCGTAGATGAATACGAGCTAGCAATTTTTCCGCTTAGGCAGGGTGGATGTTTTTTGGAGCTTTCAGTCAATCCTCACGGTTGTCAAACAAGGAAGCCGGGGTTTTTGTGCACAGATCAAGGTCCAAGCTCACTAGTTTTCAGCTCTTACGAGTGTTGAGGATGGCGTTGGGTCGTGTGGGCCGCCGGGCCATGTTTTTTTCGGTACACCTTAGTTTAGGTTTGGGGCAGCTACGGCCGCAGCGCATTTGGGTTGGGACTGGGCAAAAGGTCAAGGCGAGAGTCCGCTAGCGATCAAGGTGTTGTGAACTTTAAGTTAAGACCCTGAAAGGTGGGGCGATACAGTTGGAGGGGGTTTTAGAAGGGGGGGGGGGATTTGTTCTGTTAAAAAAAAAAAAAAAAAAACAACACAGGTTACAGTTATTTTTCCATTGCAGGAGATGCGTTTGGTCCATCACAGAGCAAGATGGTTACATGGCTGGTCGGCCATTCATTTGTCCACTGGGCAGCGAAGTTCGTGGAGAAAACAGATATATGGTCGGGGCCTGGGACTATCCAGCAGGCGGCACGAGGTGCTATGGTGGGGAAAGAGCAGAAGGCGGTGGGGTAACCTGCTTCCTTTCATCACTGCTAATTTATGGAATTGGGGATGTGGCGGAATTGTTAATCATACATTTGGGAGAGGATGGCCTTGTGAAATTGTCAGAACTCACGTTACTGCAACACGTGCAGAGGGATTTGGAGATTCTCAAGCAAAAAATGGCATGGTACATACTTGGGTGGACAGAATTTGTTCCGCGTAGAGGGTGGAGAGGGGCAGTTAAGTATGGAGCCATGGAGCGGGCTCGAAGGAGTAAAGGTTTTGCTGGGCGCAAGGGCAAAAAATTAATGAAACACGAGAACATTACAGAGCAGGAGGTGGCACTGTTCAGAAACGATGGTGTTCACCTGTACACAATGGGAAACGCATAATATCTGACAAATCTGAGACTGCTGGTGGAAGATTTGTGGGGAGAAAATTGGTGGATTACAAACAAGAAATGAGAAGTACTGGGTCGCAGTAGCGTGGCCTTTGGGGGGGTGGGGCAGCAAAACGCCAAATGGGTTTGTGCTGGTTGGCAGTAGATGGGGGAGGGTGGTGAGTCAGATGCGGGCTTGGCCACCCTTCTAGGGAATAAACAAGCAGGTGAAGGCTCTGAGTGGGGGTACGCACAAACCAAATGGGGCATGAAAGGAAAAGGGGAGTGCGTAGGGGAATGGAAACGAGATAAGGGTTTGAAGAAGAAGGATGAGCGAGGAGATGTTAATAGGAGGGCGTTATTAAAGTTACGGTTACCTTTGAAAGTTAATGGTTATGTTAGTTATGCAATCCTGTCCTAATAAATGACCTTTTACACTAAAACAGCTGTCACTGAATTATTTTCCGATGGAGGGGCCCGCGGGAAGCAAGAGCAACGCTCTAGTCTTCCCGCGGGTCAATTCGGGAAAGGAAGTGACGGCGAGGGACAGGGATTGGGAAAGGTAAGTGGGGGCGGGTCTAGGGGGAGGAAATAAAAGGGGTTGGGGGTGGAGGGACCGGCCTCTTTTCCGCGCTTACATCGCGCGTTTTAATTTGGCCTCCCACCCACCCGGCAATTGGAAGAGCGATTGGAGGGACGGAAGTTAGAGTCGAATAGCAAGGAGGGGAGGGAAATTGTCAGTTAGGGCAGGTTGCAGGGGTGAGCGAGCAGTAGATGGGGGAGGGTGGTGAGTCAGATGCGGGCTTGGCCACCCTTCTAGGGAATAAACAAGCAGGTGAAGGCTCTGAGTGGGGGTACGCACGAACCAAATGGGGCATGAAAGGAAAAGGGGAGTGCGTAGGGGAATGGAAACGAGATAAGGGTTTGAAGAAGAAGGATGAGCGAGGAGATGTTAATAGGAGGGCGTTATTAAAGTTACGGTTACCTTTGAAAGTTAATGGTTATGTTATTTATGCAATCCTGTCCTAATAAATGACCTTTTACACTAAAACAGCTGTCACTGAATTATTTCCCGATGTGCTCGCCCATAAAAATAGCCACCAACAGCAGAGCTTCCAGTAAAAACTCCATATTTCAGTCACAGGCTCCCAATTACATCAAAAAAGTGTCCCAGTAAGGTAAGTGCGAGATGTTTTTTTTGTTTTTTTTAAACCAGGCTAAAAGAATACACAGAATAAAATATGCAAGATGAAGAGCGAACGTGCCGTGGTGCTGTTTAAATGCACCAGCAGCATCAGTTACTCCCCTGCCTGCTACCGAGCGACTAGAGCAAAAATGCTCATCAAAAATGGTACCGCTATTCGCCTCAGTGAAAAAATGGGCACCGACAGCAGTGCTTCCAGTAAAAACCACGTATTTCAGACCCAAAACCTCAACATCATCAAAAAAGTGCTGCACCAAGGTAAGTGCGAGAATTTTTCATTTTTTTAAAACCAGGCTAAGAGAATACACAAGTTACAGAATACACAAGTTAAAACAGTAAATATGTGAGATGGGGCGCATACCAGCCAGAGTCCGCACCACGGAGCTGTTTAAATACACCTTTGGCATCAGTTACTACCCCGACTACTACCAAGTGACTAAAGTGAAGCCTCACTAAAAATGGTGCAGCTAGTCATCTCAGTAGGAAAAATGGCTACTGACAGCATTTGAGTAAAAACCTTGTATTGCAGCCCTGGACTCCCAACGTCATCAAAAAAGTGCCCCAATAATGGTAAATGCAGCCTCACCAAAAATGTTGCCTCTAGTCGTCTAAGAAGGAAAACCTCCGCTGACAGCCGCTCTTCCAATGAAAACCCTGCTTTTCAGCCCGCAACCCCAACAAGGTAAGTGCAAGAATTTTTATTTTTTTAAACCAGGCTGAAAGAATACACTGGTTAAAATAGTAAATATGTGAGATAAGGAGCGTACTAGCCTGAGTCTGTGCTGCGGTGCTGCTTATCCCCTTCGCTGCCAGGCCTTCTTTTGGCTATTTGTGGGAGTTTGCACTTAGTCCCTCATATGTTTTTGTCCACATAAGCTACCCATGCCAAATTTGCGATCTTTTTTTCCAACATCCTTGGATTCTAGAAGTACCCAGAGCTTGTGGGTTCCTCTGAAGGAGACCAAGAAATTAGCCATAATACAGCGAAAATTTCGATCTTTAAAAGTAAAATTGGGAAAAAAGCTGCAGAAGAAAGCTTGTGTTTTTTTCCTGAAAATGGCATTAACAAACAGCTTGCGGTGCTAAAATCACCATCTTCCCAGCTTTCAGGAACAGGCAGACTTGAATATGAAAACTACATTTTTAAACACAATTTTGGCATTTTACTGGGACATACCCCATTTTTACTATTTTTTGTGTAGAACCAATGCTGGATCCCAGACAGCTAAACATTTCTGAAAAGTAGTCAAAATTCTGAATTTAGCGAGGGGTCATTTGTGTAGATCCTTTAAGTTTGTTTTTTTTTACAGAAAATAACAGCTGAAATAAAAAAAAAATGAAATTGAGGTGAAAAAAACAGCCATGTCGCGCCATGTTTTACCCTGTAACTTTTTCCTGTGATGTCAGATTTTCAAAAGCAATATACCATTACGTCTGCTGGGCTCTTCTGGTTGCGGGGATACATAGGGCTTGCAGGTTCATCAAGAACCCTAGGTACCCAGAGCCAATAAAGGAGCTGCACCTTGCAATGGGTTTTCATTGTATACCAGCTTCCAGACACAGGTAGACTTGAATCAGAAAACCACATTTTTCAACACAATTTTGGTATTTTATTGGGACATACCCCATTTTTACTATTTTTTGTGCTTTCAGCGGCTCCTTCCAGTTAGTGACAGAAATGGGTGCGAAACCAATGCTGGGTACCGGAAAGATAAACATGTCTGAAAAGTAGAAAAAATTCTGAATTCAGCAAAGGGTCATTTGTGTAGATCCTACAAGGTTTTCCTACAGAAAATAACAGCTGAAATAAAAAAAATATTGAAATTGAGGTGAAAAAAAACAGCCATTCTTCTCCATGTTTTACTCTGTAACTTTTTCCTGCGATGACAAACTTTTTAAAGCAATATACCGTTACATCTGCTGGACTCTTCTGGTTGTGGGGTTATAAAGGGCTTGTAGGTTCATCACGCACCCTACGTACCCAGAGCCAATGAATGAACTGCACCTTGCAATAGGTTTTCATTATTAAATATAAAGAGTGAAAAATAGGTATCAAGGAAACCTTTGTATTTCCAAACTCGGCACAAGATAGGTAGTTTTGTATTCGATAATTTTATGTGTCCATGTAGTGTTTTGGAACATTTCCTGTCGCGGGTACTAGGCCTGCCCACACAAGTGAGGTACCATTTTTATCGAGAGATGTGGAGGAATGCCGGGTAGAAGGAAGTTTGTGGCTCCTCTCAGATTCCAGAACTTTGCAGCACCGAAATGTGAGGAAAAAGTGTAAATTTCCAAATAGGGACAGGTAAACAGTTTGTTTATGTTTGGTGTCTTCAGAATTGTAATGAAAAATTCTAAGTGATTGTGAAGTTGGATTTTAAATTGAAATTTTCAAAATGCCACTTTTAGAAAGATGGCATTTTCCTACCTTAGCCATTTAGTGCCTGCATCCTGTTTCTAGGTCACAACTGGATGCAGTTGACAGTTGGGCTTTGTGTATTCCTTTTAGACAGCCACACACAATAAGGATCTTAGGTGTGTCTGGATGGGCCACTGCTGGCAAGATCAGAGGGCAGAGCTGGGCACAGTCCTCCTTACACTTGAATAGGCTATGTCCTGCTTCCACTCAAAGAGATGCATACTCCCTGTAGTTAGTCTGGAGTTTTGACAGGGAAGGCACGAAGCTAGGGACTTCAAAGGGAAACCTCACAAACCTTCTCCCACCTTCCAGATGAAGGGCACCAGGTATATATTTTGAACTGAACTTGTGGATACTCTGCCAGGAAGGAGGACTGCAGTACTGCTGAAAGGACTGCCACTCTGCTGCACTGCTGCTCTGAAGAGCCGCTGACCTGCTGTGCAGACCTGCTACCTTCTGCTCTCCTACCTGAATGAGGACTGGACCTGTGTCTGTTAAATCCAGGACCCCAAAGTGACTCCAAGGGATAGTTGGCTTGCTTCCTGATTTGAACATTAGGGACAGAAAGCACAACAACCTTGAATCCAGCACCTGAACTTTGCCATCTGTGAATCTGCCCTGCCAAGAGGTGCCACCCCAGTCCTGGACCATTGGAAGTGGGTCTAATGTGCTCTGCCAGCCTCTGTGGATCAAGCGGAAGTGATACACCTCCTCTGTTGCGGGCATGACCCTGAGCAGAACCAACGCATCGCCAATTTTTCCGCTTAGGCAGGGTGGATGTTTTTTGGAGCTTTCAGTCAATCCTCACGGTTGTCAAACAAGGAAGCCGGGGTTTTTGTGCACAGATCAAGGTCCAAGCTCACTAGTTTTCAGCTCTTACGAGTGTTGAGGATGGCGTTGGGTCGTGTGGGCCGCCGGGCCATGTTTTTTTCGGTACACCTTAGTTTAGGTTTGGGGCAGCTACGGCCGCAGCGCATTTGGGTTGGGACTGGGCAAAAGGTCAAGGCGAGAGTCCGCTAGCGATTAAGGTGTTGTGAACTTTAAGTTAAGACCCTGAAAGGTGGGGCGATACAGTTGGAGGGGGTTTTAGAAGGGGGGGGGGGATTTGTTCTGTTAAAAAAAAAAAAAAAAAAACAACACAGGTTACAGTTATTTTTCCATTGCAGGAGATGCGTTTGGTCCATCACAGAGCAAGATGGTTACATGGCTGGTCGGCCATTCATTTGTCCACTGGGCAGCGAAGTTCGTGGAGAAAACAGATATATGGTCGGGGCCTGGGACTATCCAGCAGGCGGCACGAGGTGCTATGGTGGGGAAAGAGCAGAAGGCGGTGGGGTAACCTGCTTCCTTTCATCACTGCTAATTTATGGAATTGGGGATGTGGCGGAATTGTTAATCATACATTTGGGAGAGGATGGCCTTGTGAAATTGTCAGAACTCACGTTACTGCAACACGTGCAGAGGGATTTGGAGATTCTCAAGCAAAAAATGGCATGGTACATACTTGGGTGGACAGAATTTGTTCCGCGTAGAGGGTGGAGAGGGGCAGTTAAGTATGGAGCCATGGAGCGGGCTCGAAGGAGTAAAGGTTTTGCTGGGCGCAAGGGCAAAAAATTAATGAAACACGAGAACATTACAGAGCAGGAGGTGGCACTGTTCAGAAACGATGGTGTTCACCTGTACACAATGGGAAACGCATAATATCTGACAAATCTGAGACTGCTGGTGGAAGATTTGTGGGGAGAAAATTGGTGGATTACAAACAAGAAATGAGAAGTACTGGGTCGCAGTAGCGTGGCCTTTGGGGGGGTGGGGCAGCAAAACGCCAAATGGGTTTGTGCTGGTTGGCAGTAGATGGGGGAGGGTGGTGAGTCAGATGCGGGCTTGGCCACCCTTCTAGGGAATAAACAAGCAGGTGAAGGCTCTGAGTGGGGGTACGCACAAACCAAATGGGGCATGAAAGGAAAAGGGGAGTGCGTAGGGGAATGGAAACGAGATAAGGGTTTGAAGAAGAAGGATGAGCGAGGAGATGTTAATAGGAGGGCGTTATTAAAGTTACGGTTACCTTTGAAAGTTAATGGTTATGTTAGTTATGCAATCCTGTCCTAATAAATGACCTTTTACACTAAAACAGCTGTCACTGAATTATTTTCCGATGGAGGGGCCCGCGGGAAGCAAGAGCAACGCTCTAGTCTTCCCGCGGGTCAATTCGGGAAAGGAAGTGACGGCGAGGGACAGGGATTGGGAAAGGTAAGTGGGGGCGGGTCTAGGGGGAGGAAATAAAAGGGGTTGGGGGTGGAGGGACCGGCCTCTTTTCCGCGCTTACATCGCGCGTTTTAATTTGGCCTCCCACCCACCCGGCAATTGGAAGAGCGATTGGAGGGACGGAAGTTAGAGTCGAATAGCAAGGAGGGGAGGGAAATTGTCAGTTAGGGCAGGTTGCAGGGGTGAGCGAGCAGTAGATGGGGGAGGGTGGTGAGTCAGATGCGGGCTTGGCCACCCTTCTAGGGAATAAACAAGCAGGTGAAGGCTCTGAGTGGGGGTACGCACGAACCAAATGGGGCATGAAAGGAAAAGGGGAGTGCGTAGGGGAATGGAAACGAGATAAGGGTTTGAAGAAGAAGGATGAGCGAGGAGATGTTAATAGGAGGGCGTTATTAAAGTTACGGTTACCTTTGAAAGTTAATGGTTATGTTATTTATGCAATCCTGTCCTAATAAATGACCTTTTACACTAAAACAGCTGTCACTGAATTATTTCCCGATGTGCTCGCCCATAAAAATAGCCACCAACAGCAGAGCTTCCAGTAAAAACTCCATATTTCAGTCACAGGCTCCCAATTACATCAAAAAAGTGTCCCAGTAAGGTAAGTGCGAGATGTTTTTTTTGTTTTTTTTAAACCAGGCTAAAAGAATACACAGAATAAAATATGCAAGATGAAGAGCGAACGTGCCGTGGTGCTGTTTAAATGCACCAGCAGCATCAGTTACTCCCCTGCCTGCTACCGAGCGACTAGAGCAAAAATGCTCATCAAAAATGGTACCGCTATTCGCCTCAGTGAAAAAATGGGCACCGACAGCAGTGCTTCCAGTAAAAACCACGTATTTCAGACCCAAAACCTCAACATCATCAAAAAAGTGCTGCACCAAGGTAAGTGCGAGAATTTTTCATTTTTTTAAAACCAGGCTAAGAGAATACACAAGTTACAGAATACACAAGTTAAAACAGTAAATATGTGAGATGGGGCGCATACCAGCCAGAGTCCGCACCACGGAGCTGTTTAAATACACCTTTGGCATCAGTTACTACCCCGACTACTACCAAGTGACTAAAGTGAAGCCTCACTAAAAATGGTGCAGCTAGTCATCTCAGTAGGAAAAATGGCTACTGACAGCATTTGAGTAAAAACCTTGTATTGCAGCCCTGGACTCCCAACGTCATCAAAAAAGTGCCCCAATAATGGTAAATGCAGCCTCACCAAAAATGTTGCCTCTAGTCGTCTAAGAAGGAAAACCTCCGCTGACAGCCGCTCTTCCAATGAAAACCCTGCTTTTCAGCCCGCAACCCCAACAAGGTAAGTGCAAGAATTTTTATTTTTTTAAACCAGGCTGAAAGAATACACTGGTTAAAATAGTAAATATGTGAGATAAGGAGCGTACTAGCCTGAGTCTGTGCTGCGGTGCTGCTTATCCCCTTCGCTGCCAGGCCTTCTTTTGGCTATTTGTGGGAGTTTGCACTTAGTCCCTCATATGTTTTTGTCCACATAAGCTACCCATGCCAAATTTGCGATCTTTTTTTCCAACATCCTTGGATTCTAGAAGTACCCAGAGCTTGTGGGTTCCTCTGAAGGAGACCAAGAAATTAGCCATAATACAGCGAAAATTTCGATCTTTAAAAGTAAAATTGGGAAAAAAGCTGCAGAAGAAAGCTTGTGTTTTTTTCCTGAAAATGGCATTAACAAACAGCTTGCGGTGCTAAAATCACCATCTTCCCAGCTTTCAGGAACAGGCAGACTTGAATATGAAAACTACATTTTTAAACACAATTTTGGCATTTTACTGGGACATACCCCATTTTTACTATTTTTTGTGTAGAACCAATGCTGGATCCCAGACAGCTAAACATTTCTGAAAAGTAGTCAAAATTCTGAATTTAGCGAGGGGTCATTTGTGTAGATCCTTTAAGTTTGTTTTTTTTTACAGAAAATAACAGCTGAAATAAAAAAAAAATGAAATTGAGGTGAAAAAAACAGCCATGTCGCGCCATGTTTTACCCTGTAACTTTTTCCTGTGATGTCAGATTTTCAAAAGCAATATACCATTACGTCTGCTGGGCTCTTCTGGTTGCGGGGATACATAGGGCTTGCAGGTTCATCAAGAACCCTAGGTACCCAGAGCCAATAAAGGAGCTGCACCTTGCAATGGGTTTTCATTGTATACCAGCTTCCAGACACAGGTAGACTTGAATCAGAAAACCACATTTTTCAACACAATTTTGGTATTTTATTGGGACATACCCCATTTTTACTATTTTTTGTGCTTTCAGCGGCTCCTTCCAGTTAGTGACAGAAATGGGTGCGAAACCAATGCTGGGTACCGGAAAGATAAACATGTCTGAAAAGTAGAAAAAATTCTGAATTCAGCAAAGGGTCATTTGTGTAGATCCTACAAGGTTTTCCTACAGAAAATAACAGCTGAAATAAAAAAAATATTGAAATTGAGGTGAAAAAAAACAGCCATTCTTCTCCATGTTTTACTCTGTAACTTTTTCCTGCGATGACAAACTTTTTAAAGCAATATACCGTTACATCTGCTGGACTCTTCTGGTTGTGGGGTTATAAAGGGCTTGTAGGTTCATCACGCACCCTACGTACCCAGAGCCAATGAATGAACTGCACCTTGCAATAGGTTTTCATTATTAAATATAAAGAGTGAAAAATAGGTATCAAGGAAACCTTTGTATTTCCAAACTCGGCACAAGATAAGGTGTTGAGAAGCAGTGATTATTTGCACATCTCTACATTCCGGAGCCCCCATACTAGCATGTGAATTAAAGGGCATTTCTCAAATAGAGGTCTTTTTTACACACTGTCTTACATTTGGAAGGAATACATGTAGAGAAAGACAAGGGGCAATAAAAAATTGTTCTTCTATTCTGTGTTCCCCCAAGTCTTCTGATAAAAATGGTATCTCACTTGCATGGGTATGTCTAATGCCCGTGCCAGGAAATACAACATGGACACATCACATTTTTACATTGAAATCTGATGTGTTTTTTGGTCTCTAGCTCAGCCGGCACCTAGGAAAAACTACCAAACCTGTGCATTTTTGAAAACTGGACATCTAGGGGAACCCAGGATGGGGTAACTTGCAGTGCTCTCACCAGGTTCTGTTACCTAGAATCCTTTGCAAACCACAAATGTGTCAAAAAAACACATTTTCCTCAAATTTCGGTGACAGAAAGATCTGGAATCTAAGAGGAGCCACAAATTTCCTTCCACCCAGCATTCCCCCATGTCTCCCAATAAAAATGGTACCTCACTTGTGTAGGTAGGCCTAGTGCCCGCAACAGGAAATGCCCCAAAACACAACGTGGACACATCACATTTTCCCAAAGAAAACTGGCCTGTTTTTTTGCAAAATGCCTAACTGTGGATTTTGGCCTCTAGTTCATCCAGCACCTAGGAAAACCTAGCAAACCTTGACATTTCTGAAAACTAGACACCTAGGGGAACACAGGATGGGGTAACTCTCAACAGGGTCTTTATCCAGAATCCTTTGCAAACCTCAATTTGGCAAAAAAAACACTTTTTCCTCACATTTCGGTGCTGCAAAGTTCTGGAATCTGAGAGGAGCCACAAACTTCCTTCTACCCGGCATTCCTCCACATCTCTCGATAAAAATGGTACCTCACTTGTGTGGGCAGGCCTAGTACCCGCGACAGGAAATGTTCCAAAACACTACATGGACACATAAAATTATCGAATACAAAACTACCTGTTTTTGCGGGGGTGGTCCTGGGCTCGGCAGCCATCTAGGGAATCCTACCAAACCCAATTATTTCTGAAAACTAGACACCCAAGGTAGTCCAGGGCGGTGTGATTTGCGTGGATCCCCCAGTGTTTTCTTACCCAGAATCCTCAGCACACCTCTGATTTAGCTAAAAAATCTCATTTTTCTCACATTTCTGTGTGGGATCACTGCACGGGAACAAATGCCCTACCACCCAATGTTCCCCTCAGTCACCCGGTAAAAATGATACCTCACTTGTGTAGGTGGGCCAAGTGCCTGTGACAGGGAAGAGACAAAAACATGTCGAAAATGAGGGGGAACCAAAGCGGGTCCAAAAGGGCAGATTGAAAAAAAACGTTTTAGGCTGCCAAGTCGGGCAGAATTTATATCGGTATAGATGCAACAATGCTGAGTGGTAGGAATTTTGTGGATTCCTGCAGATTCCGGAAGGTTCCATCACATAAATGTGGGAAATATGTGTGTGATTTCAAGCAAAATTAGAGGTTTGCAGGGCATTGTGGGTAAGAAAATGGTGCAGGGTGCATGTGAAGCACACCACCCTGGACTCACCCAGATGTTTAGTTTTCAGATGTTTCTAGGTCTCATAGATTATTCTGCATGGCAGCATCCCAAAGTCCAAAAAGAACAGCCCTCACCATTCCAAGTGGGACTATTTTGAGAGTTAGACAAGCTCTCATGGCCCAAATGTAAAACCAAAACCCAAAATAATCGAATGTCCTCTTGCTTGCCGTGGGATAAGATGTTTTAGTGTGTGGGGGAGAGCTGAAAGACTGTTACCCCCTTCAGTTGGGGTGGGGGCATAACAATGCCGATTCTGGTTGGTAGCCACCACCCCACGATTTATGTATTTTTTATATTTCCTGGCATCTAGTAGGCTTTCTGCCCCTCCCCCCCGGAAGTAGATTGAGATTAATTGCCCCATCTGCCCACCTATGGGCAGAACAACTTTGTCCCCATTTAATTAGGGTGGGGGTATGACCATTCCCCCACCCTCTTTTTTTAAAGAAAATCTTTCCTGTTCTCTGGTGGGCTTTCTGCCCCTCTTGGGGATGGATGGGCCTTACAAATTAGGCCGATCTGCCCCCAAAGGGGGCAGAAATGGCCTACAATAAATTTGCCCCCCAAGGGAGCATTCCCTTGCCTAAGGGGTCGCTCCCCATCTGTAAAAAAAATTGTTTTTTTAAGTCCCTGATGCCTGGTGGTTTCTGCCCCCCTAATTAAAATAGGCTGATCTGCTCCCAAAGGGGGGCAGAAATGGCCTAAAATAAATTTGGCCCACAGGGGAGCGACCCTTGCCTAAGGAGTCGCTCCCCTTTTTTAAAATTGTTGCAAAAAAAAATCCCTGGTGTGTAGTGGTCTCTACCCCCTTGGGGGCAGATTGGCCTAATAAAAATAGGCCAATCTGCTCCCAAGTGGGGCAGAAATGGCCTAAAAACAATTTGCCCCCCCCGCAGGGGAGCGACTCTTGCCTAAGGGGTTGCTCCCCTTATAAATGTAAACAACAAAAAAATTTCCTGGTGTCTAGTGGCTTTTGCCCCCCCGGGGGCAGATCGGCCTAATTAATATAGGCTGGTCTGCCTGAGGGGGGGTGGGGGTGAAAAAGGCATATAAACAATTGCCCCTGGGAAGAACCCTTGCCTAAGGGGTCGCTCCCCTTATGAATAAAACAAAAAAACATCCCTGGTGTTTAGTGGCTTCTGCCCCCCTGGGGGAAGATCTCCCTAATTAAAATAGGCTGATCTGCCCTGGGGGGGGGGGGGGGGGCGCGTGAACCTTGCTTAAGGGGTCGCTCCCATTATATGTAAACACAAAAAACAAAAAAATGGTGTCTAGTGGCCATTTCATTTCATGCTCAACAGGACATGTAAGGAAAGGCCTTTCCTTTCCTTTCATGTCTCTGTGCCGCCCCCAGCCCCTGATCCGAAGATAAATGCTTTTGCGCTGGAAGGTGAGCTTCCAGTGTGATGGGGGTGGCCCCTGATGAGGTCAGCGCGCGTCATCACATGTCACTGGTGAGGAGTGGATGGGGAAGCAATTCCTCTTCCGTACCGGCCCTGAGGTGGGAGGCCCATGAGGGGAGAGCTAGCGCTCCCCTGTGGGCCCGGTGCTAGACGAGCTGGTCTCGTTCTTGGCACAAGGTGACCGTGGCCAAGGGCGAGACCAGCTCATCCAGGGCACCGTAGGTGTTAAATGAACCAGTGGTGTCAGTTACTCCCACGCTTACTACCAAGCGACTAGACCGCAGACTCAACAAAAATGGTGCCGCTAGTTGTTTCAGTAGGAGAAATGCCCGCAGCCAGCAGCGTGTCCAGTAAAAAAAAATATATATATATTTCAGCCCTGGACTCCCAACAACAAAAAAGTTAAAATAGTAACTATGTGAGATGAGGAGCATACAAGCCCAACAAGTGTGAGAATATTTTGTTTTTTAAAACAGGCTAAAATAATACACAGGTTAAAGTAGTAAATATGCGAGATGAAGAGCACACAGCTTGGCATTCACTTCAAACTGGAAAGCATCTAATCCAGTTGCTAATCAGGAAGGGATGTAACGTTGAGTCAGTTACATTGTGAAGATTCTGGATAATGTTTATAGGATGATTGATAGAGAGAAATCATGCCATCTGGCACTGTCAGATCTTACAGTATCATTCACACAATTGACCCTGATCAATGTTCGTCAGAGCACTGCATGGAAATTCAGGGAACAGTGCTGAATTGGCTGCTTCTTTTCTAACACCAAATAGCAAAAGTTGGCTGCTCACTTTGATATCTACACTAGTCTCTTGAATAGTACCTCAGAGGTCAATCTTAGTACTTGTGTACTCAAATATTTGCATTGAGCCAATGTGATCTGTATATGAAGTCACAGGAGAGTGTTTCACCAGTACTCTAATGGCTCTCCTGTAAACCTTAAAACCTCCTCCATCCAGGACACCATCACTTTGTGATCAGTACTCATCAAGCAGTAAACATGGATAATGTTGGACCTGGACCTCTCTACAGGATCACCCCTAAACTTTTTGTCATCACTCCTATTTTTTTCTGAATTCTGATTTATTGGCCTTAGAACTCTGTGCACTTTACCGCTGCTAAACAGTGCTAAAGTGCTTGTGCTCTTTCCTCTAATAGTAGCATTGCCTTACACCCAATTGGCATATTTAATATATTTTTTACTACATAAACCTCAGGCTTTTAAATTAAATGCTACTAATGGACCAGTGGCACTTGTTGTGCCACCCAATTAAGTAGCCTTGCAAACTAATCTCAGGCCTGCCATTGCAGCCGGTGTATGCAGTTGTAAAGTGCCATTTCAACCTAGCAAAATAAATCTTTTGCCAGGCCCAGACCTTCCTTTTTAATATATATGTCACCCTTAGGGTAGGCCTTGGACAGCCCAGAGGGCAGGTGCAGTGAAGTTAAAAAGTAAGATATGCACTTTTACTTTTTGCATGTCCTGGTAGTGACAAACTCTTGAATTCAGTTTCATTAGTGCAGGGCTTACCTCTCCCATAGGATAACACTGAAGTTAATTTATTACTTTTAATATGCTGTAATTTCCAAATAGGGACAGGTAAACAGTTTGTTTATGTTTGGTGTCTTCAGAATTGTAATGAAAAATTCTAAGTGATTGTGAAGTTGGATTTTAAATTGAAATTTTCAAAATGCCACTTTTAGAAAGATGGCATTTTCCTACCTTAGCCATTTAGTGCCTGCATCCTGTTTCTAGGTCACAACTGGATGCAGTTGACAGTTGGGCTTTGTGTATTCCTTTTAGACAGCCACACACAATAAGGATCTTAGGTGTGTCTGGATGGGCCACTGCTGGCAAGATCAGAGGGCAGAGCTGGGCACAGTCCTCCTTACACTTGAATAGGCTATGTCCTGCTTCCACTCAAAGAGATGCATACTCCCTGTAGTTAGTCTGGAGTTTTGACAGGGAAGGCACGAAGCTAGGGACTTCAAAGGGAAACCTCACAAACCTTCTCCCACCTTCCAGATGAAGGGCACCAGGTATATATTTTGAACTGAACTTGTGGATACTCTGCCAGGAAGGAGGACTGCAGTACTGCTGAAAGGACTGCCACTCTGCTGCACTGCTGCTCTGAAGAGCCGCTGACCTGCTGTGCAGACCTGCTACCTTCTGCTCTCCTACCTGAATGAGGACTGGACCTGTGTCTGTTAAATCCAGGACCCCAAAGTGACTCCAAGGGATAGTTGGCTTGCTTCCTGATTTGAACATTAGGGACAGAAAGCACAACAACCTTGAATCCAGCACCTGAACTTTGCCATCTGTGAATCTGCCCTGCCAAGAGGTGCCACCCCAGTCCTGGACCATTGGAAGTGGGTCTAATGTGCTCTGCCAGCCTCTGTGGATCAAGCGGAAGTGATACACCTCCTCTGTTGCGGGCATGACCCTGAGCAGAACCAACGCATCGCCATTGGTGTGTGGATCAGAACCGTTGCAAAAACCCACATTGCATCACTACCCATTGCCTCATATAATCTGCCTCTGTGTGACGTAACCTCGGTGCAGGACCTTGCATCCCCCATCAAATGCAGCCTCGACAATGATGCCAGACTCAGCACCCCAACCTCGCAGCTCCAAGGAACTGACAAATCACCACATCTGCTCGTGCATACTCAACACCGGACTTTGCATCACATGCCTTCATTAACAGGATCCTAAATGACAATGCAGAACCTCATACCGCAGACTCGCCGCATCTTGAAACTGTCGCGCTGCTTCGGCTGCATGACTCATCTTTGACGTGGACCCACGCAACCTTCAGCAAACCAGGATTCAAGGTAATTTGCTCAGCGGGCCTAACTGGGTCCCTGTAGCTGGCCCTCTCTCCATTGCGACTGATTGAACTTTTGAGTTTTTCCAGGTCCAGCAAAAGCAGGTATGTGTGAACACATTTTAATTAAATGAAAAGCAGATAAATGAGTAATCGAATGAAGATAGACTTAGAATGGAATGATCATATAAATATGGAATATCAGAAACTAAAAGAAAGGAAAACTTGAAGACAAAAAGAAAAGACCCAACTGAAGATGAGAGTGAGCACTGAAATCATCTGTCAATGAAAATTTTGTAATGGTCAGAAACCATAAGATGAGGGAGGTTGTGAAGGCATTTTAATTACATGTAAATTACTCTAATTAATGTGTAGACTAAACGTAAAGGATTTAACACAAGAAGCAGCATTTAAAACAGAGATTTTTACTGAAGGCCTCCATAGTCACATGTATTTAGCTTAATTCGCTGATAAATACACTTTTTTTTCTCTTTCTTTCCTTTTCTTCTTTGTTTTGTCATGGTCACAAAAATTAAAATTTGATGATGCACATGCATTTTGAGACAACAGAATGAATAGAGGATGTGTTGAGCTTCAGCTTTCTCACGCATTTATTTTTCATAGAATATAATAATATATTGAAATGTTAGTTTAATCTCTGAAGAATGTTTCTCTATAAATCGGTTTTAGTATAAGAGTATGAGAAAGGGAATTACTGCACCTAGCAATGCACTGCACTCACCCTGAACTATTTTGCTTTATAGAAAGAAGCACTGGGAAATTGAGCTGAGTTGATAGTTGTGTTATGATTTGTAGTACATTTGTATCTTACGTCTAGAATGCTCTTTGTTGAGTTTGCTTAGCCGACAGAAGCTATCTTGTTCCCATGAAAAGACTGCTGTTTGATTGGATGAGAAGATAAACTACTGCAACAAATGTCACATTTTATTGATGTGAGAAACGATAAAAGTGTGTGTTCCTAGACTGGACTTAGGAATTGAGGGGAGAGACACTGAGATCCTGCTTGCACTCTTTTCCAGACTCTCTGCAGAACTGGTGCTGACACTTCCCAGTTTTACACTGAGAGATCCTTTCTTTCCCTTACCTGAATTCTATGCTTACATATGAATTTACTGGACTTCTCCTTATGGAAATGTCTTTTTATGATTTACAGAAAAGACAAATGCTTTCACATCTGAACTAGGAACTCTTTATGGGTTCTAATCTGTATTTTTACTCGCACTCTTTATTCGCTTAGGATAGGGATTTACTTATATGGAACACACTTTAAGCCTTGTTCTGTATTGTATTGATTTCTTCATCGACCAATTGACGATTTTCAATACAGAAGGAAATACTAAAAGATTTCAATAAAGCTTTCAAAATGTACATCTAAATCTCATTATTGACACCCATAAAACGCATGATATATATATAATGATAGATTGCTGATTTGCAAATCCTGATTAATTTGTACTCACTCCAAAGGCCCAACCTCTTTGGGCCCAATGGGTGCGGGAACTTCATGCTTCTATTTGAGGATGAATACTATCCACTGAAGTTCCCTATAGTCTCCCCTTACTTATACACAGATGCCACTTTCGGCTTTTTAGTTAAGTCTTTCAAGTTGAATATCTTTGGGTCTACGGATTGGACTTTTGTTTTGG
This sequence comes from Pleurodeles waltl, assembly GCF_031143425.1. Lineage (NCBI taxonomy): Eukaryota > Metazoa > Chordata > Amphibia > Caudata > Salamandridae > Pleurodeles > Pleurodeles waltl. The sequence continues at coordinate 862,324,415 of NC_090440.1, forward strand.
TTTTGTCTTATTTATTAAAAATTACTCTATTTTTCTAAACTGCTATGGGATCCTTTTGTGGAGTGTTTTATGGTGTTACTGTTTGAAGTGTTGCATAAATGCTTTACACATTGACTACGAATTAATGCCTGATTGCTCTGTGCCAAGATACCTGAGGGATTAACACTGGTTAATTTATGGTTTGGGTGTGAACTCACACTGAGAAGGCAGTTGCTTGAGAAGGGTTACACCTCCCTCACCCAGTAATCCAGTTTCTTGCATATGACAAACAGCTATCTTCAACTGCACCCAAAAATGACAGAATTTATATTCATATCACCCGAATCCAATACATGTTTGACTCAGAACTGCATAAGGAATTAACATCTACAATTTTTTTACCTGTTCTTTCCATCACTGAGTTTTTATGTTTGATACGTCCCTCTTCATAATACTTCAAATACATAGAGTATCAAAAGCAGAAAATGACCACCTATTGCATCTAAAGAAAATTAAACCTTTGGCAGCTCCGAAATCGAATTTGTGGCTCATTCACAGATTGTGTCTAAACTAAACTTATGCATTTCTTGTGATCATGCCACAATCCTCACTCAGTCTTCTGAAAGACATATCCCATGCCACTGCAAGCCCATTATCCTCTTCAACAAAATATCATCATATATCCCCCATTCTTCCTGCTTTAAAATGGATTCCTATTGAGGGACATTTTTTATTCAAACTGGGGTGTCTCACACACAGGGTCTCTACATCTTCAGACACCCTCTTACCTCACAGACCTACTCAACATTTCTGGTGGCAAGTGAGGTATATAATGCAAAGATACTCTGTTCCTTGAAAGACTTAAGTTTAGAAAATCCCATACCTAGCATCAGTCAATCTTAGGGGCTCACATCACATTGCAAAGCTCTCTTCAGCAGGACCAGGGTGTAAATCTAGACTTGTTCTCTTTCACTTGACAGTTAAAGGCTCATCTGTTTACATTATATTTCTAGAAAATGTCACGCTCTAAAAATCCACCTCCTTGTTTACATTACTTGTTTGACTATTGCACCAAAGGTTGATGATTCTTCCACAGTTATGCATAACTTTTGATAGAGATCAAATTTTACTAATACATTAGTGGCATAGAGGTTAGCATATGGCGACATATAAACCTTCATTAAAAGCCTAACAGACAAATTAACATGACATTTAAAAATGTGCACATTTGAAATATGACAGACATTGTGACCTCCATTTCTTTTTTACATTGCGTTTTGCCAGGAAAAATGTTGTGCATTTATATTCGAGTGAACTACTGACATGAATTAATATTAAAAGTATTGTTTTTAAAATAGTAGTAATTCTTAGAAAATAGCTGCTGTCACTGCTGCTGCTGTGGCTGATTGAACTGAGAGCATGCCTGACTCTCAGTTTGAGGGTCACCTCCACCTGCAGGTGCCTGCCATCTTTGCTGGCCTAGTGGCTATCTGTGCCTGTTGTGTGTGTCTCTTTGCCCTTTTCTGTCTCTTTCTCTCCTTTTTCACATTTTGCACCTTATTTTTAATTTTTCCTTCTCTTGACGCGCTCCACTCCCTGCCGCTGCTGACCCTGTGGCTTCGCCCCCTCCCTATGAAGCGATTTCTCACCCTCCCACCTCCCAGCTGACCGGACCCTCCCACCTCCCTCCTCTTCCTAATGGCACCTGCTAAGCTGTAAGAGGGCAATTCATCTGACCTCCAGGTTAGCGTCTGCTTGCTCCCCTCTGCACAGCTCCACCTGTTGCTGCTGTCACTTCTGCTGCCACTGATCAAACTGAGAACCTGCCTGATTCTCAGTTCGAGGCTCACTTCCACCCGCAGACACCCACCTGCACCTCATCCCTAGTGGCCTAGTGGCTATCTGTGCCTGTTGTGTGTGTCTTCCTGTCTCTTTCTCTCCTTTTTCATGCTTTGTGTCTTATTTTTAATTTTTCACTTTTCCTTCTCTTGGCGTGTTCCACGCCCTGCCAGTAATGCCCCTGCAGCCCTACCCCTCTCCCTGCAGAGCACTTTCCAGCCCTCCCGCCTCCCAGCTGCTACTCCCACTTCCCTCCCCTTCGTAATGTTGGCCGATATGAGGCTGCACGCAGCAGGCGCCCCAAAAGCAAGTCCGTCTGCGCCCATCCACACCTGGACCGCACTAATCACCATGACCCCTGTTCCTCTGACCATCCAATGTTATCCTCCATGTACTGAACACCAGATACACCACCGGCTGCCATCACCCAAAGACACCCATGGATCTTTCTCCTGCCTCAACTGCCACCACATCTTTACCCTCTACCAAATGCTGGACCCCACCCTGCCACAAGACCATTAAACGCCCAATCAGACTACCTCAACTGCATCCTCCTCAACATACGCTCCCTCCACAAACATGCCGTAGAACTCTGGGACCTGCTGGACTCCAACCACCTGGACATCGACTTTCACCCTGAAACATGGACAAATCCAGCGTCAAACCTGGACATCGCCACCACCATCCCTGGTGACTACAAACTGCTCTGCAAAGACCAGCCCTCTCGGACAGGGGGTGGCCTGGCCATCATACACAAATCCACCCTCTGTCTGACATCCAACGTAGAAGAACACTCCCCCCTCATGGAACACCTCCATATCCAGATCAATGCCAACCCAAAGTCCACCTTCCGCTGCACCCTCATCTACAGGCTACCTGGCCCATGCCCAGCCTTCAGCGACTCCATCATCCACATAGTAGCTCCCATGCACTCGCTTCCACAAACTACTTTTTCCTCTGTGATCTTAACTATCACATAAACAACTGCTCACCTCACCACAATCGGCCTCGAGCAGCTGGTCACTGTGCCAACACACATCGCCTGACATACACTTGACCCCATTTTCTCCACCAGCGACAACATCACCTTCGACAACACCTCAACGCTACACTGGACCAACCACCACTGTGTTCATTTTCTCAATCACCACACCTACCGTCCACCTCCGCACCCTCCACTCCCAACACAGGTAATGGAACCAGATCACCGAGGAGCATCTCACCAACACCCGCAGCAAGTCACCACTTCCTCCCGGCAGAGACGTAAACATCTCAGCACAGAACTTCCATCAATGGATCTCTGAATATGTCAACACCCTATCGCCACTTCGAATAACCTCCGGTAAACACAGACTACACTCCAGGACACTGGGCGCACCTGCAGACATCTAGAAAAGAGACGGAGAAACAGCGAGCCCCCAAAGGAATTTTCAGCCTTCAAATCCACCATTAAATCCCACCACCAGCTCACCAGATCCACTAGGAAAGCTGCCCTGCAGGACTGTATCAGCGTCACTATACACAATACTAAAGGGTTCTACGCTGTGGTTAAAGAGTTCACCAAACCCCAATTGGAAGCTACAAACATCCCTCCATCTGAGGACCTCTGCGACAGACTAGCCACCTTCTTCCATTGGAAAATCAAGGATATCTACAATAGTTTCGGACCCCAAGACCCTCCGAGCCAATCAACCACCCTTCCGCTTGGATTCTCCAAACCATTACAGATACTGCACTGCTGCGCCACCCTCACCACGGACAAGACCCGCTCCATCATGAGCAGCATCCACTCCGGAGCCCCTACTGATCCCTGTACCCACCACATTTTCAACAAAGTTAACTCCTCCATTGCACCCGAACTCTGACACACTCTCAACTGCTCCACGGAGATGGCCACCTTTCCCGAGAACTAGAGGCACACCGAAATCTGCCCACTCCTGAAGAAACCCACAGCCGGCCCCTGGATCTCAAGAACTACTGCCCCATCTCCCTGTTGCCTTTGCCAGCTAAGGTCATTAAAAAGGCTATCAACGCACAGCTCCGCAAACACATTGAGAATAACATCTTAGACATCTCCCAATCAGGAGCAACCAAAGCACGGAGACCACCCTTCTCGCCGCCACAGATGAAAGCCGCTCGCTCCTCAACCGTGGGCAAACACCAGCCCTCATCTTACTGGACCTATCAGCTGCCTTCGACAGTCTCCCGTCATATCCTCTGCTCCAGGCTCCACACAGCTGGCATCCACTGCAAGGCACTACAGTGGATACGCTCCTTCCTGACTGACAGAACCCAGACAGTCAGACTTTCGCCCTATCTTTTGGAACCCAAAAAGATCAGCTGTGGAGTTCCCAGGGCTCCTTCCTGAGCCCCACACTCTTCAACATCTACATGGCCCCACTTGCATCCATCGTCAGAAACCACGGACTGAACATCGTCACCTATGCCAAGGAAACCCAGCTTATCTCACTGACCAAAACCCTTACAACAGCCAAGAAGAACTTCCACAATGGGATGGAAGCCATCGCTACCCGGATGAAGGAAAGCTGCCTCAAGCTCAACTCAGAGAAGACCGAGATCCTCATCCTGGGACCCTCCACATCTGCCTGGGATGACTCCTACTGACCTGGGACACTCAACATCCCTCCACCCAAACGAACCACGCACGCAACCTCAGCTTCATCCTGAATTCATCTCTCGCCATGGCCTGCCAGGTCAACTCTTTTGCATCATCCTGTTTATACACATTCCAACTTCTCTGGAAAATCTTCAAATGCATCCTAAATGACTGCTGCAAGACCGTAGCCCACGCTCTGGTCACCAGCTGACCTGACTATGGCAACACCCTCCATGCCGGCACCACCCAGAAGAATCGAAAGAAACTACAGCACATCCAGAACACCGCCGCCAGACTCATCCTGAACATCCCCCGCCAGGAGCACATCACCAAACACCGGACAGACCTCCACTGGCTTCCTGTCAAGAAAAGGATCAACTTCAAACTCCTCATACACGCATACAAGGCTCACCATGACCTAGGACCTACCTACCTCAACTACCACATCACCTTCTACTCCCCCACCATACCTCTCTGTTCTGCTTAACAGGCACTAACCACAATACCCTGCATACGGAAGACCTCGGCTGGAGGAAGATCATTCGCCTACCTTGCTGCAAAGAGCTGGAACACCTTGCCTCTTCACCTCAGGCAGTCACCATCGCTACCTCAGTTCAGGAAGAACCTTAAGACCTGGCTCTTCGACTGAAGCACAGAGGATCGAATACCCTCAACACCATGAGACCCTTATGTGTGAGTAGTGCACTTAATAAATTCTGATTGATTGCTTGAAGTATATTTTGACTATTAAACAAACATGAATTAATCATATTTATATTGATTAAAATAATTTCTAACGAAGAGTTACATGGGTGTAGAAAAATAAATGCAAGTTTAAACTGTTTCTAATGTCACAAATAATAATTGCAGTTAAATAATTTGTTTTGCATATTTGACTCTAATTCTAAGGTGCACAATAGGATTTATGGGGATCATTCTGACCCCGGTGGTAAAAACCGCCGGGGCCGGGGTCGGCGGTAGCACCGCCAACAGGCTGGCGGTGCTCCGCCGGGCATTCTGACCGCGGCGGTACAGCCGCGGCCAGAAGCGGAAAGCCGGCGGTGTACGGCCGACTTTCCGCTGCCCATGGGAATCCGCCATGGCGGCGCAGCTTGCTGCGCCGCCATGGGGATTCCGACCCCCTCACCGCCATCCTGTTCCTGGCGGTTCCGCCCGCCAGGAACAGGATGGCGGTGAGGGGTGTTGTGGGGCCCCTGGGGGCCCCTGCAGTGCCCATGCAAATGGCATGGGCACTGCAGGGGCCCCCGTAAGAGGGCCGCACTTTGAATTTCAGTGTCTGCTTTGCAGACACTGAAATTCGCGAAGGGTGCCACTGCACCCGTCGCACACCTTCCACTCCGCCGGCTCCATTCGGAGCCGGCTTCCTCGTGGAAGGGTGTTTCCCACTGGGCTGGCGGGCAGCCTTTTGGCGGTCGCCTGCCAGCCCAGTGGGAAACCCAGAATGACCGCCGCGGTCTTCTGAACGCGGGACGGTCTTCTGACTGCGGGACGGTCTTCTGGCGGTCCCAGCCAGGCCGGCGGCTAACGCCGCCGGCGGGGGTCAGAATGACCCCCTATATGTCTTAATGACATTAATTTGTATTTAGTTTTTTTTGCTAGGCTAGGCCTAAAGATTCATTTTGCAGCAGTTGATGAAAAGTACAAATTCATTCTGTTTCCTTTGACCGGAATTAATTCCTGGGTTGCTGATGTGTTGGTGAACGTACTATTGTATTAAAGACAGAAAACATGTTTTAACTAATAACAAATGTAACAGTATTTGCTCTAGCTATCAAACAAGACAGGAAGCCTTATTGATTTTGCATGAGAACTGTACGAATCATCCTTTGCACTGTAGGGAAGAATCACAAAGCAACAATTGATGAACAAGTGTTATATATTGGGGAACTCTATGAATTCATTGAGATGACTTTGCACATTCCCTGAAAAAATCCGGAATATTTCCAAACTTGATGTTGTCAATGATTTTCCATTGGATATTGATTAATTTGTGCAAGATGAGCCCACAGGGAGGACCAATCAGAAACATGTGGACATTTCTTGTTAGGGAGAGACTTTTGAAACATTTAGTCAGTCGAATCTTGCTGATGACCCTTAATCTGGTGCTGTTATCTCTTCTCCTCAACCCTTATGACCCTTGGATGCCTTCTGAAGAATTAAAAATCATCCTTCCTATTACTTAATTTGTTTATGTTGTTCAGTACTAATGTGCCCAAGAAACTCTGAACTGCTGACCTGTTCTGTGTGCAGCCCGTGTTCTGCATTGACCCTGATGCTGCCGTCTGCTGAGGCTGAGAAGCTGTGAATGCTCTGGATCGACAAATCATTTCTGTTTGCTGTCCCATGAGGAGAGGCATATCATTGGTAATGTGTTTCCTTGTTTATTTTTCAGCTTAGATAATTACACCAGTGTATTTTTTTGGAAAGTTGCCCTAGTTAGATGATTTTTCCAAATTATTTTTGTCTCTTCTTTTGTTTTGCCCGCATTTGTTAGTCCATCCCCACACATGCAAGTCCAAATTCGTATTACGGATAAGGATGGCCCAGCCCTGAAAACTGATTGTTATTAATTGAATTTTAATGCTTTACAGATGTCACCGCCATCTGCTTTGAAATCTGATTTTAATGTGCATATTAAAACTCTGTTAATTTGTGTTATTCTCTTGAACTGTTTAATAGCATTGATGTTTAGAAGGATTAATCTCTTTAGACGGTTTAGGTAAGCCTATGCTTTTCATGTCCATTTATAACTTAGTTTTGCGCACCGTTTACATTACATTGTCTTTGTGGTTTTAATAAAGCTTTGAAACTTGATTCAGTTTGAAGTCTAGTTTTTGTGGTCAAATTGGTCACGGTGTTTAAAATTGTTTGTGTTTCTCATGGTAATGAAATATGTTGAATGAATCTGATTACTACACTCCTCACTGAGTCCAAAGATCCAGTCGAACTCAAATGTAGGTTGGAGAAGTTGTGGCTTCTCACCAGAGTGTGTGCGAATTCTGAATCCAAGGTGGGAAGAAGACCTCTGCCTGAGCTCCAGCACTTAGGCTCACATGCTCTTGGGTAACGGGTGCTTTAGAAAACATATAAATAAATAAATACAAAATAAATAAATGAATAAAATAAAATATATGTGAAGGCACTGGGGAAGGATCAGACATAAAAGAACTTGTGGTGGGCCCCCTTCGTCCCTGAAACTCTGGGTTTGCCTCTGACTGCCCCCAACATGACCTGGCACTTGCTTGGTCCTCCTCTCTGGGCTGCGTGTGGTCTCGGTTTCTAGTGAGGCTGAATGCTTTCAGATCCACAGACCACATTCAAAACTCCTCAGGGTTCCTAAAATTCTCCTTCGTGGAAGTCTTTGAGAGACTGTTTGTGAGCACTGTATGTAATGGTAGCATAAACGATGAAAGGAGGCAGGTGAGTAAGTCAAAGGATTAGTTTATTCCTTCAAATAAAAGGAGCCCTCTGAGAAATTCCTCGTCCTGTGCTCACCGATCCAAACCGCCACAGTAGTCTGGATTGGAATGCCCAGCACAAGGAAAATCGGAGGGTAGAGTTTTAAACAACAACACAACGTGAATTACATAACTGTGAGCTGACATCATAATATAGTTTAAACTCGTGACAGATAACAAATTACTCACTACAACTTCTTTCCCCTTTTGAAGAAAAAAAATGGATTAAGAAAGTACAATCAATAAAGAAGGAAATCTTTGTACCTAGTAGGTACAGAAACATTACGTGAAGATCTGTTTGCCTTTCCACGTGACAAATTAACATTTCCTGTGTCAGATAATGTGTCTTGACTGCTTTGAAGTTGACTAGCAACACATGCTTGTGATTCATGATCACCGTTGATTTGCACATCAGAGAACATGTTTGGTTGAGTAACCAGTGGTTCATTAGTATCATGCAAAACATAGGGAGCATTAGAGTGACAAGGAGAAGTATCAACAGTTCTGTTATGGGAACAAGTGACATCAAAAGGCCAATTAAATAAATCACCTGAATCATTTCCTTGCAAGTTCTTGTGAGCCAAAATGCGACAAGCCTTTTCCTGAGTAAGTTTGACCAAACATCTCTTACTCCACCATCCTTTTTCATCCAACAAAAGAGAGCCTTTAGAGACCTTTAAAACACGTACAGGATGAGAATAAATAGAAGCACCTTTTTTTACTTTCACAGGGCTTTTGATCATACCCAATCTCCGATACAGAAATGTTGATCTTTAGTCCGATGTATAGAATCAAAATAGGTTTTTTGTAAACTTTGTTTATGTGTAGTATTAGAAATCAACGTATTCCTATCTTTACAAGCATAGCAACTAGGTTTACTGTTCAAATCTTTTATCCAGTCAGGGCAAACATTGGATCTAGGATCTCTTTTTCTTAATAGGCGAAAGGGTGAAATGCCAGTAGTGGAGTGTGGAGAAATTAAATCAGACCATAACTTTTTCTTTAAGAATTCTTCCACTGGTGTATTAATAGCAATGGCTGTTTGTATCCCCTCCTTCATGAATCTATTCATTCTCTCCACAAGTCCATTGGAAGAAGGGGAATACAGAGCAACCTTAAAATGAGTGATATGGTTTGTTAACAAGAAGTAACTCATTTGAATTGATGTGAATTGTGATCCATTATCCGTTACAATTTCCTTGGGTGTCCCTTCAATATTAAAAATTTTGCTTAAAAACTTTATAACTGTTAGTAACGGACGTGAAGTCAAAATATACCCATTTGGAATGATAATCTATCAAGACAAAAAGACACTTTTTGTCAGAAGGTAAAAGATCAAAGGGATCTGCTGTGTCCAAAGCTACTTTACTCCAAGCTTCATTAGGGATCGGGACAACATGCAAAGATGTATGAGTGGTTTTCCAATGCTTGTCAGACATGAGACATGTTTGACATTTATCAACCCAATGAGAAACATTTGAGTCCAAAGATGGCCACCAGAAATACTGTTTTAAAATTCTACAAGTTTCTCCTACTCCTAAATGTCCTTCATAAGCCGCTTCAATAAGTTTATTGCGCAGCAAGGTAGGTGGAATACAAACATCAGCACGCATCAAAATACCTTTAACTAAGGATAGCTCAGTAGCTACCTGTGCAAAGGGTTTTAACGGGGAGGGAAGTGAACGCTCCTTGGGCCAACCTTTTTTTACAAAACTAATGGCTGCTTGCAGAATTTCATCCTTCTGTGTAGCCTCAAACCATCCTCTATAACGTATAACACTTAAGGATTCCACCATATCTTCAATATTAGCCACAACACATTCAACTTCATCTTGACAGTCCTCTAATGTGTTATTTTGCAAAGGCATTCTGGATAGACAATCAGCCCTGATATTACGACCTCCAGAAATGTATCTCATCACAAAATTGAATTCTTGTAAACAAGACAAGAGCCTAACCAATCTTGTAGGAGCCTTGCCTATTCCATTGCCATTCAATAGGTGTAATAACGGTTTATGATCAGTAAAAATTTCAAAATGTGTACCCCACAAAAATGTTTTAAACTTTTCCACAGCCCAAGAATAGGCAAGGGCTTCTCTTTCAATTGTACTGTAATGAGACTCTGCTTGTTTGAGACTTCTGGAAGCAAAACCAATTGTATGTTCTTTGCCTGAAATCCATTGACATAGTACAGCACCTAAACCATGTTGACTGGCATCAACAGTGAGGTAACATTTCTGACCTGAAGCGTAAGACGATAAACCAGGAGCATTAATAATCAATTTCTTGACATCCTGAAATGCTAAATCACAAGTGGTCTCCCAGTTGAAGGAAACACCTTTCCTAAGCAAGGAACGTAAAGGTTGAACTACTAGTGCATACCCAGGTACAAACCTGGAATAATATTCAGATAAACCAAGGAAGGATCTAAGAACATCCTTATCTTTAGGAGGCGGAGCCTCAGCTATGGCTTGTGTAAGAGAAAACTTGGGTCTGATACCTGTAGAGGTGATAGAATGACCTAAGTAGTCCAAATTATCAGATAGAAATTTGCATTTGTGATGACTCAAAGTGATCCCTACTTCTTTAAAGAGATTTAAAACCTTACGCAAAGTTACTAAGTGATCCTGAATAGTTTTAGAAAAGATAAGTATGTCATCTTGATAAGCTTGCACACCATCAATCCCTTTCAGAATGTGATCCATAAATTTTTGAAAAACGCTGGCTGCTGAAGCCAAACCAAAAGGTAAACGTAAAAATTTAAATGCTCCAAAAGAAGTGACAAAAGTAGTAAGATCACATGACTCTGGTGCTAAAGGAATCTGATGATATGCAGACTTTAAATACAAAAGCCTAAAAATCTTGGCACCCCCAATGTTAGCAAGAAGATCTTGAATTTTAGGAAGCGGGTGACAATCAACTACAATGTTCTTATTCAGTGAACGTAAGTCTGCACATAATCTGATCTCATTCTTCTTCTTGCGGACAACCACAATGGAACTAACCCACTCAGAGGAATCTGTGGCCGAAATGACACCTTCCAAAACCAATTTATCCAACAATTTTTTTAGATCATCCCTAACACTCAAAGGAATCGATCTAACTTTGTGTACAATAGGAATTGCATTTTGTTTGAGTTTTATAACATGTTCAAACTTTGTAATCTTACCAGCCAATGTTTTTACCTTTCATTGCCACATATATTTTGGTAACTACTTGTCTACCCAAACATGAAACAGATTCAATAAAATAGCCTAATATATCAATGTCATTGTCTCCATAAGCTTTTGGTGATATATCTGTTTCCAGTAATTGAACTTTGGAAACCAGAGTTTGTAGTATAATTGATCTGAAATTATGGTGACAGGTGCACCAGAGTCTGCCATCATATTTAAAGAACAATCACCAATCATACCCTGACAAAAAGGACCTTTAACAATGACCTGATGTTGAGGAGAAACTACAGTATCAACTGTCAAAACCATCTTCTGAAAATCATTTTGCACGCAATCAACATTGTCCTGAACTAGTACATTGCTTACTTGAAGAACATTTTTAGCTTTGCAGACTGCCTGAAAATGACCTATCTTGTGACATTTTAGGCATTTCTTACTTGCAGCCGGACATTTGGGACTATTAGCAACATGAGAATTTGAGCCACATCTATAACATACTGTGTTTGACTTCCTAAATAAAGGTTTGCTGGCCTTATTTTTAATTAAAAGAGCATTGACTGTCTCTGTTTCATGCATTTAATTCAGAAAAGAACTACAAGAAGTGTCATTGGAAATGTATTTGGAAGAAATCATGGCCCGTTCAGTCCCTTTTGCTATATCAATAACTTCAGCAAGAGAGGGATCCCTACAACTCAAAATTCTTTCTTGTATTTTTTTAGAGTAACAGCTATAAACAAACTGATCTCTAATATAGGTGTCCAACGCTGGTCCAAAATTACAGTTTGATGGCAAATTTCTGAGAGCAGATATGTACTCTTCCACAGTTTCATCTACTTCCTGTTTTCTTTTCATGAAATTAAAACGTTCTAGCATCACATTGGGTTCTTCTAAAAATTTCTTATTGAGTCTCTGAATTGCCTCAGTGTAAACAGTCCAATTATCACCATCAGCAGAAGGAGGATTGAGTACAGGAAGATTGTCAAATATTTTTTGTCCCTCAGTGCCAAGATAGCTGAATAGTAATGCCAATTTTCTTTTTGGGTTGTAATTCTCTGCATCAATTGCTGTCACAAACTTCTCAAAAGAACGATACCAAATCTTCCAAGGTATTTTAGGTTTACCAGGTAATGGCAGAAAAGTAGGTAATTGTACAAACTGATGTGCAGTAGCCATGTCACAAGAAGAAAAATGTTAAAAATAAATGTTGTGAGTAGATTGCCAAAACATACACGGCAGAGGTGAAATCCAAAATTGAAAGTATTTAAAACGAAGAGTAATATATATATATATCCCAATTCAAGATGGCCGCCAAGCTTGACTTCGGGACATCACAGTTCACATGAGAAGAATCAGCATGAAGGGACTTCCCCAGGAGGGAGCTAAACAAACATGACAGGCATACCTCGAGGAGTTGACTTCCCTGGTGCTCTTTTTTTTTTTTTTTTTTTTAGACAAAGCTATCACAAAGCAGCAAGGAAAAAAAAAAAAAAAAAGAGTCTTGAAAGCACTTCAGGAAGAATCCCAGAAGCGAAAGTGCTTCAAATCCTAACAACAATTACTGTGCATTCTGATCCGATGGGCTCCTGCTGAAACACCATCCTCGTCGTCAAATGTAATGGTAGCATAAATGATGAAAGGAGGCAGGTGATTAAGTCAAAGGATTAGTTTATTCCTTCAAATAAAAGGAGCCCTCGGAGAAATTCCTCGTCCTGTGCTCACCGATCCAAACCGCCATGGTCGTCTGGATTGGAATGCCCAGCACGAGGAAAATCGAAGGGTAGAGTTTTAAACAACAACACAACGTGAATGACATAACTGTGAGCTGACATCATAATATAGTTTAAACTCGTGACAGATAACAAATTACTCACTACAGTGTCTGAAGAAAATAAGCACTCTTTACTTGAATATTGTGCCACATAAACCCTTTTTCATAGTTCATAGACACATGCGACTAGTGGCATGTTGCCTGAGAAAAATCCTCTGTCAAAGTCTGTAGGCAGGAATAGCTTTTTGTGAAAACAAAGTTTACCTTGCTTGCTATTTCTTCATGTTCGTTCATATTTTATATTTTCACGTGTAGCTGTGTGAAGAATAGTGTACTTTGTTTTTAAAGTAAAAGCAGCAGCTGGACTGATTAGTCCTGTTTCGTGAAGACTAGTTTGGGGGCACAAGGCACCCAGTTATTACAGGGCCCCTATTGTATCAATTGAGGGTGCTTAGAACTGTTGTCCTGGGGTTACCATACTACGGTCACCGCACAACCAAGCACCCCTTCAGCACTCAAACCTTTGAGATGGCAGATCTGTCCAAGGCTCCCTCATGGAGGTGATGAGGGTCAGAAACTGAGAACTAAGTGATGCACAAAATAACATGCAATACGTCATTTTTGAGGTAGTGCTTTTACGTTTTAAAGGCGAACATTTTGATGCATACAAAGCTAAACACTGCCCATAAAATTACAAATATATCCTCAATAGAAATTTGTGAACCTCGCAGATAAACAGTGTGCAGATCATGTACCCTTATGGAATACCTCAGTGGGGAACTAACCGCTCAAAATCATATATTTTCTTTTCCAGTCATCTGTGAGATATTGATTCACAATTTGTGTACTTGCAGGCCCTAACATATACCACTAGGAATAAGCCTAACTATACCAATTGCAATAGCATGAACTTCTAACAATCAACACAGCCTTACAGAAGTTGCCAAGATATATAAAGCCCACTGCCTTTGACAACGCACCCACCTGATGTTAAACCAGGTCTACAGGGTTTGTCATTAGCCACGGGTCACTGACCTGAGAAAAGATTCTTCTCCTAGCTTGCACTAACATTCATAAATATAAATAATAATGTTCTTGTGGAGAACTAAACACAATGGAAGCAACACATAATTTTCCTGCCCTAGAGCCGTGGATCTCTCATTAACTACTACTGTTTTGACAATAAAAGTGACACTAAATTATACAAAAAATGATGGATGGAATGCTTGAATTAATCTCAGCCAATGCTAATCACTAGGGGCTGCTTTCCAATCCATCTTATTTTGCACACCGTGCCACTAAAGTATACCTGGCTGATGAGCCCTAACTAGGGCTAAACCTGTCCTGGGTTCCTTGTGTCCTGGTTCAGGTACGACCTAACCTGGCAGTTCGGGTTGGACCGTTCCCATTGGAGCAGGGTCAAGATTCATTTGCATATGGCAGGATTGAAACTGAGGTGGCATGGTGTGCAAAATAATGACAGACTGGGGGGTGGTCTGAGTAATTATCAGTGCTAAGATTAATTCAAACATTCAGTCTATCACTTTTTTGTAAGCTTGAGTGTGTCCCCTTAAGTGGGACAGGTATGCCCAGACATGGGTCCTGTGCACACTGTTTCACTGGAACCAAGCTATACCTGGCTGAAGAGCTCTAACTAGGGTGAAACAAGTACTGCATTACTTTTGATCCAGTTCAAGAAGAACTGGCCTAGCAGGTTAGGCGGAACATTCCCACTAGAGCAGGGTCAAGCCTGATTTACATATTGCTGGGTCCAAACTCAGGTCGAATGGTGTGCAAAATAAAATGGATTGGGATGTGGCGAATAATTACCACTGGCTCAGATTAATTCATGCATTACATCCATCACTTTTTTGTGTTCTTTAACCTAGGTGACCCTGCAACACCTAGACACACATACTGCTTGGACCTTCATAAAAGCTAGGCCTTAATGAGTGGCTTGAAAAAGATGCTCTTCTGTTCCTGATCACCTGCAATGACCCTGCTGGTACACATTAGGAATAGAAATTCACTGTGCCATGGAGTAGTCTGGGGCGTACCACTACATCTTTGAGGCTGACCTGGACTGTGACGAGTTCGGAAAGGGTGGGGTGGCTGGCTTATGCCTGTAGCGCCCGTGGCTAACTTTATCTGTGCTGCTTACCATATCACAGATTGGAAGGTACTGAGGTGTTCCAGAGGTCTGAGGCAAGGGCTGGGGGTTTCACCAGCCCTGGATAATCTTTGGTGGCTGGTGCAGGTGCAAGCTGGTCCAGGAGCCTTTGTGTGTCTGCGCCAGACATCAGATATTCTTTCTAGTAAAGCAGTCTTATGCTGCTGCTAGAGGGAATTTTCTTTTTATACCAAGAGTGAATAAAAGATTATTATTCAATCTTGGTATAACAAAGCAGGGGGGCATAGCCCTGGAGCCCTAGCAGGAAAACAGCCACTGCCTGTATTTATCTTATTTTTAAAGATGTTGATTACATAGATTCATCCCTGGTGATGGTTCCAGCCAGTCCTTGATATTTTATATAATAGCCCTAGACTGGTCAGGCTAAAGTCTTTCTTACTCACATTCTGCAGGAAAAGGGGGAAGGGGATTTGGGTTCAAAAGCAAGATCGCTCCATACATCAGAGGAAAATTGACACAATTGAGCCCAGTAACCTGACTGCCCAGGGTTTGCACAACACAACCAGTTTCTACAGTGGCCCATATTGATATTTTGGTGCTAGGCATGAGCAGCGCCAAATGAAATGTGCCATGATAAATGTATTATTGTGCTTAAGCATGGAGAGAATGGCCTACATTGACAAGGTTTCTCATGTCATGCATGTGGCTTGGAGGGATACTCAGAATAGTAATAATAATGGATAGCTTTCTGAGCTTCCTAACCTTTTCCACTGATGCAAGTCTTTCATCATTGGAGTGTGGGTAGAAAGCAAGAGCTGGCTGTAATGTGCAAAGTTCGAAGGAGATCCAGACAAGAACTGAAATCTTGTGTCTTTATGTATGTCGGGTGTATCAGAGAAAACTGATGAACTTGACTGAACACAGATGAAGGAATAATCCACCTCTCATATACTATGGGCAAGAAACTGTCATCTCTTTTTGATCAGGCTTGTTGTTATGCCATCTTACCTCAAAGTAACCCTGAGGGAATATATATTGGCCAGTCATGACTTTTAGAGGTTAGCTGAATGCACAGAGAAGGAATTATCAACAAAGCATGTTTTCTTGAAGGACGGGATGGTCAAGAAAGGGGCCAGTCTTAATAGTTTATACTTTTTGGGGCTATCACCAAAGTGTTGGTAAAAAGAAGTTAGCTCCAATGGTATGGATGGCCCTGTAAGTGATAAAGGATAGCCTTGCATGAGTTGTGTATTTTCATAAGATGCCCCAGTTGACTGGTGATTTCTGTATGGCTTCTCACATTTCATAGCAAGAAGATAAGGGCACCATGGTTCAGATTACTTGCATAGCCTGGACATGCCACCACCACTGCCATAGTGATCTGGACCCCGTGTGGGGATCCTACATGGAGAACATGGAGTACTTGGTTCACATGAGGTAGAAAGCACTTTGGTTAATGGATGTGCCTTCATTATAAGGGGTAGGGCAGTGTCCATTATCATTCTCAGATTTCTTACTTCTGTTATTTGTAAGGAGATGGTCATGGTTCCTGACATCAAGTACTGGTTGGGTGTTCCCATGCCAGGTTTCTGCAGCTGGGTATCTCAGTTCTTAAGACTTAAGTTTAATGTGTATGAGTATCATCCATTGGCTCCCAGCTTGCAGACAAAGGTCTAAGCCATGCAACCTTTGTTCACTGAATCTTGTAGCTTGGGGATAATCCATTCCAGAAAAGTATGTTCAATGGCAAGATCATTCAGCCTCTGCTGTTGATTGAGCATATTAAAGGAAAATGAACTGTCAAGTAACAGAACAGCAGCCTCTCTATTTGTGGAGATCATTTGGTGAGTCTGTTAAGGATCAGGCAAATAGCCAATGATGAGGAATTCAATGGGTCTGTGGGATCCATGTTTAGCTGTCTTTATGATTGGCTTGATGTAAATGGCTCTGGCCAGCCAACAGTTGAGAGGAGGATATTGCTGAGTACCTGTAATGGCACCAGTCAGTGTAAGAGGCAGCAGAGTTGCTGGTCTCAAGGTGTTACTTGATGTAACTGAGCAAGAGGTGTGTGAATATGGATACGACCAGCTGTTTGGCCAGGAGCATGTTTTTGGGTTATGGACCACAGGAGTGAGATTGCTGGATGATTCAGTCACAAAGTACTTTTGAGGGTCTTGGCTTTGCAGATGGAGGGATCTGCTTGTGTGCTGCAGAGGACTTCCGAGTAATTCTGAGCGTATTTTAAGGGTTTCTTTAGGTGGATAGATTTCTCCAGTCTTGGGAGTAGTGTATTTGTTTGCTTTCTTGATTGCAGTATTGTTTATCCCAGAGTGTAATTGGAGGCAGAGTTGCCTTTGAGATCATGTGTCTTTTCTATTGGAAAGTAATGGTTGCTTTTTTCTTCATGGCTTTTACGTTTTGGTGGAGCCTGGAAGTCTTTCCTTGGTGTTGAGAAGTAAGCACATATCAGAGGCTTCAGAGACTCAGTAATAAAGTACTTTTCATTATGAGATTTAGAGGTACTGAATGGACTGTCAGGGTCATTTAGTTGGTGGTTGTTGAGTAGCCATCATGCAGAAGCTTAGATACTAAGTAGAGGTGGGCAGAATGTTTAGTTCCGCCAGCGGAATTGGCAGAATTTGGTGACTGAGTGTACTCTTGTAATGTGGAGTTCAAGCCAGATTCCGCCAATCACTGTGTGGCAGAATTCTTTCCCGTAAGCCTCCAGAAATGCATGTATGAGTGAGATTTGGCATCCACTAGTGCTATTTTCTAGTGCAGGAGGTTGCAGTAAGAGATGGCTGATTCTTGAGTAGATTTGATGCTGCTCATGTAGATTTTCTACTTGAGCAGCAGCAAAAGAAGCTTGAATAGCTGTGTGTTCTAGAGCACTACATGGTGCTGTTTGCGCTGATTTTTTTCAGCGCTGCTCACGCTACTAATGCTAAATTACAGAGCAACATGCATATTTCAGTCCATTGGAGGAACTCTGTAGAATCTTGCAGAGTTTCTATGTAACTTCACAGAATTCCACGAAGTGAACCTCTGTGAGTTCTGCGAACCCCTAATTATAAGGTTACTGGAAACTGATGAGGACACAAGACTGGGCATGAAGAAAAGTCTGAATAAAAATAACACAAGCAGGCAGCCTGTAGTGAGGCAATATGATGGAGGTCGTTTTGAGAACTGGGACACATTGAATTACAATAAGTCTCTGTAATCAGGACGCATCTTTCAACATAGAAATAGGGTGACAACATTTTCTAAAAGTAAGAATTGGGGCAGGGCATAGACACAATTATAGGACTAACATTTGGTACCAACCTGGACACAGTGGCATAAAAAAATGACCAAAAACTGCACCACACATGCATAGACGTTTAGGACAAACTAGACATAGAAGAGATAAAAAAGACAAGTGTTTTAGAGGCTGTGTTTTGGACGTTCAAGGAAAAAGATAATGGGATCTTCCATTCCTCACCCTCATTCAGCACACTGAGTGCTGGAAAGTAGGGGGATCGCACGGGATCCCAGTTCTGGCAGGTATTGCTGACAGATCTAGGATCCGGGCGATATTCGGGAAAACATGCTGAATTTAACCTTGTGTCATTTGCCGACACCAGGACATAATTTAGCAGTATTCACAAGATGTCTGCATTTTTTCAGAGTAGCAATCTGCAGGCTGTGAGGGGGTTTCTTATTTAACCTTCCAGCTGGACCCATAACAAAGGCCTGGTTAAAGGGCTACAAGGCCTCCTTTTGTTTGGGTATAATACGGGATGGCAGCTATCTGAAGCCTAACATGTAGACACCAAAGGAGTGGAAGAAAACAAAGGTGCACAGCATGTTATCACTTCACAAGTACTTAATAGAAACTATGATTCTGGGGCAGGCTTTTTACTTTGATCAACTCCCGATGTAAGAGATGTGCTTGCACTGTAAGAATGCAATATGTATCAGTCTTGTATGAATAATTACACAGATATTGATGTAAATGTCTCTCTCTTGTTTTAATTCTTTTATAGAGCTACTCATTCCAGTGTAGGGTGCCTGGGCTCTTTACATCACACACAGAGACACAATAAATCAACCACATACAAATTAATGCACATGCATTGCTATATAAGACAATGAGGGTTATGACTTATAAGACGCAGAAATCATGTATCACCCATACTTGTATGCATTATATGTTAAGAGTGAACGGTCGGGATAAACACAAAGTCAGGATTTGAAAAGTGAGGCAGTGATTGTGGTTGTCTGTACTAATAAGGCTTTATTACTTCCCAAATTAACTCTTCTTTGCAACAACAACAGATTGAGAAAACAACAATATGGATCTAAACCCATAACTTACAGTTTGACATGCAGCTCCTTAAGGCTATTTAAAGAGCACTGTGATATATTGGAACATTTGCAATTTATGAAATGGAAGTGTCAAAAGCAGTAGCCCACTTAGATATCGAAATGAAAAAATAAATATGTGAGCTTTAAGTTACAGTATATGCTTTGCAAAAGGTGCATTAACCATTTATGCTACAATATGAGTCAACATTATGACTGGACAAAAAACAGAACTATATTAACTACTAGAGTTATCTCTATGTATTTTTTGTACTGTATTGTATTTTCCATTAGATAGTGCAAAATTATGATCAACATTAGACATCCGTACATTGCGTATCGCATCAGTCTGGATCCTTGATTGTCGATCCCAATAACCTCTCCCTCATCTGTTATTGCTATCAATCTTGGTAGATTCTGTGCATCTGGCGCTAAGGCTCCAAGGACCTGGGTCGCATCCTACCACATGCAAGATGTGTCCCATTTCACTCACCTAATTTGGGTGTATGTGTGAGTGTGACGCTAGGGCCTCAAGGGTGGAGCTTGTCAGATTTATCCTGTGTCACCAGCAGTACAGTGTCCCATTCAGTGGTGGAATTCCCTAGCCCTATCTATCTTTATATGCATGTCATGACAATTATTTCAGTTTTATCAGCTCCCAAAGCCAGTATACCACTGTGGGCGCATCTGTGCCTCCCTGTGCATGGCTATATTTAGTTTCCCTAGAAGCAGGATCAGGTCTAATAACTTTGAGGCGTGTTTGGCTTTCTCTGGCATCTAGAATCACCCCAATAGGCACACCCCACAGTGGGAGGTAGTGGGTGTCCCTTCAAGTCCATTATCAAGCTGATAAGGGTTGACTAGCAAGTGTTAATGCATGGGCAGTCCCAGACCATATGAAAGAAGTCTGCTGGTGCAGCCTGATATCTAGGACATTCTGCTGAGAGCCCTGGGAATACATTTGTGAGTCTTGCTTGTGACATATAAGTACAGCGTAAATAATTGGAGGCAAAAAACACCTGGTGATCGCCCCAATAGTTTCATTTTGAAATGTTTGGATATTGTGCTCTTTAATATTTTTTTTAGTTTAATGGGAACACCTATCACAAAGCAAGGGGACCAGTATGGGGGCATCTCGGGCCCCCAGGATAGCAAATATCTATATGGGTGAATATGAGCAAAAACAAATATACAATGAAGTGGCACCATTCTATGACAATGTGAAGCACTGGTCACAATTCAACCATGATATCTTTTTTGTATGGTCAAGTGAAGAACAGGATCTCCAAAAATTCATCTTGTGGCTTAACTAAAAAACAGTAACTTAAAAATTATGGCGAAGTATAGCAAGGAGAGAGTCAAATTTGTGGACATTTGGATTGTGGGAGCAAGTTGTTGTCTCCAGGTAAATCTTTACAGAAAACCTACAGCGAGAAATACCATACTCCAACATGCAAGTTTTCATACCAATTATCAGAAGGATTCAATCCCCTTTTGAGAGTTGCTAAGGATCAGGTGGAATTGTTCTATCATGAATGAATTTATAAGACATGAGGAAGAACTGAAGCAGAGACTCCTTTCTAGGGGGCTACACTAGACGCCTCATTAGACATGCTTTCAAAAGAGGAAAGTATTACAATCGTGATGCTTTCTTCAATGAGAAAACTAAAACAAATGATAATAGGTTAGTATGTATCACCAGTCATCCCAACATAAACTATAAAGGGAAACATATCTTTGAACGAAATTGAAGAATACTTAACACTAATGAGGAGGACACCACCAAATTGGAAAAACAATCTTTGCATCTAGGGCGTAATGCTAATCTCAAAGATAAATTGGTGTACACAAGATTAAAGCATAATTTGAGATACTGGCAAGAGACTATTACAGGTGTCGAATCGGCAAAGGAAAATCATTGTTTTGACACCTACCATGCCTGTAACGCCACTATAACAACTGAACACTGGGAAAATAGGGTGCGGACTGGCCTTCTCTAGGATATGACTAACTGTAGAGGCTGCAATGTTGTATATTTGGTTATATGTCCATGCAACTTGGGCTGTATTGGAGAAACTGGGAGAGAATTCAGGATTTGATATGGAGATCATAAATCCGCCATGAAAATGAAGAAACTGCAGGCACCTTTTGTATCCCACTGCCTGGAAATTCAGCACACAGAGAATGATCTGAGATGGCTCACTTTAAAGAAAATTACACAAATGAAAGGCAAACAAATTATAGAAATGAGAAGAGAATGGGAAACCTTTTGGATATTCACACTAAATGCAGTGAAAGTGGGCCTAAATGAAGAAATTATGTGGTACACCAAGCAGTAAGTAAAAATATATACTAGATCAAGTTGCATATCTCCAGCAATAGTTTTTATCTGCTAGGGCTGGGATACAGTAGCTAACAAGACATGCCTTTTAATCTAAATGCAGCAACTTGTGTGAGGGTGCCTGTAAGAACGACAACAGTCCTTTCCCAGTCTTAGGCACCAGTATTTCTTGAAGTACACCTTGGGTTAGATATCAGTTCCTCCGCTCAACTCATTAAAGTATGAGATCATAATTGCAACAATGCAATGGAGGTGCTGAGCTTCTACAGGCTCTCAATGAAGCTCCTTTCTGACAAGTTGAAAGAGGTCAGACATGAACCTGTATATTCGGAAGTGAGACAAACCGCAATGGTGTGTGATACCAATAGTGTTTTCTAATCGCAATGAAGATGGAGCAAGATACGCATCTGTCCTATATTATGGTGCTTGCAATAACATGGGGATTTAAAATCCACTAGCCTCAGAACACAATGTTTTGTATGGGTTGGCTCCTTTTACCCATGTTAGTGGTTTGGATAGCTTAACAAGCACATTCAGGAAATGAATTATCATTTCAACCTGATACCTAAAATTCGTTTTTTGTGTTTGATTGTAATAAATTAAGTAATTTGGATAAGATATTGCCCACACTCTTTGGAGAACTGTTCGGACAACCCCATTGTGATCTACATGGATTGGGATGTATTTTTAGTAAGCAGATGCACACTTCAATATGGCACTCATAGTTTTGTAAAGTAGGAGGGTATTGGTATATAGCGCAGATTGCAGTGTCAGATTATGATACACTATAATGTTGGGGTGAGACACAGCCCCAGTTTATTAAATAAGTCTTTTGATATATTCCTTGTAATGATTAATGTAGCTTGGAACAACCAAGTACGTAACACATTCAATTCAATATGGCGCCTACGATCGTGGTTAACATCAAGGTACAAGCTTTCGACATAATTTCTCCAAACTCTGTCAGCTGTGTTCCAGATATTTAAATGTGAATCCAAGATGGAGGTTGTGAAAGTTCTGCTTCCATTTGGATGAAGTATTACGGCATAGGCAGCGGTACAATGGAGGGAAGAAGACCAAAGGTAACGACACACTGGTGGGATGTGTGATCACCAGTTTGAGAGTTAGTAACCGCTATCCAGTACACAGAGACTGTGTGTGACAATACTCTACTGGCTTGTAGATGAAACAACTGAGTGGTACAGAGAAGGTATGGTGGTTATGTTTTATGTATCAGATGACAGTATTGTTCTGTGTATTGGTAAGGACACTCAAACGAGGGCATAACACTTCACATCTACGACAGTTTCGGCCCCAAGACACTCTGAGCTCACCAACAACACCCGTGCCAGGATCCTCCAAACCCCTGTGACTCCTGCACCCTGGACCCCACTCATGATGGATGAGACCCACTCCATCATGGGCAGCATCCACGCTGGACCCCTGACTGACCCCTGCCCACACCACATTTTCAATCAGGCCAGCGCCTTGATCATGCCCAAACTCTGCAAGACCATCAACTGCTCCCTACAGTAAGCAACCTACCTTGAAGACTGGTAGCACGCCGAGATCCACCCACTTATGAAGAAACCCACAATTAACCCATCAGACCTCAAGAACTATCACCGCATCTCGATGCTGCCCTTCCCAGCTAAAGTCGCTGAGAAAGCAATCAACACTCAGCTATGCCAACACATCGAGGACAACAACATCCTGGACGTCTCTCAATCAGGATTCAAAACTAAGCACAGTACCAAACCTGCCCTGCTCGCCACCATAGATGACATCCGCTCCCTCTTCGACCGCAGACAAACAGCAGCCCTCATCCTACTTGATCTTTCAGCCGCCTTCGATACAGTGTCTCACCACACACTATGTTATGTTATGTTATTTTTATTTGTACCGCGCACAGCTGCCCCAGCAAAGGGGCGTCCCGGCGCTTTGAGAAGGTAAACACAACACAGCACTAAAAGCGGGCAAAAGAAGACAAAACACAACAGATAAGCTTAGACAAATAAAAAGGTCTTAATAGCCCGCCTAAACTGAAGGAGCTCATCAATGGCCCGGATTTGTGGAGGAAGAGAATTCCACCAACTCGCTGCCAGGACTCGAAAAGAGCGGCCCCCAATTCTGCTCAGCTTAAAGCACGGAACCACTGCTAAGTTCTGGCCTAACGATCTAAGAGTGCGAGAGGGAACATAAGGAATCAGCAATTTCTCCATGATTTGCGGGGAAGTACCCTTTAAGATTTTAAATGCAAAACAGAGAACCTTAAATCTAATCCTCTGCTGCACAGGGAGCCAGTGGAGAGAGCGCAGAGTATTGGACACCGAACATCGCCTGGGGAGACCAGTCACCAGTCGGGCCGCAGCGTATTGAACCCGCTGGAGCCGCCGAAATTCTGACTGGTTTATCCCCGCCAGTAGGGAGTTGGCATAGTCCAACCTAGACAGCACTGATGCTTGAACCACCAGCTGTCTTGTAGGTGCATCAAAGAATTTGAGGATAGGTCGAAGTCCTCTGATGATGCCATAGCAAGAAGCCGCCACCTTCTTGGTATGACAGATGAAACTCAGAGAAGAATCAAACCATACCCCCAAGTTTTTTATCTCTGCCGCTGGGAGGGGAGTCACACCCAACTCCGAAGGCCACCATTTATCATCCCACAAAACCACCTGTTTACCAACCACCATAATCTCCGTCTTTTTGGTGTTTAACTGGAGACAGTTGGATTTCATCCAGTTAGCCACTTCCCGCAGACCATCACAAAACCTGGGAGCCTCCAGTTCTGAGTCCCCACTCAGTGTGACCGCCAGCTGCGTATCATCTGCGTAGGATACCATGGTTAGGCCCCACCGCTTGACGACCGCAGCCAACGGTCTCACATACAGATTGAAAAGGGTGGGACTCAGTGAAGACCCCTGTGGGACTCCCTGGTCTAACGGGTAGAGTGACGACTTACCGGGCGGGATCGCCACCTGGTGCCACTATGCGCCAGACTCCAGGCAACAGGCATACACAAGGCCCTTTGATGGATACACTCCTTTCTGAAAGACAGAACACAGAAAGTCAGGCTCCTGCCACACCTGTCAGAACCAACTGATATCAACTGCGGAGTACCCCAAGGATCATCGCTGAGCCCCACGCTGTTCAACATCTACATGATCCCACTTGCCCCCATCGTCAGGAACTACAGTATGAATATCGTCTCCTACGCTGCTGACATCCAGCTGATCATCTCCCGAATGATATCCCCTCAACAGTCAAGAAGAATTTCAGGGACAGGATGGAAGCAGTCGCCACCTGGATGAGGGAGAGATGCCTTAAGCTGAACTCCAACAAAACTGGAATCCTCATCCTGGCACCCTCCTCATCAGCCAGGGATGACTCCTGGTGGCCCTCAACACTCGGAAAGCCCCCCACCCCTGCAGACCATGCACAAAACCTCGGCGTCATCCTCGACTCAACACTGACCATGACCAGACAGGTCAACTCCATGCACACCCTCGGACTCCTACAGATAATCTTCAGATAGATACCAACCGACTGCCTGAAAACCGTGACACACACCCTAATCACGAGCAGACTTGGCTATGGCAACACCCTCTATGCCGGAACTTCCAAGAAGAACTTGAACAAGCTGCAACAAATTTAGAAAGCCACCAGATTCGTCTTAGACATTCCCCGCCGAGAACAAATCACAGAACACCTGAAAAACCTCCACTGGCTCACCGTTGATAAAAGAATCAACTTCAAACTCTTCATATGTGCCTACAGAGCCCTCCACGACAGCGGACCCAACAACCTCAACCACAGTATCACCTGGTACTCCCCTTCCAGACCTCTCCGCTCATCCCATGAGTCGCTCGCCAAAGTATCCCATATAAAGAAGTCCTTGGCTGGAGGAAGATGTTTCTCATACCTGGCAGCAAAAGGTTGGAACACCTTACCTCCTCACTTCAGACAGTCGCCATTGCTGCCTCAGTTCAGGAAGGATCTCAAGACGTGGCTTTTCAACTGATCTCTGAGGACACACCCCTCGGGGCCTTGAGACCCTGTGGGTGAGTAGTGCGCTCTAAAAATATATGATTGATTGATATACGTATCGTTGCAAGGATTATTTTTAGTGAGCATACAGATTACCCTGTCTTGGAAATTTAAGACCTAATAGGTAACACTTGATTGAGGGCATAGATAAATTTATGAAGGGTTGTGGCCCACTGAGAAAGTTATCCTAAGAGTGCTGGATTTGAAGTATACGTACGTATCTATAAGGGTCACATATGGGCTTAAAATGCACCCGGTGCAGCACAAGAGTGATATTGTAAGGTGGTTAATGTGTCAGTCATCAGAGGTAGTGAGACTTTGTTTTACTTTAGAGTTTCTCTGCTTGATGTATATATAGCTACTTAAGGGAATTGCTCCTACAAAAACTATAAGGAGTAAACAGACTATGTCTAAACTATGTGAGGATGAAAGATAACTTGCGAGGTAATGTTAGTTGTAGTTATCTAGAGATAGTGATATCGTATGTATAGATACTCTTAGGTCAATTCTATACATTTCTCTAATCTTCCAGGATGCCACTGATGGCTGCAGATGAGATAAGGTATTTCTGCATGTCACCATCCCTCTAAAGATGATAAAGGAGGCAAAAATGTATCAATATTATAATATTAAAATAAACTCTGACAAAACGTTGAAATACTGGTTGGGTTTTATAACATGTTTGTGCACTAAGAAATCTTGGTCAGTGTCCCAAAACAATGGGGGGTCTTATGAAGAAAGAAATTACTGAAATTTAAAAATATACTAAAAAGACTGTGGTACTGATTCGATGTTATCTATATATTATTGCAGAGAATTCTCCCATTGCTCAACAGGAATAAAATCATGAATCTTTAGTGGAACCTGAAGAAGGTGGATTTAGAAGTATTGTTTCACCCACCAAAACGTGTGCCAACTGCTTTTAGGAGTGATCCTAGTCCGCAACACAACAACGGATGAAATTGAAGACCCTTTCCCATTCTTATTCGTGGTGTATGTGGGATGTAACTAAGATGTGTATGAATGTTGAATGAGAGAATGAGAGAGGATGTGTTGTGAAAAGAAATGAGTGAATTGATTTGATGAGAGATAATTAAGGTGTAAGTAAAAAGGTTGTATTTTTTATTTTTTTTATTAAAAACATACTTATGTAAGAATTGGATGCAACCAATGTACAAACATTCTGAACAAATGGAGAAATGATGATTTGATGTTTTGTAGAAATATATAGAATGATTTGAGTGTATGTGGAAAAGTAAGAAAGAAACGTGTATATCAATGAAGTATGAAAACATTAAAAAGTTAAAAAAACATTAAAAGTCAAATTGTTGGTTCTGGTTCAGGAGCTGGTACTTGAGGCAATCAGAGAAAAAATACAGGTCATGTGGGATATTTTGCTATTTATGTTGTCCACTTTAGATATTAATCAGAATCAGCAATTGACTCAGCCTAGCGCCAGGATATCCCTCTGGGAATTAGTTGTTTGCTTTACAAACACAAACTACAAAAAAATACAAATACACTGTCCCTGTTTGAGCCCGATGCACCTTGTTCTGCAACGCACCTCATTAAAGGTACACTTTGCACAAACAGGGACAATGTGCCATAAGTGTAATATTGCTTCAAGTATTAGATGATGGTGAGTACCCTTGTTAACAGTGGCGGGATCACAATTATTGGCCATCTCCTAAATTAACATTAGAATGATAACCAATGCAGATACCACTGTCCACAACATTTAGGTCAAGCATTAGCCGGGACCTTTTGATGTTTTTTACTGAAAAATATATATAACATACTTAAATACAGGGGATTTCAGCCAGCTCTCTTGAGCCTTGCTGTGTCACTAACATTTTTCTTCTATCCACTACTGCACACAGCATAGAGGAGTGGGTCAGCTCACTTCAGTCACTGGCTAACTTCACACTGAGTGATGGCGATATGTTCTTTCACAAGGAGCACATTCACTCACAAAGTAGTTCCTTTCAGTGCCAGGAAATACTAGGGCAAGGGGTGTTTTTGAGCCCAAAAAATATATGCTTTTAGCTTATTTTTTATATTGGCAAGGGCTCAGCAGCTCTTCCAACAATAACGCTTTACCAAGTAAAGAACAAAACAGTTATTGACAAAAAAGGCTGGCAAACAACTCCAGACGTACTGGACTTGCTAAAGCATGATTAGGTCTAGCTTTAGCTAAAGATCTAAATATATATTTGGACTTTCAATCAGCCTTCATCATTCATTGGTCGGTAATATCCTTCACATTTTTCTTTTGCCCACTTCAGCATACATGGGCTCGGGGAGGGGGTTGGGGGGTAACTTCATTGTGAGTGTTGCCATTCTGCTCTTTCACATCCGCACACCAAGTAGCTCCCTCCAGTACCAATGACTACCATAGCAATTTATGTTGTTTCACACAAAAGGATTTTTTCAAGTTTAGACAATATTTTCTTTTTTATATAATTTCGTGGAACCAGCAGTTCTCACAACTATAAAGTTTTACAGTCATGACAAAACAAGCATTGACAAAACCAAAAGGCTGGCAGACAATGTCAAATCTGTTGGCATCGCCAATGTTTCCTTTCATTAGTGCTCAGGTCTAAATGGCACTGTGAGTGTTATTCCTTCACCATAAAGGAAGAGGTTGCAGGTGATATCAGGTACACAGGAACTGCCAATAGAATTAAATTCACTATAGTAAAGGGAGGGTTACAAAGTTAGTTCGGATCGGGGTGAACGACGGACCTTCTCGAAACCATTTGCCTTGTTAGCTCAGACACCAGAAATATCCCTCCAGAGGAAAGGCAATAGCGAAGTTTTACATTAATCAGAGCAAGAGCCCTGTTCAAGATAATCTACACGCTAGTAAAATGGCTCTGTAAATGAATCGTTTACACGTTTACAGATACCGACTATGGTCTGCAGGTCAAGAGTTCAACTCGTCTGACTATCCGATGATTAATTTGAGCTGCTGGTTGCAGGTGGGGCCCACCAGCACTCGTTTTTGGGCACCAGCGCTTACTTTTTATCCTCACACGTTCACCCAGCGAATAATAGAGGAAAACACATAAGGGGGAAGAAAGGAGAAGAGGAGAAAGAAAGAGAAACAGCAACAAAGGGCGTAAGAGGGTTGAAAAAGAGGATTCCAGACTGAGACAAAACTACAGGGAGACTCTGGGGGTCATTCTGACCCCGGCGGGTGGTGGGAGCCGCCCGCCTGGAGGGAACCGCCAGAAAACCGTCCCGCGGTCAGAAGATCGCGGCGGTCATTCTGGGTTTCCCACTGGGCTGGCGGGCGACTGCCAAAAGGCCGCCCGCCAGCCCAGTGGGAAACACCCTTCCACGAGGAAGCCGGCTCCGAATGGAGCCGGCGGAGTGGAAGGTGTGCGACGGGTGCAGTGGCACCCATCGCGAATTTCAGTGTCTGCAAAGCAGACACTGAAATTCAGAGTGGGGCCCTCTTACGGGGGCCCCTGCAGTGCCCATGCCATTGGCATGGGCACTGCAGGGGCCCCCAGGGGCCCCACGACACCCCATACCGCATCCTGTTCCTGGCGGGCGGAACCGCCAGGAACAGGATGGCGGTGAGGGGGTCGGAATCCCCATGGCGGCGCAGCAAGGTGCGCCGCCATGGCGGATTCCCATGGGCAGCGGAAAGTCGGCGGTACACCGCCGGCTTTCCGCTTCTGGCCGCGGCTGTACCGCCGCGGTCAGAATGACCCCCTCTGTCTGGTGGTGGATCAAAGAGGCCTGAGGTGGAATCAAGGCTACCCGGCCCTATTATTCGATACCGCGACACCCGCTAAAGAGCAAAACGGTGAACCCCGAAACGAAGCACTGTATTCACCCTTTCGATGTCGGTATTGTATGTTTCATTAGAGATTTAACAAAATCAAAACTTGTTCATCAAGCGCACAAAAAAGACAGCATCCTGAAATGGAGCGCCATACAAAAAAACAAGATTTCATAAGATGATGAGGCTTCTGTGATGTTACAAACGCCATGGAAGTTTTTAGGTCAATTAAAATGAGACATCTTTGGGTGTTACACTGATTAAAATGGGCAGGGCAGGACTCTTTCTGAAACGTAGTTATATAATATCAGCTTGTGACTGAAGGGAGACCACGATCAACATGATCAGTCAAGTAATTTCAGTCAAGGCCCTTTGATGCACTCTACAATGCTTCGTGTTGGTTGGCGTCCTTACAAATGATGCCCAGACACCTCGGAGGCATGTTTGGGAAAGAGAAGTCCCTGTGCACATCTTGTCTCTTTTAGGGGCACGAGGCAGTACACACAGTTTCCAGTCAGATCCTATCCGCTGCAGGAACAATGACTGCCCCTGAGAGTGCACTGTGAGTTCCCAGTTCAAGGGCACACGATGTAGGAAGTAAGGATAGTAACTTAAGACTACTCAGCGTGGGGGTCTGTGAGCTCCTCGAGGGCGAGGGAGGCATCCATAGCACACCCTTCCACCTACAATCACTGCTACTGGCTTCTGAGCCTAACATTTACTGGGCTCCCTAACAAATGCGTGTGGCCTCCTCGTCACTGCTGTCTGAGCTTGCTTTACAGTTGTGTGTGCCCCCCCCCCACCCCTGATGTCTGAACGCCCTCACAAAGCATCTCACTCCTCCCATTGTTGTATGTGCTCCCTAGCAAGAAGTGTGGCCACTTCTTCCACTGGTGTCTGAACAGCCTAACAAAGGTGTGAACCCACCATCCCACTGGTGAGGTGAACTCCCTAACAAGGGTACGTAAACCCACCATCCCTCTTAAAAAAACTCCCTAATAAAGATGTGTGATCACCTCTCCCATAGGAGACTGAGCTCCCTAATAAAGATGTGTGAACTCCCTTCCATAGGTGACTAATACCCCTAACAGAAGTGTTTAAACCCCTACCACTGGTTCCTGAGCTCCTTAACACGTGTGTGAGAACCCCTATCACCTCTTGCATCTAAAAGCCCCCTGGATCATGAACACCTACCAGTAATGTCTTCTCACTGTGGACTGAACTTCTACCACTGGTATCTTTGCCCTCTCTCAAAGGGGCCCGAATCTCTAACACTGGGGTCTTAGCTCCCTCCAACTTGAGTCTGATCCCCTGGTGTTTGAACCTCCATCACCTGTAACTACACCCAGTACCAGTCGAATACAGAGCAGCTGCTGCTTGGATATGAGCCACGACCCCGCAACAGTTGTCTAAGCCCCCTATTCCACTGACAACTCAGCTGTCTGAGGTCTAACCCATTTTATTGTCACCTTAGCCCCCCAACTCAAAATCTACTACTTCAGGAGTATGAGTGTAGAAACAAGCGAAGGCAATGCCATTGGGGTTGGCTTTGGTAATCTGGTGCGATGTAAAAAGAAGAAAAGAATAAAGCAAAATGTGTCAGCTATATCCTTGAAATACAAAAGTAAAACAAAATAACCATAATCTATAATTTTAATAGAACAGTATACTTCATACCAGGAAGACGTACTTAGAACTAGATAGAATTTTTTTTGAGTTTTAATGCTATCACTGGAAAATATAATTCTTTTTGGAACAAACAAAAAATAAAATCGGCTTTAAGTTACTGTAAATTAAGAACATAATTTAAAGAGACCAGTATAGCTAAAATGTGAAAAAGAATAAAAAAATGAAAGGAAAAAGCTTTGGCAAAAAGTACTGGGCCACCAGCTCTGACACTCAATTGCTCTGCTTTTTAGGTGGATGAGGACATGTTATCAGGAACAAAATGTCATCACTCACTGTGAATGAGAGCCAATGCTGACGTGGGCCGACCCTTTGCCTCAAGCTGTATGCTGAGGTGTGTGGACGAAAAATGTGAATGACAGCTGAGCAGACAAAGATGAACAGGACATTCCCAAATCATCTCTTTGTAAGTTAAGAAATATTTTCTGGTTTTAATTTATTTTATAACATGAGGCTGGCAAACTTCTAAGCAGTCTTTAGGCCAGACCAGAGCTAAACAAGTATTTGCAATGCAACGGGTCTCGCATTTCTCCGAGTTAGAGCTATTAGCAGTTGTAAACTCCCAACCGGACTTTTCTTGCCTCATAGAATGGAAGAAAAGAGCGCGATCGCGCTGCTACAGTTCACTCGTAGTGAAACCTATCAGCGAAAGTGCAAATCGGCAAAAGTGCAATTAACTATGTAACAGGGTCTATGTCATGCAAATCGCTCAACTTCTGCCAATCGAGATCGCGCTGCAAAAAAGAGAAAAAGTAGTCCACAAACCAGATGGAAAACAGCGAGCCTCGTATGTTTTCAGTACTTGGGCACTGCGCTCGAGGAGGGCTAACCACCGGAAAAGGCATGACGTATGCATGCCTTCCACTAATGAAAGCAAACAGATTTTAAAAGGCAAGCCCATGAATCAATGAAAGACACTGACGTGACATGGACGGGCTCTGAGCCCTTTTCTAACTACTACAGTGTCTCACAAGTGATGCGCATACGCAAGCGCAATGCTAGCGCAGGCTCGACCCTAAAAAAAGGATGTTTAACTGCCAGTGGGTTTTTAAACATACTGAAGCTTTTGTTGTATGTACAAGTATAATCGTCAACCACAAACTCTGCAGAAAAGCGCTATTACGCCAAGTAACTGTCAGACCATGTAACAATTTGAATATAAAATAATTGTGAATTTTAATATATTTTCAAGCTATGTGTCTGTTATGTTGTTTACAGAGTCTAAGAGAGAAGCATTTCACCTACTGCGCCTTCTAGAAAAATAAGAACATTTTCTCTATTGTCAGCGCACTGTTATATGGTACATACCTCCCAGAAATTAGCTATAGTTCATAATAATACACAAATGATACACTTTTTTGTGTGACGTTTAACCAAGGTCTGCATTTTTTTTTTTCCTTGTTAGCTTTTTAGTTGTGATGATGTGAAACGATTACAAGGAACCCAGCCTCTACTGAGTTCAAGCTCCCCATTTCTTAGGCCTGAGATCCCCAATATTAAGGGGTGCTAAAATGCAGGCCATGAGGGCCTTGTTTCTGGCAACTGAGCCTCAGCCTAGAGCATTTGCATTCCTACCACCAGCATCCAAACCTCTACCACTAGTCTCTCTAAGCCACCTAACTTTGATTTCTGGTCCCCTCTTATCACTATCATCTTCAGACTATAGCTACAATATCAGAGCCCAATACACACAGGCCTTTTAGCCCCTCTACTACCCACTTACCTTTTAGCCGCCCTAGCACTGGCAACCGAGCACCCTAGTCCCGATGAGGGCATCTGCGTGCCTGGCTCCCGACTAGCTGACTATGAGCTAGTAAAGCCTGCTACAACTTTTCACTAGATCACAACCTCTCATTGCAAGTTTTCTTCCACTCGTAGGTATCCCAGTACTACTTAGCTGGCCTGCACCCTCTGTTGTTCCAATGACATCCCCTACTTCTAGTCTCAATCCGACTTCCACTATGCACTAGACGCCTAGCACTCTATACAAGCGCAGGCCCCGCCTGTAGAGCCTTGGCTCACATAGCCTCGGCGCTGAACACGAACAATAGGTGGCTCTGGACATCCCGCCCAAAGCTCCGATTCCCAGAGCTTTCACCAGCGGTATTTAGTCAAATCAAAACCCTTATCAGATGAAAGACTTCCTCAATGCTCTTCCGAGAACACGGCTTCCCTTTGGAAAGGTAGCAAGGTCAAATTCATCAGCTGTCCAAGACATTTGTGACTCACGCATGTGCAGAATGGAGAGACTTTTCAATGGAGCCCTAGGGGTGAGACTGAGAGCGGTGGTTTAGTGTAAGTGCCCTAGGTATTACATGAGAGGGTAGGATAGTGTTTAGTGACTGGGAGAGATAAAGGCCTGAGAAAGGGAAGATGAGTCTGCTGAAGGGAAGATGAGGTGTAGGATGGGGGTAACAGCCCTAAGGAAAAAGTGAGGATAAGTGCCCGGGGCTCAAAAGGAGGGGGCGGCGTTGGGGACGTTTGTGACATTGGGAGAAGATGGGGCGTTGAATAGTTTTAGATGCTTTTAGCTGCCCTGTAGACGGAAGCCTATGGAGGGCTATACAAAAAATTCAAAGTGGGCTTTGGTTCTGCCCATTACTTACCATTGTCTCTCATTCTCTCGTTTTTTTTTATTTTACGTTTGCCCCTCTTCTTCTTTGGTTAGTCCCTCCCCTGGGACATAGCCTCTTTACCATCTAGTTGAATGGATGGCTTGTACCTTTCCACTGCTCAAATTTGGGAAACTAATGTTTTCTTTTTCTTTCAGTTCTCCACGAGAATCCATACATTTTCTATCTCTCTTTCTTTCATATGTCTCTCCCCCTCCCATTCCAAATACCTGCCAAGCACTCTATGTTTATGCTATGTTTCATTCTCTTTTATGTGCTTCTTTCCCTGCCAACGCCCCTGTCCCCTACGCTCAATGTTGCTCTCTCCCCTATATAATGCTCCCCCATCTATTACACCCAAACCCCCTCACAGCCACTCCTCTATTAATCCCGTAACTCTCATGGGTACTTACATTTTTTTGGGAGGGCCCAGCAGCTGATAAAAGCAATTTTGTGCTCTTAAAATGTATTTTATTTTAATTTGCCTATATAAGTGACATCTCCTATCTTAAATCGGTCAACAACAAAAAAAGAAAAGGAAGCGTGCCATTCTTAAACCACGCGTATTTGTGTTCATGCATGCATGTGCATATGTCATAATCCATGCACACGCCTACAGACTGATGCGACCGACAACGGAGGCCGCGTCATCATGCCTGTTTTATTTTTTTGCAGATGCTATACAGCATCAGCAAAAAAACCACAATGGCATAGAGAATAGTGTAGAAGTCGAGATCTATCAACTTTGCCAATGCTGATTAAGAAAGCTCCCTTCTTGTGGAAAAAAAATGTAATCGCGTTTAAAACATTTTTAATGTATTTATAATTGTTTATTTTATAATTGTTTTATTTGCATGGGCGAAATAAACGTATTGTTTGTTACCGTTTGAACATTAGAGAAGTGCATGCTGAACAGATGGCACAGCATGCTGAACTTATTGGTGTTGGTTTCCTTTCACTATTGAGAAGCATCCCAAATGGGTAATCCAGAGGACCTGGAGAATCGATTCATAAAAATGATTGCCTTTTGGCGCAGAAAAATCGGGTTAAAACAGAGATCAGGGAATTCCCGTCTCACTCCTCAGTTTAAAAACTCCCCACTTCCCTGCGTCCTCCCAAAGCCATTACACCATCTGCCTAACACTGGGACACAAAACTCTCACAATGGGCTCGCTTCCCCCTTTTGTTAAGCCATTATACAATAAAATGTTTATTACCTCGAATCTCAACTGAATTTCTTTGTCATTTCCTTCTTCTTGCAAACCAAAGGAAAGTGCAAGTACAATAGAACATATCTGTATATCATTTTTAAGTCTGGCTGTAGGCTGTCTGCCAGAACTCGTGCAATTAACATACACAGAACGTGTTCTTGCGGTTAGCCCTATTAAGCACGTACTGATTTTAAGTGCATTTCACTTTGTTATCGGCCCAGAGGACGATTGTGCAGGTATATATTTTGCAGTGTTGATTTGAAAAAGGGCCTCTCTTCACGATCCCCATATGATGCAAAAAGTACTCAGACAGCTGGTGAACAGCGTGGCATTTAAATATCCAGCATCAAAATATTTCAAACAAATGGTGACACTTGGAATAGGTCTTTTGTCCTGTCCACTCTCATCTTCGAAATACCTATTTTGTGAGGACGGTAACTGACAAGAACTAGCAACACTATGAGATCCAAAGTATGGACATTAAGGTTATGCAAATGAACTACGGCATAACCGCAGTCATTATGTGCCACTCCTGGAAATGAAATCAGTCTCTGGAAGCTCCAACACACTGAACACAAGCTAAAAGCACCAGAAATAGTTGGTTGCATCGTGAATACAGCTTTACTGACATTCGCTTTTAAAGGCAAAAGCATAATTGTTTCATATTCCTTACAATGAACAGTAATTTCTTATTACGGATTTGGGGTTTAGCACCATGCACACCATAGCAGTTGTTGCTACTTTACCAATAAGCTTTCCTTCGTACGCTTTGAGATTTCTATATATTCGGAAACCCTTCAACAATTCTTAACAACATCATCACAGCTATACAAGGTGCATATGAATCTAAGAAAAAAAACAATACACAGCTTCTTGCAGAAGATATTTGGGGCACTAAACTGATGTCCTAGTAGTAAGGCACCTACGATGACAGAATGCATCGATCTTGTAAACGTCAACGCTTTACACAAACTAAGTAGCACATCCTACACTAAGGGTCTTTCTCTACTCGCAAAAAGCAAACCAAAGGATACATGACTGTGCAAGAGGATGTGGGTTTGTAGATTTCATACAAAGGATTGTTGGTATCTTGTAGGCATCCTGATGTTTTATCCTGCCTACATTAATCCCAACTCACATCTGCCACTCCCTCTGTTCGTTACTAGGGCTCCCCTTGATTTATGTTAGTTGGAAATGTGATCCTAAAGGTAGTATTATTATAAATATAGCTAAGCCCTGCCTGCTGTGACTGGGCCAGTCTTCTAGCAGTCATAGGTTCTCGTCGGGCATTTCTTCGCATGAGGGTGTCTTTAATGCACATGTGCATACAGTAAAGGACATACGAGTTCACTACTGGGAAAATGAAACAAAGCCTAATTCGAGGCCCTAAACACAGCAATCGTCAGATCATTACGTCCAACTTCCTAAACTTACTGCCCTAGGAACTCTTTGGTACTCTTCTTACTAGTGACTTTGGACGGCACTTTCACAGCGTACTGACATACTCTGATCTTATGTTTAATGTATTGGTGAAAGAAATGGACATTCATTATAGAACACACAACTTATTTTCCATGGAAGATCGGTTTCTTGGTGCAAGGCTGACTTTAACATTTTATAATATGAGAGACAAAAAGGAAAGTACACTTATTTTTGCTAAATTCGCTTGGGAGTGAGGCTTCTTGGGGCACCGGTAGTTTGGTACAGATTATTGTATTACCCTCTTCTGATAACTTTAGAGCATTGGTATTCAAACTTTTTAATGCTGGGCCGTCCGACATGGGGAGAAAAAAAAAAATCATCGTCCCCCTTCTGAATTTTTCACATTTATTCTATTAACCCCTTCGCTGCAACACCTTTTTTTGTGGCTATTTGGTGTATTTGCACTTAGGCCCTCATAACTTTTTGTCCACATAAGTTATCCACTTCAAATTTGCGTCCTTTTTTTCTAACATACTAGGGATTCTAAAGGTACCCAGAGTTTGTGGGTTCCTTTAGCGGAGACCAAGAAATTAGCCAAAATACAGCTAAAAGGTGGTTTTTGGGGGAATAATGGGACGAAAGTGCTGCAGAAGAAAGCAAGTGATTTCTTCCCTGCAAATGGCATCAACAAAGGATTTGTGATGTAAAAATCTAATCTTCCCAGCTTTCAGGAACAGGCAGACTTGCATCATAAAACCAAATTTTTCAACACAGTTTTGGCATTTTCCTGGGACATACCCCATTTTGACTATTTGTTGTGTTTTCAGCCCCTTTCCAGTTAGTAACAGAAATGGGTGTCAAACCAATGGTGGATCCCAGACAGCTAAACATTTCTGAAAAGTAGACACAATTCTGAATTCATCAAGGGGTCATTTGTGTATATCCTTCAAGGTTTTCCTACAGAAAGTAACAGCTGAAATAAAAACAAATGAAATCAAGTTAGAAAAAACACCCATTTCTGTCTATGTTTTCTTCTGTAACTTTTTCCATCTATGGCATATTTTTTAAAGCAGTATACCGTTATGTTTGCTAGACTCTTCGGGTTGCAGGGTTATATAGGGCTTGAGGGTTTATTAAGAACCCTACGTACCCAGAGCCAATAAATGA
This sequence comes from Pleurodeles waltl, assembly GCF_031143425.1. NCBI lineage: Eukaryota > Metazoa > Chordata > Amphibia > Caudata > Salamandridae > Pleurodeles > Pleurodeles waltl. The sequence continues at coordinate 862,362,027 of NC_090440.1, forward strand.
GCCGCACCTTGCAATGGGTTTTCATTGTACACCAGGTTTACAGCAATTTATTTGGTAAAATATAAAGAATGAAAAATAGGTATCAAGGAAACTTCTGTATTTCCAAAATGGGCACAAGATAAGATGTTGAGAAGCAGGGGTTATTTGCACATCTCTGAATTCAGGGATCCCCATATTAGCACGTGAATTACAGGGCATTTCTCAAATAAACGTCTTTCTTACACACTGTCTTACATTTTGAAGGATAAAATGTAGAGAAAGACAATGGGCAATAATACTTGTTCTTCTATTCTGTGTTCCCCCTAGTCTCCCAATAAAAATGGTACCTCACTTGTGTGGGTAGGCCTTGTGCCCGCGACAGGAAAGACCCCAAAACGCAACATGGACGCATCACATTTTTACATTGAAATCTGATGTGTTTTTTGGAAAGTGCCTAGCTGTGGATTATGGCCTCTAGCTCAGCCTGCCCCAAAGGAAACCAAGCAAACCTGTGCATTTTTTTAAAACTAGACACCTACGGAAATCCAGGATGGGGAGACTTGTGGGGCTCTCACCAGGGTCTGTTACCCAGAATCCTTTGCAAACCTAAAAATTTGGCAAACAAAAAAACACTTTTTCCTCACATTTCGGTGATGGAAAGTTCTGAAATCTGAGGGGTGCACAAACTTCCTTCCACTCAGCATTCCCCCACATCTCTCGATAAAAATGGTACCTCACTTGTGTGGGTAGGCATACTGCCAGCGACAGGAAAGGGTCCAAAACACAACATGGGCACATCAAAATTATCTATTACAAAAGTACCTGTTTTTGCAAGGGAGGCCCCTGCGTTTTTAGTCCTGGGCTCGGCAACCATCTGGGGAAACCTACCAAACCCAGACATTCTGAAAAGTAGACACCCAGAGAGGTGTGACTTGTGTAGATCTCCCAGTGTTTTCTTACCCAGAATCCCCTGCAAACCTCAAATTTAGCTAAAAAAATAATCACAGTTTCCTCACATTTCTGTGTGGGATCACCACACTGGCACAAATTTCTTACCACCGAATATAAATGACTAAACATGTTAGTGGTGGCCCATTACAGACCGGTTTACTGCTGCTCATTTTTACGAGCTTAAGCAAAGCCGTTAACTGCTTGATGCTTCTTTGGCCCCTGTAGGATCACTTAAGGCTCCCTAAGGAGGTCCGCCCCTCAAGATTGAGGACCCTTGCTTTAGAGGGACATCTAGCTGTGACGTGAAGTACTGAACACTTACTGCTGACTTCAGCGGGCAGTCTAAGGTATGTAACGTAGTGGCTGAGGGTTAGTGGGCCCTCTACTGAACTGAGATACTGCACCCTATCTGCTGATTTAAGAGGGACATCTAATAATGACATGCATTACTAACTCTTTCTGTTCACTTCAGGTGACTTCAGGTAATGACTGTAGCAAATCTGTGTCTCTTATTTTTAGGTCTGGCAGTAGGATGTCTGCCAGAGATCATTCAAGTATGACACACAATCAGCCCTATTCAAAGATTACTGTTGTCACAGCGGCACTCATGTGCAGACTAACAGAGGTGTTTGCCAAGAAAGTATTGGGGCTATTTTCTGAATAGTGCTTCCACTGCTCATGCAGCAGACATCTGCTTAGTTCCACATGGGTCAGCTATACCGAGCCACAGAAGCATTAGCCAGGTCAAGAATTACCTGAGTAAGAGGGAAACACTACTGCACCCTACGTAGGTCAGATTGCACTGGTCAGGAACAGAGTGCAAGTGAATCCAGGGATGAAGGGCAGTGGGGCTCGTGCTCCCGAAGTCCTGCTTCATGGAACTTCCTTCTACACTGGGATAAGAATTCCAGAGTCTGGTGGTGGTACAACTGATGAACGTACCAGCATGAGTCACTTATGTTTCGTCCTACAGGCCCTACTTAGGCATCCTTGCTCTAAAAGTACTAACAAGAATGAAATTACATAATTTATCATTCACAAGGTCAATGGATACAAATGCATATATGCCAGCAACAAGGGAGTTACACGAATCTATTATAAACATAAGTGCTACTGTGAATACTAAGTGCTGCATTTATATTACATTGCATAGTGTTTTTTTTCCATACTTTCTTATATTAATTTACATTTGTATAAAATATATGTACCATTTCCTTGTAGGGGTGTAGAATGTTCTGTGTTTAAACGGTGGCTGGCTTTCTCTTACATTAGGCCAAATAGTAGAGAGGAAGCACTATGTTAGTGGTTTTACCAAGTTACAGCGTTTTGATGATGAAGAGATCGGCTAAAGCTGTAGCCCAGAGGTCTCCAGTCTCCTAAGTGATAACCCGGGTCTGGTCCTCTACACCCTGATCCCTACGGTGGGAGGGCTAGACGAGCTGTCCCCTTTCTGGTCAGCACCTCAACCACCAAAAACATATTTAGAAGAACTTCTGCTCTATTAAAGAGGATCATCCAAAGATATAGGAAGTCACACCACAGTATTCAAAATGCAAGTTAAAACTAAGAGCAGAAAAGTATAGTTTGCACGTTATGTGATTTTTAGGTGGGGTCTACTAGACAGTGGGTGCGTTGTCTGTTGCAAACTCTGTTGTGGCTTACCAAGAACACAGAGGGGCTTGGAGTCCGTCCATTGGTTTGCCTTCCTTTTCACTTTCGCTTGCCTGCTTCTTATGCCTGCCTTATTAGTCAATCTTGTGTTTGTACCATCCATGGGAGCATTGACCCTTTAAAACCTATTTGCTTGGAGTGGCAATACTGCTTGCTTTTCGAGCACTACCTTTTTCTTTTATGTGAAGAACCCCATTAGAGACTGTGTATTGTTTCTGAGCCATCTCCTTTGTGTAAGGTCTCTCCCCCTGCACTGAATGTTGCTCTCTGTTTCCTGACTGTATGCCCTCTCCCCCTCTCCCTTCTGCGCTCTACTGTGTGCATCTATTTATTGCTTGCTTCCACTGATCCCTCCCCCCAGTGTGTTGTTTTCTTAAATCCCGTGCTGCTTTCACATCCCTTGCAATACTTCCCCTGCATTGCTTTCACTGCGCTTCCCGTGTTGCTTGGAGTTCCCCCCACCCTCCCTGTGTTGCTTTCATTCCTGCTGCCAACTTTAAAAAAAATAAAAAATAAAAGTCACACTTTTTCTCTTTAGTTACCTATTCAACTTGGATCTGTAACTAAACTCAACAGAAAAAAACACCCACGTCATTTTGAATGTGCACACTTGCATGGTGTGCACACCGACAAAATGATATGGGTGGTCGCATCAAAGGCTTTGTTTTTTTTTAACAATTAATTTTTGCCATACTGCACAACATTCCAGATTATGCTAAAACCCATTGCAAAGCCAATATCTTACAAAGGCATGCCTTATTGCCTTTGCCAGTGCTTGTTTTATTCTGCTGCACAGTTTTAGAACTGTACAGGAAAAACGTGTATTTATCTCAAAATGATAAGAAGTGTTGCTGGCCTCTTTGATCATGAGATTTGTGGTTTCCGGCACTTCACCAGTAAACAGTTACTATAAAACCCTGGCCGGTGCAGGGTGGCATTGCACACACTCAGATTACCAGCGCAGAGGGCTGGATTAGAGCCATGGACCTTGAACTCTACTACCTGGCAGCCAAGCTTCAATGGGCTGCTAGATGGTTTTCTGAAGCTATAGGACCAAAGACTACAATGCTGGTATAATCAATCGGAAAGAAGGCTGTGGTGGGGGTAATTTTTATAGGCCAGAGATTTAACAAGCATTTGTAATGTAATGGGTCTCGCGTTTGCTCGAGTTAACGCTATTAGCTTTGTAAACTCCTAACCGGACTTTTCTTGCCACATAAATTGAAAATGAAAAGTAAAACAGTTTCAAATAACTAACCTGACTTTTCTTGCCACATAAAGTGAAAATGCAAAGTAAAACAGTTTCACATAAGCGAGCCGACGGCCGCCATGAGCACAAACCAGACACACAAAAGGAAACAGAAGTTTACTCACAGTGAAACGTATCGGCAAAAGTGCAATTATCCATGTAACTGGCAAAACTGCAATAATCCAAGTACCAGGGTAGATGTCATGCAAAGCGCTGGACTACTGCCCAGCGAGATCGCGCTGCCTACGAAATAAAGAGAAAAAATAGTCCAGAAATCATACAGAAAACAGAGCCTCGTAAGTTTTCAGTAGTTGGCCGGTGCGCTCTAGGCATGCTAAACACCGGAAAAGGCATAACATATAAATGCCTTTCAATAATTAAATCAAGCAAATTTTAAAAGGCAAGCCTGTGAACCAACCAAACAAAAATGGAACGGAACGTCCCATGGTATCATGGGTGGCGACCACTGCTGGAAGAGATGTATGAAATAGACGGATATTAAACCAGCATAATCTCACTGCCTATCAATGTGCTACGTGGCAGTTTTGAGTGGGAATGCTAACATGATTAGCATTATCATGAAGATCAGGGATGGCATAATGGCACTTGAAGAGCCTTTCTAATTTGAGGTACAAAACCCCTTCTGTTATATAATAGTTTCCAGCAAAACCTTCTCAGGCCAATTCCTAATTTCTGGGCTTTTTAACATAATTCGGCGGACATGGGAGAAGAGAGAGAACGACTTGCACAGAAGATGTTGTGCTGCATTTTCACATTGGGGGCATGAGGAGAGATCAGTCTCCTGGTGCAAGGAAATAGGCGAGACTAGCCATGGCTAGAAGGAGCTAGGTCTGAAATGGGCCATAGACATGGGGCGCAAAACCACAGAGAATGAATGGAAGCTCTCCTTGGCATGCTCACATAATGAATCCAAATGTAAACTCTTGTAATTTAATTTACACCTGAGCTACTGGGGAAAATGTAGCCCAATACTGGAACATCCTGCCCCAGATTTGGACTCCTAGATGAAGTGTTTTATCACATGGTCTGGTTCTACCCAGAAATAATCAACTACTGGTGAAAGGTGACAAGAATCCCATCCAAAATCAAAGGCAGCCTGGAACATGACTAATGGGGCGGATGCCTCGACCTACAAAGAGCAGAGTTTGTCTGTAAGCTTGTGGGCTTTGCAGTGCAAGTAGCCAGACAACTAAGAGCCAATGCAATGGAAATCAAACACGAAGTTGGGTGATGGGTGGTGAAGCTGCGTAGATGGTCAGAAGCACAGAAAAGACAACTGAAAGATTAACAAATGATGAAACAAAAAGGGTAGAAGATCCAGCGGACTGGGGTGAGCTACCAGAAAAAGATGTCAGACAGAGGCAACAATGACATGCCTCCAGGGGCGCAACTAGACCCGAACTTCGGGTGGGGGGGGGGGGGGGGGGGGGGGGGGGGTCAATAGTATTAAACAATGGTGGTGGGGCTACAATTCTGCACACTGGAAGCCAGGCACGCTGGGAAGGCCAATAGCTCTGGGTTTAATGTGCTAATGCATGGAAAAGGCATATGTTCAGGCCTGTTCTTTCCTGCTTAAGCACAATAAAGTCAGATATTTTATCTTCTCCAATGAATTCCCCTGAGACACTGAACACTGCTGAAGCTCAGAGATGGTACAACAGACCTGCAAGCATTGGATTTCTGCAAGACAGTTGGTACCAAGAGAGTCATGTGCATGTCTGGCGAAGTACATAGCAAGATCCATCCATCTGGGAAAGTGTGTGCATGCCCATAGCCCAGCTGCGCTCCTTTCAATGAGCTCCAGCAGTTCCACCCACTGCACAACACCTGCACCCTCAGCCAATGGGGAGCTCATGTTCTTGAACAGATGCCTAGTGCTCTCTCGCAGGAAGATGGAAGCTACAACTAACAGTATAAGAGGGTATACAGAACTTTTGTCCACTGAAGAGACCAAGATTTGAGGGCACCATGATTGGAACTCTTCCCTTTTTTGTGGTGACACCAAGCCATACATAGTATCCTGCAGGAAATCTCTTCAATTGTACCCTTGAAGTTGAGCTTCCTTCACAAGCTTTAGGTTTTACTCCTCCATCCACTCACTTTGAAGCTTGCCTGCTAAAACCAAGCCAGGGAAGTGAATATATAAAACGTCAAACTCCTTCAGTATGTGAAGGGTTTATGTGTGATGTTCCACGTAAAACACAATTTTGAACTTTACTTATTCATCTTTTACATTTCTAAAACATAGCTGCCAAAAAGATCTGTCACATGTGCAACACCTTCACTCTAGCCCAATTCTTAATTTGCTTTAAAAAAGTGTGATAGTGATCAAAATGTTTATTTGAACACTGGTATTGGCACCATCCTTAGCCAGCACCAGCATTGCCCAGTTGCACACTAAAAGGCAGACTTCTGTTGAAGGGAGAAAAAGAATGGGGAAAATGTGCTGTATAATTTACTTTAGTCAACGTAGTGACGCCTCCTGCTTACAAAACTTCAAAACGCTCAATGAAATCTTGAAATTATTTCCAGTCAGCACATGCAGAATGGTCATCCAGGCCCTCATCATCGGCAAGCTGGACTATGGCAATGCACTCTATCGGAATCCCTGTCTAACTGCTAAAATACTTCAAACCATACAAAACCCAGTGGCCAGATAAACACTCAGGCTTTTCCCCTCGTTCACATCACTCTGCAACTCAAAGTCTTCCACTGGACCCCCCATTCACTACCCCACAGCGTAAAGTTGATCACACACACATACAAAGTCTTGTACAACGTCTGCCCCACCTACCTCAAAAGCCTCATCATCTATAATACACCAACCAGACACCTCTTCTCAGCCAGACTCTGGCTCGCACACATCCTCTACATACACAGAACCAGAATCAGCATTCTTGCTTTCTCCTACCGCATCCCCAAAGCCTGGAATGGCTTGCTACCTTCTCAGTACATGAGCTCCACAAGAAACTGAAAACTTGTCTCTTCACCTGGACAAGTCCCAGTCATAGCTGACATGGCGCCTGCTTTCTCAGCACCAGGATACTCTCCAGTATGAGCTGTGCAGTTCACAAACACCCTTAACATAAAATAACAAAGTTTTCCTTAGCAATATTCTTGTACTATTGTTCAAACGTCACTCTGGCGTCTCCTGTTTCATCCGTAGTCTCTATTTTTTTTCCACCTCAGCTACACTCTCCGCTCATTTCTTTCTCTTTTTCTCGTCCATATTATCCCACGTTTAATTTTCTTTCAGTACTGTCTACCTTGTCTCTCTCTCTCACTTCAACTGCTTCACTCAGTCCCTTCTCTCTCACTGTCATCCTCCATCCCATCCGTCTTCTCCTCACTCCCTATCAGAAACAAGCCATGTGCAAGTTTAATCTGGGTGAGAGGCGTGTGATAGTCCCACAGAATATTAATTAGTCCCAGTTTCTCAGTTCCCAGAGAACCTCAATATTTATAGGAATGAAGGATGCTCACCTCGATTTGTTTCTGCGCAGGGGCTCATCCCTGTCTGGAATGGAATTCAGCTGCATACCTGGAAGAGCTTAGCTCTACCTGCCCAGGGCCCCAGTGCTATATAGGCAGGAACTCAGCTCCAGCTTAATGAAAGAATTTACCTACTGGCTCACGGTCTCTGCATGGGTTCAGCACTATGTATGCTGGCACTTGGCTGAATCTGGGCTGGAACTCAGCTCTATCTGCAGAAAAGTGAGTTCAGCTCTACAAGATGATGAGGTCTGTTTGTGGCAGAGCTCCACTGTCTCTGTATGCACAATAACCTACTTGTAAGAACTTGTTTCATTGAGAGTGAAAGTGAGAATCTGTTTTTGAAAATGTGTATAAAAAAGTGAAATTGAGTAGGAGGGAGAGAAGGAGAATGAGTGTGTTAAAATGAGTGAACGAGTATTTGATTAGAGGTTGTGAGAGGGAGTGAAAGTGAGTTGTGGGTGTAGCTATCAATGGTGCAGCTGCCAAAGCAGTGAGTGTGTGTGTGTGTTAGTAAGTGAGACTGAGAACCAGTTAGTATGAGTATGTTTTTGTATGAGTTACAGTGAGTGGGAATATGTATGACTGACAATTAGCAAGGGAGAGAATGAGAGTTAGAGTGAGTGAGGGGAAAGAGTCTAAGGCCCAGATTATCAAAACGTTCCAACAAGGCAGTGCTGCAACCAAAGTTGCTGTGTCATGTGAGAGGGAGAGAGATGGAAATCACAATATCTACAGAGATATGGTACTATTCTGCTCTCTCCGTGGAGTTGGCGCACAATTAGGCTGCCAAGCACCACACAGACATCTTTAAACCATAGTGCAAGGATGTATGTGCAAGTCTAGCATAGGTTTGTACTGGCAGAGTGCCTTTCCAGCACAAAATACTATGTTTGTCTAACTTTAAAACATGTTCTACTTTGGAAGTGTGCCTTAAAGTGTAGTACACATGCAAAGTGAGAAAAGTTAGGAGAAATAAAACCATTTGTCCTTTTTTTTTTTAATGCCTGTTCTCAAGTGACGTTTATTTTTTTGGGCAAAAACAGGTCTACTATTGTTAGCAGATAGGGTTTTGCGCCAAAAAACAAGGGTGGTTGCAGGGGAATGCCATTGTACCACCCATAAAACAACCCCTGGGCACAGAGTAATGGAAAGCAGCACCTTGCACTGCTTTGCATTATTTTCGGGAAAAATCCCAGTGCAAAACAGGTTTTGCACTGGAAAGTAAATTAAAAAACACATTTTAAACAGGTTTGCGTCTCTTTTGTGACACAAATCCGGCAAAACATTTTTGTTAATCTGGGCCGCAATGTGAGAGGGAGTGAGTACGAGTGAGTATTTTTTTTTTTTTTAATGTGGTCATCTTATGGATGGTATTACGCACCACCACTTTCATAGATCACCAGTAGCTACTGATGCCAATATTAACTGACGGAAAGTGGACTAACAGCCTGAGCTGCTGACTTTGGAACTGGGGAAAAAGGCTTGAATCCCAGCGTCAGCTCGGCATCTCGGGCAAATCATTTATCTACCTAAAAAATAAATCTGATTTTGTGTTCACGTAAAGCGCCCATGAAAGATGGCATTGGTGTGAAAGTCTGCTCACCGTATTTAAAAAAACAAAAACTCGTTCTTCCCTTTTTAGCATTTATGTAACATTTTTTACCCATCACATGGTTACTAAGAACTATATAAATGTATCTGCAAATCAAGACAGTTTGCAATTTCTGCCTTGTTTGCTGGAAAGCATAGGAAGATGGCAGAGATTGCCTTTGAAGTGCAGATGCGGTCTCTCATACCAGCTACCAGCCTTAATGGGCAAACATTTTCTTGCTATAGCATTATGATGATCAGTAAAGCGCACTGCCTTGCACAATTGGAACCCCCACTGTGAGGTTTCTGTCCACCATGTTGTGATTCATCTGTGACCCCTATTGCTTCCCTTGAGGACACTGCAAAAACAAGATAAGCTGAGGATGCGTGTCAGAGAAAAGAGAATGTTCTGAGACGGTCTCCTCCAGCCCTACATCTCCCAGGCTTCCCAGGGACAGACACCCACACAGCTGCAGGCCTGCCCCCGGGCCACGGAAAGCGAAGAGCGGGGCAGAAGCCCTCTCAGCCTAATGCGTGTTGCGCCTGCTATAGAGTGAAATAGAGACTGTTAGCCAAGTTAGTGTGCAATGGCAAATGATTGTGATACTTCAGATGCCCACTGCTACAGTAATTGGCTGATGTGCGAACACAGCTCTGTGCGACCCAGGTACAGCACAAATACTGCTGCACAAGATCATTCTCCACGGCCTTGGATCAAACTACCCCTGAATAGTATTTAAATACCAATTGCTTAAGTTTGCTTGTAGCAAACATAAAACAATAATGAGGGTACATACACCCTGCACCCCTGGGTCTAAAGGGTATAGCGGATGAAATTTACGGGCCATTATGGGTTAAATGGTCCTGGTTTTATTATCAATAATGTAGATATTTATTTAATAACAGGACACAAGTCCAGGAAAAAAAAAGAAGTTGGGGGGCTGACCCAGAAAGGGAGTACGCAAGCAACATCATGGCGTCTGACTCCTACACGTTGTAACCCACATAGTCTTACGTAAAACATCCCGTACATTTGATTTACACATTTGTATTATTTATTGCCAATGCATTATGTGTACGTATGATATAGTGCTATAACATAAAATTAAAAATGAGTGATTTTTAAAATGTTATTTGTGTATGTACTCCTATAGACGGCATGACATTCGGACAGTGCATGCAATTTTTTTTTTATATACTGGGATTGATCAAAATCGAAAGCATGCCTCCAATCCTAATTTCTTAATTACTTGTGAAGTACATGCTGTGTGCCTTTGTTCTGCTCTATAGCATTGGCATCTAAGGTTGAGGCTCAGATAGCTCTTAGCCAGGATCATACTGGGAAAAAAAGAAAGCTATCTGATGGCCCCCTAAATTTGGCCTTTGGCTTGGGCATAGCAGAAAGTTCAAATAAAAAAAAAATCTTCGCTGCCTGCCCGTTGCTGATGTGAAGGAAAAGCAGACAACCTGGGTGCTGAATTTGACCCGTGTCGAAATTACACCAAGACAAGTTCAAACTGTTTCCTTGGGGCCCAACTTCTTAGCAGATGAGCCGGCCTCCCTGTAAAAATTGAGGGTGGACTCCGTCTACCCTTATGTACCCCCGACTTGTGCCTTGTTTAATTACATGAAAATAGGGCCCGCACATGGAGATTCATTTTTCCTATTCAAAGCCATTATAACATACACATCCCAATAAAATGAAAGTAGCATCTGATCCGCCACTTACTATATGTACCAATACTGTTAATCTCCTTTGATGTTCAACTGTTATAAAACCTTAATGACTTTTTTCATTTTTTATATTCAAAGCGGGGTTATACACTCCATTCCTCGTAAACTACAAGTATATGTTAGAGAAAAACTGACCCAAAACCATTCCAATGCTGTGGGTAAGGGTCCTGCGACCTGTTGGAAAGGAGTAGGAGAGTTGGATGCTCAGCGCTTGATGAGCACCAACACTGCGGCCACCATCTCATTCGCAGTTCCAAGTAGGATTGGGGGGTTTGTAAAACTGAGAGCTTTCTGGGAAGTGTCTCGCCACATAGTTCTGTGGTTTTCACCCAGCTCTGAGCCCAATCTTCAGATGATTACATGTTTCTGGTATTTTGTCCTGGCCCAACTTAAGAACTGTGTTTGTGGCCTTCCAGGACACTTAAGAATACATTAGGAAATTAAGCAGCACGCCATTGTTTTTTTGCTGCACCGTTTTGTTTTCATTTATTAGCTGCATCGTACCGTCCTGTGCTTTAGCTTAAACCATGAGTCATTCTAGATGTAGATCGCTGGACGGTCTCCAATCTATCTTGGTGCACCTGGGGAGATGTTTTGCACAAACTGATGCTATATGTGTATAAACAAAGATCTACATTGTAAAATAAACTTTTTATTTTCTTCTTACATTACCTGACTATACCTGTGTGTACGTAGACAGAGGTACACACACAGTTATATCATATATGCGGAATAAAAGTGTTTGTATAAAGTCAATATGGAGATCTAAGACTTCCCAAGGTGTACACAACTAACATCTCTAAATGGCATTTGTTTGTGTACATCGGCTACAGTTGCATTTGCAGTGACTAGACAAGGCGAACAGAGTGCACTGTAATGACTGGCATTTGCACAGTGCTTTATAAATCTAAAGATGCTGAAGCACATTTGTGGGCAGGTACTGCCCTATATTCATGGGTGCACTTGGATTGACATGTATGGGGTTTCTAGTGTGGCATATTGGGAAAGGGTGTCTTTGTCAAGCTTCATGATTGACAGTGTTCTCATCACGTGTGTCTTGTTGCATCTGTGCAATGAAGCAACAGAAAGGATACATACATTTATGTGGCTTATGTTATGCTAGTTTATAGCTGGAGAACTGTATGAATTAAATGTGGCCTATGTTGAGTGTTTTTGAATTGTGTGATTACAGCAGAGCCTGAATATGTTGTGTTGCTGTGAACGTGTAACTGTGCTAATGTGTGAAGTGAAGCAGCGTGAGAGATATTTTATGTTTGTGCCTACCACTTTGGGGTGATTTGCTCCAGATAAAGTCGGATATAGCATATTCAGAGCTGGGTTGCAGCAGGGGGTGCTCATCGTGATTAACACCGCAGATCCCATCGATGCTCAAGCACAGCAACTAATGCAGGTTCGAAGAACAGACAAAAAGGCACTTTAAAACATGTCTACATCTGCCTCGGTGTGGTAGATAGAGGAAAGGCTGGCAGTAATCCATTAACTATATCCAAGGACTCAGATAACAGCCCATAAACAATGGAACTTTGTGTATGAGTCTGACTTGTTCTAGTTGCTTTAATCCTGAATAGCAAGGAACCCGGGTGTATGAAATTCACATAATTTACTTATGCTTAATTAGGTTACCTTTTGGGAAAATTATGTAAAAAATATCCTAAACGTAAATTGATTATTTAGTGTTCTACTTTAGTGCGAACATTTATCCTCCCTGTGAGATACCGGGTTGTTGGTTAAATGGGTATTAACCCTGTTTAAGCAGCAGTCACAGTCCCTGTCAGGGTGAACCACAAAAGTAACTGAATAAGCCTGTGCTGAACCATCTGGTAGCTTGGCAAAAAAAAAGAGTCAGGCTTTACTTAACAGGCAATGTGAAAAGTATATATGCAGCTCACAAACAGCAATAACATTAAATTACACCATAAGGGAAATCCCCCCAAACATTTAGAGTAATTTTTAATAAATTGACACCAAAACGACAAAAACTTGATCAGTAGAACCAGTTATTAATTTAAAAAATTTAAGGTAAAAACTAGAGCCTAGAAGATCAAGGCATCAACCGCCAACATTTTGTTTAGCGAAACCGGGTCAAAGTTGAAAAATATGTCTGACTGCAATGGAGAGCAGGTAGAATACAGAGTGGATTGGGTCCAGCCGGTGCTTGCCTTCAGACTTAGAAGAAATTTGAAGAAAAATGTTCTCAGAAGGTAGAAGTTCAACAGGGCAAGCCAGCAAGCGGTGTGAGAGGAGGAGGTGTCAATGTGAGAGAGCTACTGGATGAAGTCATGGAGAAGATTTCCACATTTGGACCATGTCTCTTTTCTGGAAGCCGAAAATCTCCAGCTGGAGGATCGAGCCGAAAAGAGTTCCACGAGGTCTGTTACCTCCTTGGCAAAGGACCACTAAACAGGATGTGTTGCTGCAGACAAAAATGTAGCAGGAGCTGCCATGAAATCAGGTTGACTGGCAATGCACTTTCAGTGGATAGACAAGCAGGTTGGTCCGCTTCTCCTTTTGGCTATCTGGGTACATTTAACACCACCACCAAGGGTCCTGGACTGGAAAGGCATCACTTGGGGGGACTGGGACTCATTCAGGTTGGGTCCATGTGCGATATCCCACAATCTCTATTAATGTTTAATTTATTACCATATACCAGGCAACTTGGTTATGTCAGACAAAGCAACATAAGTGTAAGAAATTGGGTTATTAGTTGAGGGATGTAAGTCCCTGAGGCTCTATCAGTGAGGAATGTAAGTCCCTGAGGCTCTATTAGTTGAAGGATGTAAGCCCCTGACGATCCAATAAGGAGGCCAGCGAACCAACCCTTGGAGTCTCCCTGGTAATCTTGCGTTCAAGAAGTGAAATCGGGCTCAGGCAGGCCTTTGAGGGTTCAGGCAGACTCCAGGCAGGAAAGCAGCCCTTCCAGGTGCAGTAAATCAGTCTTTTAAGGTACACAGCAGGCCACAGCAGCAGGCAGTCCTCTGAGTGTACTTCCAAAGGTCCAGAACAAGAACTGAAGAATGGGTGTGAGGGCCCTATTTTTATACCCGTGGCTTCTTTGAAGTAAAAGTTTCTAGAGATTTCCCTTTGAAGTGTTTGAAGTTTCCTGCCTCCCTTACTCTGACTACAAGTTGGCTGCACGAACAATGCAGTGGTGACAAGACCTTTGTGTGAAGGCAGAGCACAGCCTATTCAGTTGCAAGCGGGGCTACGCCTATCTCCATTCCACACCATCCTGCCACTGATGGCCTATCTAGGCACACCTAATCCCTCTATTGTGTGGCTGTGTGAGAGGAATAAACAAAGTCCAACTGCCAACTACATCCAGTCATTTGACCCAGTGAGAGGCTATAGGCACCTAATAGTTACAGCAGGTAAATACCAACTTTGTAAAAGTGGCATTTTCAAAATTTTAACTTAAAAACAACCATTAAAGAGGATTTGAAATTACAGTTTTTCAGACACCAAACAGGAAAGGTTTACCTGTTCCCACTCAAAAGTTAGCACTTTTTAAATGTAACAAGGCAACCCAATGTTATCCCAGGGGAAAAGTCGGACTCACAGTAGTGATAAACACATTTAGGAGTTTTTCACTACCAGTACATGTAAAACTTAAACGTACATGTTTAACCTTTTAATTAAAATGTGCACTGTCCAATGGGATACCTAGGACCTTTCCTAGGTATGGCGTATAAGCAATAAAAGGGGAGTTTAAGGCTTGGCAAGTGGGTTATATTGCCAAGATGAATTGGCAGTCTAAACTACATTCAGGCTGGAATGACAGGCCAGGAAGATGTATTAAGGGGCTAAGGGAGTGCCACAATAAGTGCTGCAGGCCCACTAGTAGTATCTAATTTACGGGCCCTGGGTATATGGTATGGCACTTTATTAGGGACTTATAAGTAAATTAAATACGCCAATCAGGAGTAAGCCAATTCTACCATGGTTTCGGGAATGAGCACAAGCACTTTAGCACTGGTTAGCAGTGGTAAAGGGAAAAGAGCCCTAAGGCCAACAAAAATGAATTCAGCAAACTAGGAGGGTGAGGGTAAAAGGTTTGGGGGAAGACTACCCTAAGGCTGACAGGTCTAACACTGAATTTCACACAAAAAAAACATGCAAAAAACACAAATGCCGTGAGGAACAGAAGCTTGCCTTCTGGCCATTTGAGTTAGTTCCAAACGCGCTTAGTAAAATTTGCTAGTAAAGGTGCATAATTATGCAATATGGCATAATTTCTGTAATTTTGTGCACCAAGCGGAATGGGAAATTCCTGAAATTATACTGGCATAATTTAATTTCGCCCAGGCCTACAACTAACCTGATTCCAAAAACATGTCACTTCTTTGCTTTTACCAGGGAGACTGGCTGCCAAGCAATCTTTTCTACCCATCAACAGAAACTGCCTCTTCAGATGCAAAAAGCTGCCCACCAGCCCCAGCTCTAAACTGGCATTAAAAAGTGGTGCCTGCTCTTCATTATCAGAGGGTCTCAAGGTACATGATCAAAACTCTGACACAATGTGTGCCAGAAAATTGGCAGATGAGCACTCATACGTTTATGGTGGCCCATATTCCTATTCCTCTGCTCGAGTCAGAAGGGTATCATATGAGAAGGTTTTCTTTCTCAGTGCCTCTGTGGAGACATGGAATTTCCCACAGAGTTCTCAGTCATTGTTTTCCCAAGCAAGCACTTCATATGTATCGTCCAATGAAAATAGCACCCAGAGACGCCCCCTGCATTTCTCTGTGCAGGTGCATACAAGTACAACAAAATGAACTCCGAGTGGGAGATGGTGTGCTGGTCTTTGGCAGAGGCTGTGTAGAGGGAAGTGTGCTTTATTCTGTTTGCCACAGGCTTCCCAAAGTCACGCGAATATTTGAAGCAGGTGGCACTGCATAAATTCTGATTTTTTTCTTCTTTCCACCTGTAGAACAAGCAAGGGAAGTTTGTAGTGTTTTCCTTTAGGGGCATCCATCAAAGGTATCTCCTACTGCAACCTAAAGTCCAGTCTCAGACTTCACTGATGTAGGTGAGGGAGCCAAGGGAAGAGGTTCACTTAAGAGGGAGGAAAAGACAGAAAACCGCATATATACCACAGAATAAGTCAGGAGGCCCCTGAAGAAGGACTGTGCTCCGTGGACAATTTTCCTAAGACCGCCAATATACTAAAATTTTTAACAGTGTTCAGGTTATTACCATATACCAGGCAACTTTGTTAAAGTCAGACAAAGCAACATACGTGTAAGAAATTGGGTTATTAGTTGAGGGATGTAAATATGCACCTCAATTAACAGTGACAATCCTTGTTACTGAGAACTACTAAAGTCACAAAATAAATCTGAGCCCAACCCCCTGGCAGCTCTGGCGTAGAGCAGATTGGCTTAACGTAGAAGCATGTGTAAGGTATTTATGCAGTACTAAAATAATGATAACGTTTAAATGCCAAATGATAAAAATCCCAAAACTAATTAGAAAAATCATGCAAAAATATAAATGACACAAAATCTACAAAAATCCAATATGAGGAACCTGAGATGTGAATTTTTAAAGTTTTAAGTAGAAACAGCACCAAGAAGCACAAAGTGCCCATGTTAGCCAATGGTTGAGGTAGAAGAGGACAACTAGACGCAGTTTGACACACACTGGGATATTTGGCCGGATACAGTGGCTAGGTGCATCCTGGTTAAAGAATATATCTTCTGACTGAGTCCTTTAAGTCCCAATCACCACAGGAACACACTTCTAAAGCACCCTAGGACCTCAGGGGAGGCACTTGGACACTCAGGGTGTTAGACAGAGGCCAACAGGAGGGGCCAGTCCATTCCAGTTGCCACAGGTCAGCTGGGGAATTGCAGGAAAAGACCTCTTGTAGCTTGTTGTGACCCTACAGCTTTGACAAATAGTCAGCCTTATGACCCTTTTAGTCCACTTTTTTGTACTGGGTTGAAGAGGGAGAGCAAGTCGAGTCTTCTAGGCTATTCTCGGGTCCCAGACAGTAGGTTCAGTCCTCTTCTGGTCTTCCACAGGTACAGGTATGTTCTGAAGTAGGTGGCGGAAGGCACCACATTTACACCTTGCACGAGTTAGTGGTTGGACGTGATCCCTAGGGACACCCTACCCAATAGGTTAAAGGTTCCTGGTGCTAAACCTATCCACTTTTGGCACTTTCAAAATGACTGAAGTCTTCGATCACACAAAATGTTGGACTCTGAAGGCTGAGGTGTGTGTGCGGGGTCTGTACTATGGTAATCTTAGTGTCCTCCCACATCTAACACTAAAATCTAGTTTCAGGCCTTCTCGTTACCCCAGTAAACTCAGAGACAGACATCAACCGTTTGGTATACAGTTTCCCTCCTTTGAAGGGCACCCCAAATGTTATGTCAAACCTCACCAGAACTATCAATCAGGATGTGACATTCATACAGATTTGAGATTCAGCATTAAAAAAATTCAAAGCCACTGCTCCAACGTCAAAGTGAATGGTCACAGCACCCCACCGGTGGTCACTCTAAACCAGTTCTGGGGCACCTCTCACTCCCATTGTGGTTGGTGCCTTACTGACAAGAAGAAAAAAAAGGGGAGGCAAGCCTGGGTGTGAGATACATCTGTCTGTGACAGAGGAGGCCCATTTGAAATACACCATGGGTCTGGGTGCAGCACTTCAGCCACCCTGGCAAGAGGAGGACAGCACCTCTCCACAACCAAGGCCTAATGTCCCTGTCCTGGGAGCACCAGGCTACCACGTGGCAGTTGAACACATACAAAAAGGCCTCCAGAGGATTTAGAAAGGCAAAAGGTAACTTTTTTTAAAGTGCCACATCTGTAACAGTTAGACAAAATACGACTTTACCAACAAATTGATTTTGTTTAACTATTGGAGAGAGTGCTTGAAACATTTCTATGGATGGTACTAATGTGACATTAGCAACAAAAGGTGTTATAATGTAATTCAGTGTTTCCCTATGAAGAGACAGCCTTGCTACAGTGAAAATACCTTTTATGCTTTTTCATTGTAAGGACATGTGCAATATTAAACTTGTACATGTCCTACTTTTAATTACAGTGCACTCTACTCAATGTGCAGCAGGACCAATCTTGGGAGTGAGTTCATATTTAAAAGGAAGGTTTAGGTCTGCCAAAGGGTTTGACAGGTCAAATATCAGTTTAAAGCTGGACACCCGTGCTACCGTGCTAGGCCTGGAGACATTGTTTATTATGATCATTAAATTCACAAAAGTGCATGATTGCCTAAACGGCTTCCTGGGGTTGAACTTTATAGTGCCCCATTCTTCCTGAATACCAAATTAAATAGTGCACAAGCAGGTTGTGTCTTACGACTCCACAAAACATGAAATACGTATGAATAAATACCAATAAGATGGCTGCAAACTAAATATGGATAAATACAGGCAGAAATGTTAAAAAACATACATACCACAAAACTGATAGCCATACTTATAGGAAAGTTAAATATGCCAATCAGAAATATACCAACTTTACCATGATGGAAGGAGAAGTACAACCATTTTACTGATGGTTAGATGAAGTAAAGCACACAGACTTCTGTAGCCAGCAAAAATAGGGTTTCGAAAAAAGTCCTAAAACAATTTGCAGAAAGGGCAAACTTCCAGCACTAAGTACTTAGGAAACCTTTCATTTTGTTTTGTGGGATGTGCTGCTAGAGACACTGTGTACATGAAGGAGAGAGGGGCAAACAAGCTCCCATACCTTTGATGAATAGATCGGAGTCATTTTTAATTACTCACTAACAAATGTGGAAACTGCATTAGTTTAAAAAGAAAAACATGAAGAACGATTCACTGGTCCAGTGTCTTCCCTCTTCCACCTCAATCACTCCACTGACACACCGGATTCTATTTTTTAATATTCTGGGAGTAGTGTGCCTAAGATAAAACACTGTATCAATAGGGCAATGTCCATCATGTGCACATCATTTCTGGTGAATGCTTGCCGTAATATGACGCACTAAAAATGAACCCTAGTCTTAAGGGTATTTTTAATATATCGGTGCACCTTTTACCACCAAACACAAAAATGAAAAAAGTGCTTAATCACAGAAGAAATTCCAAAGTCAGAGAGAGTAGGAGGAGAAAGGCCACATCTCTCCTCCAATCGAGCCTACAGCTGAGTAGCGTACACTGCTTGGTGCAGAGCATGAGGCTAAACAAGAGAGAGGCAGGTCTGCTGCCAGCCCCACAGCTTTATCAGCAGCCCACAAAGGACTGAGAAGACGCATCCATACTGCATAGGGACACTTTCTTGGATTTAACCTGCAATACACAAACACTGTACCTAAAGGATTCCTCCAAGTATTAATGATATTCTTGTCAGAATCCTTATACATATGTGAAAGCTTTATTAATCACTAATGATGTTCATTTATAATGGGTAAAGAATTTGCATAGAATTAGACTAATATAGAAAATAATGTGCGACTTGGAAAATGTGTCTACTTGAGTGGCCGTCATGAATATGCAATGCTTTTAATAAATGCATAGTATTAGTTGAAGTGCATGCGTAAAGAAAATTGTAGTAGTGTGTCATAGTAATGATTTAATGCTATGTATTTAGCTTTTATTTAAGTTAGCGAGGTTTGGGCCTACTCTGCACAGCCTCATATTAAGCTGCAATTTCTAATAAAATAGTGGGAAATGGAGGACTTGAGAACTAATGCTTCTATTGTTCACACTGAGTTGACCAAACGTTTAGCAAATGTTTTAGACTTTCTCATGAGAACCGCTGCTGGAATGTCTTGTATTTGAAATTACAACTTTGTAAAGTTTAATGAGTGAGACAGCGATGTTCCCAGGAACCAAAAATGGATGCACAGTCTAGAAGACAGATCGCAACAAGAAAGTTACCTGACGAGTCTGACAATAGGAATAGGAGAAGAGGAGACAATCATCGACATGTACATGACAGTTTAGTTATATCATAGATTTGGGTTTTTATTTCTATTGGACTAACTGTAAATGTACGATTTTCTGACCAATGACAAGGTAGGAAGATTATTTAGGACATTCAAACTTAGCCCAACTGCACAAAGGAGAGGAGGCTCATTCTACTCTGATTCTTCCCCGTAGTGGTTCTGTTGAGGAGCTGAACAGTTCCTGATGACTTTATTTTCTATATTTGACTTTATTTCTCAAGTTTCTAATGCTGAATGCTGATCCCTTGGATATTGTTTCTTAAATGGTTCAGATAGCTTAGAGCCCCTTGTCTGAATCATCCCCTTTCACTGTCCGTTGCTGAAGCTGACCGAACAGACGACCAACTAACTAAAAGAATCGCAGCTTGCTGATCCATATGGGGAGAGGTATGACAAAATGCTATTGTCCTTGTTGTAGGTCTTGTTATATGTTTTGTTCTATGTTTCCAAGTACTAACCGCTATTTTGATAGAGCCATAGTTAGATGTTTTCCAAATTAACTTTACCTAAATTGTTTGCATGAAGTCTAACCATGTTATTCTAATCAGAAGGTTAGCTAGGAAGCCCTGGAAATGTTAACAAATTGTAATTTACAAAGAGTTGATGTTGTTCATCTGCTGAATCTAGATGTATGTCATTTCTATTGTGCAGCTATTCTTGCTGTTAATTTGTACTGACTCCTGAATGCTTAATTGTTAATGCTTTAGTTAAACTCAGATTCTTTAGAAGATTTGGTCAACCGGTGTTATTCATGTATGTTTATCGTTTGATTTTGAGATTAATTTACTTGACATTAGCATTGTTAATATGGGGAAATAAACTTTCTAAATTTTACATAAAGGTGTGGTTATTCGTGCCAAATGGGTCATGGTGTGTAAAGATTATTGACTCCAGACGAAATGTTGGTTTATTGATTAAGTGGAGAGGATTTTTATGTGTAAAGGTGAAGCTTATAGTGGAATCACTCTAAGCGTAGTCAAAAGGTACATCGAACTTCTAATGCTTCCCCCTTATAAATTAGATTATAAAAGACCAAATAAGGTCAGACACACTCACGGTTTTTGGTAGCAGAGTCCGATGTTTTGTCTCCTTGTGAGGCCACTAGAGTAGGATGGATAGCCCCCTTCAGAGATCACTATAATGCACAGATTTGGTAGAAGAGTCAGCTGGTTAGTCTTCTCAAGAGGCCACCATAAGGTCCTTTTTCACCTCAGTTCTTGGTAACAGAATTGCTTGGTGCATCTCCTTTAAGAGACCACTATGATTCCCCAGATGTAAAGGTTATAATTTTGTAGATTTGGTAGTGCAAACAAAAGATTATATTGCCCTAAGAACCTACCATGACTTTCCCAAAACCTTGGAGTTTGCCATTGCTTGTTTGAGGATGTTCTCAGCGTTTCTATTGACAGTGTGAATGCAATAGGTTTTGTGCTTGCACAGCTTAAGCAGATCGCAGGTGAATTGTGATGTGTGAGAGCGTTTAGGGAGTTTGCATACTCCAGATGAAGTTGTCTAGGGAGTTTAGATACTCCAAAGAATGAGAGTAGGGAGGTCGAACTGTGTGGCGGTGTGTGCTCGAAAATTGTCCACGTGGTTGTTGGTATACGGACCCTGCATGGTCTACGACTCTGTAGTACTGAATAAGTGTATGAGACACTTGGTTTACATTGTAACTTGCCTGTTTATTAGGTCAATCAGGCGTGGTTGACAAACTCAAGAGTCCGTGTTAAAGGAGTGATAGTTTTTCAACTGAGATTTGGTTAGTCCTATGTGCACCAGGAGGAGCCAATGACCAGCTGAGAGTAAAATTTACTGGTCAAATTTTGCTTGCGAACCAGGGAAACTGAGATAGAAGGAGTATCTGTTAGAGCGAAATGCCGCAGCAAAAAATCAGTAAGGTTTCTGAAGCGATTGCGTACCTACCTGTAGTCAACAGACAAGTTGTGTTGATTTTATTTGGTGCTCGCAATACTTGCATTTAGTTTTGAGTGGATCTGAGTTCGGGAGGGAAAGATGAAAGACTTTGTTAGCCGCTGCATGTGTGAGTGTGACATCATTGGAGCAGCGCTGGGATTAGTCGGTTAGTGTGAAAAGCAGTGAAAAGATTGGTGGACAACCGTGAAGCGTAACTGGTTGAGAAGGTAGGCGAAAAGGATTTTGCGATTGAAATTTACTTCCTGATTTGATTGAAAGTAGCGTACAGAAATGAAAATTTCAAAGCTTTAAAGAGTGCCCCAAGAGGAGATACATTAATTCCAACTAGAATAGGAGAAATTACATCTCCAGAAGGTACACCCGCCTGTATTGTATTCAAAGAACAAGGTGCAACGTCATGTCTTTGACTAAAGCAATGGTGCAAAGAAACAGCAAGAGATGGGAGCTTTGTATAATCTGAAACCTCCTCTGAGACCTGCACAGTTTGAATCATTAGCTATGTGGGAACTAGTGGCTAGACAGCAACAGCAACTGAAATCGGTGAGAATAAGGAAAGCTGAGAAAACATTAGCTGAGGCTATATGGAATAGTGAGCAAAACATTTGGATAACAAGGACTTTACAGAGAATTAATGTGTTTCCGGCAGTTACACAGGAGAGGGGGAACGAGGCTAAAAGGAGCACTAAGAAGAGGGATTCCTATCCTTCAGACAACAGAAATCCACAAAGTCTAGTAAGTCTTTAACATACAATGAAGAGTCAGATGAGGATGAGTTTATTTTGCAGTTACTGAGAAATCGCCCCCCACCATATGCAGCACATGAGAGGTTCAAGCTCTAGTGTAGACCCTACAGCCCCGATACCAATTGAATCTACACAGAGCCAGATACAGGTTACTCGTAATGTTCCAGCTACTTCTGCGATTCAAAGGCCTATGCC
The DNA here is from genome assembly GCF_031143425.1 of Pleurodeles waltl. NCBI lineage: Eukaryota > Metazoa > Chordata > Amphibia > Caudata > Salamandridae > Pleurodeles > Pleurodeles waltl. Next base: position 862,384,561 of record NC_090440.1, read on the forward strand.
GCAGATGGACAGACCCAGAATTTATCCAGACGTACATATTATAGATACTGCAACAAACTTAGTAGTGCCGACAGGACAGACTGCCCACATGAGACAGGTCTATCAGAAGCCAATATTGATCAAGATACGAGTCTACACTGAATTTAGTGCCCCTGGTGCAAACACAGACGGTCCCGAGATGCACGTCCATAATAGGATCACAGACAGAAATGTCTGCCTTGACAAGGCAGAATACAGGAATAATGTACCCGAGAGACCTAAAGGTCTGACCAAGTCCAGATGCAGTGTCAGTACTGGTTACCGTAGGTCCAGTCATACAATTGTTTACCCAGGGAAACAAGAAGAGCAATGAGCAGAAGATCCTGAACCCATGCTTAGAGAGGGAAAGGTTTGATGAAAAATCAAGAATGACTCCCCCCCCCATGAGACCGACATTTGATGGAACAGGTCTGTTGATCGATTTGAGTTATTTTAGGACTCCCCCAAATAAACAGGGAATATTCGACATACGTCCCAGTCCGGGCAGGGTAAAACCTGAGACTCCGAGCATTACAGCAAGTGCCCGATATGAGTAAAAACAACATTTCATTACATGGTTTAACAGCTCAGCAGTTAACTGAATGGTTGGAGAAGTTGAGTAGTACCCAAGGTGATTTCCAGCGGAGGAAGTGCTCTGAATTTGACCAGGCTTAGACTAGAGACAGAATACCTAATTGAGGGAACTATGGGGTTATAAAGAATTGATGCATTCCGAGAAGACGAGTTACGTTATTTGTGCAAACTAAATACCAACAAAGCAGGAATAGTACATCAGAAATTAGCAGACCTGTCAGAAAATTATGACATAGAAATTGAGAAAACAAAGCATTTAAAGAAGAGTTACAGATTAGAATTTGACTCAAAGGACTTTTAGAACATGAGTACCGGGAATTAAAATTCACATTAGGGAATTAATACAGAACAGTCAAACATGGGGAGCATTAGAAAAGTAGGAAGGCCGATGGGTGAAGAAAAGAGACAAGAAAAAAAGGGATTCTATGAATCTTACTGCGAATGTGCAGCAGGTTGAGGATCTGGTAAAACTTTTACGAATGAGAGAGATTCCCAGAATGAATTTGATCCACGTCCCTTGTAGCAGAAGTGACATTTTGTCCTTTACAAATGATTATCCCAGGTTGAGAGAAAAGCCAGTGGAATGGTACCGCAAAAAGATAGATTTGTGAAACTCACAAAATGCTTGTGGGAGGATTTGAACACCCTGTTATAAATAGTGGTTCCAGCAGACTTATGGGTCGAGTGCAAGAAAAGTGTAGATTGGCCGACAAGAGGACCTTAGAGAGATCCAGCATCAGGTGCATCATCCTCTGACATAATGAGATATTACTATAAAATGATAGAGTTTTTGAAAATGAGAATTTCGCCCAAGAATATCGACAGGCAGGGAATAGTCAGGACAGCCCAGGAAGGGGAAAAAGTCAATACACGGGTACTATGAGAGATTTTTGTAGGCATTTAAACATTACAGTGGTACAGAAACAATTGAGCTGAAGGACATGATTCATTTTGTATGCAGATTTGTTGAAGGTTTGAGACCGGAGATCAGCCAGATGATTAAGAGTCATTTGATCTTTCGGCAAGCAAAGCTGACTGATGAAGTATTGCAGTATGCAAAGTACTGTAGTGACGAGACTGAGTTGAAACAGAGAAAGTTTAAAAGAAAAGACGATGGTGATACAGATTAAAGTGGCACAATCAGGAATGCAGGGAAGTTTTCCACAGCATCAGCAGGGAAACGTGTGGTTGCAGACCCACACGAAAGGTAGAGGTCGTGTTGGAATTGGAAATGTCAACTGTGGTCCTGATTTGAATACAGTTGTTGTTAAGAATGAGGTGAAAAGGATGTTACCATGTCACGCTTGCGGAGGCCTCGACATTGGAAACAGGAGTGTCCGATGTTGGTGCAGGTTTACCAGACGAACACAATCAATTCTTTCCCAAATATGAGAGGACCAAGAATGAGAGGTAAAAATCCAAATTTACAAAGTAATGTGAGTCAGGTGCAAGGTTTTCAGCCTATGCAGCAGAAGCAAATGCCACATTTGCAGATGTCCCGGTCTCAGCTAATGCAACCCCAAATTCAAATGGTACTTAGGCAGCAAATTCAAATACCTCAAGCCCCACTGGAGCAGCAGCATGTGATGCTTCCTCAGCAGGTCACAGATCAAAGGCTTAATCAGAGTAATAACACAATACACCAATATCCACTACACAGTGAGGATGAAGCGAATGATGACTGGATGAACGAGAGTTCAGATGAGGAGGAATGTGTATTAGCAGCTTCAGTAGAAGTAGATCAGAAAGATCAATACATGAAGGGAAAAGTGATGGGTCACAAAGTCTCATTTTTAGTCACACAGGAGCTACACGCTCTACAGTGAGAACTGAAGAAGTTCCAAACCTGCCCCTTCCAGCGAAAAAAGTGCAGATTGTAGGAGTTGCAAATCAGTATTTGACAATCCCAGTTACAGAACAAGTTCAGGTTAAAATTGGCAATTTTAAAGGATTACACAAATTCATAGTTTGTGAATCGAGTCCGGTATCCTTACTTGGGAGTGACGTGCTGTGTAAAACAAGATGTTCGATTACTTGGTCAAATTATGAAATTGCCATTCAGACTAACAGTGATGATGAAGATGATTTGACCACAGGAACAGATTGTGACACAGTGAATGAGGAGTACCCCTTGATCAGTTTCTTTCCAGTTCTCACAATGAGTGATCTTCCTTCTGACTTACAGGGAACAGTTAAAATGAAAGTGTGGGATTTTATAGGCAAAGACATTGGTCTAATCAAAGGAGTTGAGACAGTTAAGTTCCCAGTGAAGCCAAATGTGATTTTTCCCCAGATTCCTCAATACCACATGACACAGGATACGAATGAAGGAATTGCACCCATAATTGCAGAATTTGTAAAACAAGGTGTTTTAAAGGAAGTATTGAGCAACGCATGTAACTCACCAATAATGGGATTGTGAAAGCCACGTGGGAAATTTCTAATTGTTCAGGATTTGAGGAAAGTAAATGATATTGTGATTAAGTGTTGTCCCGTGGTGCCAAATCCAGCAGTGATTGTTGTTTCAGATCCCATGTGAAGCTGAATGGTTCACCGTAGTGGACCTCTCACAAGCATTGTTTTCTATACCTCTTCATGAAGATAGCCAATTTATTTTCCTGTTTACATTTTTTGATCAAGTCAACTGTCGGTGCAGAATTCCTCAAGGGTTTTCAGAGTCACTGTCCATTTTCAACCAGATCTTAAAAAAGAACCTGGAGTCATTCTAAATGCCTTTCCAATCGACATTAGTCCAGTACATTGATGATTTGTTGGTCGCTTCAAAGACAAGCGAAGCATGCAAGTATGACACTAGTGCGTTGTTGAATCACTAGAGAAAGATTGGACATAAAGTGTCCCCAGCTAAATTACAGTACTGTCAGAAAGAAGTGAAATATTTGGGACATCTAATTGAAGGAAATAGGAAAATTTCTAGAGAAAGGGTCACAGCTATATTGCAGATGAATCCCCCAGTTACTCAGAGAGATGTCAGAATGTTTTTGAATGGTGAGCTATTGTTGTCAGTGGATTCTCAACTTTTCAGTTATTTCAAAGCCATTGCAGAAGCTGATGCACAAAGAAGTCACTGATCCCTTAGTGTTGAACCAAGCCTGTATGGAAGTCTTTACTGAGTTGAGAAAAAGCCTGTGTAAAGCCAGCTTTGGGAATGCCTGACTACACAAAACCCTTCATGTTGTTTTGTCATGAGCGTGATGCATGTTCTTTGTTCGTGTTAACAGAAGTCCAGGGTGGTGTAAAGCGCCCAGTGGCATATTTTTCAGCTACTTTAGACCAAGTTGCAGCAGCTTTACCTGGCTGTTTACGTACAGTAGCCGCGGTTGGACTGAGCCTCACTCAGAGTGAGAACATTGTGATGGGACATCCTTTAACGGTTATGGTCCTGCACTCCATTGAAGTTTTGCTTACCAAAACCAAGACCCAACACCTAACTACCGTCAGGCTGCCACAATACGAGACCATTATTCTAGGATCGCCCAATGTATAGCTGAAAAGGTGTACAGTGTTTAACACAGCAACTTTGCGTCCAAAAGAGAATATTGAGGTTGACAAATTGAAGGAAATTGAGCATGATTGTCTGGAGGTTACTGATTTGTGCACAAAACCTAGACCTGATATTCGAGATACTCGATTGGAAGAAAATTACCAAATTAGTTTTGTTGATGGTTCCTGTTTAAGAGAGAATATGGGAACATTGAGAGCAGGATATGCTGTGTGCACAATTTTTGGTATACTTGAAGCGCACTGGTTCGGAGGAGTGTATTCTGCACAAGTGGCTGAGTTGGTAGCCCTTGCGGCAGCATGCCATGTCTCTGCACAGCTTAAAGTTACCATATGTACAGACAGACAGTACAGATTTGGAATAGTCCAAGACTTTGGCCAGCTATGGTCACAGAGAGGGTTCCTGACCTCTTCTGGTTCACCAGTTATAAATGGTGAGAGAATTAATAATGTGTTACAAGCTTTATAAAAGCCTGGAAGGATTACTGTGGTGAAATGCAGTGCACACCTGAAACCACAAGATTTTGTGTCAATGGGAAATGGGTTTGCGGATCAAGTCGCAAAGTTTTGCGCATCGAACTTCATATCATTCAAAGACAAATGGGAATTGGTACCTGAGGAAGAAAATTGTGTCAGTTATTCTGTAAAAGTGATTGATACTTGGTAAGAATTGAAAGTGATCCAGGATAATATTGACAGGGATGAAAGGAAAACTTGGCTAAAATTGAAATGTGTCCCACAGGAGGACAACGTTTGGGTGTCTGGGGAAGGACAAGTGGCTTTACCAAACAATTTGTTGAATCAAATGACTAGATATTATCATGGTCAAGCACATGTTGGAAGGAATGCCATAATTCGAACATTTAAGCAGTTTTGGTTCAATCCAAAATTTAGACAGGTTGCCTACGCAATTTGCCATTGTTGTATCATCTGTAAGCAGATGGACGTGGGAAAAGAGACTGTGGGTAATATGAGCCATATTGGAAGAGAGTGAGGTCCATTTAGCAGAATACAGATGGATTTTAATGATATGCCTGTGTGTGGAGGATTGAGATATGTGTTGGTGAATGCATCTTTAGTCACTGGTTTGAAGCTTACCCCCACACGAAGAAATGACAGCCTTACAGTAGCAAAGTTATTGCTTAGGGAACTGACACCTCATTTTGGTTTTCCGGTCTCTTTAAAATCAGATAGAGCAAGTCACTTAAACAATGAAGTAATTAAATTACTATGTTCAACTTTAAACATTGAGCAGAAGTTGCTTTGTAGCTACCGCCCTGAAGCCTGAGCAAATAAATGGTACCTTGAAGTCCATAATTGCAAAGAATGTTGTGTCCTCGAATCGGAAATGGCCTGACAAACTGCTATTAATTCTGATGAGTATGAGAAACACACCTGACAGATAAACTAGACTGTTCCTGCATGAAATCCTCATGGGCAGAGCAATGAGATTACCAACGGTTCCTGCCAATGCTCTTGTGAGCATAGCAGATGATACAGTGTGTGATTACTGCAAAGGACTGGCTGGTATGGTTCACTGTTTCTCTCATCAGGTGGAAGCCACCACACTGCAACCGTCTCAAGACCAGAGCCACAACCTAAGAGCAGGAGATTGGACTGTGATCAGAAAGCATGTGAGGAAGACTTGCTTGGAGCCAATGTGGAAAGAGCCGTACCAGTTAGTACTAGTTACTACAACAGCTGTGAAGTGCGCTGGAGTTATGAACTGGATTCATGCCAGCCACACTTGGAAAGTACCCTGTCCTTTGGACAATGAAGAAGAATTGTTGGAGTACCAACAACTTCCAGACAAAATCCAGAATCAGAGAACGGGAGAATCAGAAGCTGAATTTAAGCAGACCGAAAACAGTGTAAACACTTGTGAGACAAGAAAAGGAAGACATACAGGAGCATGAGAATGAACCATCCTCAACTGAGGTGGTAGGAGTCTAGTCAGAGGAGGGCTCTCCCAGAAGCAGCCGGTCTTGAAAGACAAACCACGCAAACTACAGACCTTGACGTGGAAGGAGTGGAGGAGGGCCAAATCACAATTATCTGACTCCTCCAGAACCACTTCTAGGTACATCAAGAGACAAATCCTGCAGAACAAAGAGAAGTTACAAGTCCAACACTGAAGAGTATATGCCAAAGGTCCACTGAAAGGGGATAAGTGGCCGAAATCACAAGCCAAGAGGAAAGAGGCAACTGCAGTGACAACAATTGAAGAGGAAATAGACACAACAAGAAGAGAAGACTTGAGTGATGGAGAGTTAAATGGAGATCGAAGATTGAAAAGAAAGATAATTGCAAATCAAAGATACACAGGTCCTGAATGGGCATATGAAACGACATGCAACGAGTTTATGGCAAAGTGAATTTTTGTCTTTATCGAGAAATCACAGTTCAATACTTTAGTATGCGAAAAAGATCAATTAATTGAACTTTGTAAAAATTGTGAAACTTAGGAAGGTGCAAAAGAGACTATTGAAGGTAACCGGAAGAGACTTTAAATAACCTGATTTGACAAGCTGCTGAACTGATATGATAAATTACCGGTTTTGACAAGCTACCCATTTTTGACAAAGTCCTGGAAGAAAGACTGAAAGCTGTAGATTGTTGCTAAAGTAGATTGAAGATTTTGTTTTGCTTTTTGCTGCATTGTTATAATTGTTATCTTCTTTCTGATTCTTTACAGATCATGAGTAACTACAGCCAACAGGTTAGAAAGGTGGGTGCTGTAAATACAAAGGTATTGGTTTGGCGATTGTGGCATTATATTGGTTTGATGTTCATTGCGAGTATGACTCTTCTTGAAAAGATTGTAGCCGACCATACCTCTGTTTTAGAGACAACTACTACAATCACAGAATTAGACAAGTTTAGAATAGATTAGAAGTATTTGCACGTAGACGGCTCCCAAGGAGAACTTTCTTCCAATGTTTTCTATCAATTATTGTGCGAGTATGTTGAGACAATGAAGGCGAAAGATTGTTATGTCTGTACGCAGATTCCTTCATCAGTGGAGGAAGGAATTACCACAGTTTTACCCTTACGTATGGAATAAGTTGTAGTCCTTTACTAACAAGATTCTATAACCAGAAATACATTCAGTATTTCTATTCAAACCATGGTTCAGTGTTTTCGTTTGTTCCTATAATTAAGTACCTAAATAGAGTAGCTAAGGAAAATAATATAGAATTAGTGAGAGGATTTATTGAACCTATACTAACCTTTGGCACAACTTACGCTCACAGAAACAACCTGACATGCTTGCTTACACCTATAGAAAAGAGTTTCTTATATCAGACTGATAATAGGAGAAAGGTATTAAAGGAGAAATTAGAGAAGGGCTTAGAGAAAAGGACATTTAGAAATCTTCATGCATTTAGTGAAATAAAGGCACAAGGGAAATTAGCTTTAGATACACAGTATGTAGGGAAGCTTTGTGTGTATATAGGCCTAAATCTAGAACTGACACATTGTGGGAACGAGTGAATGTAGACATGTGTTTTTGTTTCAGAGTAAATGGACGTTTATATTAAATGAACAAGACCCAGCAATTCCATGAGTTTATTACTTCTGTTGACCAAATGCATATTACCGTCTTCCAAGAGGATGGTGAGGCACATGTTACTTGGCAATAGTTTTCCCAAAGATTTATCAACTTGAAAACCTGAATAAAAAACCTAAAATGACTGAATTGGATCACAATAGACAAAAACGAGAAGCGTATTCTGGCATAGTTGGAACAATAATTCCTTCAGTCGGAGTTATTCTGAATTCTTTGAAAATTCGAAAGTTGTCTACTATTGTGGATAACATGCTGACAAATTTTCCAGTAACCATGATCCTAATGAATACACAAATGGCTGTGGTAAGATCAGTGCCTCTTCAAAAACGTCTTGCGTTAGAAATCCTTTTAGCAAAGGAGCGCAGAGTTTGTAAGATGCTGAACTCGAAACATTGTTGCACATTTATACCCAACAATAGTAAAGAAATCCGACGCCCTATTAACAATCTGACTAATGATAGCGCTGATTTGAAAGAGTTGAAAGAACCAGGAGTTTGGGAAAATGTTGGCAAAGTTCTTGCTTTTGTGGGAAATTGGCAGGGCAACCTAAAAAAAAAGGGATAATTTGAAAACGTTACAGATAATATTGATTATTGTGACATGTATAATTGGAGCATGGGGAATTTATAAATTGCATCATGTGATTAAAATGAAGAAATTTTAAAATGATCAGAGGAGGGGAGAAATTAAAAGGAAATGTTTTTCATAGAAAATTTGACAAGGGAAAGAAGAAATAAAACTTACAGAGAAAACAAATTTAGATGAACAAAAATGTTTACAGTGTGATGTAAGGTGTGATGACATTTGTCAGAGGAGGGATTGTGAAAGCTGAATTTATCAATAATGATTTTCTGTTATTATGGGTTAAAAATGTGCATAGAATTACACTAATATAGAAAATAATGTGCTACTTGGAAAAGGTGCCCACTTGAGTGGCAGCCATTAATATGTAATGCTTTTAATAAATGCATACTATTATTAGTTGAAGTGCATGTGTAAAGAAAATTATAGTAGTGTGTCATAGTAATTATTTCATGCTATGTATTTTGCTTTTATTAATTATGGGCCTTAAGTTAGCGAGGTTTGGGCCTAGTGGGCACAGCCTCATATTAAGCTACAATGTCTAATAAAGTAGTGGGAAATGTATGACTTGAGAACTAATGCTTCTCTTGTTCACATTGTGCTGACCAAACATTTAGCAAATGTTTTAGACTTTCTCATGAGAACCGCTGCTGGAATGTCTTGTATTTGAAATTGCAACTTTGTAAAGTTTGATGTGTGAGACAGCTATGTTCCCAGGAACCAACAATGGATGCACTGATTGCAACAAGAAAGTTAGCTGGTGAGTCTGACGATGGGAACAGGAGAAGACAAGCCAATCTTCGACATGTGAAAGACAGTTTAGTTATCTGTTAGATTTGGGTTTTCATTTCTATTGGACTAATTGGAAATGTACGATTTTCTGACCAATGACAAGTTGGGAAGATTATTTAGGTCACTGTATCTTAGCCCGACTACACAGAGGAGAGGAGGCTCATTTTACTCTGATTTTCCCCCGTAGTGGTTCTTTGAAGGAGCCGAACAGTTCCTGATGACTTTATTTTGTACCTTTGACTTTATTGCTCAAGTTTCTAATGCTTACCCCTTGGATATTGTTTCCTAAATGGTTCAGATAGCTTAGAGCCCCCTTGTCTGAGTCATCCCCTTTCACTGTCTGTTGCTGAAGTTGACCAAACAGACGACCAACTGACGAAGAGAATCGCAGCTTGCTGATCCATATGGGGAGAGGTATAACAAAATGCTATTGTCCTTGTTGTAGGTTTTGTTCTTTGTTTCTAGGTACCAACCGCTATTTTGATAAAGCCATAGTTTAGATATTTTCCAAATTAACTTTAACTAAATTGTTTGCCTGAAGTCCAACCATGCTATTCTAATCAGGTTAGCTACGGAGCCCTGGAAATGTTAACAAATTGTAATTTACAAAGAGTTGATGTTGTTCACCTGCTGAATCTAGATGTATATCATTTCTATTGTGCAGCTATTCTTGCTGTTAATTTGTACTGAGACTCTTGAATGCTTAATTGTTAATGTTTAGATAAACCGAGATTCTTTAGAAGATTTGGTCAACTGGTGTTATTCATGTATGTTTATCATTTGAATTTGAGATTAATTTACGTGACATTAGCATTGTTAATATAGGGAAATAAACGTTCTAACTTTTACATAAAGGTGTGGTTATTCGTGGCAAAATGGGTCATGGTGTGTAAAGATTATTGTCTCCAGACGAAATGTTGGTTTACTGATTAAATTGAAAGGATTAGATGCGTAAAGGTGAATCTCTTTGTGGAATCACTCCAAGCGTAAGCAAATGGTCCATCTAACCTCTAAAGCGTCCCCTTACAAATTCAATTATAAAAGCCCAAATAAGGTCAGACGTGCTCACACATACACGAGACAGACATAATAATTAAGAGGAACTGTTTTAAAATCCATCCTCCAACTCTTGAGAAAGCCCCTGGCCTGCATTCAAGACACGTGTTAGCTTAACACAGAGTAGCCCGCCATGATGTGAAATGGGGTACCTGATGTGTAGAAATTAAGTAAAAAAGAAAGCTATAAGTTTCTTCATCAGCAACATTCGAACTCACTGTTTTTCTATAATATATCATTTTTGACAGCCTGACAGTGTTAAGATTTTTTTTTTGCAGTATCAAAATGACTACAAACAATGAATTACATTTCTGAATGCTTAGGCCCTCATTCTGACCCTGGCGGTCTTTGACTGCCAGGGCGGAGGACCGCGGGAGCACCGCCGACAGGCCGGCGGTGCTCCAATGGGGATTCCGACCGCGGCGGTAAAGCCGCGGTCGGACCGGCACCACTGGCGGGGTCCCGCCAGTGTACCGCCGCCCCATTGAATCCTCCGCGGCGGCGCAGCTTGCTGCACCGCCGCGGGGATTCCGACCCCCCCTACCGCCATCCAGATCCCGGCGGTCGGACCGCCGGGATCCGGATGGCGGTAGGGGGGGTCGCGGGGCCCCTGGGGGCCCCTGCAGTGCCCATGCCACTGGCATGGGCATTGCAGGGGCCCCCGTAAGAGGGCCCCTACATGTATTTCACTGTCTGCTGCGCAGACAGTGAAATACGCGACGGGTGCAACTGCACCCGTCGCACAGCTTCCACTCCGCCGGCTCGATTCCGAGCCGGCTTCATCGTGGAAGCCTCTTTCCCGCTGGGCTGGCGGGCGGTCTGAAGGCGACCGCCCGCCAGCCCAGCGGGAAAGTCAGAATTACCGCCGCGGTCTTTTGACCGCGGAACGGTAATCTGACGGCGGGACTTTGGCGGGCGGCCTCCGCCGCCCGCCAAGGTCAGAATGAGGGCCTTAGTGTTGGTACGCCCCACTTTCTTTACCAAATTAAAAAAGGAGACTAAAGCTTTCTCTGGTCGCCTGCTTGAGTGGTGTCAACCAAGACCGTGGTCGTGCATGAACACCGCCAGTTCCCGAAGCTTCCTTCGTGGCCACTTGCTCAATTTTGTTTATAAGGTTTATTCTTTTTAAGTATGTTTGCAGTGTATTTATTACAACATCGAAAGGAACTGGTCATAAGTACGGTGCGTGCTGTTAATCTTGTCTGAGTGTTTAGATGAAGAATAAGAAAATGTAAATGTATTTTCATTAAAAATAAAAAAGTTGTCCTAATAATTGTTTTAAAGAGGAATAATTGGGCACCCATAATTCGAGTATGTTTAGTACATGGTACCCCCTTGTCATGCCAGTGTTAAGGATAAAATCACTTATCAACTTGTGCAGTCTATGACTAATTTCTTTTTAAGTCTTCGTTTGACTGCGTTGTCTAGGCGTCGTTAAAAAAGGCGCAGAGATTGTCAATGTAGCTTTAGCGATCGACAGTAAAATCTCATGTCCGGCCACACGAGGGCGGCAATGGCATTCTTATAAATGCAAAAAGAAACCTGTTATAGAAGTATCGATGGGGTGCAATAACAGACTAAAAACTAAAATAACCATTTACAATGAAAACAGTTTTTACCATGCATTGCTAACACTCAGTACATGTGCAATGTATGCAGGGGCACCGCAAGCTTCAAGCACAAAGAGCCAATGTTTCACTGACAGAAGCAGAGCAAATGTCTCGCAGGACGAAACAAGTGCCGTATCAGGAGCGGCAGTACAAGCTTCACTCACATACACAGTACAGTAATGGCACAGTCACACACCATGCACGCTTACACAGACAGACACGCCACGCGACCCGCATATTAACAGTCCCGACCATAAATCGCTCTAACAGCGGAGCCGGCACCAGCAGTGCACACCCCCGCATGAATTAACTGCAGCAGAAGTTGCAAGCTTTAGAGGGGGGGGGGGGGGGGGGGGGGGGGGAAGAGGCCGAGTGTGAGTTGAAGTTTGACAATTATCCACGTCATTTTGTACTGCAATTGTAACCCAAGGATGACTACACCCTGATAACCAGCCCAAGAAAAAAAAACAAGCAACGACAAATCCAGTAGGTCTTGCCTTTCGTCTTTGCCAAAACGTTTTGCTGATGCTCTTCATCACACCGAGTCATCGCATATACATTGAATGCACATTTTAACCAGGGATCAAGTATCAGATTCAACACCCATTTCAAAGAAAGGAACTGCACGGTCGTACAGAGTGCTGGAAGCAAAAGAGGAATTAGCACTGGCAAAGCCAATCGATATGTTGGTAGCTGCCAGCCTTTGGCTCTGGAAATGCTTGTTGTTTTCATGCTTTTATAAAACGTTGTTGTAAGAGTCCCTGGCCTCCGCCAAAATAAAAACAAATTGGCTACCAATATTTGTTTAATCTCAAAGCGTACATGCAGTAGTTCCTGGCACTCAAAGGAACTACTTATTGTGCCGATGTGCTTTGTGAAAGAGCAGAACGCTGTAACTCACAGTCAAGTTATCCAACGGCTGAAGTAGTTTACCTAATGCTCCTTGATGCATCTATATGTTGTAATAGGTGAAAAAAAACGTGCATGACACAAGAGACCAATGTATGAAAAGGGCTGGCTGAAAATGTCCATAAATTAGTACATTGGTTATGCAATTTTACTAAAATACATAGGCCTTATCTAATGCTAAGCCTAAAGAGTAGCTCCTTTTCTGTAGACAGCGGAAGGATAAAGTCCTCTAATCAAAAGGATGGGTAAGGTGGGCTGCATCTGGGAAGGGACAAATGCAAAAAGAGGAAAGAAAGCCACTGAAAAAGAAGCAAGTCAATGAGACTAACAAGAAAGCCCACCAATGTTGTGTATTTGTCAAATCCAAAGTCTAATGAGAGTATTGGTATTGTACACAATAAACCTTTCCACAACAGAGGACTAAAGATGTTTCTAGGTGAGGCCTAAAAAGAGAATTTTGTGCATGCCAGGACCATGGTTTTATAAGAAATAAGGATGTGTGGTATGTGTCTGATGACGAGTTGTTGTAAGTGATCCAGTACAATGACAGTGATGAGCCAAGAGAACGGCACACCTCTGGTAAGCCCTTTTTTCCTTGTAGCCTACCACTTTTTGTAATTGCACCAGGGAGTTTGAGAGAGAGACAGCTGGAGAAGGGGTCAGAAGACTTCCTGCGCCTCTCTCAGGCGAGCAATCCGAATATTTAAGATATTACGAGTTAAACCTAGCAGGAACAGCAACAACCTTCTCCCCTAGGACTCTGCTAATGTGAAGATGGTGGTGCATTAACAACGGTTGGACGGCAGTGGGGCTGAGGATGAGTGAGTGAGACTCCAGAAGGGAAGAGCGGAATGTGAGGTGGGCATCCTGGGGCAAGAACTGGACATGGCGGGAGGAGGGAGAACTAGAGAGCAGTGGAGACTGAGGAGAGGGGACATTTTGTACAAACATCAATTACGCTTGCACTTTGCTATGGTAAGAGTGTGTATGCACGTGTCAATGCTAGGAGTGTCACTTGACCAGTGAACAATGCAATCAAGTTCATACAAGCACTAGTAATAGCTGAAACTGCCCAAACATCTAAGTGTTAAGCACTTAAATAAATGATGGGTTGAATTGTCAACTAGCTAATAAGTTTCCCTTCTACAGTTGAGTACTGCTTGTGTCGGTGGCATAGCTAGGGATACTCCATCACATGACAAGGTTGATTCGTACTGCAAACTATGTTCCATGACAGACTTTCAGTGACACTGGCTAAAAACCTCTTCATTCTCCTATGAGTCAGTCAGTATATGTACTGCACTTCTCCATCTCACCTAGCACTCGGCTACTGGCTTGAACAAAAAAAAGATGAGTGACAACCAAGTAGCGCCCCCCACCATGTCAGGGAAGGAACTCTGCATTTCGACTTCACTGACACTGTTGAGGCAGACATGCAACTGGCATTCCTCTTTTAGAAGCGTCAGGCTAGTGGTCTGGGGCATTACAATACCAATCGAGGAATGAGCAATACAGGAACTCATTAATTCATTATCTATTATTTGCAAAGCGTTCATGTCCTCGAGAACATTTTGGCCCTGGAAGAGCACACTGATATAACAGAAATGCTAGTGAACAGAAATAAAATTAGCAGGACATCTGAGTTTTAAGTGCTCTTCTAAAAGTACAGTGCATGGGCAGACCGTGCTAGCAGGAGGTTCCAAAGCTTGGGCCTGACTGGAGATCTGCATAAGATTTGATGATCTAATAATGAAAGAACAGTCTCATATTTGTCAAATTCTTCTCCGAGACCGTAGTTTGAGCCAATAGTAAGTCTATTAAGACAAAATACTTTGAATTATGCAGCATAAAAATATCATAGCTTCAAGATCATTGGAGACGCCTCCTTTTCATTGGTAGAGAACCTTTTTTCCCCAAATGGCTCTTTATCGGGATTGACATTACATGTTGCCTTAATGTTGTAATTTGCAATCAATTTCGTGAGCTATAGAGAAACTGAAATACTGTATTACGTCCAGCACAACTTATTCTAGTAATAATAAAGAGCTACATTTCACTAGTGTTGCCTTAAATGTGTATGTTGTCAGTTTATCAAGTAGGTATGATGTGTCATAGTTGGTGTCTGAAGATAGATGCATTCATATGGGTTAGGTGTGAGTAATCATTTCCTTACTGTTGCCTAGACCTTTCGTAGTTTATGTGTTTGACCAGTGATTCTGTGTCTGAATGGCCTACCCCTACTATCTTTGATCAGTAGTTGTCACGCTGGGTTTCAAACTGCGGTACATTATTTCTTCTCCATTAACTACTGTATTGTCCTCTCCAGAAGAATTAGTCAGCATTCTCAACTTTGCTGGTCGTTCAAGCAGGGCATGCATCAGTTTTTACTTGCAGGGGAGTGCCCCAGGCGTAGTGTGCACCCCTTTTCTGTTTTTTTTTGTTCTTTTTTTTAATAGCGTTTAATGTTCAGCGTTTGCCTATTTCTTTACATCCATCTCTGTGGAAAGGGTGTCTGAAGCGTTCCACGCAACGGCCATCCTCCTTTTTGCTAGCATAAAGGCCATGTAAATTAATTTAATTTTGGTTTCTATTTCTTTCACCTTACCTGGGGCAAATATCACCACAAGTCTAAATGCGAGTAGAACGAAAAAAAAGCACGCTAATTTAAAGGGCATTAACAGAGAACACATGCCTTTTGCCTCTCTGGTATCAGTTGTATGGATGATGATTGAATAAAAACACAACACATTTCTTTGGCAAACCATAGTGAAGGGTCTCTGTATTCCTCGCAACCGCTGCCCAAGCTGACATACAAATCACTGTAGACAGCAGTGAGTGTGAAATCTTGTGAGGGGAGGAGAAAAAGAATCGATGTTGGATATGTACAAAGGAAAAACAGAGGCATGATAACCAAAGTTCGTGAAAGCTCTTGTACCATCTTGTACTGTCAAACATCCAGGCTGCTGCTGGCAATGCTCATAGCACAAAGGCCGCACTCCTCTTAGGAATCAGAGACTTTCTAAAGTGGACCCACTCCCAAAACAATTTCAGGTTATTCCAAAATGGCGCTCATCGGCCAGACGATCTGGAAACGTCCTTAAGCATCACACCCTCTCAAAGGTTCTGAAATGGTTCTGAAATGGTTCACACTCCCAAAAGGATTCTGGGACATTCTAACATGGCATTCAGAGGCCAAATGACTGCAGAACCTCCCAGAACGACCTTAACCCCCAGAGTTTCCTGGCCCTCCTATAAGGCATCCTGGTTTCAGCTTTTCTCTGGGCGGTTACGATTCAGCACGGCCTTGGGTGTGAACTCCAACTTCTCTTTCAGACTGAGGACTTGTGTAAGGTCCTGGCCGGTAGTCTCCTGCAGCTTACGATCCTCCCGCTGCTCCAGGATGCTCTTCTCTTCCTTGGGCAGCGGCATGTCCTTGCGGATGAACCACTCTAGGTGGTAGCCAATAGCCCCAACTACAAACGCCACAGGGAACGTTACGTATGGGGCGTAGGTCCGGACCACGGCCCACACCACAGGCAGCATGGTTTCTGTAAGAAAACAAGTTACATTCAGACATTGAGGCTCTCAGACTACATGTACATGCACAATATAGCCATTAGAGGTATTAAAGCCAATAATGGAAACGTATAGTGAGACAGGTGAAATACACAAACAGTCATCTTAACAGGCAGTGTACAAGAACAATATTAAGAAGCAGGAGAACAAAAAAACTAGTGTATCCCAACATGGTAAGAACAATTTTGTATGAAGGCCCCATAGACTTAATGCGGCTATCACAATAACTGCGATCATCCCCCTCCGCAATACATGTGCAAAGTCCAGGCAGAGAAATAATCAAAGTTGTGGCTTGGATAGTACTAACAGATTCTGGGTACACCAGACACAACAACCAAGAAGTCATGTGGCACCAGGCTACAAAGATAGTCTAGAATAAAACGGACTGAACCACAAATCAGGCATTGCACTCATACAAGCACCCCAAGTGTGCATTACAAGGCACAAGTACAGAAAAGAACATGAGTTGTACACTGTCAAAATAGCACTCTATTAAGCACACTGAACTAATCTCATGTGGTAAACAATCACTCACAATGGTGCATGACAAGACAAGAAGCCCACAGTACACATACAGTCACGAGTAAATGATGATATGTGACGTGTGACCAACCACAGAAGCATCCAAATTAACACATTATACCATCCTGGGTTGCAATGTGGCATGCAAACCACCTGCCTGATGTGGTGCAAGGGGACCAAGCACCAGTCTCCCTACTTGCCTGAAAATACTACCTAAATAGAAGGCTGGCATCCATGCCACCCGAATAGCAATACAACAGAAACACAGTCCAAACACTGCAGCATTTCAAAAGTACAAGACGAGCACTGCTACAAACCAGAACACAAATATCACAGAGTACACATCGTTGTACCCCAAAATCACTTATCTCACTCCACAACAGTGATAAGGTGTAACTATAAGACGGCCACTACAAAAGGACACTGCATATCCATGGAGTATGCAATCGATGGCCAGCAACCAAATTCTAAGCAAAGTTCACTACTGCAATAGAAGATTATAGTATCAGACTCGCGCCAAGTAGGGCTGGTGAGACTCCTCCTATAAGAACACAATCACCAAACTCTTTGTGCAAAGCACGAGTAAAAGATAGCAGCCAAATGCCATATTTTACTCATGCAAGAAAATGCAGTTATAAAAATACTTCAGACAGGAAAACATGTCTAAAAGCATTAATACATTTCCATAAAAAAAATAGTTAACCTAAGAGGCTGATACATACCTAAAGCACGCATCAATGAACGGTGGCAGGCTATGCCAAGATAAAAGTTCAGAAGGATTTATCCATTCTGCTAGGAGTACTCTGAGCCACCTACCACAAAAAAAGACAAGAACATGCATAGCTATAGCCGCGCCGCAGCACTGTAAAAATAATGAAACGATACTAGCAAAGATTACATATATGCCAGGGATGTGGAATTCCTA
The DNA here is from genome assembly GCF_031143425.1 of Pleurodeles waltl. Lineage (NCBI taxonomy): Eukaryota > Metazoa > Chordata > Amphibia > Caudata > Salamandridae > Pleurodeles > Pleurodeles waltl. Next base: position 862,402,235 of record NC_090440.1, read on the forward strand.
TCGCCCGACGCCCGGGACATCTTGTTTGGGGTCAAGGGCAACAAGTTTTTATGTTTACTTTGTCCTTGGGACAAGTAGGCCCAACCCCCTGCAGCACAAACCCTTTGGCTGCCTGTTTACAGAGAGTGGAACTCTCTCTTTTGTTTCCAAAAGATAATGCTGTTCCAACTTGTATTTATGGTTCATTATTTCAAAGCCTTCATTATTAGGGTGCGTGCTGTAAATAAATGTTTTAAGGTCACACTTCACTACTGACGTTGGTTCCAGTACAAAAAAAAAAAAAACGTGTACACACATGTTTGAAAAGTTTAGGCTAAGAGGCTAAGTATAATGCTCCCAGAATGCTCTCTGATTATATGCAAATGAAGTGTCATTTAGTAAAATGTGTTGATGCATGCTAGTATTTCCCAAAAATATTTCTAATGGAAAATCAGTGTAACCATTTTCAACAAGATTATGGGAAGCATGAAAATAAACAAACACTGACAAAGCCAACTGATCTGACATTTTTTTTATAAGTCTTTTAGTTTCATCAATGCGTGTCTTGTTTTGACATGGCTTTTGTAACACTTTATTGTTGTGGGAGCTACCAGGCCCTCAACATTGTAACAAACATTGGCAAAACCCCCTCAAAAAGTTTTTGAACTCTTAAAGCACACGTTGCCACCAGCGGCATAACAAAGGCCCCGCAGCCGCCCTCCAGGGGGCCCGTTCAGCACAGCACCTGCCCTGAGTGAGTCTGGAGAGGGGGCTCCTCCATGTTCTTTGCAAAGGGGCACCCTCCAGTTTCGTTACGTCACTGATTGCCACTGTAGTTCCTGACACTGAACAAAACTACTTTGTGTGCCAATATGCTCCTTGTGGAAGAGCAGAATGCGATCACTCACAGTAAAGCCAGCCGAAAGAGAGAGAAATAGAAGTTTAATAAAAACAAAATGTCTTTGTTAACACCAGACCTAATTAGGGACCAAGACCCACATGTAGGTAGCTTTTTGCATGTCGCAAACAGCGACTTTTGCTGTTTGCGACGTGCAAAAAGCACATTGCGATGCACAAACCCAGTTTTGCGATTCAGTAACCTGGTTACCGAATCACAAAACGGGTTTCGACTCGCAATTAGTAAGGGGTGTTCCCTTCCTAATTGCAACTCGCAGTGCAATGTAGGATTGTTTTGTGACCGCGAACGTGTCTCCAGCAGGCCACCATTCGCGAGGGGGTCGCAAATTGCGACCCACCTCATGATTATTCATGATGTGGGCATTTGCGAAGCCCTTGCGAATCACAGATGGTGTCAAGGACACCCTCCTACATTCGGATTTGCGACTCGCAATTTGCAGGTCACAAATCTGAACCTACCTACTTATGGCCCCAAATTCTTAAAGAAAGTCACAAAAGTGCACCCTTGGTATATGTCGTACCCCTATAAAATATTTGTGAACTGTATTTTAGCATGGGTAAATACGATGTGTAGATTTGCTCATGTGAAAATCTATTGAGCATTTGCAAGTTCATTTTCCCTCCAGCCACTTTCTTCCCAACCCTGGAAGAAGTTTTAATTCTGCCATTGTCAGGAGTAAATGTCCAACCTTTCTTATTATGGGAAAATATTAGAGAGAAGCTGGTAAAAATCTTTAAAACACGCAGGTTAGTAGGTTTGCAGACTCAAAGGCATTCCAGCCCTGTTACGATTGCTTACTGCTTCCTCCAGCCCCAGTATGCAGATCTGCAGAAAGGTGGCAAAATAAGGAAATTGCTACAGTAGGGATTGAAACTCCAAGTATTCAAGCCCTACTATGGTAGTAGCCCTGGCATAATCAGAGAGGCTATTAATTGCTGCCATAATTTGTCGCCACACTACATGGCACCAAAGGGACAAGTAGATCTTTTTACAGGACAAGTAGATTTGAGAAGCAACCTGTCCCCTGGACAAGTAGATATTTTAATAAATTCCACACCCCTGTATGCCAATAGACCCGATTCAGGTGGAGACTCCCGATTTTAAGCCAAAAAATGGGTTTATTTTGACTGTTTCCTGCTTCAAATTGTCTCTGCTTCAGTTTAATTCAATGGGAAAAATAAATTCCCCCGTTTATATTTTTTTCATCTCCCTCTTTCCTCGTATAAAATTTTGGAGACCTTATTGCGAATTCGAAAAACACCATAAGGACAGAATGCCTGAATTAGTCTCATCTATTATTAATAACTCCGCCCCATATCCCAGGAAATGTTTCAGTTTTTATGACACTAGACACAGAAGAACCGTATGCAAATTAGTACTCGTTCTGCTCTAAAAGCGATTTTTTTTTGGAACGGGCATTCATAAAAGATACCCGTTGGACTGTTTACAATGATAAATTAATCCAGTAATTTTTTAGCATAGTCCATTAACGACTATTACTGCGTGAGAAATTATAGAGATTAGCTCAGATTTCTGGCCATGATTCATGCAATAAGCAGGGAAGTACTCGTCTTAAGAGGTTCAGCGGTATGTGACCGCATATCCTTTTCCACTGAAAAGAACCCACCCTTCAGACATGTATTCAGCCTTTGTGAGGCACCAAAGGCAAATGCCCAGCTGCATAGATGAGAAAGGAGTGTGCCGCCCGAAGTACGGCTTGTCCCGGAAGTGAATTTTTGAACCGAACACAAAAACTTGCCAATTCTATGTCTTACAACAAACGAACTGCTAACGATCGGTCCTTCATCCGGTCAAATTACTAACGCGCACCTGACAGTGCACCCTTTGGTTACCCGCACGTAAACTCAGAGCAGTCTATATTTAGTACTTCATGGTAATGGCTGAGGATTTTGACCAAGTAGTGTAGAATATGAGACTAAAGAAAAACGCGCGCATCTAGTGGAGGTAATCGAGCAGCTACATCAGCCTCTGGAGTTTCAAACAACCTAAGAGCTTGATCGTGCGTTCAGCCTGATTACTCTGTCTAATAAAAATCTCATCGTCTTAACTCAGGCTAACTCTTAATGGTCCTACACATGTAATATTGGCATCTAATGCATCTCTGATATCTGCCCGAGCTTCTTGACGGCCCTAGTTACAAAATTAAAATTGGTTTAGACACAGCACTGATCCACCTTGGGTTTCAAATGCAACATCCAATGCTGAGAACGTGCCAAATGTCATTGTTCTAGTCAAGTATCAAAATATGGGAGTCCTGGGAGCAGCTGTATATTCATAAGGCGTTTGTTTATCGCAACAATATTTTTTTGCAACTCTCATACTAATCAGGCTGGACTTGCACCAGTTAAAAGAGGAAAACAGCATAATGGAAGTGATTACATTGATTTAAAAACAGAGGCATTCAGCCGCCATCTTGGACTGTTGGTCAAAGGGACATATTTGAGGTTCATAAATATCCGTAATAAAGACGGCAACACATATGAATGTGTATAAGTAAGACACTAGTATGACAAACACGTGATAACTGGATTCAGGAATACAGGCTAATAATATTTTACAATATGCTGATGTTGCTGAAGCAACTGTGCCGATTAGAAAATTATTAATGGTGTTTATGATTAATGAAAAGCTCATAGAGTAATTAATTGTAGAGAAAATAAAGTGCACGTTTGAAATTGTGACCACGGGAAGTGGCAGCCATTTACACGAAATTATGCGAAAACTAAAGATGTGTGAATTAATGAAAATATATAAGAATAATGTAGTAATATGTCATATTGAAATGTATAACCTATGTCTTATATTGATTTATAGAGTTAACTTAGCCGTGACCAAGGCCTATCCTTTTTCCAGGCCTCATGAGAAGGGCTGAATTTCTAACGAGCTGTAGAGAAGCTGATGCATGACCTGTCCTTGAGCCACCCGATGTTAAAGTTGCTTAGCTAGATTTTTCTGCAATGTACCGGCGGACAGGAGATGAAGACAATTTGATACAATTATGTGTAGAGTAGGCTAAATGTACTTTCGCAGGACTTGAACAATGGAAGCACTGACTGAAGAGGAACATGCAACATTTTCGATACCTGAAAAGCCGGAAGATGAGGACATCGTATAGTGAACCAATCCGCGTCTTGTAAAAGGACTAATATTAAAATTTATAGATTTGGTAAACTAATATTATAGGTTAAAGTCATATCTACTGACTGACTGACCAATTTGGGTATTAGGGGGATGGACTGGAAGACTAATAAAAAATCATGACAAGGGGCTAAGATTTCAGATGCGGGAGAATTTAGGCAGATGCGAGGGGAGAATTGATGACGTCAGGAGACACTGTTCAAGATTCTGTCATTGGGCTCATACTCTGAGGGCCTGATGTATTGCCGATCCACTGATGACCTGAAGACGAAGACTGACTTTGTTGCTGATCCATTCTGTGGATAGGTAGCTATGAAAATGTGACTTACTAACTTGTGCCTTTTCTTCTAGGTACGAAATGCGCTGTTTTATAGATTTTCACTTAGAAAGATGTTTTCAAAATTCATGTTTTCCTAAATTGTTTTGCATGAAGTCCCACATGCTAATGCCAATCTTGGTTAGGTAGGCTTCCTAGGGGTGTCGTTGACAGTGACAATAGACTGACAAACTAATTGCTGAACTCTGCTATTGATGGTGCATATACATTTATTGGCTTACATTAAAACATTCGAGCATATGATTTCTTAAGTTTTGATTAGATCATGTTATTGATATTCATTAATAAATTAATTCTGAGCTGATTGATTAAAGTTTGGTCTAACTCAATGATTTAGTATTGTAACCAATAGGGAAATACATTTTTTTAACTCTTTACTGAGTTGTGGTTATTCATGAATAGATGGTTTTAGACGTTTGTCAATAAAAATGAATGGTTGGTTATGCTGATTGATGCTAGTGATCACTACATGATTAGGATATTCTATGCGATCCAAAAGGTTCATTGACCTATACTCGTCCCCTTGTAAGTTTACTTACTAAGGACCAGGTGGGCTAACAATGTGTACCATGAGATACATCTAAATGCAAGGAAGATAATTGAGAAATTATAAAGAAATAATTTTTTTTTATATCTTGACATGTGACGCAAGGGTCTATTAGTTTTGTTGTTATAGTAGCAGTGTTGTCTATTAAGAGCATGATGGGAGGCATCCATTCAGGATAATTTGACTTTGGGAGCGCTTTGCAGAGGGGAATCTAAAACATACTGGACAGTGTAATAGTATTCCTTTAGTACAAGTACATTTTTGACATATTTCAGATTTTTTTTCTAGTGAGCATTTGAACCCAAGTCTGTTTGTGTGAACGCAGTGTGGGTTTTCACTCAGGAAACACTGCAGAATCAGGAAGCCAGACTTTCAGTGCTATTGATGATATCACTGAAGTTTGAGGCTAGTGTAGACTGCGACCTATTTACAACAGTTAGTCTGGGAAGGAACTTCTCTCATACTTAGTACAGCAGGAAGATGCCCTAGGTTCCTGTTTTTTTGGACCCAATTCAGATAAGCCAGCCCCTTATTTCATTATGGTGTCAAAGGGGACTTAATAAGTGGACTCTACTATCAAAGGATTGATGACATACTACTAGAATGCCAGATTTATCAGAACGGACGGACGGTTTAAAAGGACACTTGAAAGATGATAGGAGTAACGTGTGAGTGGCTGCAACTGTGGACCCATTTGATGTTTATAATATTTTGTGTCTCACTAAAGCGTTGGTAGAGCACATACACGGTCTCTGTGTACTTTCCTGAGTAAAAGGGCAAATGAAAAGTGTTAGAAATGAGGTCTCTAGTTGGCAGTGGTTTGCACCCTGTCCAAGTAGGGACCCTCACTCTAGTCAGGGTAAAGGGTGAGTGAGTTACACAGCAAAGATAACCCATCTCACCTCCTTGGTAGCTTGGCACAAGCTCTCAGGCGTATCTCAGAGACAATTTGTAAAGTATTTGTACACACTGTAACACAGTGAAAACACTACGAAAGGACTCCACACCAGTTTAGAAAAATAGCCAATATTTTTATCTGAATAATACAAGAACAAAACAAAAATCCAACATACACAAGTAAAAATATCACTTTTGAACGGTGTCAATGAGTCTTAATCTATAGGAATCAATGTTTGTTTCTTTTTAGCACAAAATACCTGGCATGCGTCAAAAACAAAGACAATGCGGCCACAGGGGATGTGAGGCGCCGAAAAGCAAAACAATGCATCAGTTTCTTATTGCGCAGGGAGCGTGATGCATCAATTCTTTCCTTTCAAGAGAGGCGATGCGTTCATTTTCCAGGCATGCAGCCTCAGTTCCTTACTGCGCTGCAGGGGGCTGAGGACAAATTGACATATCGGGGACAATACGTGGAAAATCCAGATGTGCTGTGTTGATGGAAACAGGCGCGGTGTCGATTCTGCACTGCGTCAATTCTCCAGCCGTGGGACAGGCACTGCGTAAATTTTTCTGCCACAGCGGATGAATTTTCTTCTTCAGATCACCAGCTTACACTTCCAAAGGTCAGAGACTGGAGCTGGCACCAATTAGAAAGTCAGCACTCTCCTCAGAAGAGCCCAGGCACTGGGGTAGATGAAGTTTTGATGTCCCTAAGACTTAACAGGAGGCAAGCTTTGTTCAAGCCCTTGGAGAAGCTTGGACAGCAGGATGCAGAAAGCAAAATCCAGTCCTTTCACTTCCAAGACAGAAGCAGCAGGCCAGCACAAAAAAGCAACAGGCAGAGTGGCAGTCCCTTCTACGGCATCCAGCTCTTCTTCCTGACAGAATGTTCTCAGTCCAGAAGTGTTCGAACTTTGTGGTGTCAGAGGTCCAGAACTTATACCCATTTCGGTCTTTGAAGTGGGCAACCTTCAAAGAAAAGGTTTTGCAGTGCCCAGGACCCTGTCTTTCCTGTCCTTGCTCCAGACACATTCCCAGGGGGTTGGAGACTGCTTTGTATAAGGACAAGCACAGCCCTACTCAGGTGCAAGTGACAGCTCCCCCCACCACCCCAGCTCAGGAAGACCCATCAGGATATGCAGGGCACACCTCAGCTCCCTTTGTGTGACTGTCTAGAGTGAATTCGCTAACAGCCCAACTGTCATCTTGACTCAGACGCGTATTCCTGAGACAGGCACAGAATGGTTACGTGAGAAAATGCCCACTTTCTAAAAGTGGCATTCTCAAACTTACAATTTAAAGACCAACTTCACCAAAAGATATATTTTTTTTTAAATTTTGAGTTTAGAGACCTCAAACTCCATGCCTCTATCTGCTTCCATTGGGGAATTACACTTAAAAAGATATTTCAAGGCTATTTCCATGTTGCCCTTTGGGAGAGATGCCTTGCAATAGTAAAAACTGAATTTAGCGCTATTTTACTATCAGGACATGTAAAACACACCAGTACATGTCCTAACTTTTAAATACACAGCACCCTGCCCAGCACCCTGCCCACGGGGCTGCCTTCGGCCTTAGGGGAGACTTGCATGTAGTAAAAGGCAAGGTATGGGCCTGGCAAGCAGGTGCAGTTGCTAGGTCGAACTGATGGTTTAAAACTGCACACACAGACACTGCAGTGGCAGGTCGGAGATGTTTACAGGGCTACTCCTGTAGGTGGAAGAATCTGTGCTACAGGACCACTAGTAGCATTTGATTTACAGGCCCTGGGCACACATGGTACACTATACTAGGGACTTACATACAAAGTTTGGGGATAACGCTGCAAAAATATATCTGAAAAGTTAAAGGTCTTCACTTCACCAAAGAGGATCTCTCTGTTTGTTATGAATATGATTAAAGAAGTAGGAATACTGAAAATATTACATTACACCTTCCAAAAAGAGTAGAATAAATGTTAGCAAAAGAGCTACAGAAAATACTCAGACTAGGTAAAACTAATATCTGCAAAATAGAAAAAAATGAAAGCCTGATAGATGCTGCTTTATTCTGGATGGGTACTAAAAACATTTACTAATATTTTATTGTTTCAATCTAATGCAGAGATATGCTTGTGTTAGCTCATGTTTCCTGCTGGTGGTTCTTCCCCATGTTTCTCCCGAAACAGGCTCAACTGTACCCCTCCCCCAAATCTCAAGCTCCTCTTCTCTACTATGTTATCCCCTTCTCAGCCCCCGTGCAAGCCTTCTTTAGCACCTGGCCACATTATGAGAGAGCATGTGTCTGTGCTACTGTTGATTTCGACATCATCTGGAAAAGTTGTAGCGGACTGCACCTCAGGATAGATTAACTGTGTTCTGCTGCTAGAAGCCCATTTCTAAGGGATGCAGCTCAATCTGTCCATTTGCCCCATATATGTATTTTTTGCCATTATGTGTGCCTTTTTCCTTTCCCTGATGCTGGTTCTTTTCTCACCTTTCCCTATTGCTAGGCTCCAATGTTCCCCAACACCACCAATTCCTTCCTCCTGCCCTGGTAACCCTTCTCATCTCCAGTTTGGGCCTTCTTCAGCTCTTGAAGACACACAGAGAGCATGCGTTTGTATCTATGATGACCTGGAGTCAATTGAAGCAGGCAGCTCCTCAGGTTTGATTAACTATGCTCTCTTGCCAAAAGTGCTAGAAACTCGATTAGATTATTCTTTTTCCCATGTTCGTATTATTTTCTGACTTGTGGGTCTTCTTTCCTCCTCTGCTACTGGCTCCTACCCCACGTCTTCCTCTCCCCTGTCTCTATTGTACTCCTAAACCACTTGAGTCTCTTCCTTTCCCCGATCTACCCTTTTCAGTGTCACTGCAGACCTTGAGGTCATTTGGCAAAGTGCAGCAGGCTGCTGCTCATATTGCTGCCCTAGCTGAAGCAATGAAAATAGTTAAGTCTCATTTTACCACTTGGTCTCTTTTTCACCCTGGAATGCCATTCTAAACTAATAATGAAGTAGAAGATGTCTGGGAGGAATTTCTAAAACAGGAGAAAGCCTTCTCACATAAACTAAAAAGAGCAAGGATTACTGGGTTCTAAGAAAAAGTAGGGCACTTGCCAGAGGTGAGGACAGAATGGTTAACACTAGTGGGGCCAATTAGTTCATGTGCTGCCAAGGAAACAACTTACTAAACTCTTCATCTCTCGTAGTCGTGGGATCAGGCTGATAGTCTTACTATGGTCTGAACCATACCAGGCCAGGGCTCATCTGATTGGTGCCCCCCCTTCCTTCGGGTGCCTGTCGGGTACAAATCAGGGGCCTGGGGTGAGATATTCTAGGCAAAAATAATGCAAAACTGTGAGCATACTAAGTAGGTGGCATCTAGGCCTTTTAAAGACTGTAGTTCCTCTTCAGATTGCCAAACTTGATTGCCTTTCCACTTCACTGCTCGCTCATGACGTGTACTTGTCTTTAAGTAGGCAGTAGCACAGTCTTTAAAAAAGTGTAAGGCTACCACTCATGCGACTAACTCAAATTTTTGTCCACATGGCTTCCTTTTACTTGACAGCATATTTGTTTTGCGCATGTTACAAAACGGAACGCTCCCCTTCTTTTCACTGCAGACATAACCTCATATGCATTGCCAAAGGGTAAAGCCACCACTCAAGTTAATTTGTTTAATAAAGGGCCAAAATTTGGTTTCACTCCACGAACAGGGAAGTTACTGCCTTGCTTTGGTTGCGTAATGCTACACATTTTATAAGAAAAGTGACACGCAGTTCTGACAAAGGCAATATAGAGTGCAACATACTGCATCCTTTAAGGAGGCACCTGTTGAATCTATTACAAATTAATTTTGAAAACAATATCTATAAGAATACGTTTAGTGCACTATAACAGCACCATTGAAAGGACTTCAGTTTTACTGAATTGTGCTCGTTTGCGGAGTAACTCATGTGTGCAATTTCAAAAGGTGCTTATTATGTGTTTTGCACATTGGTAAATGCATGATGGTATTGTACTACTGCTTATAGAATACACCTTACAAACCAAAACTCTGCACATATTCTGATTAGAGTTTAACTTTCCACAACGTAAGAATATAAAACAAAGAACAGTAATCCAGTTCCCTTAACACTGAGCATATTTTTCTGGGATTGTTTTCCTAAACCTAAACAAAGCAATACTGTTTCAGACATTATTTTAGAATAAAATAAGGTCAAAATGACAACTGGTTCACAGTCTAAGTAAAAATGTTAGCATATTAAAGTAACAGTTTGATTTCACATGGCTTCTCCTTTCTGCATGGACAATTAATAAACGTTTCTGAGCAGCACTCACAGATGGCCATTGGAGGCCCCTCCAGTCAGACAGCACAGCTTCCAGCTGCCTGTTGCCTTCAGTCAGTCTAGAGCAGTGGTCTTCAAACCTTTTAATGCCGTGCCCCCCCCAGTTGAAAAATAAAAATCATTGAGCCCCCCCTCAGAATTTTTCACAATTATTTTAGAAAGATGCCAATGTTTAAATATGTCTAAACCTATTTAAACATTGCAGTTAAGTACTGTTACCTTTTTAAAACTGCAATAACATGCTTGTGCTTAAAACAAAGGCATGTTATCTGTATAATATTTCTTTTGCCCAGAGTTTGGTGCCCCCCAAGATCACTTGAGGCCCCCCTAGGGGGTCCGCCCCCCAGTTTGAAGACCTCTGGTCTAGAGGAAGGAAGTGGAACAGAGTCTTCACCTTGTGCAGGCAGGCACAATTCTCAACTTCCAATCTTCAGAGTTCCTATCGGGGTACTAAGGCTTGTGTCTCCATGGCAGACAGAATCTCTTCTGGTTCTTCCAAGTTTGTCTAGATAGACTGTGCTGTGTAGTCCTTTAGAGTCACCAGTTTACTTCTTTGCTGGGGCCTGAACCACCCTTCCCACTCCTGTTTCTTAGATACTCTGGGGCTGTCCCACTTGTCAAGCCTCCCTCCCTATCACTCCAAGCTTCGTGGGCTTGCCGTCAACTAGAACGGGCTCCTTCAAGATCAACTTGAATAGCTCTTATGTTAACACCCTCACTGCCTTTCACCAAGTCCTCTGGTAACTATAATGAGGAATCAACAAAGTCTACCCAGGCCTCATGGGAATTCTTTATAGTTTCCTAAATCTCCGTTGGTATTGACCAGTAATCATCCCAAACTTACTCATCACAGTCCACTTCATGTGGCTGTACTGTTTGTGTTTTGGCTCATCAAAGCTAAGGCCTCCACCTCTACTCAAAATAGACAATCATCTCAAAAGCACCACAGGGCAATGTTTATCTTTTACCTAACCATCTGATGTGTGAGCTTTAGGGACGTGAACCATTCTGAAGGTCACTTCCCCCCTCAAATTTAGGCACTACATCTCTATGGTAGTCAGGCTAGGACTTTGACGCACTTACAAGTACGTAGGGCTCAGTTCAGCCTCATGAGCAAGAGTGTTGTTGGTCTGTTCAAACACTGCCTTCGTCAAGGGCTATCTGAGCCAACACAAATTCAGCGCCTGTTCAGCTTCTCTTTTCTCCATGCCCATACTGTACACCTCCAGTTCTGCTGGAACGTCTATACCACAATAAACTTCTATATCATAAAGAAAATACATGCTCAATGACTTTCTTCGCAATGCGCACAGCCAAAATTCCAGCTGTATCTAGCACAGAAAAAGGACGAGAACCATGCTAAAAATCTAAATACTTGCCAGCCCTACAGATTTCAGTGGTTGGCTACCACTTTTTAGCGATTTCTACAGCCTACCAATTTTACATCATGTAGTTATGCAGCCTTTTTAAGGCGTGTTGTTGGATTTCAATCTGGCAACAACGTGTTGCTCTGTGCTTTCTTTTAAGCTTAAAGCTGTATGAACTCTGAAAGGCTCCTGGATGGTTCAGTTAGCCAAAGGTGACAAATCAGACTTTCGACCAAACGAGTCTTTACAATCAGCTGGCAGCCTGCTCCTAGAGCCAATGTGACACCTGTGGGGTGGAGTCGCTGACGTCCCTGGTCTACAGAGCTTGTTCCCAGAACTTCTGACACGGTCTTGTGTGCCTGGTTAAAGAATAACCCTGTGCTCTATGCCCAGCTCAGTCTGCAGCGATTTTGAACAAACATGGCAAGAAGTCATAGGTTGTGAGAAACGCTGCAGTTTTGTAATAAAATTTCACGTTCTGGGACAGAATGAATTTCCTGACTAGTCGATGGACTCTTTACTGATTGTTTCCTCTGTTTGTTGGCACCAAAAAGATCTTTAATTTACAGGTTTGGAACTGCAACATGAATTTAGAGCCATTGCAGCAGGCTCAGACTGGGCTTCAAGGAGCGAGAGCAGGGCACCCCCCTCGCAGAGGGCAACAGGAACAAATCTTCCACTTCAAAGGATAGCTGCTCATCATCTGGTCGACAGATGAGCAGGGATAAGGGAATGTGAAGTGAGTAACAGAGTGAGACATCCCCCAAGAGCAGAGCGGTATTTCTGTTAAGACTGTGGCGAGGGAAGGAAGAGAATGAGGACTGGAGACAGAAAGAGCTGAGGAGGCGTGACAGTAAGAGAGACAGTAAAAGAGGCAGAAGTACCAATGGAGTGGGACAAAGGAATAAGGCATGGAAGAAGAAGCGAGGTAAGGAGGAGGAGTGATAAAAAAAAGAGAATGGGAGGTAATGACAAATCCCGAGACATAAGATGGTATGACAGTTAGGAGGACTGCAGCTAAATGGAAGACGCATAAGAGAGAGAGCAAGAGAAACAGACGATGGCACAATGAAAGATCGAGAGAGGTAAAAAAGTAGTATGGACTAGGGGTGTCATGAAGAGAAAAAGTAAGTAGATAAAAGTGGGAGAGAGGTGTAAAGAAACCAATGGCATCTCATAATTAGATGTGTGCGTGCCAACAAATTAACAGGTGAAGGCGAGGCAAAGGTCAGGTTTTGTGAAGTAAAGTCCAGGACATCGACTTGATAGTAGATAGTTTATCAGTAATGAAAGAGCTTGAAATTGGGTGGTGTCACATAAGAATGTGACAGTATATTCCTTATTAGACTCAGAGCACTCACAGTTTAAAACATAGAAAGTTGCATTGACACTTTTATGAATGTGCCTTTTTATAATGTAGAGTTCGACTTAGGTGGTATTTGCATCAAATTAAAAGTTAGTAGGATTAATGTGGTATTAAAATGTAACATAGTATTTAGACTAATAGAATATATTGAAACGATGTTGAGTTTCAAGTGAATATTGATTTGAAATATGTGTGCAAAATATCTATTGATTTGCATTAAGACTGTGCGCATTTAAATTGAATATGATTTGCATGTTACTGAAATATTATTAATCCTAAAACGTATGATTTGATTATAATGTCATTATTTTTGTGCCTGCTTAAGTAAGGCCTGCAGAGCTTGCATTTTGTGATTGTGTTAGAAATGTTGACTTATTTTTTCATAACGTGAAGTCTTCTTTTAGATTTTGCTCCCATGAGCTCAGTCTTTTGGCAATAAACTCTATTGTTTTAACACAGAAAATGTGTATTATATTGGCCCTGAAAGCAGAACAGTGCGGAACATGGATTAACATTGTATACAATTGTTTTAAACCTGCATGGAGTCACATGGATGGAAGATGTTCTCAGGACAATCCTGGGAATGAACGCACATGTTGCAGTTTGGAGTCATGTGATCGATTATTATTGGATGATGTCCCTCTAACGTAAAGTGGACTGATTCCCTTGACTAATCAAATTGTTTTAGGAACTTTGATATTGCATTGCATTTTGGACTTTGGTCAGATTCAGACTCAGATGCATTCAGCTTCAGAGGCAGAGGAGAGGCTGCAGTTCACCAGATGCCTTATAAAACAGAACTTTTGCTCAAGGAGAATGCTTGTAAGTTGAACCACTGGAGAGGTATATTCTTCTCTACGTTGCCCATGTCCTTTGAGAAGTCGCACTGAGACTTAGAATTTTCCTAAGCCCCATCAGGTGACTCTTAATTGAGCTCCTGACATGCTGAAACTTTTTCCTTTTTTTTTGTTCGCCTTAGAACCTGGCTGCCCCAGGTTTTTTCTTTTTTCAAATTCTTTTTCTCCCCTATTGTTTTGACAGCATGTGTTTATCCAAACACATGCTAGTCCACGATTTGGCCATGGGAGGGTTATCCCCTCATTTAATGAAAACTGACCATCCATTAATGTATGCCCAGACTGAGCAACGCTTATTACATTTGCTTCAATTGATTTTGTTAGTATTTTGGCAATTGTAATGTTTAGTTTGTTAATGTTAGTTCTACTAAGTTTCTTTCAACCCCCTGGGCAACACCTGGTGATAATGCATATCTATAATAATTTCATATTGAGAATAACCTATATGACTTTAATCTTCAGATTTTAATAAATATCCTAACCTTATATCTAACTGGAGCTGTCCTTGTATGGCAAAATGGGTCATAATGTTAAAAAGTATTGGGCTTTTGTTTAATTGGGTTTACCACACTCTATTGCTGGGTCAAAAGGTCCGTTGATCTCCGTGAGCATCGATTTCTGTAAAGTATGAAAATGCTCCAGCAATAAACAACAGTTGAACAATACGGTATCCCGAGCCCAGCCAGTTCTAACTGACTCGCCCTGGAACCATCACAACAGGATTCTAAAGTGACTCAGGGATGGATGATAGAGAACGTTAATTCCTACCCTTCACAAGATAATAGTATATATATTTATTTATGGCTGCAGTGGAGCAATGATGATGATGATGATGTGGAGTGTTAAGGAAGACTAGCCGCACTTCCTCGTGATATTAGTGAGACTGCAAATAGAAGCAGTGTGGTGGAGTAAAGTGAAATTCCAACTGCTGGCTGTATTAGAAGTTAATTAAACTCTTGCAGAACAATGAGGGTAGTGCTGAGTTTGAAGGATTACGTATTGTGATATTTCAGGGTCTAAACATTCCATGTTCAAATACTGCCTTGATGGTATTAATTGAAGATATGTTGCACTTCTTTTCTGAGGGCATTGATCAAAAGGTCATTCCTGCTATTACCATTGAAGTCATGACCATCTAAAACTATTATCTAATTTTTTTAATGGTCTGTCCATTCATTCTAGAACTTCCAACACATTATTTTACAGTTACTCAAAAGGTGAAAAATAGAGAACGCTCACAAGATTACACTTAGCTCTAAGAATCTGTGCATGTAAATCATGCAACAAACATGTAAAAAATGAGTCTCGTCAAAATTCTAAAGGGCAGTCTTTATCACGTGGAAGTGTTTTATTTTAACACACCAGTTTATATCACTGCATTTCAAGGAATTAATTAAAGGTGATTTGATCATTTAAAAACATGAATATAGAAACATCCCCAGCCTCTCGGCATGACGACGCCACTGGTGAATAAGAGGCAAGTCATTGTCATATATACCCTAAATGTAGGCTACATTTTTATCATAGATTGAATACCTTTAAAACATATTAAATTAAATCAAACATAAGAGGTTTGTGAAGAGGGCACGTCGTGAACTCAGGTATTTCAAGGTGCTCTCACATATGATAATAATGAAAGGGGAGGTTCACTGAAATAAAATATTTACCACAGTACACATTTTGGTTAGGATTGGTTCCAGGATTCTGGTTTCACACTGTGCAATACCAGCATAAGATAAGTATCTACTTTGCTGTTTTTTTTTTTTTACATCAAAACGTCAATGCTTTGTCTTTTATCCTTTGTGCATGAGGTTAGACAATGGGTGGCAGGCAGAAGCCAAATGAAAGCTTGGCTCATTCTGGGCTCGAGGGTCCATACAGACCTCGAACTGATCCAGAGGAAGGCATCTGGCTCAAGCTTTCAGTTGATGAACCTTTTCCATATAATTAAATGCAAGTATCTGCAATGACATGGAGTAAAGTTTTGTGCCAGTTTGTTTCCAGTGACGTCAATGTTATGCTTTCAAAACTTAAAAAAATACAATTTTAAGTCATAGAATACAAAAAAAAATTAACACTAACGGAAAACCTGGCGGTAGAGACAGGAGCTATGAAGTTTCCCAGTTGCTTTGCAAGTGTAGCTTATCCAGACCGGGAGTGTCATGCATCAAAAAAGGAATTGGTGAGCTACTAACGCATAGCATTAAGAAAATTTTGCTCTGTGGTCACAGAGGTCGCAAACGCAGATCCAGCCGCTATCGGCGCTGACCAATGCTAAGGCATTTTCGTCACCAGTTTTTCAGGTTCACGCGTGAGAAGCTCATTTAATCTAGGGTTCTGCTTTTATTCTGTGACTTTTAGTACTGTTTATCCCACTATAAAATCAAGACTACAGAATACAGAGGAAAACTCAGAACTGGACCAGACTGTCGCGCATAGACCCTAGGAGGTCTATGCGGGACACAGTAAGCGAGTAAGCAATGAGAAGAGGAGGTGAATAAAAGGGTATGTGGATGACTGCAGGGAAGCGCGTGTGGGCTAAATACATTTAAGAATAAGAAAAATTGCCCTTTTCATACATAATGCTTATATGTTCTAATATTTTTGTCCATATTTCACCTTCCAAAGTATCCTTCGCTCAATGCAATTCAGATTACCAATCCATTCCCGTTTTCTACCAAAAGAGGCAGAGGGCGAAAGGATGTGGCTTAACTGCCAGAGATGCTGACTTTGGAACTAAGTAACCAGGTACGCATCTCGGATCGGCTCAACATTCTGTGAATGTGGGCAAATCATTGAATGTGTCCTTGTGTAATGCAGCCCGTGCGCATGTAAAGCGCTCCAATTCCTTCGGGGAAAGTTCGCGCTATATAAAAATGCAGGAAAACAAAAAACACGACTTGCACGCGCTCTACTACAGGACAATTGGTGCTATCGTGTCATACTCCATGTACATCAGTATGTAATCCTCTGTCATTACCCAGCTCGTGCTCGTGCAAGGCATGTGCAACCCACCCCAAGTCCTCCACCTACCTGTCCCCCCTATCCTGCGCAGATACGCTCCTTGAACCAGAGTTCCGGTTTAGGCTGCCCTCACTACCGAGTGTAAAGCCGAGAAGACTTTCCATTGGATGCTTCCATTGCCCTTCGCCAAGGACACCCGTCGGCAAGAGTAGAGCCTGTGTCTGGGCCCCATTTCGCTGCAGCGCCACCTGGTGACCCTAAAGGAGAAGGACACGCTTACGTCAGATCACTGGCACCAGCTCGTTTGGCTGAGCGGTGCGTTGCGGGAACTAATGGGTTTAAATGACCACTGCTCCAGGCGCGGGAAAGGAACAATTCTCCTGCAGATTGTATTGCCGTGGCTCCACCTGCTAAAAGGGGAGACATATCTCATGCAGATAACTGACTGAGGTGAAAGAGCACATGAATGAACTCTAAAGCGTTTGGAGAATTCACATGCGCAAGCTATTGACTTGGACTGCTAACCAGTGCTTGAAATGGAAAAATAAAAGTGCAGGTACTCTGTATCGGAGTACCTGCTTGTTTCTGAGAAGTGTCGGTACTCTCCAATTAAAAGTATTACGTTTTCTTGAGAAGTGCAGGTACTCTCCCTTTCCAAATAAAAAAGTGGCAGTACTCCGTACCGGACAGTACCAGACCACTTAAATCACTGCTGCTAACCACAATGCGACAAAGCCTCCACGCTACATACCCACATTTGGGAACCCTTACGAGGGAGATTTAAAGAAAAAAGTTGAGAGATATGAAGTCCCACATCAATTTGTATTGTATGGAGATGTTTAACGTAGTGAAAGTAAAATAACATGTTTTTTTCATATAAAAATTGGGAGTCTGCCACCAAAACCATGAGTTTTCGCTTTTATACATTAATTTGCATTGTCTGGCGGGGGAACGTGTTTAACGTAGTGAAAGTAAAATAATGTTTTTTCCATATAAAAATTGGGAGTCTGCCACCAAAATCATGAGTTCTGGCATGTATGCAGGAACTGTTTCTCACTTGTAACGCTGCACATACTGTCAAATTGGATGCTCTTGCCCTCTGATGGATTATTCCAGTGCTAATGACATTCTCATGTCTGCTTTCATGCCAGGGTTGGTTAAATGCTAATTTGGACCCGTGTGTATTAACTGCATCCCACAGCATGCTCAAGTTTGTAAACCCCAGCACGTGGCCTACTCCCGACGATGGTGGAGGCCATCCTCAGCCCGGCGGAAAGGCTCTACCCGCCCACCATATAATTAAACACCACACCTCCATCAGTTCTGGGGCGAGAACCACCGCCACGCAAAGCTTGGCGGAAACGACCCATATAAGGGGAAACACCCACTGGAGGCACACAGAAAACGCCGGCGCCGATATGGTGCGAGAGTTGGAAATAATGCCAGTGCTTCTCCTTGCCATATTTCTCCAGGACCGTGACCGCCGACAAAGGCAATGACAGTAAGTACCGCAGGCTAGCACACATGGGAGGAAAGTGCACAATTACACTAACACCGCAACGCACACCCATCCCCTCCGACCACCCCAAGCCATACATACCATAACAAAATGTACATACCAGACACAAGCCAACAAATACCAGCACCAATATACACACCTGTGCACACCACACCCCCACAGTGAAACGCTGCACAATGGGTCAATATAGCACCAACAGGTCTGCTGGGCACTAAAAGTTATTTTTAAGAAATAATAATAAATGTCCAAACAAGGCCATAGACCAGTCCATATTCATGTCATGGAAGGGCAAATATAGCCCACACTTGACTCCCACGATGAAAAAAATCCTGCACTGAGAAGGTGCATCAATGGGACAACCAGGCACCTCAGGGGCAGGAGGTGGCGGGGACTCAGGTTTGGAAGGGGGAGTCTTGGGCATAGGTACTGGAGGTGGAATGGGAATGGGTAGGGCGGACTGGGGAGGACTTTGAAGAGGAAGGAGAGGGCTTGTGGAGGCCAAGGGAACTTTTAGGGACAAGACGGGTGGGCCAGTGCATTCAAACAGGTCAACACGGGAGAGAAAAAGCTTTCTAGGTGCAGCTGGAGGGGATTGGAGACAGGTTTGGGAGTGGAGGTTAAGGGAGTGGTGGTATGAGGTGTAGGTGTGCTGGACTTGGATGCAGGTGCCTGTTTAGTATGCTCATATTTGGTGGATGTGTGTGGAGTGGATGAGTGTGAGCATTTCTGTGTTCTTGGAGGAGTGGGGGTGGACACAGTGGGGGAGGTGGATGTGTCTGCTTTGGTATGTTGGGTGTGTGCCTGCATGTGATGTGCGACGTGTGGTGCATGTGTAATCTCTGTGTGCTTCTTGTTTGTTGATTTGAGTGCATGACTATCTGTATGTGTGCTTGGGATGGGTGAAGGAAGTGGGCTCCTTGAAGGGGTAGAGGTGGTGGGAGAGCGGACGGCAAGACCAGGGACACTGGCTGCCGTCAAAAATGAGGCCAGAGCCTGAAACGATCTCTGTAGCCCAGACATGGTACTGTGAATGCCTTCCAGGAATCCATTGCTGCATCTCAGATGCCAGCCCCCTGGATGGCATTCTCAATGGTTGTCTGACCTACAGAGATGTTTCTCAGGAGGTCAATAGCCTCCTCAGTGAGGGCAACGGGGCTGACTGGGGCAGGAGAAGAGGTGCCTGGGGCAAAGGAGACGCCCACCGTCCTGGGTGAGTGGGCATGGGCAACTGGGTGGGGAGCTACTGGGAGGGCGGTGATAGAATGGGGCATGGCGGAAGATGAAAAATAATGGGTGGGCCCAGTGGGGTCCGCCACCACCAGGGAGCTGCCATCGGAGGAGGTGTCGAAGTCACTGCCTCCAGTGGTAGTTGCCTCCCCTGTGGTACTCCCCTCGCCCTACAACCCACTGGTCCCCTTGGAGTCAGTGGACTCTGCCTCCTGGGTTCTGTGCAGCATCCCCACTCTCTGGTGCCTCAGCTCCCTTGCCAGATAATGCTAAAGCACACAAGGACACAAGAGCACAGGGTGGGGCAAAAGAAGAAATAAGTATGTCAATTACAGGAAAAATATACATATTGGGACACATACACTCCCACCCATCTCAGGCATTAACCTTCAGCAGACACAATATATGATATGAATGTGCCCCTGACTGGTAGGCATGATTCCACAGTACACCACATTACCATCCTGGCCCTCTTCTATGCTACATTTTGGAATGGGAAACAATGAGAAACGATGCCAAGACAACAAATCTGCTAATCCATGAGGCTAACTTAAAACCAATAGCCCAAACAGGGGACCCCTCACAGGCCTACATTCCCAGCCATATCCACCTAAGGACACTACCCCACGGACATAGAGGGGGGCAGGACTGCAGGGACACACCTGTCTATGGGCCTGGTACTACAATGCATGCACCCCATAGCACCTACCTCCACTCATCATAGTAGCAACACAACAGTTTTGGTACTCACCCCCTTGTGGCTGCTGTGCTGCCTTCAAGCGCCCATCCAAATCTGGATAGGCTACCACCAGAATGTGGGCCATTAGGGGGGTCAGGGTCCGACGGGCACCCCTCCTTCGTTGGGAGGCCGTCCCCAGCTGGGCCTCTCTGATCTTCCGGGCCCAGCGCCTCAGGTCCACCCACCACTTCCTGCAGTGAGTGCTCCACCGGTTGTAGACCCCCAGGGTCTGCACTTCCTTAGCGATGGCTTGCCACAATCCTTTCTTCTGATGGGCGCTGACCTGCATGGGACACACAGAGTAAAGAAACAGATGTCAGTGTGGGTGCCCCATGCCATGCCAGTTCAACCTGACATAGCCCATGGAGACATACATATAGCCAATAGCCAAGCCAAAAACTGCCACACACACTATGGGTAAGCATTCACACAGCCAACAAAACGCCTACAAGCATCCGCCACATAAACCCACATTCAAGGAGGACAAATAGAAACTCACCTGGGCTTCTAGTCGCCCATACAGCGTTGCATACAGGGGTAGGATCCCATTCATCAACTTCTCCTGCTCCTCCGTGTTGAAGTCGGGGCCCGTTCCCCTGTAGTACGTGCCATCTCAAGGACCAAATTCAGGACACAGCAGCACACGCACTGGAGTTCTTCCCTACTCGCGGTGCAGGAGTCAAGTGGCAAGGGCATGGCAAAATGGCAGTGTATACCGCTGCGGTGTGCACTGTCACCGCCGGCAGTGATCATGATTGGCCCTGCTTCCCCATTGACAACGATGTTATTCAATGATCAGGTGCACGGCGGCGACCACCACCTACCGCCATGACGACTAACGCCAGCGGAATGAGGTCACTTCCTACACTACACTACCTGTACGGCAGGGGGCTGCCATTTTGCATCCACCACGCCTTCATATTCTGGCCGGGGTCCTAGTCCATGGCTCCATTCCCTCTCCCCTTTGTCGAGTACTGTTCTGATTACTGATCCTCCTCATAGAATAATGGTGGGAAGTGTGCCTACACTGTGATGCAATAAAACATACACACCTCACCACACATTACCCTGACAGGATTACCACGTTCTTTGTGTCTGTGTGAGGGACAATTGTGTCGCATGTACAACATGACTAGTGGACCCTTGTTATGGAAGTGTATGTCCCAACTCAATGTTTCTCTCTCTTCCTCCCCAATAGGTACAGACCCATGTGGCAAAGGAGGGCCCCATTTGTTTACAGACCCCTGGTAGATCTGTCCACCATGGAGGAACGTCACATCATCATCAATTACTGCCTGAATCAAGCCACAATCCTGGAACTATGTGCACAAATAGAGTTTGTTCTGATGCCAGCTAATAGGAATCCCCATGCAATAACTACAACTGTTCAGGTATTATTTGTGCTACATGTTTTTGGCCAAAGTGACAGTGGGCAAGGCAGCTGGTGTATCTCAGCCAGTGTTCAGCCATATCCTGTCTAATTTTTTGAATTCATTCGTGCAACAGCTGCAAAGTTATGACAGTTTCCCCAAAGGGCTGATCTCACTACCATCAAATCAGGATTCTATGCTTTTGCAAATATCCCCATGTGATAGGTGCCATTGATGGTACCCACATAGCCCTCATACCCCCAAGAGTAAATGAACAGGTGTTCAGAAATCGTAAAAACTTTCACTCCATGAATGCCCAATTGGTGTGTTCTGCTGATCAGTCCATTTCTCATGTCAGTGCAAGGTACCCAGGATCAGTCCATGATTCCTTTGTCCTGAGATACAGCAGTGTGCCACACATGATGGGACAACTACAGGGGGACAGAGCTTGACTCATAGATGAGTGTGTATGACACTGCATTAGTTACATACCTGCCAGGCAGGCTGTATGCAAGTAGAAAGTGTGTGTTTTAACCTTCTTTCACCCACTTTTCCAGGGGATTCTGGCTACCCAACATGCAATGGCTCCTGACACCTGTGAGAAATCCCAGGACAGATGCAGAAATCCATTATAATGAGGCACATGGTCGCACTAGAAGGGTGATTGAGCGGACCATAGGACTCCTGAAGGCAATATTTTGTTCCCTGCATCTCTCTGGAGGATCTCTGTGCTATTTCCCTGATAAGGTGTGTCAGATAGTGGTGGCCTGCTGCATACTGCACAACCTGGCTGTGAGGAAAGCTAACCCACTTCTAGAAGAGGAGGATGCTGTCCAACCACCCCTGCCACCTCAGAGGATGGATGAGAGTGATGGAGAAGACGAGGGGGAAGACATCAACTCCAGAACCCAGCTAATCTGGCTATAGTTCCAGTGACTCTCAGGTACATTTTCTATTATGCAAATGGGTTTACTGCATTGTTTCAGGGTGACTTATGTACTAAATCCTGTGGTGTCCCTTACCAGTGATGTGTCAACTTTATGAATGAAGAAACAGATGTTTGTTACAGCAATGGAATATACAGTGTGACGTACTTCAAACACTACAGTCTGTTAGACCCCCCTCCTGCAATGAAAGCGGCATTATGATGGAAACTGGCTAATACATACACATTAACATTTGATTGTTTATATTAAATAAGGACAGATATTTTGTGTGTATAAGTGTATTTATTTGATGAGAAAACATACATGAGTAATGGGACAGTAGAAGGGAGTTGGCACATGGTGAACAATATACTCAGGTACATTTCTACAGCTGTTGGTAGCACAGTGGCATAGTCCATGGTGCCTTTGGAAGATGGTGAAATGGCAGTGGTATGTCAACAAGATAGCTCAGTGGCACACAAGAGAGACAGTTCAGGGCAGAGTCACTTCCTGGTGGTGGGCTTGGTCTTGGCTGGTGTTTCACTGCGATGTCTGGGTCTGAGGCGTTTGCGAGGGGGAACCTGGGCTGCAGGGGAAGGGGTGCTGGTGTCCTGTGAGTTCTCTGGCATTGCCACCAGTCCACTAGCTGCTGCAGATGTAGATGGCAGGGCAGAGTCCTGGCTAGTGGAAGGGTCTTGCAGGTGGGCGGAGGATTCAGGCTGTATGTTGGTCTGGCGCTGCAGTACCCGTGCCATGGAGGCCATGGTAGTATTGAGCTGTTTCCATTGCTCCATGGCCTCATAGTGGTGTGCTACCTGCAGTGTCTGCTTCTCCTCCAACATGGCCAGGATCTGGCCCATCCTGTCCTGGGAATGGTGGTATGCTCTCAGGACTTCAGCAATGATCTCCTGGGCAGCAGCATCCCTCCTTGGGTCACCCCCCCTGGGCCACTGATCCTAGCCCCCTGTGCCTGTGTCCCGTGCACAGGTCTGGTAATCCCACTTGCACTGGGCCCTTCATCATCCTGCGTGGTGGTGGGTGGAGACTCGGGCCTCTGTACATGTGGGCAGACAGTCCATGGGTTGGAGACACTGGTGTGGGGGTGTTGGGCCAGAGCTGATGGTGGTGGCTGAGTGGTAGGGGTGTCAGTGGTGTCCTGGGTGGGGCTTCTGGAGGGTGACTGTCCAGGACTGTGGGATGGCCTAGGGATTTTCTCTGTGTCCAGACATCCCTCTGCATTCTCCTGAGTGGGGCCTTCATCTTCAGGTGGAGGACTGCCACTCCTTGACGTCTCCATCCGGGTGGCATGGGTGGTCATGCCTGTATGTGAGAGAATAGAGATGTGGGTGTCCTGCACTTTCTTGTCCCATGCAGCACTGCTCACCAGTAATTGGTGGTTACATTCCCATGTAGTAGCATGCAGGGTCTCTTCATGTTCTTTTTGATGCATTTAGTGAGGAGGTGCATTCTAGGTGTTGTAGTGCTCCTGACATTACATGCATGGGTTGGTGACTGTGCACATGGGGCTGGATGGTGATTTGTATGGGGGGTTGTGGGCATACAGGAAACATGGATATGAGTGTCTGGGTGTTGTGTGCTGTGTAGGGGATGGGGGCCATGGTGGTAGTGAGAGGGATGGGGTGATACATGCATTACAGGTGTGGTGACTGTTAGGGTATTGTAGTTGACTTACCTGAGTCCAGTCCTCCAGGGAGTCCAGTGAGGCCCTCTGGGTGCAGGATAGCCAAGACCCTCTCCTCCCAGTCAGCGTATTCGGGGGGAAGAGGTGGGGGACCACCGCCCATCTTCTGTACCGCGATGTTGTGTTGTGATGCCATGGAACGCACCTTCCCTCGCAAGTCGTTCCATCTTTTCCTGATGTCATCCCTTGTGCGTGGATGGTTTCCCACAGCATTGACCTTGTTAACTATCCTCTGCCATAGTTCCATCTTCTTGGCCAAGGGCGTCTGCTGCACCTGTGCCCCAAATAGCTGTGCCTCGACCCTGAGTGTTTCGTCCACCATGGTCCTTAGCTCCCTGACCGTGAAGCGGGGGTGCTCAGGGGGTTCCATGGTGTGTGTTGTGGGTGTTGTGTTGTAGGTGAGTTCATGACGGTGCTGTTGTGTGGTTTGTGATGGTGGGTGTGCAGTGTTTGAGTTTTTTTGTGGTGGTTTTGTGTGTGTGACTTGTGTGATGGTTAGTTCAGTGTATGCGTGTTGAGGTGTCAATATCTGTTGTGCTATCGGCGTTGCAAAGGATTGTGGGGCATGGATGTGTGTGTTTTAAAGTGGTGTGGATGTGTGTCAGGTGTGTGCTTTCTAATATGCAATGTGTGCATTTGTTGTAGGCGGTTTCCATTGCTGACTGCGGCGGTCGGTACCACCAATGGTTGTTCGACATTCACTGACCGCTGTGATGATTTGTGCATCATTATTTGGTGGGCGGGGGATTTGTATGTATGGCGTTTTGATATGTACTGCGTTTCCGGCGTCGTTGGCCCTGGCGGTGGGTGGAGGTTGTCAATTGTTTGGCAGTCTGTCTTTTTGCCATCATTATACGGTGGTGTGCAAGCTACCGCCACTGGCGGTCTTTTGTTGGCGGTCGGCGGTGTTTGCCCCCGAGTTCATAATGAGGACCATAGTCTTTAGTTTGGAAGAACATTGGCTGCAATTTATTAACATGGATTTTTAGCAAGAAGGCCCCCACATTATTCTTTGTTAGGCTCACAAATCATTTGAGCCTGTCCTAAATCACTTAGACATTTATGAGCCACACAGGCCATAAATCATTTGTTGGTAGGTCTAACATAAATCATTCCGACATTTATAAATGTAGCAAGACCATAAATCTCCTAGCCATAAATCAAACGGTTTGGGTTTGAGTACATTAAGGTGGTCATTACAATCCTGGTGGACGGTGTTAAAGGTGCGGTAAAACCGCAAACAGGCCGGCGGACAAAAAAAGGGAATCATGACCCTGGCGGAAACAGCCACTTTAACACACCGCCCGCCACGGCGGTACAAACAAGCAGCGCGGCGGTTACCGCCAACAGACAGGCGGGAGACAATGTACCGCCCACACTATTACAACCTGCCAATCCGCCACCTTTTCCGGGGCGGATGCACCGCGGATAAAAACACGGCGGAAGCAGCTTTTGCTATGGGAAAAACGCTTACCTCAACACATCCCACGAGGAAGGAGGACACCATGGAGCCCGAATTACAAATCCTACCTGCCCTTGTTTTTCTGCTCCTTTACGACCAACAGCTACGTAGGCGCAGAAGATACCGGTGAGTACTGCACCTACGACACGGGGGAGGGGGGAGGCAAAAGTTAGGGGGACACCCACCAAACACCCTCACCCCCACTCTCGCACATCACAACATACACACCAATGCAGTCACAAAAATCAAAGTAACAACCCACAATCCCCCCGGAAGAATGCAAAGTCAATGCGAAAATTGGGCAAACATTGTAATGTGCCAATATACATGTCATACAAAAATATACAGATATACATATCTCAAAATCACTCTTATTTACACATACAATCCGAGAAGTAGTGCAGATATGTACACAACAATGTCCGTGCACCAACAGTCCAAAAAAGCATGGGCGAGGCCCACAATAGATACCTGACCAAAATCGGAGAGAACACTGCCGGGGCATCAGATAGAAACACTACAGGCACCTCAGGGGGAAGGGAAGGGGGGGCACCTCAGCCAGATGAATGCGAAGCCAGATCCACGACGGGGCTCCATGCCCATTGATGTATCCTGGGGAGTGCAAAGCCACAGTCTCTCAAGTCTCTACAGTGGGTGGTTTGCCCACTGTGCCATCCTGGGGAGTGCAAAGCCACAGTCTCTCAAGTCACTACAGTGGGTGGTTTTTCCACTGTGCCATCCTGGGGAGTGCAAAGCCACAGTCTCTCAAGTCACTACAGTGGGTGGTTTTCCCACTGTGCCATCCTGGGGAGTGCAAAGCCACAGTCTCTCAAGTACATGCAGGTCTCCACTGGTTCTGGAGGGTGACTGGTGATCCAGACTGGATGAGTCTCCACGTGAAAGTATCTGTCCTGTCACTGTCCCAGCTGCACATGGGATAAGGTTGCCTGATGTGGCGGTCCATTCATTCCTAGACGGTGCATGCCCTGTTCAGCGGTGCTTTGCCATGGTGGTCTTTGCCCTGTTCAGCGGTGCTTTGCCATGGCGGTCTTTGCCCTGTTCAGCGTTGCTTTGCCATGGCGTTTCAGGACTGTTCAGCAGTGCTTTGCCATGGCGGTCTTTGCCCTGTTCAGCAGTGCTTTGCCATGGCGGTCTTTGCCCTGTTCAGCGGTGCTTTGCCATGGCGTTTCAGGACTTTTCAGCGGTGCTTTGCCATGGCGGTCTTTGCCCTGTTCAGCGGTGCTTTGCCATGGCGTTTCAGGACTGTTCAGCGGTGCTTTGCCATGGAGGTCTTTGCCCTGTTCAGTGGTGCTTTGACATGGCGGTTCTGATACGGACATTGGTGTGTGGCATGACGATCTCTACACTGGGCATTGGTGTGTGGCATGACGTTCCATCATTGCCCAGCGGGGCTGTGGCATCCTGGCCCCTCATGGGCTGTGACTCTGGCGGTGGTCTCCTGACCAGTGACGATACTTGTGCCCTCCTGGGCAATGACTCCGGCAGTGGTCTCCTGACCAGTGACAATACTTGTGCCCTCCTGGGCAATGACTCCGGCGGTGGTCTCCTGACCAGTGACGATACTTGGGCCCTCCTGGGCTGTGACTCTGGCGGTGGTCTCTGGACCAGTGACGATACTTGGGCCCTCCTGGGCAATGACTCCGGCGGTGGTCTCCTGACCAGTGACGATACTTGTGCCCTCCTGGGCTGTGACTCTGGCGGTGGTCTCTGGACCAGTGACGATACTTGGGCCCTCCTGGGCAATGACTCTGGCGGTGGTCTCTGGACCAGTGACGATACGTGGGCCCTCCTGGGCAGTGACTCTGGCGGTGGTCTCTGGACCAGTGACGATACTTGGACCCTCCTGGGCTGTGACTCTCGCGGTGGTCTCTGGACCAGTGACAATACTTGGGCCCTCCTGGGCTGTGACTCTGGCGGTGGTATCTGGACCAGTGACAACGGTGTTGGCGGTTGTGTCTGGACCGCCGGATATGATGGCGCACTTCTCCGCCGTGACACTCACAACAGGCTGGGCAGACTTCCTCTGGACCTTCCCCACCTTTGTTGGAGTTACAGCTGACTCACCAATCGCCTTCGATCCCATGTCACTTGTTGTCCCACCAGGAGTCTTAAGACGGTCCCGTCGTCCACTCTCCATTTTCAGAGCCTTTACAGGGGGTGGGCTGCCACTGCCTTGGCTCCGGGTCCTACTGCCTGCCCTGGTGGCCGGTGCACTCCAAAAACCTGGAACACGCACCACTGGTACTGGAGGCTTTTTGGCTGAGGCGCTATGACGGGACTGATGAATTGGAGGGGGGGGGGAAAAGGTCAATTTGACAGAGGGACAGTTTCTGACGAACACTGGGATGGGTAGCTGGAGGGGGCCTGGGAGTGGAGGAAGAGGAGGTGGTTGTAGGAGGTGTCACTTTAGGTGTTTTGGGTGCAGGTGCAGGTACTGGAGGCTGTCGTGAGGTGGATGGATGTTGGGGGAGTGATTGCCGGCGTTTGGGTACTTTGGGAGGGGGCGTCACAGACACATTGGGAGAGGACACAGGGGACGTGTAAATGGCAGTGGAGGTGGTGAGTGCAGGTGAGCGGCTTGTGGTGCTGGGTGTCTTGGTGCGAGTCCTACTGCCTTTAGATGTGGTGCATGCAGGTGTGTGTGTAGACGAGACTGGGAGGGGGGAGGGAGAAGAGGAGGAGGGGGACACAGTGGAGACAGTGGATGTTGCTGTGTCTGTATGTGGGTGAGGCTTACGTGAGTGCCTGTGGTGTGTGTGGTGCCTATGTTTGCTTGAGCTACTTGTGTGTGTTGACTTGTGTGCATGCTGGTCTGTAGGTGTGCTTGGGATGGGCTGGGGTACAGGAGATTGGGTCTGGGTGGAGGAAGTTGGAAGGGGGATGCTAGACACAGGGACAATGGCTGCCATCAGTGCTGAGGCCAGAGATTGCAGGGTTCGCTGAAGGACAGCCTCACCAGAATGAATGCCCTCCAGGAATGCATTACCGTGTTGCAACTCCCTTTCTACACCCTGGATGGCATTCACAATGGTAGACTGCCCAACAGTGAGTGACCTGAGGAGGTCAATGGCCTCCTCACTGAGGGCAGCAGGGGTGACTGGGGCAGGGCCTGAGGTGCCTGGGGCGAAGGTGATGCCCACCCTCCTGGGTGTGCGGGCACGAGGCGAACGCTGAGGGGCTGCTGGGAGGGCGGTGCTGGTAGGGGGGTGGCAGCTGTACCTGTAGAAGTGGGGCGCACAGGTGGTGCCGCCACCACAGGGGAGCTCCCATCGGCGGACGAGTCCGTGTCGCTGGTTGGTGATCCGGTGGCCGACGTGAAGCTCCCCTTGCCCTCCGTCCCACTGGTGCATTCAGAGTCTGTGGTGTGGCCCTCCATGGCCATGTGGGATGCAGCTCCCTCGTGCTCCGGTGCCACTGTACCTCCGCCTGATGATGCTGATGTACAAAAGGACAGGGAAAGCAGGAAAAGGGGGGGAGACAGAACAAAGAGAGTTTTAGTGCATGGCATGCCGCTACCGTTGGCGGACAAGACAGACGCAGCAGCCCCCTGCATTACACCGTTCTCCTGACCTCTGCACATGCAATTTCTGGGACATGGCCTACATGGCAATGGTGGGAATCTGCGCACATGGATGCCACAGGGGCAAGTATACCTCAACTTGGCACTCTGCTGAGGTGGGGTTGAGTGCCACATGGCCTACATAACGGAGGGGCCTTGCCTACCTAACTCGCCCTGGCCTAGGGACACCCACAGCCCACCTCCCCCACCCAGACCCCTCCACTGCACGCAAACTCCGCTGAATGAGGTTGTACTCACCCCCTTGTGTCTGCTGTGATGCCCTCAAGCGCCCATCAACTCCGGGTAGGCCACCGCCAGGATCCGGAACATCAGCGGGGTCATGGTGCGACGGGCACCCCTCCCACGTTGGGAAGCCATCCCCAGCTGAGCCTCCACCGTCTTCTTGCTGCAGCAGCGAATGTCCTCCCATCTCTTACGGCAGTGGGTGCCCCGTCTCTGGTGGGCCCCCAGGGTCCGGACCTCCTTGGCGATGGCACGCCAAATGTCCCTCTTCTGGTGGGCGCTGACCTACATGACATGCACAAGGAAAGAGGAACAGTCATTACCAACTGCACCGTCGTTGTGAGTGGCCCCCTCCCTACTCTGGCCATGTGGCCCATTCATTCCCATGCATAACTGTTCTATGTACTCTGCCCCCTTCCCTCTTCCACCCAGCCCTCTCCACCCAGGCCAAGCCCATACAACGTGCTCCCTGTGTACTAACCTGTTGGTCTGGAGGACCGTAGAGTAGCGTGTACTGGGGGAGGACCCCATCCACAAGTTTCTCCAACTCCTGTGCAGTGAAGGCAGGGGCCCTTTCCCCAGACGCAGCAGCCATCGTCGATTCCAGACCGAGGTCACAGCAGCACTAGCAGTGTAGGTCCTCTCCTGCCGAAGGTCAGGTATCTAGTGAGTGAACAGATAGAAAATGGCGGTGACGTCTGCGGCGGTGCGCATCATCACCGCCGGCGCACCTGTTCATTGGCTCCTGGGACCCATAGGGTCCAATGTTAGCCAATGCAGCATTGCTCCGTGGTCTACGACCGCCTACCGCGACTAGGTGCAACGCCAGCGCAGTTACCCCACAATCCCATTGTCCCAGTTTAGAGGTCAGGCAGCCGCCATTTCAGGGGCCCACATGGCTTCATTTACTACTGCGTCACGCATAGCTAGGCCTATACTCAACACACATACAGGAAGTCTTTTTTGTCTTGTGTAGTCTTGTGTGTAACTGTGGGTACATACCTGGAGGAATAGTGACTGGTTCTTCGCTGTTGTCCTTCTTAGGCACCGTCAGCTGGGACATATGAGAAGATGGCGGAATCCTCCGGTGTACCGACCGCTGGTGGACCTGTTGACAATGGAAGAAAGACATATCATCGTCACCTACCGGTTAGACCGTGCCACAATCCAGGAACTATGTACCCAGTTGGAGCCAGACCTGATGTCACCAATCCGCCATCCGACTGGAATACCCCCTGACGTGCAGGTGCTGTCAGTGCTCCATTTCCTTGCAAGTGGGTCATTTCAGACAACAGTGGCCATGGCATCAGGGATGTCCCAGCCTATGTTTTCCAACGTGCTGACCAGAGTGCTGTCTGCCCTGCTGAAACACGTAAGGAGATACATGATTTTCCCTGAGGTGAGGATTTGCCTACAGTGAAAGGTGACTTCTATGCCCTTGGACATATCCCCAACGTCATCAGTGCCATTGATGGGACCCATGTAGCTCTGGTCCCCCCCGCAGGAGTGAACAGGTGTACAGAAACCAGAAGAGTTATCATTCCATGAATGTCCAGATGGTCTGTTTGGCAGACCAGAACATCTCGCAGGTAAATGCAATGTTCCCTGGCTCTGTGCATGACGCCTACATCCTGTGGAATAGCAGCATCCCTGATATGATGGGTCAACTCCAGAGGCACCATGTATGGCTATTGGGGGACTCTGGTTACCCCAACCTTTCGTGGCTATTGACCCCAGTGAGGAATCCCAGGACCAGGTAGAGGAACGGTACAATGATGCCCATGGGTGGACTAGGAGGGTAATCAAACGCACCTTTGGCCTTCTTAAGGCCAGGTTCAGATGCCTCCATATGACAGGTGGATCCCTATTCTACTCACCGAAGAAGGTGTGCGACATCATCATCACCTGCTCCATGCTCCATAATTTGGCATTGCGACGCCAGGTGCCTTTTCTGCAGGAGGATGATCCAGATGACGGTGTTGTGGCAGCTGTGGAGCCTGTGGAGCCAGTGGCCAGTTATGAGGATGAAGCTGAGGATGAAGAAAACGACAACAGGGAGTCAGTCATACAGCAATATTTCCAGTGACACACAGGTGAGAACATTTTCTGGTTTAACATTACATTAACTTTCACACGTCTACCTCTATCCTGTACCTACATTTCACTCACTATTTGTTAATTGAGTTGTACCCTTCCATTTCAGTTTCACAAGTGTGGTAACCTACGTGTCAACTGCTTGCATCCTTCAAGGGCTTGTGATGTGTGACATTGGTATGTTAGCCTTACATTGGGTAACCCATTATGACACTGTAATTGATAATACAAAGTTCCTAATCATAGACAGACTCAAGCTTTTTTTGGCTTTCAAGGGTGTTTATTTAAGTGCTAAAAAAATCAAGGAAGGTTGTAAAATGGTGATGGATGATGGTGGGGGAATGTCCATGGCAGAGTCCAGTCTATTCGTCTCACAGGTGCACTGCCCCTCTGGGCATTGGAAGTGGAGCTGGGGCAGTTCCAATCTGGACAGGGTGACAAAGTGGGACAGTTGGGGGACAATCAGTGTGGTCTTATTTCGTGGCGGGGTCTTGCCATCTTGCTCTGTCCTGTTCCTGGATCTCAGGGACCGCTTGCGTGGTGGTTGTCCGTCTGCAGGGGATGGGGTGCTGGTGTGGTGGTCCTGTGGCAGGGCGTCCTGTCCACTAGCGCCGGCGGAGGTGGTGGGCAGTTCGTCGTCCTGGCTAGTGTCAGGGGCCCCTTGGAGTGCCACGGTGTCCCTCAAGGTCTTTTGAATGTCCGTCAGCACCCCTACACTGGTGCCCAGGGCGGAGCTGATGGTCCTGAGCTCCTCCCTGAACCCCAAATACAGTTCCTCCTGCAGACGCAGGGTCTTCTGCAACTTGTCCAGGACCGTGGCCATCGTCTCCTGGGAGTGGTGGTATGCTCCCATGATGGAGGAGAGGGCCTCGTGGAGAGTTGGTTAACTCCGAGTTCCCCGGTGTTCCTGTGCCTCCGTCCCCTGGACCGTGTGCCCAGTACCACTGCCCCCAGGTCCCTGTTGTTGTTGGGGTGGTGGGTTAGCCTGGGTGCCCTGTAGTGGTGGACACACCGCTGATTGGCCTGTCCTGGGTAGGGAGGTTTGGGCCCGATGGGTGGGTGCTGTGCTGGTGTTACCAGAGGGTGGCAGCTCGGTGTTGGGCTGGGCAAGGGGAACCGACTGTCCTGAGGCCCACGATGGTCCGGGCTGGTCATCAGGATCCAGAGGGGCAGAGCTGCTGTCGTCACTGTGGGCCTCTTCTGGGGGTGGAGTGGTGTTGTCTGGACCCTCTGGTGTGGTGACGTTCCTTCGGGTTCCTGCAGGGGTATAAGCACATGATTATTGCATCTGTGTGTGTAATGGTGTGCAATGGTTGGGTGTGCATGATCCCCAGTGCAGGCATTCCTGTGTGGGGGCTTGTGTGGTGATGGTTGGGGGGGTGTTCTGAGTATGTGCAGTGGGCATGCTTTAGTGAGGGGTACCCATGCTTAGTTGTGTCATGCAGGGCTTGGTGTTGGGATGGGTGCTTGGTGTCATGGGTAGATTGGTGAGGATTTGGGGTGATAGGGGAGGGTGTGAGGGTGGGGGTGTGTGATAGCATGCAGGTAGGGTGGGGGATGTGATAGTTAAGATTTGACTTACCAGTGTCCCATCCTCCACCGACTCCTCCGAGGCCCTCAGGATGCAAGATGGTCAGGACTTGCTCCTCCCATGTTGTTAGTTGTGGGGGAGGTGTGGGTCCACCGCCAGTCCGCTGCACTGCGATGTTGTGCCTGGAGACCGTTGAACGCACCTTCCCCCATAGGTCGTTCCACCTCTTCCTGATGTCCTCCCTATTTCTTGGGTGCTGTCCCACGGCGTTGACCCTGTCCACTATTCTTTGCCATAGCTCCATCTTCCTGGCTATTGATGTGTGCTGTACCTGTGATCCAAATAGCTGTGGCTCTACCTGTACGATTTCCTCCACCATGACCCTGAGCTCCTCCTCGGAGAAGCGGGGGTGTCTTTGGCGTGACATGGGGTGTGATGTGTGGGGTGGTGTATGTGTTGATGAGTGTGGTGAGTGTAGTGGTATGTGGTGTTTTGTGCGTGGATGTTGTGTGGGTGATGGTGTTGTGTGCCTCTGTGTGATGGGGTTGTCAATAGCTGTGCTGTCTCTCTGGCCTTCTCTCAGAATTTCTGGTTGTAGGGGTTTGTGTGTGATGTGGGTGTGTATTTTATATAGTGTTGGGTGTGTTGGAGTGGTGTGTGTATGTGTATCAGGTGTGTGTATTTGGAATTGTCCAATGTGGCGGTGTTTTGGAGATGTGTGTGTATTTTGAGTGCAGCGGTGTGTACCGCCAATGGAATACCGCGTTTGAAAGCCCGCCGCGTGGATTCGTGGGTCGTAATAGCATGGGTGTGTTTCTGTTGGCGTGGAGGTGGAGGATTTGTTTCCGCCAGTTTATCGCTGACCTTTGGTGTGGTGGTGTTGTGTGGGTGTCTGAATTTCGGCAGATTCCGTGTTGTGTGTCATAATAGCTGTGGCGGTCTACCGCGGCCTTCTGCACGGCAGTAAGCACCTTATACCGCCAATGTTGTAATGACCCCCTAAGTCTTGGCGCTGGGATTTTATCCTTTCTTGTGGGGGGATACTCCTTTTAAACTTTTTAGGCTTATCTCACTACCTTTGGTGATTCGTTGCGTCTTGCCCTCAGGACCTGGGCTGCAAGTGCTGTGATTCATGTACTCCCTCCACCGACTGTTATACCTTGCTATACAGCATCTTAAGGTAAGTAGTCCTGCTACGCTGCCATGCCGAGTGTGGCCTCCCCATCCTCTTTACGCTCTTTTCCACCATTTTGCCTTTCGGCATGCCTCAAATCTTCCAAGCTTTGAGGGAGCCACTAGTTTGCTTACTCAAAATGCCACAAAAAATGCTAGTGTGAATTCTGCTTTGAATAGCGTGGTCTCAAAGCTGTCTGTGCACACCAAATCCAGCACCCCCACCATCCGCTTCAGAGTGTGGAATTCGATCGGGCGCCTTGTATCTCATGCATGCCCCTCTAGCCTCCACCTACCCTTTCATGGCCGACCTTATGTAGTGTGAGCTGGTGGGATCCCATCCTTTTGGTATTCTGCTAAAAAGCACCATTGCTTTTTATGTGCGCCTGATCCCAGGACCTTGACTTCTTTTGTTTGAAAGCCCACTTTATGAAACTCTCCATTGCCCTGCTTGTCACCTCGTGATTATCAAAAGCTATCAGCTCTGTTACCCTCTGAACTGTTTGTGCATATGTTGCATAGTGTTTGGCTGTCTTTGAGGCTAAAGAATACTCAATTAAGTGTGACAGGTCGCTTCTACCAATCCCCACAAACTGTCCAGGCACAGTGTCATCCCATGCTCTGCTTCTGGCGCCAATCTCCTGAATTTCTCCATCTGTAAGGGAGGGAGTGCATCTGCTTTAGCATTATTTACTCCAGAGATGTGCCTTGCTGTGATATCTATATTGCTTGCCAGCTGCATTTTTACTAAGTACCAAAGGAATTTTAAAACTCGTGGGCACTGGGCTGCCCCTTTGTTAATTGCTTGGACCACTGGCTGGTTATCTGACCAAAGCGTGATCTTCATGTTCTTCAGCTGTTCTTGCCATACTGTCAGGGCCACCACTATGGGGAATAGCTCACGGAGCATGATATTTTTCGTGAGACCCACCCTAGTCCACTATCAGGGCCATTCTTTGGCACACCATCTGTTCTTAAGTATCACCCCAAAACCTATTCCTCCAGATGCTCTGTATATAGCTCTATCTGTTTTGATGATACCCAACCTTTTTTCCAGATGATGGTCCCATCAAATTCTTTCAGAGATGTTAGCCATGTTTGTAGGTCCCATTTCACCCCGGAGCCCAGTCTTGTGTGGTGATGCTTTTTCTGAAGCCCCCTTATCAAACATATAAGCAGTCTTGCAAACACCCTCTCTGCTGGGATGAATCTGGCTGCAAAATTTAATTTCCAGATGAGCTCTTGCAGTTCCCCAAGGGTGCCCTCCTCTTTACCCAGTAGCTTTTGCATGTCCTTCCTCATATCCTGTACTTTGTCTGGGTCATGCTGGGTGTGCCTGCTCTTGAGTCCAACTCTATGCCTAAGAATACTAACTTTGTAGTTGGACCTATTGTCTTGTCATCTGCCAGAGGCACTCCTAGCTCTGCTCCTAGGGTTTGGAATACCCTTAGAAATTCTCCGCACTCTGGTCTATTAGGCTTTCCTACAAACAGAAAATCATCTAGATAGTGCAGCTGTCCACCCCCGGGTGTCACTTATGTAAGGTCCACTCAAGAAAAGTGGTACGGCCCTCGAAGTAGGCACATGAAATGGAACACCCCATGGGCAGCACCTTGTCTAAATATGTGTTCCCTTCAAATTTGAAACCAAGGAGGTGGTAGCTCTCAGGATGAACTGGAAGTAGTCGGAAAGTGGATTCATTGTCCGCTTTTGCATTTAAAGTACTTTGTCCTATTGAGTGCACTATGTCTACTGCGTCCTCTACTGATACACTATGAAGTCTTCAGGGGCTATACATCATTCGATTCACCTTCTGGGAATGGAAGGTGGTGGATCAGTCTGAACTGACCCTGCTCTTTCTTGGGCACTACCTCTAGGGGTGAGATGACCAGGCCAGGGGGGGCACCGTCCATCCGAGGGCCTCCCACCCTCCCCAGCTCCTTCTCTTTGTTGATTTTTTCTTGACTATTTCTGGGTGCTCGCTTGCTGAGTGGAAGTTCCTTGGTTCTTTGCTAGGGACACTCCCTTTGGATGGGATTCTAAATCTTTGCTCAAAGCTTTCACACAGCAATTTAGCGTCCTCTTTGTTATCCTATTCATTGACTAGCTGCCTATGAACACATTGTGTTTATAGGGAACCTAGCCAACTCCACTTCTTCCCTTAACCAGGCTTTGCATTTGCTAGGGCTGCTTCTTTTCTCAAGAACTTCTTAACTACGATACAGGCCATTATCTTAAAGGCATCTAGCCAGTTGTCAAAGTTCCTCTCCTTTCTTATCTTCGTTCTCCCTCTCTTCTCCTCTTCTTTCTTATCCATGTGGTCAAATCGAGGACCTCTAGTTGTATCTCTAGGAGTGAGAATATGTCAATGAATTCCCTGCGACAAATGTGCTATTTGACCACCAGCAGTATCATCCTGGCTAACCCAGGGACTCTGGTGACAATATGAGGCCCCACTAAGCTGCCTCTTTTGTATGCTTCCGGGACCATCCCCCACGTGGCTGCACTGGCCTGCCTTTGCCACCTACCTCCCAGTTCTGTGCCCCAAATCTATGTTGGCAGTACCTCAGTGCATGATGTTGCTGCCTCATCCGCAAACCTCTCTGGTGACGGGCACCCCCGACTGTGCGCCTCTGCACGTGGCGATGGAGGTCTGCTACTGGGGGAGCCTGGTGAAACCCCGGCTTCTGTGAGTGCTTCCATCCCACTACCTCCTGCAGTGACCAAATTCTCCTTTACTCGGAAACAACAATGGCGCAAATGACTTTAAGCATTCTTGTACTATTGCACTGATTTGCTCACCATTATTCACCTTTGCCCGCTTGCTAGGTGCTGGAAACTCCAAGGCAGTCACTTCATCTCCTGTGTCCTTCTTTTCTCCTTTCTGCTGCTTGAATTCTGAAGTAGTTTTTTTGGTTCCCCGGTGGCCTCTGTCTCTTCACTGGTTATTTCTGAGTTGCCCTTGTCTCTGAGTGCTTTTTGTGCAGGCCGTTCCCTTGCTTCCTCTCCCCTGATTTGCTTAGGAGCCACACTTTACCCTGTGTCGATGCCACCTCACTTGGTGCCTTGCGTATCTCCTCCAGATCGGCCTGTTGGCTGGTGCTTTGCCCCTCCATGGTCAAATTGGGTGGGGTCCACAGTTTCTGTTTTTGCCGGCTACTGGGTCACATCGCCTCAGTGGGCTGTCCCCAGCTGTCTGATACTCAGTGATCTGCAGCCTTGTTCAGCACCCCTGCGGGCTGTTCCTGACTGCTTCTTGCCTCCTTATTTTCCTGGCACATTCACTGGTCAACTCAGGTCGCATCATCCTCACTGGTTGTTCCCTTTTGTTTCTCTGTTGCTTCTTCAGTCAGGTTGCATCACCTAGAGGCTGCTGTAGATGTCCACCTCGTAATAATATATTGTATGGGGTGCCTTTCACATGTTATCCCAGCTGCTGAGGGTCCTATTGCCTGCACCAGTTAATGTCCATGTACCAATGCGGAGAGGGGGTGCTTTGCTTAATGTGCTTTCACAATTGTTATTAGGATCACGGTGTGCCCTCTGTAACTAGCTTCATTGCTTGTCACAGACAATGATAAACTTATGTCATGCAGTGTTCACGGAGGGCTGCAGTAAGGTGTCTGGGAAGCTGAGCTGTATCGCGTGTCTATGTTGCCTCCAACCCCCGATCACGCTCGCTGTGGCCAGGGCTCACACTGGTTGCTCGGACTGCTGACCAGCTATTGGCCAGCTCCAACTTTTCACCCTTTAATGTTTTGAAAAGGACGCAAATAACCCATCTGATGGAGCTGGGGCTCCGATTTAAAAGTTGCTTCTTTCTCGTGGGGGAAGGTGGGGCTCGTGTCGGCGGCTTCCTGCTGCAAACCAGTTACTGGCCGTCCACCTGCACTGCTCCCGCTAGTATGCAGCACTTACTGTGGCCGCCGCTGCTGTCCGCTCCCGTGGCTCTGCTTCCGCATTGTACCACTGGGTGTTCCCTGGTGCTCCTCCTAGCTTGCTGGGTCAGGAGGAGAAGGAGCATGGCCGGGGACGACTCCTTCCTATGCGTTCTGCTCCCTCTGGCTCCGTCACTGGCTGACTTGGCATCTTCTGCATCGCTGGTTGTCGCCCACCCTCTCATGAACTACGGGGGTGCTTGCGGTGTCCTTGGCCTTCGGACTTCCTTCCTTCGAGCAATCCCTGGCTGCTGTGGTGCCTCCTGCACTTGCGGCATCCTTCAGTGACCTGGGGCTGCCTTCCTTTGCTGGATCCCTGGCTGTGGTGGTGCCTCCTGCACGGATGGCATCTTCTTCGCAGCAATGACTGTTGGCTGCCTCTCCTGCACTACACCCACTGGGCAACCTCAGCGCCCAAGAGGGCTTCCAGCCATCAGTTGGGCATGCCGGTGAGGCTCTTCTATTTTGGTGGCACTCCTGGGTCAGCGGAAGTGGGAGCCAGTAATGGGCTGCTTTGGAACTTTGCTGGCTACTCCTGGTCTTTGCCTCTCCCTAGTAGGTAGTCCTCCTTGTTTCTTCAGATTTGAACCGCACCGCAAAAAAAAAGGGAAAAATTCCAACCTAAACACAGCCTACCATTGGCCCCTTAAGTCTGCGCCCTTTCTGTTCACTTGGCAATCTTGTACTCTCCCCCTTTCCTTCTGCCCGGCAACAGGAGCGAAGTGTTTCTGTGCCTTTGCACTGAATACCAATAG
Source organism: Pleurodeles waltl (assembly GCF_031143425.1). Classification (NCBI taxonomy): domain Eukaryota; kingdom Metazoa; phylum Chordata; class Amphibia; order Caudata; family Salamandridae; genus Pleurodeles; species Pleurodeles waltl. The sequence goes on from NC_090440.1 coordinate 862,441,221, forward strand.
GCCCAAACCAATATACATCTTAGAAAATGTCCGGAAGAGCTCACCCCAGACTTGATGATCAGACAACAAAAGTGGTATGGGGAGTAGTGTCCAGTGCTCAAAGCCTCAGACATCAAGGTTCACTTGAAATTTTGACATTGAAGGACTGAAGATCACTGCATTGTCCTTCCCCTGAGATCCCTGAGCTTTTGATGATTTTAATTAAAATTGCCGCACCTTTAACGTCACCGGACATGATTGGATTTCCCCTGAGCTGATGTTATGTCTTAGTTCACAGAGGCTGCCATGTCATGGTACTGCATTGCACATCTTTTTTAGGGACCTGGCTACTACCCCCCAAGATTCTGCTTGCACACTGGGCAGCCTAGGATTGTTTTTGAGAAATTTTCCAGGTGGCTGCCCATTTTCCCTCCTCGGGTGTCCAGTTGTTTTCACGTGCCTCTACGGCATCTCCTGCAATGCCTTCCTACCAGCGGATACACGCTGGTCAGGAACTGAATAGAGTTATCAAGGTGTATTTCTTTTTATTTGATGACTTACCAGAGCCTAGCGAAAGTGTCTTTCATGGTGGCTCCATCTTTCCATTCTGACTACAACCAGGGAACAATACACTGGAATAAAGGACTTAAAGTCCTTTAATACCATCAATTATGGCATCTGATTTATGTTTTAATACGGAGAATTCACCAACACAAATTACGCCTTACCTGAATTTATGATGTAACTTCCTGTAATATTACTATTCACCCATGACCGGTCAAAGGTAGTGTACCTTTTTAGCTCATGGTCCGGTGCAGCATTAGGCAACTATCGTCTGTAGATTGTTGTTAGGAAAATTATTCTGATTTTCTGGCAGTCTTCAAATGGATGTTTCAATAACCTTTTAATAAATCTTCTGCTGAAGAGGTTCTTTATGATATTCGGCAGGGATGTTCTCGTCTGTGTTATCCTTTTAGCAGCAGAAAAAACTTGGATGCAGAGATCATTGATGACTTTGTTTTGAAGAGGTATAAAAGACGAAGTTAAAGATGAAATAGTATGCCACCACTTTCCTATTACTCTTGAAAAATTAATTGATTTGTTCACCTAATACAGCACTGTATTCAGGATCAGAGAAAGAACTGAACCTCAATAAATGTTGGTGCCCAAAGGCGCGGGCATACCCCCACTTCCCTCCAATGGATCTTCATAGTTGCCTCTAACAAGTCGTTCCTGTAGGAAGCTGGCCTGGTGTGTGGTGAGTGCCTATGGTATTTTCACCTTATACCAGGTCCAGGTATCCCTTTATTAGTGAAGTGTAGGCAGTGTCTAGAAGCCAGGCTCTCTAGAAGTAGCTGTGGATGAGCAGCCAAGGCTTATCTAGGAGACATGCAAAGCTTATGCACTACCACTGTAGCCACACAGCACGTACACACATGAAAAAACCACACAGTGTTAAAAAAATAAAGGTATTTTATTTTAGTGACACAAATACTAAAACACTAGAGAGGCAATCCTCTAATAGGAGGTAAGTAAACACACTGTGTACAGTAGAAATCAGAAATAGGCATAAAAAGCAGAAGAAAACAGTGAAAAGCAATAGGCAATACTGAATGCCTAGTGGGAGACCAAACCATATACTAAAAAAGTGGAATGCGAAGGTCGGGTCCCCACCCAAGGAAGTGGAATCGGTAAAGGGGAGCTGGAGGTACTAGAAACCCCAAAAGTAAGTACTAGAGTGTTCCCCACCGATGAGAAAAGAGGTAAGTTACTGGTTTTACCCAAACCCACCCAAAGGACTTCAAAGAAGGATTTTCCAAGACCCAGACAAGACTGCAAGAAACCAAAGGTGGATCCTGGAAAAGGAAGACCTGGAAAAGAAGGGGACCAAGTTCAGTTCACGTCGGAGTGTCCAGTGGTGGCAGGAACCACTACCCACCCGTCTGTGGATGCAGTAGTTGGTCGATGGTGAGTCGAAGACGGTCAGCAATGCAGCACTGGAGCAGGTGAAGAGTTCTGGAGTGATGCAGTCGTCGTCCCATGCCAGATAAAGGATTGGAGTCAGTCTGTGGTGTGGAAAATCCACCAACAAGCCTTGGCAAAGGCAAATGTTGCTGTGGTGGAAAAGTGGAGCTGCCCTGGACCAGCAAGGTCCAAAGGGACTCAACCAATGGGGGGACTCCCAAGCGACCCTCAGCAGTGCAGAGAGTCAGAAAAAGAAGAGGCAGCCTCTACAGAAGACCCAAAGGCAAGGGGCCCAAGAGTCGCAGAGAGGCCCACGCAGCACACCGGAAGAGCGGTCCCACCTCGCAGGAGGAGCACGCACAGAGCTGTGCGTTGCAGGGAAGAGTGCTGGGGGCTGGGGCTACACAGAGCCTGCAGATCCCATGGGAGGGATGTCAACAAGCCTTGGCAGCTGCAAGAGACGTGGTGCAAGGGGGTACTGTCCTGTATGGGAAGGCAAGGCCCTACCGTCACCAAAATGGCAGAGAGGACCAATGGCACCACTCGAGACCCCCACCTGTAATGCAGGATCCACGCAGCTCAGGATGAGAGGAGATCCACGCAGCCGGTTGTCGTTGCAGTTGGTGCCTTTGGATGCAGGGAAGTGACTCCTTCACCACTCTCCCATAAAGGACCAGAAATAACGGTAGAAGCACCCTACCCAAGCAGAGTAGACTGCTACCACACATAAGAAACAGTTCAGCTGTTACAAAATTGCACTCACTCACTATTAGTGGCATGCTTCATCATGGGGCTTCTTCTAACACATCCCACGCAGACCAAAGTAGGGATGGAGTAATAGGGACAGGGAACACAAAACAATGCAACACAAAACAAACAGGGATCAAACATGCAGAATGTCAGTAAAACTGTCTCATGGGAGTCAACTCCTAATCTTTATTCAGGGACCCCCTGAACAGGGTCAAAAATAGATTCATGGTGGTGATATTAGGAAACAATTAACCATTCACCCCAAATCTCTGCGCTCAAGTTGTCAACATGTTTTGGAAGTTTCCATTGCCTATAAGGGTCAGTCAGCCTTCGTCAGGACCCTTGATCCCTTATTGATTTGGTCCCCTACCTGTTGTAATCTGGACTTCAATCAACATGAATACTCAGGCTCAATTGTCCCTTATCCGCATACAGACAATGAATTATCAAGTTTTCATTATATATCTCTTAAACTGGGGCCCGGTGGAAGCACCTCCCTATAGTCAAGCACTTGTTGAGGGACCGGTGTCTCTTTTCTACCACTCGTGGCTCCGTGAAGAACGAAACATGCTACAAGGAATGGTCTATAACCCCTTCAAATCATACACTTCCAGACCTACAACTGGACTCTGTCGGAAAGACTGCTGTGCTGCCCAAAGGACTCACCTGGACTGCTTTTCTGGAAGGGCTTCTCTCCTACCTATTGCCCTGCTGCCTGCTCCTTGACTCTGCTGGAAGAACTTTGCCTTCCCCCACAAGTGGTCTCCAAGGGCTTGGACTGAGCATGCCTCCTGTTAAGAGGTCTCAGGGCCTTCAAAAGACATCACTGGAGAGAGACAATGTGCTGCACTGGAAAAATCAACACAACGCCTGCAAATATCAATGCAACGTCTGCAGAATCGACGGCTGAAAAATCACCACAGTGCCTAATCAATTACTGCAGTGCCTGTTTCATCATCACAGTATGTTTGGATTTTCCACGCATCATCCCTGGGCGTTAGAGTATCCCCTCACACAGTAAGAAACCAAGGCTGCACACCTGAAAATCAATGTGTCACCTTGCCCGCAAGGAAAGAATCGATGCATCACCTCTGCCATGCTGGAAAAATCATCACTTCGATTTACTGTCTGACATATCACCTCCTTTGCGGCCTTCTGCAAAATTATTTTGAAGCAACCAAGGTACTTTGTGCTAAAATGATACACCAATTGATTTCCATGGATTAAGACTTTCTTAAATCTCTAAAAAGTGATATCTTGACTTGCGCATATTTGATTCTTGTTGTTTTGGTCTTGTTTTATTCAGATGAATATTATCTATTTTTATAAACTGGTGCAGAGTACTTTTTCGGGTGTTTTCACTGTGTTACTGTATGAGTTATTGCACAAATACTTCACAGTTTGCCTTCTAAGCTTAGCCTGCCTGTTCTGGGCCAAGCTACCAGAGGGTGAACACAGGATAATTTAGGTTGTATTGTGACTTACCCTGACGAGGACTGCGGTCCCTATTTGGAAAGGGTGCACAGCTCTGCCAACTAGAGACCCAATTTCAAACACTTCCAGTATGTAGCATATTGCAAACTTTAACATTCATTAGATGATGACAACAGTGATGTCATCAGTGATTCCATTTCAGATGTCAACAGTAATATCATCAATGATGTCATTGATTATGTTAACAGTGATCTATTATGTGAGATCATAAGCAGTGCATGGTGGGTGCAAGTTATAGTTAGGTTGCTGATCTATAACTGGCGAATCTCAGTAGTTTCTCACTTTTAAAATGTTACATTTTAATATTGTCTTTTTAATGTCCCTTTAACCTTTGATTTTTTTCAGTGAATTTCTCAATTTTTTAGCATTAACATTTAAGGTATTTTTCTATACCTAAGTATAACATCACTTTAAACTTTCTTTATTTTCTTTGAGTTCCTAGCTTTTTTTTAACGTAACCTATGTTTTTCTTCTATGCCTAAACCCAACATCACTTTAGCCCTTATTTCTTTCAGTGATTTTTTTTCTTCTGACATACAGATGTTGTTATCATGCCTAACTATAATGTCACTTTCACCGTTGTCACAGAAGGTGAATTTTGACGTTTTTTAAAATGTAAAACAATATCTTACTGTCATAGTTAAGTATAGTATCTCCCTTATGTTTTATGTTTACTTTTTCCAGGGAATCAATCATAGGCCCTCATTCTGACCCTGGCGGTCGGCGGAGAGACGGCGGTCGGACCGCGAACAGACCGGCGGTATTAAAAATGGCATTCTGACCGCGGCGGTCCCCGCCGCGACCGACCGCTACTTCTCCACTCCGACCGCCGCGGCGGTCATGACCGCGGGGCTGGAGTTTGCGCACTCCGGCCCGGCGGTCGTCCCAAGACCGCCAAGGGTATTATGACCCTGCCTACCGCCGCGGTTTCTTGCGGGCGGGAACCGCCGTGCGAACCATGGCGGTAAGCACTATCGGGGCCAGGGAATTCCTTCCCTGGCACTGATAGGGGTCTCCCCCACCCCCCACTACCCACCCGAGTCCTCCCCCCACACCCTCCACCCCCCTGCCACCCCCCAGAGGTGGTACGAACCCCCTCCCCACCCCCACCCCGACATGCACATACATGTACCCCGACATGCACACACCCCCAACATGCACATATACACGCCCCCTACACACACATACACAACGGGGACACATACCCGCACACATACATGCCGACATGCGCACCTGCCGAACAGCACACATTACCCATAGACACAGCAGCACCCCCCGCCCGCATACACGCACTCACACACCCACTCTACACACTCACACGCACACCCCCATGCACGCCCACATCACACAACACCCCCCCACCCCCTCCCCTCACGGACGATCAACTTACCTTGTGCGTTGGTCCTCCGGGAGGCGACGGGAGCCATAGGGACGTGACCGCCAACAGAAGACCGCCAACAGAAGACCGCCACACAGAAATGTGGGTCGTAATTCTGTGGGCGGTGTTCTGCTGGCGTGGCGGTGGAGGTTGACCAGTCTCCACTTTCCCGCCGACCGCCAGTGTGGCTGCTGGCGGTTTTCCGGCGGAACGCTCCCAGCGGTCAGAATGCGCACAGCGGCACACCGCCGCGGTCGGCGGTCTTCACCGCGGCGGTAACTCAGCGGTCTTGAGAAAAGACCGCCAAGGTCAGAATGAGGGCCATAGTGTCTTGTAATTTTTCAACTTAATGGCAGATATTGACTTCATTTCTTCTTCCCATAGGTACTGTAGTACTTTATTGAAACCCATTAAACCAATGGAATGGTGCAGCTTGAGTCCCAAGAGGGGTTTGCTTCCTATTGTTTGCCCTGCCAGAATACCGCCGGACCCACAAATATTTTTTTTTTAATGGTTGTGTTTGGTGTAAAGAGGTAACTTTAATTTAACTTTGAGCCAAGAGATTTCCTCTCAACCACAATTAAGGAAGATGTTTTGAAGTTTTTTTGTTTGTGATTTTTGTATTTTAAAGTGTTGCAGTACCTAAAATGAAACACCATTTCAATGGCTAATGTCACAAGAATGATGTGTAGACAGGAAGTGACTGCCCTGTTTCGGTAATGGATACCATTATCGAAACAAGAATTACTTCTCAAGACTTGGCTGTTCGAGCAGCAGCAGAAACACCCCCCCCCCCAATACCCCTTCAGCACCTTGAGACCCTAATGCGTTTTACAAATTCCCTGATTGATTGATTGATTCTGAGTTGCTGCAGTGTTTCATAGCTTTTGTTGTTTCAGTTTTTTTAAATTACTTTTGAATTGAACAGCTATGGCAAGTGCAGGAGAGGACAGACAGGAAGATTCCCATGAAGAAAAGTAGGAGGAGACTGAAGCATGGACCACCCAAGAGTCTTTTGTGTGCGAATTCTTCAGCATACCAGGGGTCAGAAAAAAGTATGTGCATATACGTGAAAACGGTGCGCAGCGGGATCTTGCTCACCTGTGTGGTTCATTGCACACAAGAAGACAGCTATCATTTAAAGGGTTTCACTACAGGGCAAAGGCTGTGTGCAGGAGGGGCTTGCCCACCTAAGGAGGCTTGAGTAGGTGGCAGGAGTGGGCTCTCTGAGAAGGGTTGTTACACACTGAAGACACTTTGCACCAGGAGCTTACCCACCCACTTTCAGTGTATTGACCACTAGGGGATCTTTGTCTGCAAATGGTTTGGAACAGAGCGAAAGCCGTGCATAGTAGGGTGTGCTCCAGGCACAGATTTACTAAAGACTTGTGTGGTCCTTGCATGACGCAAGTCGAAGCAAGAAAACGGAAGTCCATAACTGGGATTTACAAAGCAATGAAAGGGGATATTAGTTCTTTGTAACATTTCACTGCAGTAGGTATTTTACGGGTGGATCATGGGCGCTCCTGTGCACCCACCCATGGAATTTGACACAATCCCAGGTTTACTAAAGGTACTACTCCTGGGATTGTGCCAAAATGTTGCACTTACCATAGAGAGGCGTAACAAAGAGAAATATGTTTATTTCTCCTCATTACTTCCTATTTCTTTGCGCAATGTATTCTGCAGCACACATAGAGAGAGGAAATTGCCTCTTCATGGCTTGAGTTATAGTTACTTCAGTTAACTATAACTAGTGTATTTCAGATTTCTTTTAATTTAAAATGATATGACGTAAGTGGCATTATGTTACTTCAACCTTTGTTGTTATCAGTGAATTTTTAAATTTTCTTTATTATACCTAAGAATAACATCACTTTAACCTTTGTATTTTTCAGGAAATTTGTATTTTTTGAAAACGGGAATTCAGAACTCCATCACCGTGCAACTCCCCGCAGGCACTTAACTCCCCCCACCATTGTGGGCAGCCTTTGCCATTCTCAACATGGAGTTGTGCGCCCAATCACTTTTTTTTATATTTTATTGTGCTGTCCTAGTTTGAATGTGCATAAACAGACACGGGTCCTGTGCACACTCTGCCACTGTAATAGAGCTGTACCAGGCTATTAAGTCCTAACTAGGATGAAACCAGTCCTGGGTTGCTTGTGCTCTGTTTCAGGAAGGGCCTGCCTTGGCAGTTCGGGCTGGACTGTTCCCAGCTAAGCAGGGTCAAGACTGTTTTCCACATAGCTGGGTCCAAACTGAAGTGGCATGGTGTGCAAAATAACAATGGATTAGGATGTGGCACAAAGTGATTGCCAGTGGCTGGCTGAGATTACAGTAGCTACTGCTGATTTGGCTGCTTCATCAGTCAGTGTATTCCCAGCAATGTGTGTATGTGTATTCCACTGTGCTGGTGTCCGAGTGTATGTCCGGATGGACATTTGGTAGCGTTTTCTTCAGATCCGCTACTTTCCATCCACAGACGTCTGTGTTTGATGGTGTTACCTTTGGAATCTCTGAACCCATTCTGGTGCCTGTAATGCAGATATTCATTGAAGGACTGAATCACAGACAATCAGCGTTAGCTGGTCAGGAGCCTTTAGCTCTGCTAGTTGTGCAGTGCAATCTCCTAGGGTTTGCGTGAAAGTGTATTGTGGATAGAACTTACTACCCTCCATGTAGCCACTTCGGACTGCGCAAGCAGTGGAGTATTGATGCTATGTGCCTATTGCAGGTTGTGCTGAGCCATCAGTGTACATGACTCTTTGATATTGATTAATAGGCATATTGCAAAAATTCTACTTCATATTGCAAAAATTCTTGAGTTTGTAACTTTGGGTCAAAAATATAGTCAACATCAGTGGCTGTCAGAGAAGTTGCCCATTGGATCCAACGTGGATGCAGTGCTTTAGCGTATGTAACACTGGCTTTGGTAACAGCCTCGAGGGCTGGAATTGGAGATACGACAATAATGCGTTTCCCCTTGGCCAGTGGTCTTTCTTTAATGACAGCCATCTGAACAGGAGTGAGAATTTTCTCAGTGGGAGCAAAACGTTGTTTTGCTGTTGAATACAGATATATTTTGTATGCAATCGGGACTGTCTCACCCTCATTGAATGTTACATAGGTGAAACCAATGGCACCAGCAGTTACTCTGATGACCAGATGTTTTTTATTGTCCCTAGTGTTTAGGTGTTGTGCTGCAAGCATGTCTTGTTGCATTGCTCTGAGAATGCGTGTGAGTTCGTCTGTCCAGAATTTACTGGAAAAGTCAGGACATATCAAGTCATACAAGGGTTTCATGTGTGATGCGTAATCTGGAATGTATGTTCTGCCAAAATTTAGAAAACCCACTAGAGATTGGAGTTTTTTAATGGTATTTGGTGGTTGTAACTGTGCATTTTTCTAAGAATTGTGGTGCTAGGCTCTTTCCTTCACTTGATAATTGGTATCCCAGAAACAGGACACTAAGGAAAGCTATTTTTGTTTTCTTGAAGTTGAATTTATAGCCGAATTCGGCAAATCCCACAACAATGCGGGCTGCCCGTCTTAGATGTTGTAGTAATTCATCGTCCGTGAGGTGGATATCATCTACATAAAACAATGCTTCATGATAAATTTTGTGCGATATTGAAGTCACACGAGCCGCGAACAGTCCTGGACTGTTCTTATGCCCCTGTTGTGAATGACAGAATTTATTCTGGGAGCCTAGTGCGCTGAAACTTGTTAGGTCTCTACTCTCAGGCGCTATATTTTGGCAGAAGAAACCATTAGAAATATCCAGTGTAGTTTTGTATTTTTTGCTCACTATGTTGTTCATAAGTGCTGTGCTGTGTGAGTTTTGTATAGCATAAGTGTGTGTATGACTGTTTAAGGGTCTATAGTCTAAGACTGTTCTGTATGAATGATCCGGTTTAGCTACAGGAAATAAAGGATTATTAATTGTGAGACACAGGGTTCGGTTACGCCCTGGTACTCTAGTTGTGTGAGGATTTCCCTCACAGGTGCTTTAGCATCAGGTTTTATTGGATACTGGGGTTGAGGTTGGGGTTGATTCTTAATTGGAATTACATTATAAGGGGAATCTTTATCCCACCCTACGTGGTTGCGATGTAACGCTGGTGCCTGTGCCAATGCCCAATCAATGGCGTAGGATTATGCAAGCTCATCGGGAACAAGAGGCGAGAAGGATGGTTTGATAACCTCTTCCCCATATGGGAAAGTACGGACAAATTCAGGTGGACAATCCTTTTCGGCCAGTTGAATATCATATATGTTTACGACACAGTCCCAAAAGATTGTGTCGATTGTGCGTACAATGTCTCCTTCTAACTGCAACATTACTTTGTTTACCCTGTCAGGCGTGGAGACACGTATGTCTGCAGTTTCAACTCGTAAGAAGTCATCTGTTGCTTTCACCTCCAGATGCTCTTAAAGATTCCGGTGAACTATTGTGACCTCTGCTGCGCTGTCTAGCAGATCTAGTGCCCACTTCTCGTTCTTCAATAGAGCCCTCTTCTAGAGTGGCATGACAAATGGCAACTTCTAACACATTTTTCTTTTTAAATTGGGGTTTGTGCTGGGGAAGTTTCTTTTCTTTTTTAACAGAAACTTCTGTTGAGCGTTGTGATTCCTGTCTCGGTTTCACGTACTCAGTTCTTCGCTCTGACCGCCCAACTCTCTCACTGCATTTTTCCAGTGAGTCCTTAAAGAAACGAGATTAGCGGGTATCAGTATATTGATATCTGTCAGGTGTTTTTATATTATCTCTATTTCTGAGATCATATCTATTCTGAGGGGTCTCCAAATGCAGAGATTCTCCCCTTTCTTTTTTAGGTGTTTGAAGTTTTTTATCCCAGCGTTTTTTAGAACGCTCAGGTGCTTGCTTGGTAGAATCTTTATTAGATTTACCCTGAAAATATGGTTTTGTGGGTCTGACCCGCAGACTATCTCGACCTATACCAGAGTAGGTCTCAGTGATAATCTTTGGGAGCTCACGTTCTTGATCCTGTGGAGGAATGACCCAGAGCGGCATGCATACTGCTAGTGCAACTGCTTTCCCTTTAAGATTACTTAACGTGATTGAAGATACTGCGGCAAAATTGCCCATAAGTTGCATCCCCAAGTCCAGGGCCGGGGCAGCCCCGTATTCATCTTGAATTTGTTTTAACACTTCCAGTAGATTGGCAAGTGTCGGTGTACCGTGTGCAGTAGTATAGAGCGTGGCAAATACCGTGCCCCGAGTATTGCAGTTATCTACTGTGGGAACCATCCCACATGGCAAGCATATAGTTAATATTCTATGCTTATCCTGAGGTTCCGTACGGGGGAAATACTGCTTCCAGTGCATTTATTTTTTGAGCTAACCAAAACGCAATCTCTTCCCGTTTGGTGGGTACCTTATCCATGATTGAATGTACAGTCACAGGATTAATGCCGGGCGTTACTGCATGTGGTTGCGCCGGGGCAGCACGCGCTGGGTTTGTATTTAATGTTTGCATTACAAACTGTACTAACTGTCTGTATATTTCTGTAAGCTCAGCATATAAGCAGCAGACTTCAGCTACCGTCAAGGTTGCTGCATCAGGGTGCAGTGTATATGTGGCCAATAAAGGCCAGGTAGGACCATCATTACTTAGAGGACCTAACCTAACATGTAGGATTGTATGTAATAGGGCGCCATCAAACCAATTATTATGTTCTTGATAAGATAGAGGTATTTCTTAATATGCGTTTGCTCTATATTGTGCAGGTATATTTGCAGGTGTATAGTGGTGAAATGTATTTGTGTTCCTATCAGCTGCTGGAAATGTGACCCAAGAATAGAAAAAATTTTGTTCTATAGGCTGGATGAACCTCAACAACAAATGTAACAGGACCCCCCTGGGGCTTTAGGCCATGTGCCAATAAATGTGCAGTAAGGGGTGGTCGCATATTGACTGCAATTGCTACCGTTTGCGGGTTCGTCATGGTGAACGGTCAATTTTGTTCAGAGATAAACACACCAAATGGGGATAATCCTTTTAGGGTTCAAGCCTGAACAACCTACTGCATTAGTTAGGTACTCCCTATTTAGCTGAGGAGGAAAATCCTCAATACCACAGACGTCTCCGTATATAGTACTGAGGTGTCTTTGCATAGTGAGACAGAGATACTCAGGAGGACCCGAAAATTAGTGCCTAACCAAACATTGGCGGCGCCATGTTGCATAGGTTCTCATTATCCTAATGAGACTACTGGATTTGGCTGGCAGAATCACTTGTACTGCGGGGGAATGAGTCTGAAGCCACACTAGGTGACACCTGTCGGCCTAATCTGGGTTTTCTTCCGGCTAACTAGCAGTGACTCATCTCCACCCAGGAGCAGGAATGATTGGGCAAGCCGGCACAAATGACTCCTCAGGGAAATCGTGGTCACTCAGATCTCATCCGTTTCTCTCAGTTACATTAGTCTCACATATGCAAAGACAAACAGAGGCAGAGTATAGTTTAATAAGGTTCTATTGAAGTAACTGCATCTTAGATACTGAAGCATGTATTGCAATAACTAGGGTGATGAAGCATGACAGGATTAAAATTGTGACAAGGAGAGTAAAACACAAAAATAACGCTACCATGATGTCACTACGGTTTTTTAGGATAGTTTCTAACTAGGCTATGTTAGAGCAAGAGCATGTTAAGCTCTAATTCTGCCCTTCAGGTTCCCCTGGGAAGGCATCATCCCTCATACCTGAGTAAGAAGCCTGTAGTCTACATAAGCAGCTGCAGCGAAGCACTGAGCAATCAGCATACAGTCGTGGTCATCTGGCTGGAATCATCCTCTAAGGTACATGGGTCAAAGTAGTGTTTTTATAATAAAACGGCTGATGTTCCAAGAAAGGATCCACACGTAAGAGTGTGTATGTTTCTGTGAACATTAGAGACAAAGCGTACCACTTTTGCCAGAAAGCTATCTTACTACAGCCTTGAGAAAAACACTGAGTGAAAGAAATGTCTTGTTTAAGAATGAAGTACTGACCTAGGCGAAGAACAGATAGCTAGAGAAAATAAAACAAGACCGCAAATGTGGCTATTGTTAAAATAATATGACGGAGCTGGAATAAAACCTATCTAGGTTAAGGTGCACAGTGGCAAGCCTAGTTTGCTAAAATAACGTGTATAAAACTATAGCTAAAATGGCTAAACAACAGGACGTTATAGTTAGGTTGATATTTAACCCAAACAAAACCATAGAAATTAATCAGTTATAGTTATAGTTATACTTATGTTAAAAAGCTATAGCTCGTGTCCTAAAGTTACTTTCTAGCAAGAGGTATAGGCCCATATTTATACTTTTTTAGCACCACATTTGCGCCAATTTTTGCGTCGAAAAGCAGCGCAAATGCGGCGCTAAAAAGTATAAATATGGGCCATAGTTTCTTCAGAGGTGGCGGTTCCCGTCCCTCCTGACCCCACTGCTTTTTTTTTCACAAAAGCCTCCGGGAGCATTAAAGTAATGAAGCGCAGGAGCCCGCAATACGTTTTTAAAATTTTTACAGCGAAGTCACGGATCCAGCCTGTCTCCACTCATAAAATAAAAAAAAAATGCTTCATAGCACTAGGACCCCACCACCAGATCTAAGGGGTAAGGGTGTTTAAACCCTGGCCCCTTTTCTTTTTTTTTACATATTTTTTTGGGCCTCGGTTTCAGCTGTGTCCCAAGACGGCTGACAACACTTCAATGTCTTCTGTTGTTGAAGTGTTATCAGTCAATCACATGTCTGCACGAGATCAGGAAGAGTTGCGAATCCTTCTCATCCCTAGATATACAAATTTGGATTTTCTTTAATCTCTCTAAAACTACTGAATGGAATTACTCCAAAACAAATAAGTACTCTTTCTGGACCAGGACCTAACTTCCTGCCAAATTTGGTGTAATTCCGTCTAGTAGTTTGTACACTATTGCTGTTCAAAATCCCTATGGAAAAATGAATGGGGATAATGTGTTTTGGGACCCCCCTCTTTTACTCGCCTCCACCAGACGGATCACCCCGAAACTTTCCAGACAGCAGCTGACGGGACTGGCAATTTTTTTGCAAAGGTCTGTGAAAATTCGTCAAGCGGCGCCAAAGATATAGGCAAGTAAAAAAACTCAACCATGGCTGACACATCGCAAGGGTGCGGGTGGTGGTTACGGTAACTGGGCAAACTGTGGACACAGCCCCAGAAACAGTGCATTAATTTGCAGACTACCTAGTGGCCCTCCTCTGTTCTCAGCAATAATGCCAAAAGGTGGAATTGTTGAGTTTTGTGGTTGATCTCCCTACCTCAGTCCTGCCACTGGAGGACAGGCTTGCATTGGACAGGGCGCTCGCGGTGTCAGAACTCACTAATGCTATACGGCACATCAAGGAGGGAAAGCTCCTGGCCCGAATGGCCTGCCGGCAGAATTTTTTAATTGCCTGGACAGCGAGTTGGGGGAACCACTTCTTCATATGTATCAAGCAACGTTGGAGGTCAGGCCCTATGCCCAGACATTTGTATGGACACATTGCCCTAATACACAAGACCGGTAAGAAACTGGAAGACTGTGCCTCATATAGGCTGATTTCGCTTTTAAATAGAGAGCCAAAACTACTGGTGCAGGAATTTGCCTCATGTCTTTACAAAATGTGTGACAAATGAATCCACAGGGACCAATATCGGTTTATGCCAGTTCATACCACGAGACATAACTTGAGATGCCTGTATGGCATTCTCGGCAGAGTGAGCTCTATTGCAGAGCCGGTGCTGATGCTGTCTTTTGGGGCTAAACAGGCATTCAACTCACTTGAATGGCCATACCTAATGTCAGTGCTGGAAAACATGGGGTTCAGGAAGATATTTCTGTCATGGATTAGCCTGCTCTAAATAGCATATTTGACTAGAGTGTGTGTTAAAGGGATGTTGTCAAAAGAATTCCAGCTGGGAAAGTTACCAAGCAGGGTTGCCCGCTGTCATCCCTTGCCATCAAGCCATTGGCAGAATGCGTCAGAAGGGATGCCACATTATGGGGCTTGAAATCGGGACTCCAATTAGGAAGATGCGATCTCCCTCTATGGCTATGCCTGGCTAACCTGCTGCAGTCCATTCCCCAGGTGTTGGAAACCCTCAATATCTTTGCAAGATAATCAGGGATCAAAATAAATTGGCAAAAGTTGGTGGCATACTCACCTATGGTTTGGTGTTCACAGGAGGATTGGAATTTCCGCTTGAGGTGGACTGAGATGGGGTTTCCATACCTCAGCATCTTTATCACTAAAGGCCCTGGCAAATTTTATGTTTAGAATCTGGAGGGCCTACTTGGCCAGTACAGGGAGGATGTAGCCAGATGAAGGAAGATGCCGCTGTCCCTGATGGGTAGAGCGTGACTCTACAAAATGATTACTTAAATTTCTTTATGTACTACAGAATACTCCATGCGTTGTCCCTGGAGGTTTTTTTTTCGGTCAGTTCAAGCGATTACTAGAACATTGCTATGGGATGGGGAGTTCCCTACGATAGTGATGGACATCCTCATGAGAGGGCCTTTCAATACAATAATATCCACCCCGCAATACACCCAACACCCACCTAACAACAAGTATCTCCATTGTGAGACCCTACATAATACAAGTGCTAGTATTGGCGAGACCATCTGGGAGTAAAGGTCGCACGCCACTCCTGAGACTGCTGTTGACATTCGACGAGGAAGCCTCGAATGTATCTAATGGACACGTGTACAACTGCTGATTCCCATTGAATCAGCCCTAGAGTCACGCTTACTGCCGGGACCTGGGCACAGATATATCTCCCAGCATCTCTACAAGTACAGATCTGACCTGAAGCTTCTAAAACCACAGCCACAATTATAGGTGTGCTGACCTGGGCTGCTCATGCTGTGGTGCACTTATTAAACTAAGTCACAGGCAAGTGGGTCCTGTTGTACGGTGTTGCCTGTACATGACCTAGATGATCACACATCTGGTGATATTACAATGTGGCAGCTACGCTCGATTGACCAACACACCTCCTCACTGACTGTTCCACCTCGCTACAAGACAAACTAGACACCATCCTTATGGCAATTGATCAATCCAGAACCTTGCTAGAAGCCAAAATTAATGCAGTTGTGACAGATCTCACCCTGCTTCATGCTGATCATCAGAAATTTTGCAGATACAATGACAGAGACAGACCACATTCATGAGCCCCTGCAACCAAAACCCACAGTACAGAATCCTCTCTACAAACTGTATCAGAATGAGTACAGACACTGGAAGGATGAGACGAGGATGAGGAGGGGCGATCCAAGCATAATAACAATAGTTTAGTGGGACTTCCTGAGGGTGCCAAGGGATGTGACCCAGTGCAATATGTTCAATCCTGCCTGTGGGATCCCCTTCCCCCAGCTGCTCTTTCGCAGTTCTTCTCTTCTCTTCTGAGAGAGCCCATCAGGTTCCAATGCGTAAACCCCCACCTGGCTCAAACCCTCACCCAATGGTGATCCAGTTCCTGCTTTACCAGGACAGAGACTCAGTGCTGAGAGAAACACACCAGCTATCTGAAGTAAGGGTGAATAACACCAAAATCATGTTCTTCCTCCACTACACCATTGCAGTTCAATGACAACGGAGCTCCTTTCTCGCAGTTAAACACCACCTACAGGAAATATGTTACTCTCTCCTCTTTCAGGCATGACTACGGGTCATGGCAGAAGGTACTACACACTTCTTCACCACCCTGGAAGATGCATGGAACTGGTTGGGGATGTTTGGCCTTCAGGCTATCAATCTACCACATCGTGACACCGGGAGGGGCTCCTTGGCTCCAAGGGGCCGGCGTCAGAGGCACGATAACCGGTTGTAGCCTGGACGGGTCTCTCAGGCAGCCCTGGGCCTGGAACAAATGATCGCAGAATGTAGTTGGGCACTGAAACAAGCCGCTGCAATCACGGATATACCATATTGCACTAGTCCAGACGTAGAAGACTCTTGCTCATCTAGCAAATAAAGCTCTGTCACCACCTGGCTCTCTAGGCAAGACTAGCAGTCACCACCAGACATTAGAGCATCATCTAACACATTCCCTTCTTGGGACTTCTGAATGTTGTCTCCTGCCCTTCTGCTACTGGCTAGCGGGGGCCATGCTAGCTGTACGGCTCCATTGCCACTGGAGCTCCTCATATAGTTGACAAGGCTCCATGCCACACATGTATCCGCAATACACTGTCATCAGGCCTGGACACTCGTCTCCAGACCCTACATGCGCTGCTATCACTGGACAGACTCTCACACTTACCCAATACAGGGGCGTGATTCCCGCTTGTAGATTTGAATAGTCCCTCTTTCCCTGACCCCCACCCCTGTATTGGCAGCCCAGCTATCTCCTCAACAATACCCCAGTGTATGATTTGGAAGGACACTTCTTCTTATACACTGCTCTTTTGGTATTTACTATGTTAAAAGTTATTTACATTGTTGAATACTTCCCTTGTTATAAGATGCTTTTATTTAGGCAACCCGAGTCTACTCCCAAAGCTATTACCCTCATGCTTAACTGCTCTGAAACTGCACTGCGGACCAACAACAATACAACTCATGACCCACATTAAAGTACTAAGTTGGAATGTGTGCAAAATCCACATCCCTTCCCGTGGATAAGCTATCTGTTCCTACCCCAGATGTCAGACCACACACATTGCCCTATTACAAGAATCCCACCTGTCGCGCATGGAGGCAAACAAGCTCCAAAGACACTGGTGCGGGCAGATCTACTTCACAGACTACTCCTCCTATGCTCGTGGGGCCCCGATATGGATCCGACCTGGGGTCCCATCTGTAAGGGAAGATGAGGTGATAGATCCTGAGGGTGATATGTATTAGTTAAGGGAGGATTAGATGGCAAGAACATCGTAATCAGCAGTATATATGCCCCTAACATAGACCAAGCCCCTTTTCTACGTAAACTCTTTGAGGTACTGTCCTGCTGGAGTGGGTTTCCTTGGCTTCTGTGAGGGTGACTTTAATAGTGTTTTAGACACAACACTTGAACACCCATTTCCCCCGCTTCCCCACTCTGCTGCATCCTCCAATGCCCTCTCCCTTGCAGGTTGACTGAGCAACTGGCATCTACTGGATGTTTG
The DNA here is from genome assembly GCF_031143425.1 of Pleurodeles waltl. NCBI lineage: Eukaryota > Metazoa > Chordata > Amphibia > Caudata > Salamandridae > Pleurodeles > Pleurodeles waltl. Next base: position 862,458,931 of record NC_090440.1, read on the forward strand.
GTGCTCTTGCAATATTTCTACTAGGGTGTATTCCTTCTAGTTAGACCCACATGGGCTACATGGATGGATTGATAGACTGGTTTGTACTGCTGACCTTACCCCAGCCATAACACCTAGCAACTACCTAAGCCGCACCCATTCGGACCACAATCCCCAATATTTGCAATTAGTCTAGGACACTGTTCTTCCCACGTCCCTATATGGAGATTACAACCCACAGTACTTGAAGATCCTGCATTTTGCGCCTCTGTTTTCCAGATGATTGGCAATTATTTCAACCTTAACAGTGGCTCTATCAACTCATGTTCCACGGAGTGGACGCCTTCAAGATGTCTGGGGACACTGACTGGGACTGACCTGGAACATTCGCAGGCAATTAGACAAGGAGATACTTGCCGTCGAGCGCCGGTTATTACATCTTGAAAACACAGTGATACAAGACCCCAGTAGCTGGTCATTGCTTGTGAAGGCCCAAAAAGAACATTCAGAGCTCTTTGAAAGACTACACTACCTAAATTACAATGCTCACTCTACAAAAATGCATGCCACGGCAAAAAGGGCTGGCTCCCTCCTTGCCTGGCTGATAAGACAGGACTGGCCTCAAAGGCCCATTACGATGCTACAGCTGGCTGCTGGCCCACCACTTTTTATGCAGCATGACATCCACGACAAATTAAAACGCCACTACACAGATCTTCATCGCTCTGTCATTGTCCACTCCAGACGATATTGATTCCTTTTTGTCCAATATACTCCTCCACCAGATTACACAAGACCAATGGTTGGAACTGGAGGAGCCCATTAGGTTGACCGAAATACCGGAGGCTTTTAAAATCCAAGCCACCAGGAGAACTCCTGGTCCGGACAGGTTGCCAGCAGTTTTACAAGGTATATGCGACGCTGCTGCTATCCCTTCTGCACACACTCTATAAGGAAGCCCTCTCCACCGCATGCCTTCCTGACACACTGCATGATGCTTTTCTAATCTAACTACCCAAACCTCACAAAGATCTGATGTTACTTAATTCATACCGACCGCTGGCACTATTAAATTCCGATTTCAAAATATTGGCCAAAATCATAACAAATTGCTTAGCACCTCTGTTCCCTACTCTGGTACAAGCAGATTAGAACAGCTTTGTACCAGTCTGCACTACGTCTCTTAACTTATGATGATTTTTCTGCATCCTTAAATACACGCCACCCCATTGGCCCCAGGCGGGCTGTTTAGTGCTCAACCTGGAGAGGGCGTTCAACTCTTTAGAATGGTCTTTTCTACATAGGACCTTGTCAAGGTTTGGACTGTGACCCCGATTCCTACGGTTGGTGTGACTACTATACACTTTACCAACAGCTAGGGTTAAATTGTGCCCCCTTGTTTCTAACCCTATAGATATAGAAAGAGGCACAAGACAGGGACGTCCCCTGTCCCTCCTCCTCTTTGCCCTGGCCATGGAGCCCCTGGTGGTTACTGTACACACGAAGGGAGGGCCGTGACTGGGGCATACCCTTCGGAGATGGTACTCACTCAATGTTCTTATATGCAGACAATCTCCTCATTTATTTGAGAGACCTTTCCCAATTCCCCATGGTGGTAACTGACACCTTCACCACTTATGCATCACTATCCAGACTGAATCAATTGGTCTCTTCCCCCTAATGCCCAACATGCCAACCGTCCCGCACCCTGCTGTCTCCTCCCTACACTGGCAGCCCAATACTTTTCAATATCTGGGTATTAATGTCTATCATTCAGATCCCGACTTTTTAATGGGAATCTGAAGCAAGCTATCACTTCACTCAAAGGTGACATTCTGGAAGACTCTGTCCTTGTCGGTAACAGGTTGCATGGCACTCATTAAAATGGTTGCCCTTCCCCGTATTCTGTACTATTTTGTCCAGTTTCAGCAGATACAATACTGTATTACCCAGAGAGCCTACCTCACTCCAGCCAAAATAAATAAATACTTTAACTGTACAGATGCTGAATGCCCATGGTGTCACTTTATTAATGGCGGACTTGCTGCACATGTTATGTACATGTCCACACTGTCTCACTGCGTGAATCGCAGCATTCCATTCACTTGGGAGCCTTGCATACTGGGACTCTTTCACGGGGACAAAAAACATAGAATCACGTCCCAAATTATGGATTTGGGCCTTTCACTGGTGTTAATACAAATATATTAATTAGAAATTATTGATAAATGTTTATGTATTCTGAGTAATGAAAAATGTAGTAAATGATTAACATAGAAAAATAATGAGCACGTTTGGAAATGTGCCCCCGGAGAGTGACCACCAAGGCTCACAAATTATATTAAAAGCGCAACTAATATATGTGAATTATTGAAAATGTATTAAAATAATGTAGTATGTCATATTGAGAGATATAACTTATGTTTGCATTATATTGTAGAGCTTAACTTAGCCGAAGTTGTGGCCTAGTTTTGCCAGGCCACATGCAGAAGCTGAATATTAACGTTCAATGTAAGCCGCAGATGAACTGAACTAACCATGAACTGCTCATTGTTCAAATAATTCTGCTTAGCTAGGATCTTTTGCGTGAACCGACGGACAGGAGATGATGGAATCAGAATTGTAGCGAAAACTGTGTAAAGCATTCAGAGTGTACTCTCCCAGGACTTGAACAATAGAGACACTGACTGGAGAAGAAGATGCAACATTTTCGATACCTGACGAGCCGGATGATGAGGACATCGTAAAGAGATCCAATCAACTACATGACATGACAGAAGGGGAGAGTTTGGGTGTTAGGTGGAGATGTCCGAAGAGAGGCTACGAGATTAAAGAGATTTGAGATTCTGTCATTGGGCTCATGCTCTTGAGAGCCTGATGTGATACTGATTGATTGATGACCTGAAGACGAAGACTGACTTTGTTGCTGATTAATACTGGCGATAGATAGCTATGACAATGTGATTGAATGCCTTTTGTGCCTTTTCTTTCTAGGTACGAACTGCGCTCTTTAATCTTTTCTCTTAGATGTTTTTCAAATTCATGTTCTAAACTGTTTTCGCATGAATTCCCACATGCTAATGCTAATCTGGGTTAGATAAGAGGGTTTATTCTAAGACGTTGACATATACAGTGACAAATGATTGACAGACTGATTTGCTGAACTCTGATACTCATGTTGACGTATTCACCTCTGATTCGCATGTTGACTAATGCCAATGCTTTAGAATGTATTTTGTCTCAAGTCTTGATTAGATTATGTTACTGGTGGTTATTAATGAATTAATATTGATCTGATGCGAATAAAGTATTGAAATAATCTCATGACTTAGAATTGTTACTAATAGGGAATAAAATTGCTAAAATGTATCTTGAGTTGTGGTGCTTATGACTATAGGGTCATGGTGGGGTGTTTTATTATTTGTAGATTAATGTTATTGAAAATTGTGTGTATTGATTATTGATAAACATTGGTGACTAGGATACTCCATGTGAATCAAAAGGTTCATTGACCTATACGCGTCCCCTTATAAGTTTACTTATTAAGGACAAGGCGCGCTAGCAGTTTTTGGTAGCAGCTTGATGGTTCTGTTTCATTGGAGAACTAGTTATGTGGTAACTGATGGTTATGGTGGTAGTTTGAGTTAAGGTTAGTTGATCATCATTATTATTGTGATTTGGATTTTATTTTTCGTAATGGTGATTGTAGCAAGAATGATGTCCCCTTAAGCCCAGAAATGACTTTCCCAGGTCCTGGATCCTGTTAGTAGAGTTGGGTATGTTCTCTGCGTTTTTAGTGATAGTGTGAAAGTGGTAGGTTGCGCTTGCAGAGGCTCATGCAAATCACAGGTGAATTGTGATGTATGTGAGGGAGAATAGGGAGTCTGCGTACTCCAGGTAAAGTTTAGTAGGAGTGTGCGTACTCTGCAGTGTGAGAGTAGGGAAGTCGTCGAACTGCGCATGTGTGTGGTGCTTTGTGCACACAAAAAATAATAATAAATTGTCCACGTAGTTGTTGGTGACGTACGGACCCTGCGTAGTCTAAGACTCCGGAGTATATTGACAAGTGTAGGAGACACTTGGTTATATGTTGTAATCTGCCTGATTTAATAGGTTGATCGGGCGTGATCAGCAAGTCGGTGTGTAAGTTATGTGAGTAAGAGAAAGTTTCGACTGAGATTTGGCGAGTCCTGTGTGCACCAGGACAGACCCATTGATCAGTTGAGAGTGAAATTTGCGGGTCAAATTTTGCTTGCAAATGTGGGAGACTGAGAAAGAGGAATAGCTGCATGAGCGAAAGGGCCATCAGTGAAAATCCATTAGGTCTCTGAAGTGATTGTGTGCCTTCCTGTAGTAAACCAGCAGGTTTGTTTTTGGTTATTGGTTTTTGGTTAGTGCTTGCAATAATTTGCATTAGTTTTGTGTGAGTCGAAGGTAAGAGGACGAGCCGCAAGACTTTGTCAGCCGCAGTTTATGTGAGTGTGACATCATTTGAACCGTGCTGGGATAGGCTGGTCAGTAAGAAGAGTTGCGAGCGGATTGGCAGCCGTCCGTGAGAGACAATTGGTTGAGAAAGCGGGTGAAGGGAATTCTGGGAGTAAAAGTAATTTCCTGATTTGATTCGAATACACAAAAAACACAGAAAGATGACGTTTTTCAAAGCATTTAAGAGTGCTATGAAGGGTGATACATACATTAAGGTGACAGTGGGGGAGCCTACCCCACCGGAAAATTCTCCGGCATATATTGTGATGGAGGAGCGAGGTGTTGCACCATGTCTTTGGTTAAAGCAATGGTGCAAATTGACAGAGAAAGAGGGAGATTTAGTGTTTCCTGAGCATGGATCATTTAACTTGAGTGTTTTGGATCAGTTGTGAATGGCATTGTATAATACAAGGCCCCTTCCGAGACCAGCACAGTTTGAGGCATTAGCGGTTTGGGAGCTCATAGTGAGGCAGCAACAAGAGATAAAGGGGCATATTTATACTCCGTCTGCGCTGATTGTGCATCAAACATTTTGAAGCACAATCAGCGCAAACGTTGCCCCGTATTTAAACTTTGACGCACAAGCCCGCGGATGACAAAATTCTGCCGTGTGCATAATTTTTGGGATGTGGCAACCCGCCTTGCGTTAATTATATGCAAGGTAGGCGTTCCCGTCCCAAAAATGGCTTAAAGGGCCGTGCGTCGTATTTATGCTTTCGGGCGAAAATGACGCACAGCTGGTAGGCGGAGCCAGAAAATGACGCACAGCCCGATTTGCATAAAAAATTAATGCCTGGGTCAGGGCAGGCATTAAAATGGGGCAAACACACCTGTATTTAATCAGAACACACAGAACAAAGCAGCAACAGGGAGCCATGGAGGTGATACTAATCCAGCGTGCACGCAGACGCAGAGCCCAGCAGCAACAACAGCAGCTACAACAACACCAGCAGGGACCCCAAAGGCAGCGCAGAAGGCAGGAGAGGATATTCCGCCCAAGAACCACCCTTCAGGGCCTCAGGGAACACACATCATCCAGAGGTACCAGTTGAACTGGCAGGCCATTCAGCAGCTGCTGTGCAACATTGAACTGCAGTTGGCCCCCACTTTGGTGACACCCCGCACCATCCCAACAGAAAAAAAGCTGCTTGCCGTACTTCATATGCTGGCAAGTGGCTCTTTCCAAACAACCGGTGCCCTGGTTGGCGGAATATCACAACCATCATTCTCCGCCTTTTTGCCCAAAGTACTGGATGCCATCATTGGACTGACACCTCACCACATCTGCTTCCCTAACACACTGCAGAAGCAGCAGGAAACAAAACAGGGGTTCTACCTCATCAGTGGCTTCCCACACGTCCTTGGTGCAATCGACTGCACACATGTACGCCTTGTGCCACCAGCTGCAAATGAAAACACCTCTACTGCAACAGGAAGCACACACATTCCATCAACGTGCAGGCCATAGTGGATCACCAGGGATTGATCACCATCATCGTGGCTAAATATCCTGGGAGTGTCCATGACTCATACATCTTCCGTCACTGCACCATCAATGAACACTTCCAGGATGGACGGTATGGCAATGGACTACTTGTTGGTAAGTACAAAAACCTACTTATATACAGACTGCACAGCAACCCTGTAGGACACACAACACATACACCACAACAGCAACATGTGAACAGGAACACACTGAGGTCGTGACACCGCTAGCCATGTTTCTTAAGTCACCATTGAACCTGTCACACATCGGAAATTACTGTACAGCCTAATCAATGAGTGTGGTTGCCTAAATGTCACCTTGCAAATTGTAAGTGTCCCAACGACCTTTACATTAATCCATTGCATAAGTCTAAAGGTATGGGATGTCCAGGATACATTGATATGAACGTGTTAACAACACTTTCAATTTTATCTGTGCATGGAACTATCATCTCACCCCAGTGAAGACACACGGACACCTGTATCACAAGTCACAATGCTAGGGAGGGCACACTGTACTGCAAATCCCAAAACATACTACTGACAAACAGTTAGCAGACAAACACTCATTCAGCCAAGGAAACAACACAATGCAGATGGTACATCCTACAAGCATAGGATGCCACATTAGTACACAAAAGAGTCACAGACAACACAAGACAACTACTGCCATGAAAGGTCTTTTCAATAGTGCCAGCTAAATCAACATGATCCCACTCATTTTCTCTTTGCAGCTGATCAGGGGTATGGCATCCAGCCATGGATTATGACACCATTTGGCAACCCAAGTACTGCTGCAGAGCGTGCCTACAACGACGCCCATAGGAGGACACGCAGCATTGTCGAGCGGACCTTTGGCATCCTCAAGTCAAGGTTCCGCTGCCTCGACATCACTGGTGGTAGCCTCCTATATTCCCCCGAGATGGTCTGTAGGATCATCCTTACATGTGCAATATTGCACAACATTTGTATCAAAAGAAACATTCCCCTCCTGGAACCAGAGCCACACATGCCTGAAGAGGAGGAAGAGGAGGATGCTGGCCTGCAAAACGAGGGGGAACTACAGAACACGGCCGCTGGTATACGCAGGCGGCAACAGATTGTAAATTATTTCTTCTGAATATGATCACCTTCACCACTTTAGTTAACAAATTTAAATAAACACCTATTCTAATCACCATATCATGGTCTGGCTATTCCTTTTTGCACACCTTCATCTCTACTTATCAGAATAAGAGTGTTGCCTCATGGAGCATTGCTGAGATACTGAGTAGGACACGGAACATCCCAAAGCTAATGTGATGCCTAACATACAATGGTCACATACACACACACTCTTAATGACATATATCATGTACATATCTCCTTTGAAGGCCAATAGCAGAGGACCACAACTATTTCACACATACATGTTGAAAGCAAGGTCCAACGCAGCATGTGGCACACAACTAAGACACCATCACTCAATAAGGGGAAACAAGCCTCATACATGAGGCAGTCAATGTGCTTTGGCATCAGTAACAGGAATGCCTGACCAGACCTTTGACAGCAGTAAGTCCAACTGCATCCAATCTTTGCAAGGACTATCTGTGACTAGAGTTCCCTAGAAGCAGAACATAGACAGCACAAGTGCCACACATATGACAAGCATTGCGCACATGACATTCCATGTACATGTCAGCCCATTTCCTAACTCCTGACACACCCATGCACCTGGTCACAACCCACCTGTCGGAAGAGGTCCCTGGAATACTAAGATGTGTACCCTTATATTACCTCCTCTACACAAACAGACCAACATTAGCAAACCAGTGTGCTACACCCTTTCCTATGGTATGCCATTGTCATAGAACATCTGACTGCAAGGACGTCAGGTCAATTTATACACTGTCTTCTAGTTTCAAAGCCCTGTTAGCACATGTAGATTGCTTCCCCTTGTGAAAATGTCTGTTGGCCCTTAGAATGCAAGTCTCACCTACAGGACTGGTGAGAAACAGATGCAGCCCACACCTGTGATCACCTCCATGCACAACACCCATATCAAAAAGCACTGCCCCTGATGATGCCTGGAACAGCATAGGAGTTGGCATTATGTCAAATACACCGTCAAGCATTGATACTAATTAAGCCGTGTAACACAGCCCTTGGGTTCATTTGTCACCTTCAAAAACACAGGACGTACACAGTTTGACATATCAACTGTCTAGTTTGTCCTCAAAACAGTCTCAGTCAGACCACTGATTACGTAACTTGTCAAGTAACTGGATCCTGAATCACCTTGCATTCTGTCAGCCTGACTGGCAACTGTCTGTGCGTCACACTAAAGTATCCCTGTGTCTAAATATGTACCACACTTGCGTTAGCAAACCTCCCATTCATCAGGGGGCATTGGACATGGGCTTCTTCCATGCATACCCAAATACATTGTATAACATCATCCGCCTTTTAACTGTACCATTTGAGTTACATCCTCTTGGAAAAGCAAAATTCATGGCCCATCCCTTGTCTGGGTTGAATTTATGCATGAATGACAAAGTGTGACGGTGTCCCAGGGCCGTAGGCAGGGATTGGGTACTGGCTTTCAGCACAACCAGCAACCTCTGATAATGTCCAGGAATAATACCCAAATGTCAGGACCCTGACAGTTCACACACAGCATCACAGTGCGCACAACATAGTGATGGGCCGTGTGTGGTGAATAGCTGCGAGAATAATCAGCACAGAGGCTATGATGTTCCCAGATGCAGTGGGAAGTGCAGAGGCCAACCTGTGTACAAATGTTGTAATGACACCTGCTGGAACATGACACCTGAGACATTATCTCACTCAGCACACCAAGGTTGCCCTGTTGACTGTCTAATTACACGTCTTTAGTGACAGGGTGGAACCATCCACATGTTGGTTCACATGTCCACATCTACTTTACTCACATTGATCAACCAAGGATACTCAGTAGATACAGGAATAGCTGCCACTGACTCATGATAAGTCCTGGACCGAACTGTGACAAATTACACCCCAACAATCTACAGGATCATCATTGGACCACACACATGAACAGGACACATATGTGCAATTGATCACTGGAAATAAGTGGACACGTGCTGTCTTGTATGCTGGTCCACCACAGCCACTTGATAGTTGGGGCTCACTTCTATGGCCTCAACTGTGGTGTCATCATCCATATGAGATTCACCCTTGTCTGTCTGTGCAAACAACATGGTACCCACTTCCTCAATGCATGTGTATGACTCACTGTGGGATTCACCAACTAGTGCCTAGGAAGCTCTTACCAATACTCTAGGACATAGGATGTAGAAAATGTGGACCATTGACATGAACAAGCGTCTGCCATCCATCCGGTGCATGCTATGTCAAATGTGGTGTCTATGTGACCCTAAAACTTGGAAGTACACTTTACGGGTGTTGTTACATGTATGACTAACACATGCCCTCGCTCATTTCCAATATGATTTGCATCTAAGGATTGGACACATGGACGTCACATTCATACAACCATATGTACAATTATGCTTCATGTGATACACACACACACACTTGGTCAACCAACACATTAGTTGTCAAAGCACACAATTTGAGCCAAAGGCATTTACGTATTGTACATATGTGCGTCACATTGCTATCCTCTCCTTATGCCAAACATGCACAATTTGTGCAACACATATATGTAGGCCACACTCATGACCATCTATTGCATCAGCCAACTGTAAAAATACTGTGAAGGGAGTAGTGGATCATGTTCCGCTGCAGTATGATGTCACACATGTGAACATACACCATCAACACCATACTGTATTCAATTAGCCAATCTCTGATGTGTTCCAAATGTAAAATAACCAAAAAAACAAGTCAAAATGCCCCAAACCAGTTAATGCACTGTAATTTTGACATCCAAAACTGTATTTGCGTCATTTGTTTTGATGCACAGGAGTGAAATTTAGCCCGCATCCAGATATTTGTACAGTCCATGTATCATTATGTGGATGCGGGTTAATATTCACGTCTGAGCGTCAAAAAAAATGACGCAAACACAGTTTTGGTAAACAGGAAGTGATGTAGTAGGATATCCTGTTTACAGATCATGTACAGTGGGTGTACTTTCACTTTCACTTTGCAGTCTATGATCCTTCTAGACTGTGTGGCTGTGTAGAGAGTGTTGTCCTGAGATTTTGTGCTGTTTTTATCCTGTGTGCTATCTATATTGTCAATTTGTGAAATAAATATTGTTTGTGTATACTGTACTACTGTGTTTTGTCTACATTTGTCCATTTATCTTGTGTTTTTCATGTTTGTGGGAGTCTGTTGTGGGTAGTGTTAGTTTGGGGATAGTTGGGCTCTTTTAGTGTTTAGGTTTACTTTTTTTCTGTCTTTGTACCCCTACTTTCTCCCTTTTCCCCTTTCTATTTCTTTTACCCCTATTCTATATCACTTATAAGTATGTCTGGTAGGCCACGTCTTGGCAGGATGGGGGAAGAGGAGTTGGGGGGATTCATCTGGCTGGTGACGCATTTCTTGCCGCTCATGAACCAGGCAGGGGGCAGGGTGATACAGGGGTATCAGACAGAGGTGCGCAGAATCCGGTGGGGAAAGGTGCTGCATCACCTGCAGCGTGTGTATGCCAGCCAGAGGAGTGACCACCAGCTGAAGCACCGGTGGGCTGACCTCATCACCAGGGAGCAGGATCTTTTGGACCACCTGGGAATCATGATTGGTGGCACGGTTGGTGAGTACGAATTATGTTAATGTGTACAATTAAATGCTCTGTAGTGACATCAGGGGATTAGTGCAATGTCTGCCAGCTAACCTGCTGACTGTGTGTAATGCTGGAGAAATATAAGGGGATCATTGATGCACTATGGCAAGGATCATAATTGCTAGCTGTCAGGTAGCACGTGATCAGCAAACTTACAGGTTACTTTTCCATGAAGGAAATTGGTGCGGCCTTTTTGTCAGAACAGCTAACAAAATATGAGCCAATCTTGTCTATATAGGGTACTATTGACAAAGAAGTACAGATGTACCAACATTTAGGCCAACTATGTTGCCGCAATTGCTAGACTGACTTTAGAAGCACTACATGATGCTGAAAATGAGTGCTGCCTTCACGTCAATTGATAATAGCAAAGTGGGTCAGACATATGTCTCATGTGAGTCTGGTGAGTGTGGAAGGAAAGCGTTCACAGAAGTACTATGAATGTGTGGGATTATTGTGTTCCTTGATCTTTTTGGATACATGTCAGTTCTTGATTTGAAAACATCGTGAAAAGGTGTTAGGTACCCTCAGCTAACATCTTAAGATGTTTGTTGGAATTAGTTGAGCCCCAATCCAAATATGGATGACAGTCCAAGTGTTTGCACATGGCCTCACATCTCCATGGTTGGTGCAAATCACCATAGCTGGGCCACATTAATTGACTATACTGTAACAACAGGATGGCTTACAAAAGTCCCTGCCCCTCCCTCTGTACATTGGGCCTATGTGCAATAAATGTGTCATGGCCACAAGGCATGTTTCACTGGTAATGCAGTCCTCAAGTAACCAGGCTTTGGATGTCTCTCTTGGATGCACATGATGAGACGATTACACTCCATATTTTTTAGTGCTCACCAATTATGGGGCATGTTTGCAACCACATGATTGTTAGGGACAATGTATGTGTGCAGATATGTGTGTAACTGTCACAGGAGACCCATGCTATGTACAAATTGGCCGTGATATATCAGATGCAGTACCATCATGTCTGAATGGCTGCCATTTCATTATTAAGCCTAAACATTGTAAATGTTTATGAAATTGTTGCACTGTGCACAGATTTTGAGCACATTTCTTCCTTCCATACCTTACAGGTGGACCGGCACCCTACACTGTGAGAGAGGTGGTGACATTTGAGGACCCCGACCACTCCAGTAAGTGTTGATATGTCTGTTATGTGTTGTGTTTGCTGGTTATGGACTCGTGTGAGTTGGACGCATAGCAAGGTGTGATTCGTTGGGCAAGCTTTTCTCTTGTTCCATGAGTGGGAATGCAGTTCTCACATGTTTTGAGTTTGCCAATGCGTATCCAATGGTATCATGTAGGGATTGTAGGACATCCCTGTAGGCCCCACTGTGAGTACAGGGGATAGTCATGTGTATGACACTTGTATCGCCAAGAGTCGCACTGGAAGTCAGCCCCAATTTAGTCAGCCTGTCAGACCCACATTCTCTAAGATTGGTACAGCAAATAGCTTTCCAATTGACATCTGCTTCCCTATTTACCTATGTAATTTTGAAACAGTAGGTAGAACCTCCTAGCAGCATGTACTTCCACATGTAGTGCAACAAGTTTGTGGAACCTGAGTGCAATGGCCTAGGTGTGCATGCAATTCATGATCATGGGTGTTCTAGCAACTCTGTGTCTGATGTAAGTCAGGCCTCACTGGAAGTATATGTTGTGTACCAAGTTCTGCATTTCCTGACATGTCTGACCCTATGAGTGCTCTAGGGTTTGCTGACTCCTAATTGTAGATAGACCTTACCTGTGGTGTGTCTGTAGAGACAAACATGTGTGGAGTTTCCTATACACTCCTCGGTGTAAATGTTGTTGGCAAATTATAGTTGTGTATCCACCGCCCCACCTCAAACACGGCCATGGGTTTGTGAATGGGGTACCTAGTACTGATGCTACGAGTATGTTACACATACATGTTAATAAGTGACGGTTTGGTTGCATACTAGTATACACACTCAGGTTTGGCACTTGGTACTATGCTGGCAAGTCCAGTTACAACTTGCAGACCATGTGGCTTTAGTTTTACTTTCCGTACATTGACATTTGTAGCCCAGGTCTTGGTGGAGGGTATGCAGCATGATTGATAGCTGATAACTGGCAGAACTCAGATTGCAAGTCAAAGCCAGTTATCACCCATCTTGTAGTTTATGGATGTGCTTTGTGTGATGTGACCTTTGTAGTCTGGCCTGCCATATACTTCCTCAGGGACATTCAATGCTCTGTATTGTGATATGAGCTGTTACAAGTACAGTAGATGTAATGTCTGATTAACTTGCTGTGCCATTTCACACAATGCAGTTACTAATGTAGAATATCTGCATTTGTCTTCACAGCTGCTAACATGACTCCAGACCAGGTCCGTGAATTTCACCGCCGGGCCATGCAATATCAGCACATCCTGCTGGTGGAGTCGGGCTTCCGGAGGATGGCCCAGCGATATCGCCATGAACGGGCCTCCGGGGCATGGAGAGCCTTCCCACAGGGTGGGCCTACTTGGCCCACCACAGCCACCACCAGCACAACCACCAATACGGGCCAGGTGGCCCCACCCACAGCTACCGCTGTTGGTCCAACATCTGCTGGACTTCCTGGCCCCAGGATTGCCACCGGTGCAGGACAGCCCACTAGGCCTGGCACCACACCCACACAGACCTCCTCCACCGGTACCCAGACTGCTACTGCTCCATCTGTTGACCCTGCAGCCTTCAACCGAATGGAACATAAGATGGACAAAGTGCTGCGCAAGTTGAGCCACCTGAGCCGGGACGTGCGGCACATTAACCGGCGGGTCAAGTCCATTAAGAGGACCCTCCGGAGGGCCAACCTCTAGACACTTTTTTTGATGGGCATGATTCCCTCCCCTCCCTCCTCTTTCCTTGTTCTTATAGTTAGTGGGCTTAGGGGGCTCAGTGTTAGGTTAGTATAGGCTGTTAGTTTAGTTAGTGTTAGTGGGTGGGTGGTCCTCATTTTTGATATTTTTACTTACTAAGTGTGTGGGTGGGGGGCTATGTTGGGGTTCTTGTGTGTTAAAAAAAATATATATATATATCTTTTAAAAAAAATTACCAAAAAAATCTATATTTGTATAGGATAGTATATTATGGGGGTTATTCTAACTTTGGAGGAGTGTTAATCCGTCCCAAAAGTGACGGTAAAGTGACGGATATACCACCAGCCGTATTACGAGTTCCATAGGATATAATGGACTCGTAATACGGCTGGTGGTAAATCCGTCACTTTTGGGACGGATTAACACCTCCTCCAAAGTTAGAATAACCCCCTATGTGTTTAGGTTAGTATGTGTTGTCCTCCATGTGTCCCGTCTCATAAGGGGGGTGGGGGTAGATGTTTAGAACGTTTCGTTACATGTGATAAGTAAGTGTAGCTTAGGTTAGTCAGGGACAGTTGTGGGTAATGAGTAGTCAGGTTAGATTAGGGTAGGTAAGATTTTTCCCTCAGTTTCCTCATCTGTGGTTAGCATTTAATAAATATTTGGTTACCCCTTAATAGTATGTGTTGAATGGTACTTGATCGTGGGTTTGGATTCAGTGTACATCAATTTGGTACTATAACATCTGTGTCCTATGCTACAAACAAATCCTAACTGAGCTGAACGATTGGCAGCTAGCCCAGAGCTACCTTGCAAAGTGTGGACCCTTTGTTGCAACCACCAATCACAGTTAATATGGATCCCAATGTGTTTCTGTTGATAAGTGTGTTTTCAAAGTCACTAACAGTGCTTCCAGACTTGATATTGGGGAAACAGTTTTAGGTCTGACTGCAGTGTGATGATCATGCACACCCTTATAAGATGAGTTCTCATTGGCAATCTTGTATTCTTGTCTTCATGACCCTCATACATCATTTGTGACACAGTTCGGCATGATTACCTATTTGTATGTTAACTTAGACACCTTCATTTGTACAGTTTTTTTAGTGTTTACTTAGATTAGTGTGGCATGTTTATTGTGTTATTTTTGCATGTTTACAACATTTTGCGACCACTATTTGATGACTTAGTTATCCCCTGAGGAAGCATTCTTCTGTCCAACACAGCATGGTGGTGTATGGTTTCTCACTTCATCCGATTTGTCCCTCAGGAAGGGCAGACTATGATGCAATCATGGGCACTGTGCAGAATTCTCTGACTACATATTATCAGGACAGTTGTATTGACAAGCTACGTAATTTGACAGTAGGCACATTTCAGTTATCTACTTCACAGCTGATATGTCACATTACCCAGAGACAGATTTGTTGTGTAAGTGTTATTTATTGAAACGTGCTGTAGTGCTATCTGTACATTGTCCATGATTGTGAGTCCATTATAGTGACATTTTAAATTGGGATCCAACACAAGGGGTTACGGAAATGCTTTTGACATGCTGGGGTTGATGTTTCAGACAGTGCAGAGGGACAGGAATTGGCAATGAGTAGGAGAGAGACAATCACTGGGCTGGGTGACAAGATATACAGTGGTTTGCAGAACAGTGCTCGAGTAAAGTTGTTGCTAGACTGGCAAGTTACAATGCGCAGGACCTTGGTAAATGTGGGCCATGTGGCAGGGACTAGTGCTTCCGGGTAATTTTCCTTGTGAATGTGATCTGTTCCATGTCTTCTTCGTCTGATGTGTGTGTTGCCTGCTTTGTCCTTGTTGTTGTTGGTTGTGAAGGGGCAACACACACCTCAGTGTTAGAAGACGTGGAGTCAGACAACCCGGTCGCTGCTCCCTGTGAAGGTCTTAAGGGCAGTACTGCAGCAAGGAGGGTCTGCTGGTTCTTGAGAATAGCAGCCACATCACGATGGTAGGTAGCCAGGTCGGCCCTGAGGGAGTCATGATTGCATTTGTGCATGCAGTGGAAGGTTTGTGGTGCGAGGTGTTGTGGCAACTCCCTTACTGCAGTGGTGAATTCCTTGACAGTTTCTTGTAGTCCTTGCAGTATGGATGTTAGGGCTTGCATAGCTGCTGCCTGATCTGCAGATGACATCATGCACGAACGCACCCCCTCAAGGCTGGCTGCCATAGTTTGCATCCCCACCCGCACCTCCTTGGCCAGCTCCCGCTGTACTCCAACTACAGTTCTCTCAAAGCTGGTGCCAGTGTCATCTGAGTCCTCAGCTGTATTGGAGCTGGCAGGTCTTACAATTGGGGTGGTGGGTGGATCCTCTGTGATGGCTGCTTGTTCTGTGCTCCTCCTTGTGACTGAAGGTGGGGTCTGGAGGGTTTCAAGGACCTTTTGGATAGTCTCCTGGGGAATGTTTATTGGCTCGTCATCCATGTCATCAGGGAAATCTGGGACAGGCATATCGGCAGGAGATCCATCTTCCTCTGCAATGAAACAGGGTACAATTAGTGTGTCTGTGTTGTGGCATTTTTGATGTGACGTGCCTGCCTTTTGATGAATTCACTTTGTGATCTTGTTTTGTGTTAATTTCTCTAGTCCTTCAGATGGGCATTCTTCTAGGCCTATGGCCCACCTGTGTGTCACATGTATGTTATTGAGTTATCATACTTGTCAGCCTCATCGCCTCTAGGTGTTGATTTATGCCAAATAGAGAATTGCCACCTTCTTTTCCTACTCAACCCTCCGTGTACATCCATTCTCATGGTGAGACCTTTCACTGGATGTGGGTGTACTGATGGCCCTGGCAGCACACTTAACAATCTGGACCTGCCCCAATCTCTGATCTTTCACATCCACTTAAATGTAATTGACATGTGGCATATCCTATGCATGGCAATGTTAATGATCCGATATGGATGTTGACATTGGTAATGTGTCCTGCTGATGTTGGGGAATGTGTGTTACATTGGATTGCCCTGATTATCGTATCAGTGTCCTATTTCATCCTCTGACTATGCAGGTGTATTTCAGTGACCAGTTACATGTGTCCCCTCCTCAATGCTGTTGTCTGAGCAGTATGACATTTGGGATGTTGCCTTGTTACCCAGGCACAGGATGGACCCTGACATGTGCAGCATGGGTGTGTCCTTAGTGCTGTGTAGCTCCCATTGTTGTTTACATTGGCTGATGTTTGCGACAACTATGGGCATTGACATTTGAGAGTACTGGGGCCTTTGTCTTGTTTCTGGGGATTGTTGCAGTTGTCATCCCCACCCCCTAATTTAGGTGTGTATGATCCATGGGGAGGTTACTGCCATTGGCTACTTGAGCTGCACACAGAGCAGAGGTGGTAGTGGCAACTGTTGTCGCAGTTGCATTCCAGTTGTCAGTATGGCTAGAGGATTGCTAATAGGGCCCTAGTTAATGTATGGGGTGTGTTGCCTGATGTGTGCCGGGATGTCCGTTTGACGTAGTGGCCTTCCCTCCTTGCGTGGCTTTCCCTTTGCTCCATCGTTGGCATGACAGCATGGCCCCATGGGACTGTTGTTGGTGTTGTGTAATGGTCAATCAATCAATCAAAAAACATTTATAAAGCGCGCTACTCACCAGTGAGGGTCTCAAGGCGCTAGGGGGAGGGGGTTACTGCTGCTCGAAGAGCCAGGTCTTGAGTTGCCTCCGGAATGCGAGGTGGTCCTGGGTGGTCCTGAGGTTGGTGGGATGGAATTCCATGTCTTGGCCGCCAGGTAGGAGAAGGATTTCCCACCTGCCGTGGTGCGGCGGATGCGAGGGACGGCGGCGAGTGCGAGGTTGGCGGAGCAAAGTTGACGGGTGGGCGTCTAGAAACTGAGGCGACGGTTGAGGTATTCAGGTCCCTTGTTGTGGAGGGCTCTGTGTGCGTGGGTGTGCCCCAGGTCTTCTTAGAACGGGCCATGCCCCCCTGCCGTGCCCCTTTACCCATGCCACTCCATGTATTAGATGACTTCAATGCATTTAGTGGTCGGTATCCCCCCCCCAGTTGTAGATGACATTATTGCATTTTAATTCCCCATGCGACTTACCCTGCATGTGCGTTGTCTCCTGGTAGTCTGCGCTGTCCTGTCCTTGAATCCCTGTGACGATCTCCTCAGGGATGACGGCTGCAACCATCTCCTCCATGTGGTTCAGCGCCTCCTGGTGTGCTGGACTCCCTTCTCCAGTCTGCAGTGCTGCCTTCCTGTTCCTGGCCATCTTTTCCTTGGTCCTGCGCTTGCAGTCATGCCAGCGTTTCTTGCACTCGATGACTGTTCTGCGTACTTCAGCCACACTGTTAATCTTGTCGACAATTTGTTGCCATATGGCCTCTCTCCTACTGATTGGCAACTTTGAGGTGACAAACAGTTGGTGCTGGTGTTCCGTCACCTCTTTAACCAGAATTTCCTGCTCCTCTGCACTAAAGCGACACTTTCTTTTCTTCTTAAAAGTGTCCTGGTTCTTGTGTGGGTCCTCCTGGCTGATTCCTGGCCTGCTGTCATCTTCCTGGGGTCTGTAGTGGCATCTGGGATCTATTTTGGCTCTCCTCTGGTGAAATGGCTGTGTTCGCTGGTTTTTTTGACGCTATTGCGTAAAAAAAAACGGCGCATATCCAGTTTGCGGTGTCGTAAATCGACCCACAGTCATTTCTGCCGCGTTAACGTCGTTTTGCTTTATGACTTGACGCCGCAGTGTGCGTCAAAAATAATGACTCCCACCTGTTGTTTGCGCCGCCGTGCGACAAAGTATAAATATGACGCCCGCACGGCGCACCAAAATGGCGTTATCCGGCGGTAATATTTTTGACGCAAAACTGCGCCGGCGCAGTTTTGCGTCAAAAAGTATAAATATGGGCCAAAGTTTCAGAGGAGAATAAGGAAGGTGGAGAAATCTTTGGCAGAAGCGAGATGGGATTGGGAACAGAAGAAGTGGAGAACAGTGACATTGCAGGATGTTAAATTGTTTCCTACTATTACAGAGGAAGATGAGACAGAAGGGAAAGAGGAGACTAGCAAAAGTGATAAGAGTTTGTCAGGGAGTAAAAAGAAGAAAAAAGCTTACATAGAAGAAGAAGATTCAGATATTGAGGATCGTATTACTCAGGTGCTGAGGGACCAACCTCCACCATATGCGGTGCATGAGGGGGGTCCGAGTACTAGTTCTGCTCCAACTGCCCCAGCCCAAGTGTCGGGGATAGCAGGACCAGTGCTATTAGATAATGGACAGGTACAAGGGTTAGTGCAGAGTACTACCAATGCGGTGAATGCTTCGGTAGTCCAAGTGCAGATGCATCCACCAACGGTACAGAAAATGTATCCCGAGATGCCATTTCTTGAGACAACTTTGAACTTAGCAGTTCCTATGGAGGCCATTGTTAGTTCAGACTGAGCCGAATCCAATGTTGATACCTCAGGCACAGCTGCAGGGTTTGCCGAAATTGACCCCAATGACAGGGACACAGTCAGATGTGACTCCAGTGATGAATCAGAGCATGGGAGTAGCCCTTCGACAGAATGCAGGTGTCAGAGCGGCACCAGATGCAACTTCGCTGCCAATTACTGTTGGTTCAGTGGTACCATTATTTGTGCAAAAGAAGCTAATTACAGAACAGGGCGAAATGTCACAGAGCCTCGAGGGGAGGGGGTGAGAGAGCATGTGCAGGTAGTTTTGTCTATGGGACAGACCTTTGATGGATATAGGCCATTAATGGATCTTAGTCCACTTGTTGCACTTCCAGATGCCGTGAATGGTCCAAGTGTAAGTCAGAGCTTGAAGCTTTTGAAACCACAAACTCCAGGTACAGTAGTACAACAGGTGCCATTGCCAAATGCAAGTAATGTTTCATTACAGGGATTGGCAGCACAGCAGTTAAATGAGTGGTTAAATAGTTTGAATACTCCACGGAATGCATCCAAAGGTTAAGAGCAGATTGATCACGTGAGGCTGGCTACAGAAATAACTGAACTGGTTGAGGGGTCAATGGGAGTGAATAGGTTGGAATCCTATACTGAAGAGGAGCTGACATACTTATGTCCAAGGATAACAAGAGAAGTGGGCAAGATACATCAGAGGTTGGCAGATTTGGCAGAAAAACATAACATAGAAATTGGGAAAACATAGCATTTGAAAAGGAGTTATAGGTTAGATTTTAAAGCAAAGGTTTTCGAACACCTGAGGTCAGCCGGAATGAAAGCACATCTCAATGAACTATTGCAGAGTGCTCAGATTTGGGGAGCATTAGAAAAGTGGGAAGGCAGGTGGGCAAAGAAGAAGGATAAACGGAAACAAGACTCACAAGAAGGGTCCGAAAGAGTACAAAAAGAAAAAGATCCGGTGAAAATTTTACCAATGAGGGAAATTCCAGGAGGGCAATTTGTTCATGTTCCTTGGCACAGGAGTGATATTTTGTCTTTCACAAATGATTATGCGAAGCTGATGGAGAAACTGGTTGAGTGGTACCAGCAGACAGATGGATTTGTGAAGCTTTCAAAATGTCTATGGGAAGACTTGAATACTCTGTTGGAGACAGTGGTTCCAGCTGATTTGTGGGTTGAATGCAAGAGGGCAGTAGATTGGCCAACAAGTGAACCAGAAAGGGATAGAGTTACAGGTGTACCATCACCAGAAGTAATGAAACATTATTATAAGGTGATTGAGTTCCTGAAGATGAGAATCTCGCCTAAAAATGTTGATTGGCAGAGAATTGACAGGACAGTACAGGAAGTAAAGGAGTCGATACATACAGACTATGAGAGATTGTTGAAAGCGTTCAAGGAGTACAGTGGTAAAGAAGCGATCAAGCCGAAAGACATGCTGCATTTTGTGTTCAAATTTGTGGAAGGATTGAGACCTGAAATAGGTCAGATGATTAAGAGTCATTTAATTTGTTTGGCAAGCGAAGCCGATTGATGAGGTGTTGCAGTATGCAAAATACTGTAGTGATGAGATTGAGTTAAAGCAGAAAAAGTTGAAGGAGAAAGTGATGGTGATGCAGATTAAGGCAGCACAAACAGGAGTGCAGGGAGCTTTTGTGCAGCAGATACCGCAGCAGCAGGGAACCGTTATGTTCCAACCTCAGGTGAAAGGTAGCGGACACGGAGTAAATATGAATTGCGGAGGAGATTTGAGTACTGTAGTGGTTCAGAATGATGTGCAAGGGATGAAGAAGATGTTACCATGCCATCTTTGCGGAAACGTGGGACACTGGAAGCAGGAGTGTCTGATGATGGTCCAGGATGGTGTTGTTCAGCAAAGTGGTGATGTCAATACATTTCAAAATGTGAAAGTCCCAGAAATGAGAGGACTTAGGGGCATATTTATACTCTGTTTGCGCTGAATGTGCGTCAAAACTTTTGATGCACATTCAGCGCAAAACGTGCACCATATTTATACTATGACGCCCGACCCCGCGGACGTCAAAATTCCTCCGTGTGCGTCATTTTTTGGATGCGGGAAACTGCCGTGCGTTAATGACATGCAAGGTAGACGTTCCCGCCCAAAAAATGACTTTAAGGCAAGTGCGCCTTATTTATACTCCTGCGTCATTTTGACGCACAGGAGGAGGCGGGCCTTAAAAAACGGCACCCAGCCTGATGTGCGCCGTTTTTTAACGGTGAGGGCAGGCATTAAGGGACCTGTGGGCTCACTTCCATGATCTCTGACCATGGAAGCAGTCCAGAGGTGCCCTTCCCTGCCCCCAGGGACACCCCCTGCCACCCTTGCCCACCCCTGGTAAGTTCAGGTAAGTATTATTATTTTTTTTTAAAGTGGCATGGGGGGCCTAATTGGGCCCCCCTACATGCCACGGTGCCCAATGGCCATGCCCAGGGGATGGCCATTGGGCAAGGGGGCATGACTCCTGTCTTTGCTAAGACAGGAGTCATTTCAATGGGGGTTGTGCGCCAAAAATGGAGCAAGCCCGGTTTGAGCTATGATTTTTGACTCAAACCTGATTTGCACCATTTTTTGATGCACAACCCCCATTTTCCCCTATGCTGGCGCTGCCTGGTTTGAGTAATTTTTTTTTACTCTGACCAGCCCGTAGCACCGGCTACCATCAATCCTTAAATAAGGCGCCCGCATGGTGCGTAGGAATGGTGTTAGCCAGCGGTAAACAAATTTACTCAAACCAGTGGAAGTGCTGGTTTGCCTCAAAAAGTATAAATATGGGCCTTAATCCGAATTTTCAGAATAACATGAACCGAGTGCAGAATTTGCAACCTATGCAGCAGGTGCATATGCCTCGTACGCAAATGACACATTTGCAACCAATGCAGCAGCAGGTTCCTATGGTACCTAGAGAGCAAATGCAGACACCTCAGGCCCAATGGAAAAGCAACAGATGATGCTTACTCAGCAGGTCACAGGTCAGAGACAAGACAGAAGTAGTGACACAATGCACCAATTCCCATTACATAGTGAGAATGAAATAAATGGTGAATGGATGTGTGATTGTTCGGATGAGGAGCCATGTATGCTTGCAGCTTCACTAGAGGTAGATCAGCGAGGACCTTTTGTGAGAAGGAAGGTGATGAGTCATAGGGTCTCATTTCTAGTGGACATGGGAGCTACACGCACTACAGTGAGGCATGCAGAAGTTCCGAACTTACATCTTTCTGGCAGAACAGTTCAGGTTGTAGGGGTAGCAAATAAGCATTTGACAAATCCAATCACAGATCCAGTACAGGTTGAGATTGGCAACTTCCAGGGACTGCACAAGTTTGTAGTCTGTGATTCAAGTCCAGTATCCCTGTTAGGGAGGGACTTACTGTGCAAGTCCAGATGTTCGATTAATTGTTCAACTGCTGGAATAGAGATCCAGACGAATAGTGATGATGAGGAAGAACAAAGTCCAGAAATTGAGAATTAAATCACTAATGAGGAATACCCGTTGATTGAGTTTTTCCCGATGTTTACTGTGAAGGAATTGCATACAGACTTGCAGGGAACAGTGCAGGAAAATATGTGGGACCTGACAGGTAAAGAAGTGGGTTTGATTAAGGGAGTGGAGCCGATTAAGGTCACTCCAAAGCCGAATGCAACAAGATGTTCTGATGAAAGTGGCTCAAATAATTGGATATTTCCTGAAACAAGGGGTTTTGAAAGAAGTGTTGAGTAGTCCATGTAATTAATCGATAATGGGCTTGAAGAAACCTTGTGGGAAAGTGCGAATTGTACAAGACTTGTTAAAAGTAAATGATATGGTGGTTAAGTGTTGTCCTGTAGTGCCAAACCCAGCAGTAATGATGTTTCAGATTCCATGCGATGCAGAATGGTTCACAGTGGTTGATCTGTCACAAGCTTTCTTTTCTGTGACTCTTCATGAAAAGTCAGTTTCTCTTTAGTTCCAAATTCCTAGACAGAGTCTACAGCTGGTGTAGGCTTCCTCAAGGGTACACGGAGTCTCCGTCTCTGTTCAATCAGATTTTGAAAAAGAATTTGGAATCATTGGAACTACCGTACCAATAGACTCTGGTGCAGTACATTGATGACTTACTGATTGCATCCAAAATGAGGGACGAGAGTTAGTACGACTCGATTGCCCTGTTGAATCGTTTGGGAAAATTTGGACATAAGGTGTCACCTTTAAAATTACAGTATTGTCAAAAGTCACTGAAATGTTTGGGACACCAAATTGAGAAAGGGTCTAGGAGGATTTCCAGAGAAAGGTTTACAATGATATTGCAGAGAAGTCCCCTGACTTTACAGAGAGATGTCAGAATGTTCCTGGGAATGGTAGGTTATTGTCGTCAGTGGATTCCAAATTTTGCTGAAATTCCCAAACCATTGCAGCAGTTGACACACAAGGATGTTACAGATCCCATTACATTATACCAGGACCAGATGTAAGCGTTTACTGAGTTGAGAGAGAGTTTGTGCAGGGCTCCAGCATTGGGAATGCCTGATTACACAAAGCCATTCATATTGTTTTGTCACAAGTGTGATGCTTGTTCTTTGTCTGTCTTGACACAGGTCCATGGAGGTGGTTATTTCCCAGTAGCCTATTTTTCAGCTACCTTGGACCCAGTTGCAGCAGCCTTACCGGGTTGTTTGTCTGCAGTTGCCGCAGTTGGTCAAAGCCTTTCACAATGTGAGGGAGTAGTGATGGGATACTCTCCAACGGTAATGGTACCTCCCTCTGTTGAGATTTTATTGACAAGGACGAAAACACAAAATTTGACTGGTGCCAGACTGACAAGGTATGAGACGAGCATTCTAGGTGTTCCAAATGTAACATTGAAAAGATGTACAGTGCTGAACCTGGCAACATTACTTCCAGGTGAAACTGTTGAAATTGAAAAGGAAGAAGACATTGAGCATGATTGTCTTGAGGTAGCAGAGTTGTGCACAAAACCAAGACCTGATGTCAGAGATACGTGCTTAGAAGAAAATGACCAAATTGTCTTTGTGATGGTTTATGTCTCAGAGATGGTACAGGAACATTGAGAGCAGGGTATGCCGTGTGCACAATTACAGGTACGCTTCCTGGCTTCGAGGTGTATATTCTGCACAAGTAGCAGAACTGGTAGCTCTTACTAGAGCGTGCCATGTATCTGCTAGGTTGAGAGTTACTATCTACACAGATAGCCAATACGGATTTGGAATTGTTCATGATTTTGGTCAATTGTGGTCGCAAAAGGGTTTCCTGACCTCTACTGGTTCACCAGTAAGCAATGGTGACAGAATAAAGGAATTGCTGTATGCCATACAGCTGCCTGAAGAAATTGCCGTGGTGAAATGCAGTGCACATCTAAAATCGCAGGATTACGTGACGCTGGGAAATGGATATGTGGATCAAGTCGCAAGGCTTTGCACATTGAACTGTATATCGTTTAAGGACAAGTGGGAATTGATGTAGGAGGAAGACATACATGCACAGGGTTTGCATTAAGTGTGATTGACACAATCGAAGAGTTGAAAACATTGCAGAGTAATGTCGACAGGGAGGAAAATAAATTGTGGTTAAAGATGAAGTGCATCCAAAGGCAGGATGAGCTCTGGGTATCAGAAGAGGGTCAAATGGTTTTGCCAAATAGTTTGCTGTCACAAATGGCGAGGTATTACCATGGTCAGGCACACATTGGGAGGGATGCCATGGTTTGATTGTTCAAAATTGATTGGTTCAATCCTAAGTTTAGGCAGGCAGCAGAAGCAGTATGCCACCGTTGTATCATTTGTCAACAACTAAATGCAGGAAAAGGGACAGTTGTGAATTTGAGCCACATTGGAAGAGCAGGGGGTCCATTCAGCAGAATGCAACTGGATTTCATTGAGATGCCTGCGTGTGGATGTTTGAAATATGTGTTGGTGATTGTGTGTATTTTCAGCCTCTGGATTGAAGCATACCCCACAAGAAAAAATGATAGCCTCACAGTAGCGAAGATGTTACTTAGAGAGTTAATACCACATTTCGGGTGAGGCCGGTGGTGGTTGAACCCACTGCTGTGGTGGGCCAAAAATTGAATAATGCAACCAAGGAAATCAATTGGGAGAGGTAAATTACCATGGAAATGCCACTGTGGGATGTAGATGCGCTGACAGACCTACAGCGGCTGGGGTATTTCTGTCAGAGG
Organism: Pleurodeles waltl; assembly: GCF_031143425.1. Taxonomy (NCBI): domain Eukaryota; kingdom Metazoa; phylum Chordata; class Amphibia; order Caudata; family Salamandridae; genus Pleurodeles; species Pleurodeles waltl. Next base: position 862,484,100 of record NC_090440.1, read on the forward strand.
GATTGGAATCTCTAAAGTTGGAGACTTATGGGAGTCCAGGATGGTCTTCTTTGAATGCATACAAGAACAATATGAGATAGCAGAGTCCTAGAGATTCTGATATCTGCAGATAAGGCATGCCCTTACTAGGAGCACTGGGCAACTCAAGACACTAAAGGAAGAGAGCCCTCTCGAGAATAGTCTGCCAACGGCCCGTTTCCCTGCCAAGCGATATCCATCATCTACACCACCTTAGTCAGGAACTGCATGAAACAATTAGACTGGTTGAACGATAGATGGGAATGGGACTTGGACATCCTGGAGGAGACAGATTGGGCTGAGGCATACAGATACCCGAGGGAAGTGGTGATCTGGTCTGGCTCTCACCTCATTCAGCTTAAGATCTTACACAGGGCATAATACACATGGACAAGACATTATGCCATGGGCAGAATCCTCACCAACAGATGCCTGAAGGGATGTGGGCAGAGAGGGATCCTGGTACATAGAATATGGGAATGCCCGAGGCAGGGGGCATCTGGCAAACCATTCAGGGGCATATAGAACAGGTAGTAGGAGCTCTGGTTGATTTATTGGCACCACTGGTTTGCCTTTGCATATGGAGGGAAAGACGCTGCAATGGTACACCCTTCTGTTTTGTAATATTGCATTCCAGTGTCATCATCTCAAAAAATAGTATCATTCTAATCAGGCACTGCTCTATCTCTCATCCTTCCTCTTTCCTTTGAATTACATAATTGTTGATAGACTTGTACAGCTCAAACACACCTTGGACCACGTAAAAGGCTGAGTTCCAATGTTTTGGCACCTCCTGTATGAGGGTGTTTACAGATGCTTTATTAATGAACGGAATGGTCCTCTCCTGCGTTTTGGCTTTGAATGAATGACTAAAATGAGTTTAGAGTCTTCCACAGGTGACCAGTGTGTTTTTGACTGTGCCTTCCTTTTTGAGGAAGCTCTGCACAATTGGGTTTATTCAATGCGCTAAACACAGGAAAAATATTTGTACCATTGTCAGTGGCAAAAAATCCAATACAGAGACCTCTGGTTTGAATTCATTTGTAGACTTTAGTATTGCACTTGTCCAAGATCTTGGCAGCTGTATGCTATTGCTCCATGGTGAACATCACAACTTTTGTATGCTGTCAAATGCTCTGAGAAGCATCATAAGCAGTGAGACCAGCCTTTAGCCATGACTCTTGAAGGAGATCCAGTGTGTAGTGATACACATATAATCTGTTGCTTGAAAACTGATCCATATATCCGTTGTGAGGTGTATGGACTCAAAAGTGTTCTCCTTCAAAGTGTCACCAACCAAAAGCAGTATTCAATGGTGACTCACAGCAGCAGTGGAAAAATAGGTCTGGCTTGGAACCTTACATATTGGGCAGAAGGCCATCACATGTTCAAGTAGCCCTTCTTCTATGAAAGGAAAAAACAAGGAGGTCAAGCACTAACATTTTTGCCAGCTTCAAATTCTGTAAATTGACTTGATAGTGGGTTTGGTGGTATGGTGACTTCTTGGTGAATATCGCCCTGAAAGTTAATTCAAAATTCTCTGAAAGAAAATATATCAAATAATCTACCAGTTTTGTAGATAACAATTATTTTTCAACTGTACAATTTCCAATAAAATTCCACTTTCTGGTAGTATCATATTTACAGATATTTCATTTCTCAAAAAGTTGACATCTAGCCAACACGTTTTGTGAAATAATCGCTTCTTCAGAGCTGATTTCACAAATTTGCCACCCACAATCAACCACTCAGATCTCCTGCACAATTCAACTTGAAACCAGTAGACCGAACCTTGCAATATTAATATATAACTAACCCCAATAGAACACATGATCCAAAATCCAAAGTTTCAAAAATAGTCATCAATGCCCCATTATAAGGACATCTTCTTTTTACTTCAGCTACACAGACCAGATCTGATCAAATATAAATAGGCGTGGAGGTAGATACACTACTAGGGCTCTTTTGGGTGACTATTAGGGGTGGGCGGTGAACTCCGCTCCGCTTGCAGAATTTGCAGACTTTTTCCCACTCCGCACTCCGATTAGAGTACAGAGTTCCGAAAAACTAGAGGAAAATCTTACTCAGAACACTTCCCAGCGAGATTTCTCAATGCGGGCAGTCACGTGTGGTCGCTACTACTGGGGTTGAGAAACCTTCTGTTTGCATTGAGGAAGGGGCAGCTTGAGTAGAAAATCTACCCGAGTGGCAGAAAAGAAGCAGTGCCCTCTTGCGCGGCGTGTGGTGCCTTGTGTGCTGATTTTTCAGCACAGGACAAACACCTGGCGCTAAAAATCTCAGCGAACGGCGTAACCTAACACACCCCGCTGCATGCGGAATTCCACGTAGCACAGTGGAGTTTTTTGGGTTACACTGAACTCAGCGAACTCCGCTCACACCTACTGACTACATCGCCCTGGCCCTTGTACTATTCTGAGGTTCCTGCGGGTGATGACTGCACACAATGTGTGACACTCACAGGGCTGCCTGTCATAACTCCAACATACTGATGTTTATCCTCACTGTAGGAAAGTGCCCTTTTTCTTGGCATGGTTACCCCCATTTTCTGCCTGTTGTCAGTGTGTTTGACTGTGTCCACTGGAATCCTGCTAACCAGGATCCCAGTGGTTATGCTCTCTTCCTTCTAACTTGGTAGCTGTACCTTTTTCTTCCCACAATTGGAATACTAGTCCCCCCATGTAAGTTCCTAGTATATGGTACCTTGGTACCCAGTGCATTGGGGTACCTGGGGACCCCTATGTGTTGCAGCAGTTATTTTGCCACCCAAAGGGAGCCCATGAAAAGGGTTCTGCAGGCCTGCCATTGCAGTCTGCATTAAACTTCACCAGGTCACTGTAAGTCACCCCTATGGTAGGCCCTCTCAGCCCAGAGGGCAGGGTGCAGGTACCTGTGTGTGAGGGTACCCCTGCACTAGCAGAGGTGCCCCCCACAAACTCCAGATCCATTTTCCTGGACTTTGTGAATGCGGGAACGTCATTTTACACATGTACTGGACATACAAGCGTAAAATGTCCAGCTACATAATGGTAAGATCGAACCTGGCCATGTTTGGTATTAAGCATGTCGGAATCATACCCCAATACTGATGCAAGTACCCCCAGCATTGCTACCACCAGTCTTACAGGGTTTTTGTGGGCAGCCCAAGCTGCTGCGACCCCTCAGACAGGTTTCTGCCCCCCTGCTGCTTGATCTGATCAAGCCCTGGAAGGCAGAACAAAGGATTTCCTTTGGGAGGGGAGGTAAAACCCTCTCCCTTTGGAACTAGGTGTGACTGGCTTGGGAGGGGTAGCCTCCCTAAGCCACTGGTATGCTTTGAAGGGCAGATCTGGTACCCTCCACGCATAAACCAGTCCACCCCCAGTCCCTGCACTGGCATGAAACTGGACAATGAAAGGGGGAGTGACCACTCCCCTATCCATCACCACCCCAGACGTGGTGCTCAGAGCTCCTCCAGAGGGTCCCTGGTTTCTGCCATCTTGTTTCCAAGGTTGGCAGGGACCTCTGGGAGCATATGAGTGGTCAGGCCAGGCAGGTGATGTCAGAGCCCCCTCGTGATAGGTGCTTACCTGGCTAGGTGACCAATCCCCCTTTCAGGGCTATTTAGGGCCTCTCTCTTGGGTAGGCCCTCAGATTTGGAATGCACGACTCCAGCAGGATTCCTCTGCAACCTCCACTTGGACTTCTGGCCACTGGAACCCTCCAGGAACCAACAACGCTGCAATCCACGAAGAAGACTCTTCTGCAACTTGCCAGATCTGCAACATTTCCCCAGCTGTGCATCCTCAGAAGACAGCAACTCTTTAGCTTACACAAGAAGAAGAAGGAATCTCCCTTGGAGTGAATGAGTCATTTCCCTGCATCCGCTGGGCACCTGCTGCAACGACAACCAGCTGTGTGGATCTCCTCTCATCCTGAGCTGCTTGGATCCTGCATCAAGGGTCTTGGTCCAGAAGTAGTCTTCTTGGTCCTCTCTTCCAGCTGTCCAACTTTAGTGGAGGTAAGCCTTTGCCTTCCCATGTAGGACAATACCGCCTTGCACTGCGTCTCTTTCAGCTGCCGAGGCTTGTTTGCATCTCCTCCAGGGGATCTTCAGGCAATGTGTAGCTCCAGTCCACAGCACTCCTTTCTGGTATGCTCAGCCCTCTGCGTGGTTCTCTTGCGGCGTAGGATCACTTTCTGTACTGCTGCTTGGGCTCCTTCTGCAACTTCTGTGTCCCTGTCCTGTGGGAGTCCTGTGGGTGCTGCCTCTGCTCCTGTGGACTCTCTGTGATGCTGAGGGTCCCCTGTGACTCCATCACAGTCCTCCTGGACCTTGCTGGTCCCAGGCAGAACCACTTTTCCACTAACTGTGAGTTTGCCTTTTCCAAAGCTTGTTGGTGGAATTCCTGCACCGACACTGTCTGCAATCTCCACTCCAGCATGGGACATCTTCTGCACCCATTAGGAACTCTTCTCCGGCTCTATGGTTGCAGTGCTGACCTGTTCTTCCTCGCCATCGACCAACTCCTGCAAGTACAGCTAGATGGGTAGTAGCTCCTACTCCTCCTGGACTCCACTGTGGCTTTTGGACTCAGTCCCTTCTCTCCACAGGTCCTCTTCTCCAGGAATCCACTGCTGGTTTCTTGCAGTCTTGTCTGAGTGTCTTCTTTTCTACTTTTTCTTTCTTTTGGGTGGTTTGGGAAATTCCAGTGATTTACTCCTGCTTTCCTGGTCGCTGGGGGGTATTGTGTTACTTACCTCTGTGGTTTTCTAGTACCCCCAGCTCCCCTCTACACATTCCACTTACCTAGGTGGAGGTCCTGTGTTCGCATTCCATTTTTTTGTATATGGTTTGGGCTCCCCCTAGGGTCACTATTGCTTATTGCTATTTGCACTGTTTTTTAAACCTTTTCTATGCCTATTTCTGATTACTAGTGTACATATTTAGTGTGTTTACTTACCTCCAAAGGGAGTATTGTCTTTTTAGTAATTTTGGTATGGTGTCACTAAAATAAAGTACCTTTATTTTTGTAACACTGTGTGATTTCTTTCATGTGTGTAAGTGGTGTGACTAAAGTGGTATTGCATGAGCTTTGCATGTCTCCTACATACACATTGGCTGCTTATCCACAGCTACCTCTAGAGAGCCTGGCTTCTAGACACTGCCTACACTTCACTAAGAGGGGATATCTGGACCTGATTTAATGTGTGCCTTACGTACACACCATACACCAGCCCAGCTTCCCACACTCACTACCACCTCCTTCTATTAGTTTAACTTCTTTTCTCTCACAATCAGGAGCTATATTCTTGAGGTGCTCTGATCATGTGATTGTGTGTTGATTTTCTAGATGGAACAGCTGGCCCCTGGAACCATAATGTCCACCTGACTTACCCAAAACAACGTTTTTTACTCCCAAATTGAGCATTCTGTGATGTGCTTTTCATGTGGCCTGTTTGTAAAGAAATCCCAAACTGGGCAGAAGAGCTTTATTATGATGCCAAAGCCTGAAGAACTTATTGAGGGGGAACTAGGTGGTATTGACCTTTCTCAAGGGTGGGCTGTGACTGAGTAAGGGGTGGTGGTTGCTGCAGATTTTTGGGGTCTTGAAAAGATGGAAGCAAGTGGTGTCGGTGGAACTACATGACTAATGAAGGTAAGTTCTACTTGCTCTGTGTCTGTTTCCACACTGAGGACTTTGCATTACTTTTTAATGCAAAGTGTTTTGGTGAGATTTACAAACCAATACAAATCACTGTTTGTGTTGGATTGTAACCCATATAACACAAACCTGTACAATGGCCTGACTTGCATTACTTTGTATCATGGGGCATTCCATGAGTGGTGCATGGGCGTCCCCACGCAACCACCCATTGGTTTTGCTGTAAAGCCATATCTACAAAGAATTTGCTCCAAAATCTTGTGCCTCCTCAAGGCAGGAGTAACAAGGAAAATTTTTTTAATTTCTCTTTGTTTCTCCCACTTTGCATGTGTGCTGCATTGTACAGCACACATATACAGTGGAAAATGCCTTACAGGATAGTGTTTGTACTGGAAGGGATCCTTGCAATATAATGAAGGGTGTACGCATTGGCTCAGGCAGCCAAAAGTGTGACAGTGCATGAAAAGAGCAGAACAGCTTAGTAGATATGGAGCTGTTTTGTTCCTTTCCTTTCAGGCAATGCAACACAGCAACTTTACTTGCTTCACTGCGTTGCATGACTTCTACATAAATATGACCCTTTTGTCAGTGGCTTGTCATCATCACCTTACTCACTCCCAAGGCTTTGGGAACCTTGATTTTCCCTCATCTCTTGTAGCAGGTCTTGATTGAGTTCCAATCCATGTCCAGATAATTGGAAGGAGGCTTGGAGAAGATGGGGGAGTCTTCTTTCTTTTCCTTGCTGGAAATCATTAAGCTGAAATGTCCAGTTGTGGAGCAGTCACAATAATGTCCTTCTCTGCTTCTAGTTCTGGAGTGCTGCAGACTGTGGTTTCTGTTTTTGACTTTGCTGTGAAGATTCACTTTACTGCTGGGAGAGATCTGTTTCAGACTCCTGCTCTCTATGACTACAGTCACTGCAGAACTAAGAGACATGCTCTTTCTGTCCAGTGGAGGGTGGAGCAAGTATGTTGTGTTTCTGCAAAAATGGGGAGGGCTAGATGCCAGTGGTTACAGTGGCAACAGACTTCTTCTTGTCTCACTGATCACTATCTTGGCAGTAATCTCTGTCTTTCTTTGGCCCATCTTCTTTTATGGTTAGCAGCACAAGCAGAAGCACTTAGCAGAGGACTATGGAGTCACTGTTAGCTAATTTGCAGACTTCTCTCCATCTCAGTGTTGTGAAGGATGTGAAATCGCATGTGCCTGCAGGCAGTGCAAATGAAGCAGGAAGTCAGTGAGACTTGGGCAATATAAGGGATGTAATGCAAGTCAACAGTCTTCATTAGAACTATCTATTGGTTTGCTAGACATCACACTGAAAAAGCTAACGTTTAAACTGCAGGACTCAGTAGACCCTAAAGGAGGCGAGTGGCAAGCAAAAATTGAATACATGAATGAAATAATCCATGGTGACCCTCCAGTCTCATGTTGACCCTATGGGATGTGGGGGTGGAGGGAGATGGTGCTGGCAAAAATAAAAAATAAATAAATAAATAATTTATGATGTCCTTTCAAGGTTGATGGGGAACCTATGGGAGATAGAGGGCTGGCAAATAGTGAATACATGAATTAGATAATCGCTGATATTCATCAAAGGCCTGTGTAAACCCAATAAGAGGTGGGTCATGGAAGGAAACATTGAATAAACAAATAAAATAATTGGTGGGACCATGGCACCGTATGGGAGACAGTGGGCTGGCAATAATCCACTAAATAAAATATTTGCTGGTGTTCCTCCATGGCTCAAGGGAACCCCATTGGAGGCGGAGGGCAGATATAAAAATCAACTAAATGAATTAAATAATTGCTGGTGTCCCTGTATGCTCATGGGGAATCTATGGGAGGCAGGGAAAAGTCAAATATAGCAACACTGGACTACAATTAGCCACAGGCACAATATATATATATATATATATATATATATATATATATATATATATATATATATATATATATATATATATATATATATATATATATATATATGGAAAAACAAATAATGAACAAAAAAGTAATGGGCCTCTTTCATTGTTGTTCCTATAAAACAGCTTATAAAAGAGAAATAAAAGAATTGAAACAGACACTGGCTGCAGAAAATGGCGGTAGGAGGTAGCTCATCCACCACATGGCCAGCAAAGAAGGAGGAATGGATAATAAAGAAAAAATGGTGGCCTATAACAAACACACACACTGGCTACACAAAATGGCCACCACTACATGACTATCAAAAATGGAGACATGAAGAAGAAAAAACATGTTTGCCCTATCCTGCCTGGAACACCTTCTCTCCACCACCAAAAAAATATTGTAGCATTGGAGGAGAAGCATTGCACAGATAGATATAATTTGCCCAAATTGTGTCAAGGCCCATTCATGGTAATGCCCCATCACCAGTAAATCAGCAATGCCAGATAAGAAAATTAAATAAATGTTATAAATTCCCAAACTACTACAAAGCTCCCAAGGTAACATTAATTACCCTCCCAAAATACTGTTTAAAGTTGCAGAAATAAAGAAAAACACAATACCAACCAATATCAGCCATGCACATGGGGAAGAAGGTAGCTGAGAATAAAGGAAGATGTCTGGCTACACGGGCCTGCACTCCAGGAGCCACCCAGACTCTAGCCACCAACAAGCAAATGCAGATTAAAATATTTTTCATTTTTATTTGAATCCAAAGTCATTCACATGCCTCTGAAGTGATTTAAAAAAGTATAGAACAGCAGTAGTGAGTATGAAAAATATATAAAAAAAATACATCATAGGCCTATTGCAGGGTAGTCTAGCCCCCAAACAGGAAGGCAAAAACAAATTAAAATAATTGCCAAATCTTTACAAAATTTGCAACAAAACATAAAGAAATTGAGAAAATGCATGTATAACCCCAGGCATCCACTATCCCACCAGCAGTATCCCTTAAAAGCCTAATGCTACAAAGTCTCCTATTCCTAACTCCCAACAAACACAAAGAAAAAAAAACACAAAAAATGAAAAAAGGTGATCCCTATAAAAATCAAACTTTTTACAAAGTAATACAATAAACTTGCTGCTTCTAACCAAAAAGTAAAACTTCCAGGGATGTAGATGCAGCAAAGATTGCAAACAAAAAGAGAGTGATGCGTTTTTTTCAAAATCCACATCCAAAATGACCAACAGCAGAACAAAGCATAGGGAGAGATCTTCAGGACAAGAACTATGGGCCAGATTTGCAAGGGCCTAGTGCCTCCTTGTGCCACACTAGCGTCATTTGTTTTTCATGCTAATGTGGCTCAAAGATGCAATTTTCACAGCAACATATTTACAAAGTGGCGCAATGCATGCATTGTGCCACTTTGCAACCCCTTGCGCCACAATATGCCTGCGTTAGGCATAATGTATGCAAGGGGGCGTTCCGGGGTTAGGAGGCACTCAAAAAATGGCACAGTGAAATCTTCAAGATTTCACTGTACCATATTTGGCATCATTTTTAACACCTGCTCGAAGCAGGCGTTAAAGTGACGTACCCATTTTAACCAATGGGCCTCCTTGCACTTTGCTGCACTAGTGTCAAAAATGTTTACGCTAGTGCAGCAAAGCGCCACAATTGTGTCAAAAATGTTGACGCTCTTGGCCTAACGTACGGCACATCCATGGTGTTGTTAGGTGGGGCAGGGACGACGCAAGAAAAGTGGCGCATCAGCACTGATGCACCATTTTCTTGTAAATATACCCCCTTGGGTACAGTAGCCTCGTAGGGCCAGATTTCAAAGGCCCTAGCGCCTCCTTGTGTCACATTAGCGTAATTTGTTTTACGCTAATGTGGCTCAAGGAGGCAATTTTAGCCGCACCATATTTACAAAGTGGTGCAATGCATGCATATTGCCACTTTGAGACCCCATGCACCACATTATGCCTGTGTCAGGCATAATTAATATAAGAGGGGCGTTCCGGCATTAGAAGGCCTGCAAAAATGGCGCAGTGAAATCTACAAGATTTCACTGCAACATTTTTGCCATAATTTTTAATGCGTGCTGAGAGCAGGCATTAAAATGACACACCTATTGAAATCAATAAGCCTCCTTGCACTTTGGTACACTAGCGTCAACATTTTAAATGCTAGTGTAGCAAACCGCCACAATAGCGTCAAACATTTTGACGCTATTGTACTAACAACCGCCATGGTGCGCCGTAAATACGGCGCACACGCGGTGTCATTAGGTGGGGCTAGGGCGAGGCAAGAAAAGCGGCACATCGGTATTGATGCTCCACTTTCTTATGAATCTGGCCCGTATAGTTTCTATGACACCTTCCTGTGCTTTGCATAAAAAAATCACCTGAACTGACCTGTTCAAGTAGAAATTCAACTCAGAAATGTAATTTCGATTTGACTTTCCCGTCATTCATGTTAGAGGAATTGCCGTTCGGATTTGTAGTGTTATGCTCAAAAATTACCTCAATGGTCCACTTGGGTAAACATTCAGCCTGAAACGGAGCTTTAAAAGCACTGTTACTCACATTGGAAAGATGCTGCTCACTTTGGGAATATGTTGTGCATGTTTGTGCCAATTGTGTTGTTTCCGTGCATCTCACAGTACGATTTCTCCCTGAACAGGATCATTACTCAAAGTGGTATAATAATTATAGCAACACGTTTTTTTGCACACTATGATTCATTACAAGAAAGATATAAAACATCTGTGTATTATTACTCATTCTGAGCTACATCATTTTTCATCTATCTGATTTACATTGTACTAATTCTAATATCTTTTTGCAACAAATTATTAACTGATTTGTGGTGTATTTAATGTTGTGCCACAGATTCAGCTTTTGTTCTGCATGTCTGCAATCATACTATCTCTTTTATATAAAAGAGCAAGACAACAAGGGGCAGTGTTTATTGTGAGCCGGTGTTTCCAGGTGGGGTCCAGTGGCACTCATTTTTGGGGACTCACACTTATTTTTCCTCACCAGACTTTGACCGAGAGCAAGAAAGAGAATAACACAAAAGAGGTAAAGAAGGAGGTAGAGAAATACGGAAAAACAATAACAAAAAAGAAAGTTAGATGAAAAAGAGCCTCCAAGAGTGAAATAAAGGGATATGGAGTGTCTGGTTGTGGATGAAAGAGTCCATAGGTGGAATCAAGACTATGCAGTCTTAGTATTCAGCAACCTCTACATTCAACAGTGCTGGAAGCGGAATGCTGAGCAAACCTTTGGACCTGTGCACTCATTCTTATACAAATTAAGCACTTCCAAGAGGCCTATTTACACACTGCATTTTGTAGTACATTTAGCAGTACTACAGTAGTGCTATTCACATACTACAAAATGCTCTTCACTAACCTACATAAATAGGTCTATGCCTACGCCTCTATCTTTTCAGTGTGGAGATCTCTGCCCCAGCATCATAGACGTCCACGCCTACATTTTATTAGTAAATGTGGGAAGGATGGGGAGTGGCTGAAGAAACTGGAATAATTAGTACTAAATATTAAGGGTTTTAGAGAGAAGTAAGGAGGGGTTCAGTAAGGATTAGGAAGGGGTTAAGGGAGGATTAGTGATGTTTAAGGTGGGACATGTATTCATACAAAAAAGGATGAGTCCATTCCTTTTCACAAACTGTACTTCTGTAATAACTACAACCAAAACAGTCTCAAAACAATAGTAAATGTACTCCAGGTCAGACCTGGAGTAAGTCTAGCACCACCTGTAGCCAACCACCTGTAGTGCAACACCCTCGATGGAAAACAAAGGAGGCACGAACTTAAAATAAAACCAAATAGAAAATTATGTTAAAATTAACTGCTTTATTTTGACTTTTTAATACACAACTTTAATTTAATGTTAAAGAGTATATATAAATAGAAAATATTTTATTTTTCTAATTTTTCAATAATGTGTTTTTATTTAAAAAAGTAACTTTATTGCTTAAAACAATTAAATTAGTTTAAAATAATTTTATATTAAGTAATGTTTGCTACGTAATAAATAAATATAAACATTTTACTTTGGGGAAGTTTTTAATAAATCTTTAAAAACAAATGTAATTTAAATTAATATATTTAAATAATTAAATATTTAATTTAAAATTATGATAATAGCGCTGTAGCGTTTTGTTTATTTTATTCCACATCTAAAATAGATATAGGACATTAATTTATGTGAATATTGAACATAAAATTGTTTTCTTTTTTTTAATTTGAATACATTTTTTAAAATTTTTCCTTTTCTTTACCATAGGAAGATCTCTGCCCCGATGGCAGAGATCTCTGTCTAGGTGAGAAAAGTTACTAGAAGTAAATTTACACTTGGCTCCACTCTCTGGTTTCAAGGAGTCGAGCGGTGCAAGCCTAAATGCTTGAGTAACTTTACATTCTGAAATAGTGACTAGCTGAAAGTAGTAAAGTTACTCAAAAGTGTAAGAGTAAATTTACTGATAGTAAATGTACACATGTAAATTTATGTTTGTGAATTGGATCCCCCAAGAATGGACGCAGTTTAGGGAAAGGGTGACGGTGTGACCAAGTATTAACAGGAATAAAGTATACACTCTGCACTACGTTACAGCATTATTGCAAGTCACCTTGGAGTTTAACGATAAAGGAACTCTACCTTCAGCTTCATTCTTTGAGATGGTTGGAACTCCTTGACTTCACATACACACACACACACACACACACTACCACACACACACACACCCAACATATAATCATGAGGACCAGCCATTGACCATAATGGAGTGTGTATTTGTTATTCTAACTCCACACACGCTTTGATAGTAGAGAAGGTTACAAAGTGGAATGAGGCAAATATAACTGAACTTATAGGGGCTCATTTACAGGGCCCTTGTGCCACCGTAGTATAATTTTTTTGACGATACGTGGTGCAGAACAGTCCCCCAAACTGCAATATTTGCAAACTGCCACAATGGGACCATTGCGCCAGTTTGTAAACCCTTTCACCACATTATACCTGCACCAGATATAATGCATGGAAGGGAGGCGTTCCCCCACTGAGAGGCCCGCAGGAATGGCGCAGTGAAATCTACAAGATTTCACTGCGTCATTCTAGCATCATTTTTTAACTCCTGATCATGGGCAGGCTTTAAAGTGACGCTAAGCTGTTTTAAATGGGCCTCCTCGAGCTTTGCTGAACTTGCGTCTACATTTTTTGACCCAGCTGTGCTAACGAGTGCCATGGTGTGCTGTATTGTAAATGCAGCGCTACCATGGTGTAGTTAGTGGGCGTAGGGTGGTGCAAACAACCTGGTGCATTGTGATTGATGCACCAGTTTGTTGTAAATGAGACCCTTAGTTTTCTGATACACTTGCTCAAAACTACCTAAACTCCCTACCAGGACTGGTCCTCATAATGCACCTGTCCTTACAAGGATAGTGTTTGTCTGGACCTGACAGAGTTTACCCACACTATGAGTACTGATCCGGTCCCACAGCATGGGTTATACATTTCCAAACAACTATCTATCGAGATAGATAGATAGATAGATAGATAGATAGATAGATAGATAGATAGATTGATAGATAGATAGATATTATTTTATCTGCAAAGGTAAAAGAACCGCCTCTTCCTGAGTGCAGCTGGTGCTTATGTACCTAAAGATTAGCAAGCCGCGTTTACTTCTCAAAAGCGTCCCTTTGCAAACAGACACAGCACTCTACGAAGAAGGTGCAAGTATTATCTTCATCCATGTATTCAATTTACCACATCGGATGGAAAACACCTTTTGGCCGGGAGAAAGCCATTAATCACGTTAATCACTATACATTAGCATTATCACTTACCCCCACACCTACCACGCAACCACCACATATTGCTATACAACCACTAGTAAAAAAGGTAGCTTTCCATCTAAGATGAAGTTATCGTTAGCTTTAGTCACAACATCTTAATGTGGTTTTTAAAAACTATTCAAATTCTCTTTAAAGCGCATTTTAAGATAAGTTGTTGTTAAATATTGAAAACTAAAACTCCGTGAATTTCCCTGGTTATGGTTAGCTCCTTAAACCAATACTCCTGCACCTACCATAAAAAATATAACTCACACACAATCAAGTCATAATATCTAACCTCAAAAAAACATTGATGGAAAGCATGTTTTATATTCATTGTATATTTTATACCACTTGATGGCGCCCCAGGATAACTTCAAAAAATGAACTTACGCGAGGGCACATTGCATCATGTAAATGTAAATTAGCACTTGTATAGCGCACTACTCACCCGTTAGGGTCTCAAGGCGCTGTACTCATACCGCTATGGAACCCATCCTGGCTTTTCCCTGTGAGGCGCCCACTCCTGAGCACCCCCAGGGTGAAGCCAGGCATCCAAGCGCTGTTGGGGCCGTTGTGAATCATCATGAATAGGTGTGGTATGTCACAGTTTGGGCTTTACCCTTAAAGGAAGGTCTCAATCATTTTGATGCACAGAAAGAATGAGTATAGTGGGACGCAGAACCTAGTGTACATGCCTTCTCATTTTATAACGCCACGCATAGCAGTTTTGCTCTTTTGAGAGGAATCCCAGTACCGCCATGCTAGAGCACTCCGCGTCGCACATCCATTGGATAGTGGGGAATATTTTGGAGTGGTCGTGATGATGGCATTAGTTTCAGCTTTCGCTTAGTACTATGCAAAAATAATGGACATTGGAGAAACTGTGCAGAACTATATGTGCAGCATAGGCTGTATTTTGTTCGAGGTAGGCAAAATCAGTATTACTACTGCATTCATCCAGTGGAACTGAATCCAACACCCTCTCCTATGTGCACCAGATGAAATGAAGAAGTAAATGGGCAAAGAATGAAAGCATGCCCATTCAGCTGAAGCTCTGAGGCAGTGATCCCCAGTGGTAAAACTGTTAGCCTTAGAACAGAGATTGCAGCGCTGAAATGGCAAGATCTATCCTTTTATTTACAAGCCCCGTGGCGCAGGACAATGCAACAAGTAACCTTGCTGTGCTGCCCTCAGCACAGGGAAAGTGCAGAAATGCACCATATTTACAAGATATGGTGGCTTTCTGTCCTTTCCCCCTGCATTGGTGCAAAAATTGCTGCCTAGCGCCAATTTAGGTGTCTGTGTTTTTGCCAGGATTGTTTTTGTGCAGGAAGGGATGCCTTCCTGCACAAAAGCATTCCTGGAAGGCATTTTCGTCTTTCCATGTGTGCTGCAGAAAGCAGCACACATAGAAAGAGGAAACAACAAGGAGAAATAAAGATATTTCTCCTCATGGAGCCTGTCATGGAAAGGCGTACAGTTTTGACGCATTCCTAGGTTTATAGATTCTAGTAAATCTGTTAATGTGAAAAAACCCATGGGTGTATTGCAGGAAAACCCACCTTAATGCCCATGGAGCACCTCCCTGTTGCAGTGTAAGGCAACACAGCAACTCGGCTTCTTGCTGTGCCCTGGTGTAGAGTGGAATAGGGCAGTTTGGGGTAGAATGGAGTGGATTAGATTGACGTAAAGTGGAATGGGGTAGAGTGGAGTGAGGTTGATTGGGGTAGATTGGAGTAGGGGAGTTGGATAGATTAACGGGGTAGACTGGAGTGGGGTAGATTGAATTGGGGTCGATTGGGGTGAAGTGGGGTAGATTGGGGTGGATCGGGGTAGATTGGAGTGGAGTAGATTGGGGTAGATTAGAGTGAGGTAGATTTGAGTTGGATGGGGTAAACTGGACTGAGATATGTTGGGGTAGATTGGAATGGAGTGGGGTAGGGTGGGGATGAGTTGGGGCAGTGGATTAGGGTAGATTAGAGTGGAGTAGATTGAAGTGGGGTAGATTCGGGGGGTAGATTGGAGTGGAGTGGGGTAGATTGGAGTGGAATATAGTGGGGTAGATAGGAATGAAGTGGGGTACATTGGGGATGAAAGGAGGGCAGTGGATTGGGGAAATTGGTTTGGAGTAAATTGGATTGGGGTAGACTGGAGTGGCATTGGGTAGATTGGAGCGAGATGAATAGGAGTAGGATAAATTGCTGTAGATTGGAGTGGAGTGGGGCTGATTGGAGCAGAGTAGAGTAGGTTGGAGTGGAGTTGGATAGGGTGGTGTGAGGCAGATTGGGATAGAATGGGGTAGATTGGAGTGAGGTAGATTGGGATGGGGTGGGGTCAAATGGAGTGGAATGAAGTAGATTGGAGTGGAATAGATTGGGCTAGATTGGAGTGGGGCTGGAGCAGATTGGATGAGGTAGATTGGAGTAGGGCATTTTGGGGTGGAGTGGGGTAGGGTAGAATCGAATGGGATAGAGTGGGGTGGATTGGGGTGAATTGGGTTAGATTAGACTGGAGTGGGGTAGATTTGAGTGGCATGTGGTAGTATGGAGTGAAGTGAAGAAGGGCAGATTGAGTAGAGTAGAGTGTTGTGTTGTAGATTAGGGAACAGTGAAGTGGGGTAGATTGGGTGGATTTAGGTGGGTAGATTTGAATTAGGTGGATTGGGGTAGAGTAGAGTGGGTTGATTGGAGTGGAGTGGGGTGAAGGGGAGTTGGATAGATTGTAATTGAGGCAAAATTGGAGCTGAGTGAGATAGATTGGGGAGAGTGGGGTAGATTGGGGTGGAGTGTGGTTGGGTAGTTAAGGGTGGAGTGAGGTACAGTGGGTGGGTTAGCATTGGTTAGATTACAATGGAGTGGGGTAGATTGTAGTGGTGTAGATTGAAGAGGGGTGATTGGAGTGGAGTAGTGTGGAGTGGGGTAGATTGGAGTAGAGTGGGGTAGATTGCAGTGGGGTGGGGTAGAATGGAGTGGAGTGGGGTAGAGTGAAGTGGGGTAGACTGAAGTGGGTAGACTGGAGTGGGGCAGAGTTAGTGGGGTACAGTTGGGTGGGGTAGACTGCAGTGGGATTGGTGCGGTGGGGTGAAGTGGGTAGAATGTGGTAAACTGGTGTGGAGTGGAGTAGAATGGAGTGGAGTAGATTGGTGTGGAGTAGATTGGAGTGGAGTTGATTGTAGTGGAGTAGATTGAAGTGGGGTAGATTGGGGCACAGTAGTTTGTTTTGGGGTAGAGTGGGTGGGATTGTTTGGAATGGAGTGGGGAGGGGTAGATTTGAGTGGCTTGGGGTGGATGGGGTTAGATTGGACTGGAGTGGGGTAGACTGGAGTGGATTCTGGTAGATTGGAGTGGAGTAGACTGGAGTGAAGTGGAGTGTTATAGATTTGGGTAGAGTGGAGTGTGGTAGAGCGCAGTGGGATAGAGTGGGGTGGAGTGGAGTAGAGTGGAGTGGAGTGGCGTAGAGTGGGTGAGTGGAGTAGAGATGGGTAGATGGGGTAGAATGGTGTAGATTGGGGACAAGTGGTATAGATTGCAGTAGATTGGAATGGGGTAGATTAGAGTAGGGCAGTTGGGTAGATCGAATTAGGGTAGACTGGGCTAGAGTGGAGTAGATTGGGGTGGAGTGGGGTAGATTGGATTGGAGTACATTGGAGGGGACTGCAGTAGATTGGATTGGGGTAGATCCGGGTAGAGTGGAGTGAGTTATATTGGGGTACATTGGAGCACAGTGGGGTAGATTGTGGAAGAGTGGAGTGCAATGGATCAGGGTAGATTGGAGTGGAGTGGGTAGATTGGAGTGAAGTCTGGTAGATTGGAGTGGAGAGGAGTAGATTGGAGTGGAGGGTGTGGGTTGGAGTGGGGTAGATTTCAGTGGGGTGGGGTGGAGTGGTGTGAAGTGGGTAGACTGGGGAAGAGTGGGGTAGAGTGGAGTGGAGTAGATTGGAATAGAGTAGATAGGGGTAGATTGGAGTGGGCTAGATTGGGGAGGGGTAGATTGGAGTAGGGTAAATTGGTGTGGAGTGGGGTGGGGTAGTTTGGAGTGTGGTCGTTTGGGGTGGAGTGGGTTAGATTGAGTGGAGTAGGGTAGATATGAGTGGAGTGTGGTAGATTGAAGTGAAGTGAAGTGTAGTAGATTTAGGTAGCTTGGAGTGGAATGTAGTAGAGTGGAGTGGTAGATTGGAGTGGATTGTGATAGATTGGAGTCAAGTTGAGTAGACTGTGGTAGACTGGAGTATGGTAGATTGTGGTAGATTGGAATGGGGTAGATTATGGTGGAGTGGGGTAGATTGGAGTGGCGTGGGGTAGAATAGAGTGGAGAGGAATTGAATAGATTGCAGTGGAATTTGGAATGGAGTGGGATAAATTGGACCGGGGTAGATTGAAGTAGAGTACATTGAAGTGGATTGAAGTGCTGTAGACTAGGGAAGATTGGAGCAGAGTGGGATAGATTTGTGTGAGGTGGAGTTTATTGGCTTGGACTGGAATGGAAAAGATTGTGTGGAGTGGAGTGAGGTAGACTGGAGTGGAGAGGGGTAGATTGGGGTAGAGTGGATTGAGGTAGATTGGATTGTGGTCAATTGTGGTGGAGTAGGGTAGATTGAAGTGTAGTGATGTGGATAGGGGTGGATTGGTTTAGAGTGGGGTAGTTTTGGTTGGATTGGGGTAGATTGGGTTAGACTGGAGTAGATTGGAGTGGTGTGGGGGAGATTTGGTGTGGTGGATAAAGTGGGCTTAAAAAGATATGAGTGGAGTGGGAAAGACTGAATTGGAGTGGGGTAGATTGGGTGAAGTGGAGTGGGGTAGATTGGAGTGGAATAGATTGGGCTAAATTGTTGCCAAGTAAAATGGGATAGGGTACATTTGGGTACATTGGAGTGGAGTGAAGTGGGATAGATTGGAGCGGAGCGGGGTAGACTGGAGTGGGATAAAGTGGAGAGGGGTAAGCAGTGTGGGGTGGAGGAGCATAGCGGTGTATTGTGTTGTGGAGTGTGAGTAGCATAGATTGGAGTGGTGTCGAGTCAAGTGGTGTGGTGCAGAATGTCTTAGAGTGGAGGGGCACAGAGTGGAGCGGCATGTCGCAGAGCAGAGAGGAGTGTCATAGAATGAAATGGCATGGCATGGAGTGGAAGGGCATAGAGTGGAGTGGAGTGATGTAGTGTGCAGTATGCGGTATTGCATTGCCATTACAGAAACACATTTCAATTGGAATGACAGTACATTTGTATCACAATATAGCTTTTCTGCACAAAACCAATAATGTGAGCAAATGCCATTTCCTAGTGTATTGATGTGTGTTGATGGTATACAAATATGTGTTTCCACAATTACAAAAAAATCTGCTTCAGTTGTACTAATTCTGATATATTATGAAACATCAGCACAGGTCATTTTGTTTGTTGTGTGCTAGAGAAAAAAAACCTTCTCTTCTTACATGGGTACTCAGCAGGATTATCACATAAATTCTCTAACTTTGAAGTCAGTGAAAGAAAAATAAACATCAAGCTCCTTAGAAGAGAGTGCCTGACATTTGACCTCTGTCTTTGAACGCCCAGGAAATGTGACAAGATAAGAACAAGATTGAAAGGCCTGTTTACAGACAGCGAGTTTGTGGAAGAATACAGTAAACAGTGGTTGGGCAACAGGAGCCACAAACTCAATCCGGACAGCCTAAAGGAAATAAAGCCAGGAAATAGAAGGCCAGATTATTTTAGTTACATACCACATAGTCAATGGTGAGGAACAGACGAAATACATCCCTAGGTCAGCTTTCTGAATGTTCCCAGGATGTCTTTAGCAAACCAGGCAGCTGTGTTGTCTAGTAGGCTTCGACCTAATTAGACATCTGAAGCTCGAATACAGGAAGTGTCCCAGGGATGCAACTATGGCCCCTAGCCCCATACAAATGAGGGAACACCTTTTACCCCCTGCACCTTTATGAACATGAGACCAAAGGCAAACAGGTTCATGGGAGATGCACCGGCTTGTGTGCCAGCTAGAAGGTGGTGCACATGCAGGGGCATATTTATGGCATTATCACGCAGCACAGCAAGTCACATTATAGAGCTCCATTGTGTGATAGGAAAACTGCAGGAATGCATAGTACTTAACAATGCAGGGTGCATTCTTGCCACTTCTCAGTGCCCTCCTGCCTCCTCCCCCCAAGACACACAGTACATCCACCTAGAACAATGGTTCCTAACCTGTGGTCCAAAGACTGAGCACGCTGTTCGAGTCTGCACTGAGCACTCCCTCAGTGGGGGTGTGGCCAGTTTAGACAGGAATTGTGCTAACTTGATATAATCCGACGCCATGTGGGTTGGATCGGAAGGTAGGAGCAGATGAGGGAAATCAATGTGTGTGTGTGTGTATTTAGTTTTGCATGTGTATTTCTGTGTGTTTAAACAACGTCCCTGGAACAACCACCATTTTCCAAATGCTCCTCATTTCATCACTTTGGTCGATGCTGTGTTATATTACACTGAAGATCTATGTCAAAAGTCCTCTAGCAGGTGTCTTCTAAGAGGTGCTAGTGTAAGTTGTAGCTTGTTCCTTCAGCAGAGTACTAAGGGCCAGATGTAGGTATATTCCAATTTGCGACTTGCAAATTGCGATTCGCAAATTGGAATGTAGGATGGTGTCCCTGACACCATCTGTGACTCGCAAGGGGGTCGCAAAGGCACACCTCATTAATATTAATGAGGTGGGTTGCAATTTGCGACCCCTTTGAGACTCGCGGAACTCACAGGGATGGTCGCCGGCTGGAGACAGCAGACCACCATGTCTGTGACTGCTTTTAAATAAAACTGTTGTTTTTTTTTTTTGGTAATGCAGTCCGTTTTCCTCAAAGGAAAACGGGATGCATTACAAAACTAAAAAATGAAACGTTTTCGGGGACTCCCCTTCCTAATTGCGACTCGCAAACCCATTTTCCAATTCGGTAACCAGGTTACCGAATCGCAAAAGGGGTTTTGTGCATTGCCAAGTGCAGTTTACACATGCAAACAGCAAAATTCGCTGTTTGCGACGTGCAAACTGTTTGCTACATCTGGCCCTAAATTCTGTTGTGAGATGGAACTTCTTTCGTCATGGGTAACTTACACCTCCTTGTCTAGTGGACTCATCATTTTTGTATCAGGTGGCCCACCAGCCACAGGGACAGTGGAGGGCTTAGACACTGCACTCCCAGTGCATCACCGCCCGCCATATTGACACAGGCCGAAGGCCAAACAGGTGGAATTTTTCTAGTGTTGCTTGTCATTTCAGGGATTTGTTTCTGAAAATCAAAAGAACAAGGACACGGAGATGGAGAGTTGTCTCCCTGCGCATCAGGTCATTGTTTGTTTCTCTGCCAGGTCTGTTATGTGACACAAGCAGACAAAAGGGGCTGCTCACCATTGTGATCAGTGGCCCTCTGATGGACCACTGGGTGAAGGGTTTATGACATCAGAGCCAGCAAAGGATCCGCTGTTCAAAACTCAGCCGCCCTACCACTAAATGAGTCTTGGTTCTCACAAGTTCAGCAGGGTAGTACCCTGCTAAGTTATGGCAAAGCCCCATGAAATACTCCAGACACCCCAGAACATTGAATGGCTAACGGTTGATGGCAGAATCTGTATAATCGTGGGGCGCAGGACTTTTAAACCACACTACGAAGTTCAAAATACTACATACTGCCTCTTCCTGTTTTAATCTGTGGAGCCTGTCATAAGATCCCTCTATGGGAAACACCACCCCACCATGACTTCATTCCCTCTGGATTTTAGATGTGTGTGCGAGCAGTGCTTGCATGCATGACAAAATAGGGGTGAATGCAAGCAGCCTTAGGTTTGTAGGATGCGTCATTCAAAAAACTATATTCAGACAGGAAAATGTCTCCCCTTTCCTGCATGATCCCCTGTGTTCCAGTCCTGCATCCTGTGGCTAGAGGTGACTAATGATCAGAAGGTGGGCAACAGGCTCTTATTGGATGGAGGATGTCTGAGTGCATTATTCATATCCAATGGGCATTGTTGAATGCTTGACAGCTCATACCCAAGGAACCCAGAGTGACTGCGCACTTTTTGGGGAACTGACGTCAACTGAGCTGTACAACGCCTACAGTAAGATGTCATTTATGGTGACTGGTTCCCTACAATGATTGAGGGGCAGCTTTGTGTTGGTTTAACTTAAAGGCTACTCTTTTGGGATATAAACTGGCACTGTGAGACAGG
This sequence comes from Pleurodeles waltl, assembly GCF_031143425.1. Classification (NCBI taxonomy): domain Eukaryota; kingdom Metazoa; phylum Chordata; class Amphibia; order Caudata; family Salamandridae; genus Pleurodeles; species Pleurodeles waltl. The sequence continues at coordinate 862,505,768 of NC_090440.1, forward strand.
TATCCAAGTTCGCCTCTCTAGTTCAATGAGTACAGTTAGTCAAGGACTAAAAGCTTGACTTTTTCCGTGAAGGAGAAGGGAACATACTTTAGTAGTTAAAAAAAATACCTGCTGCTCCGGAGCTCTGAAGAAAAGAGCACAGCAGACAGTATGGTATGCTGAGACCCGTCCTTATTCGGACCAGAATACATGCTCATCTGTGACCTATGCTGTTATGCAGATGTCCACCTCCAACGAGTTGCCAAGACCGAGACCTGGCAATGCAAGAGCGGTGCTCTCCCTGACATCCTCCCATCTCCCCTGCAAGATATTCAGAACCAACGTTTACTCAGCTCAACCACTGAGCGGGAGTTGAGCGTAAGAAACCTCCTTGGACTACAGCTGCAGGGAGGCAGCCTGTCAGAAGTACTCTCCCACTTATGCATTCCGGTGTTCCCCTGTTTTTCTTTCATAGATGCGCCTCCTCATATTTGCGCTGCGTCCCTCAGTGAGTCTGAGAAATGTGCTATTGACTTCTAGGAGAACAATTTAATTTCATCGTCCTTTATTTTGGTTCAAGGAATCATAAAAGGTAGGTTTAAGAACAGGAATAAAAATCATCAAAAGTTAAAATATAATAGCAGACATTCTCCCACTCCACGTGGTGATTTGAAAACTTAATAAAATGAAAATATACACGTGACTAAAGTAAGCGAGAATAAGGATTATTCAAAAACACAATTTAAGTCCTCCAGTAAAAAATATTCGTTAATACTTAAGGATCTTGCTCTAATGTGCCATATCACTACTAAAAACTTTGCCGCAGCACACACCACAGTCCCATGAGTGCTTGTTCTGCAGATTCTGGTGGCCGAATGCCATTCCTGAATGCCCAGAATGTTGTTGAGTGGGCTAATCCAGCAAGCCCTCTGCTTGTTATATGCATGACAATGGAATAGGACATGACTGATATTTTCTTTGGTCTTACATTCCATTGGGCAAGAGTCTGTTAGACTGGCAGTCTGCTTCCATTTAGCAGTAAGATCACACTGCTGTAAGGATCCAATTCTAAATGTAATGCTCAAATTCATAATAACACTTGACTGATCAAAAACTGTCCGTCATACTGCCAGATGGAGCTGATGCTAATTCTGCCATTTGCACACTCAACCAATATGCATTCTTCAGGCTCTGTAGGACATTTTTTTGGAAGGTGCATGGGGTCTAACCAATAAGAGCCCAACCCAAGTTTAAAAAGTCTACTTTTTACGTAGCTACTCCACACAATTTGTTCAATTTCAGGGGCCCCTAGAAGCGCTCTTAACCATATCCTATATGGATCTAAAGCATCTGTAGACCAAATCCTGATCCAATACTGTAGTGGCCTCATGGCGGCGATGTCAGCAACAGAATGCAGATTCAAGTCCATTCAGATAGGCAGCATGGGTGAGCTCGAGGGAATCCTTAACAGAGCCTTTATTAAAAAGTTCTCTGCTCTTACTATGTCATGCAATTAACCATGGCCCCATAGCTCAGCACCATAAAAGACTGCCCCTCTGGCTTGGCTTCTGAATATGTCGATTGCTGGAGTGATGGAAAAGCTGGAGGATTTATCAGCAAATCTTAAAATACTCCCTGCCTTTTGTCTTAGGGACATGGTACACCTTAACAGTTGGGCTGTCCATTTGTGAGAATTCGCAAGTCTAACTCCCAAGTAGTCAAAGTCTGATACTCATTCGAGAATCTCACCATCTAACAATATGGGTTTCTTCACTCTATACTCTGTGTCACCAAAAAAAGCACATATTTGGTTTTGGTACTATTTATTTGTAAATCATGATCCCTGCAGAACCCCAAAATATTCTCCAGGAGCCTAGATAATCCAGATGCTGTTTGCAATAGTAGTAAAGTGTCATCACCACACAATAAACACAGTGCCTTTGACCCACCCAATTTGGCAACATCATTTTCACAGTCATATAAATAAGGGATACAGGTGTATGAAAAGTAGAAAAAGTGTGGGGGCCAACACATAGCCCTGTCTAACGCCTTTCTGAATGGGAAGGTCTTCCGTTAGTTTCCTATCCATTCCCCACCTTATTCTGGTGAAACTCTCGGAATACAATTCCTGAATCAGTCTTAACAGAGGCCCAGAAAATCCAGTTTTACCCAAGATCTCCCATAGTTTAGGTCAGGTGACTAAGTCCAAGGCGGACGAAAGATCTACGAAGGCAACGAACAATCTCCCAGCGTCCAGATCCACAGTTTTTCATTTAATTGTGAGAAACCGGAAGGTCTGGTCCACTGTGCTTGTCTTCTGCCTACAGCCCATCTGCAAATGACTTAGAACATCATTTTCCTCTATCCAATCCCTAAGCCTACCCAAAACTTGGTGGGAGAATATTTTCTGCAAGTTGTCTAGCAAACTAATCGGTCTGTAACTAAGCGGGCCGACTTGTCCCCTCTTTTGTAAATGGGTACAATTATTCCACCTTTCCAGGAACAGGGGAAATTACTACCCGCCAAGATGGCATTTGGCACACAATTTATATACGAGCCCCAGAGCTTCAGGTCAGGTTTGAACAGGTCAAACAGTATCCCATCTAGCCCAGACGCCTTACCCGATTTTTGAGCCATAATGGCTGTCTTAGTTTCCCTCATGGTAAACTGAGTGATCGCTCCTACCCACACAATGTCACACTCGTTTGAACTCTCTAAGCCATTTGGGGAAGTGGACACCTGTTTGTAAAGTTAGGTAAAGTGGAGAGTACAGTTTTCCGCAGAAATGTGACAATCGGGTCTGGAACTCTCATTTCGCCCATTAGGAGAAACCAAGGACCAAAACCGCTTAGCATTGTTTTCCTTGGCTGCTGCTAGCAATTCTTCTCCCTCCCTCTGTGCCTTACTAGTTTTTACAGCAACAGCATACTCGTACCTCGCCAAGACTATCGTTGGTCTATCCTTTTGTCTTATTGCTTCCAGGAGTCTACACTTGGCCTTTTTACATTTGTTATCAAACCATCTGTTGTGTTTGCCTGCTTTCAACTATTTACTTCCTTTGCATTTCTAATAAATAAAGCTTCCAGAGAGGCAAACAGCTCAGCATGTTTGGCCATGATCTGATTTGGGGCATAGGTGTTAGATGTAAGGGCTGGCAGTTAGCTGGAAACTAGGTTGTGCATTGGAGCCACTCGAGCACCTGAGTTCCTAAAAATATCCCATTTTAAGGTACAATGGTTGCTTGCCACCACTTAAGGAGGCATGGCATCTTGTTCTCGTCGATTGTCCCGATTGCCAGAAAACCACCTATCCCACTCTACCATAATGGGGGAATGGTCGCTGTTACGTTGGACTCCCATCCTAAGGTCCTTAATCTCCTGCCAGATCATTACATCTATAAGCAAATAATCAATGAGGCTGCTATACCTCCCTGTAGAGAAAGTAGAATTTGCTGGGGTATCAGAGGGGAAGTGCCTGTTTCATGGCCGTAGGCCGTGCGTCAGCATTAGGTCCATGACCTGCAACGCCCTAGTGCTAGATTTGGACTGCTTCCTCAGCATTGAAAAAGGTGGAATTCCCCATATAGTATCCTCTACCTGTGTTAGCTCTGAAAAAAGGGAGTTAGGCTCTAAGGACATATTAGGATCTCCAGCTATGATGACAAAGTGTGAGGGAAGCAGCTCTGCCACAAGAGCACTTAGAGAACTGATAGTTTTCGTAGTTTGACTAGGGGGGCCTGGTCTATTACAAAGGTTAACACACAGGAGCAGGGGTCCCTGTTTTAAGCTAATTGAGACCGCCAGTATGTCAGCTGAGTCAACATGAATTTCCTTCGTTACGCCCAGCTGGGAAATTTTCATCCACGTAATGAGGCCCCCTCCCCACCCTGCAGATGAAAGACTTGCCTCCTTGCAGAATGAAATATACCCCAGCCTGTGCACTTTTGTAGTGGCCTATGTTTCCTGAAATAAACATACACTGAAGCTGTAGATAAACAAACCCTACTCTGCATCATCAATCTTGTTCCGTATGCCTTCTACATTCCATGTGATTAATGCAGGGTGAAGAGACCCAGTTCCCACATGCATATTACTTAAATCCTTGGCACTAGATGTTAAGTTCGGTCTCCTGGTGTCATCTGCCACGTTGGAACTCCCAGCTTGTTCTTGCCACCTCAAAATATTCAGTTCAGGGTACCCTTTTGATCCCATTTGAAAGTTGTCATCCTCAGGCAGTGGGTTGGTGTTCGGAGGGGGGGGGGGCTACTGCTTCTCACAGTCAATCAATGTCTGAAAGGTCATCTTCTCGCATTTTTCTAGGAGTACAATATACCATAGCCCTCTGTGGCATCTAGAACTGAAATAATGACCTCTACAAGAACAGTCATCTGCATACCTGCATGATATGATATCAGTATGTGTTACCAAGAACTGTGCCAAGTGCAGTGCTCCCCATACCTTCAAAGCCACCTCCTGCAGTGGTTGTACTACTGAATATCAACCACCAGAATATTGTGGTAGAAGAATATCGAGGGACAAAAGTTTGAAAGGTGAGTGGATAGAGGGATGTATAGAGTTACTATTCCTAACTCCATGTCTACATACCCTAAAGATACATATATGTATATGCATGCATAAATGTGTGTGTGTGTGTATTATATATTCGCTGAAAAAAACAAAGGTTAAAGTAACATTGTAGTTAGAGGACTTTCTCAGTGATGTTTTCCACTAAAAAAAAACAGAAATTCACTAGAGTTAGCAGTGCTAACTATAACTTGTCCCCCGGCCATCCACGGCTTATGCCCTCACATATGACATCACTCATAACACATTCTATGGCATCATTTATTACATCACTGGGGACATCTAAAATTACATAATTGAGGGTATCACTGATGACTTCATCCAATGAGTTTGTTAGTTTGTTTTATGGTTTACACAGTGGCAGGTAAATGCCATATTGCTTGTCTACTTAAGTTTGTACAGCCTGGGTCCAGCTAATGGATTTAACTGTTTACAAAACCATGTGTTTCTAATGCATGATAACTGTGTAGAGAGATTGAACATGTTATCAATGTTTACATTCAAGAGTAACTCTGTGTGCATATGACAGTTGATTTGTATTGATTATACTCCACACAAACCTTTGGTTCTGGAAAAAAAGTTTCCAATAGGAGAAAGATTCTACGTAGTTGATACTAACTTTGATAAATAGCCTTGAGTCATTAGAAAGAATCATGTCACTATGATAATTTATAGTTAATATGGAAAAGTGTGTACACCAGGTATTAATTTATGAACGCATGCTTGTTTTGCTTCAGAAAAATGGCTGTCTTTAAAGTTTTCATTATAGTATGAAGGCTGTAGGTAGTATGATCTTTAACACTTTCAGATTTTGGTTACTGTTAGCAAAGAGTGTTTTTTGACAACTGTTGCATAAAATGTACACTGTTCTTAGTAGATTCTTTTGAATATTCTGTGGTCCTTTTTTCTCATGTGAGTTTCACTGCGTGCAAACATTGTGGTAAAGAGGGAACTCTCTCTATAGAGTAAACACTGTCTACAGTACTCATGTCTCTACCGATATCAACTTTGGGCCGTATTTTTAGGCCCCCAGCACCGCTGGAGTGTCACTTTTAGTGACGCTCCTGTGGCGCTAAGCACAGCGCTGTATTTACAAGGTGGCATTAAGCCACATTTTGTGGCTTAACGCCACCTTGTAAATACGGCCCCTTCACACAAAGCACTGTGCGTGGAAGGGGCATGCAATGGGTGTTGCTGTGGGTGTGCCACAGCAACACCCAATGCATTTTGATGCTGACTCAGAGTTATGAAATTTTGTAAACCTGAGGCAGCGCCAAAATCTAATGCCACCTCACAGAGCACAACGAGGAGGAATACTTTTATTCCTCCTCGTTTTTTGCTTTTTCTATGGGTGCTGCATTCTGCCGCACCCAGAGAAAAAGCGATGTGCCTGAAATTATTGATTATGTGCGGGAATGTGTGCCATCCTGCACATAAACATTCATTTGAAAATGGTGCTGTGGCACTTCTGTATGTGCTGCACACACAGAAGTGCAAAAGCGCCATTAGTGATTGTTTATGTGCTAGAAGGGACACCTTCCCGCACATAAACAGTCACACCCCTCAACACAGACATCCTTGCATGATGGTGCAAGGATGCCTGCGTTGGTGCTGGAAGCTAAATTTAGCAGCAGCACACGGGGAAAAGCAGGGGAACGCCATATTCCCTTAAATATGGAGCATCCCTGCGTTTCTAAAGTGACGCAGCGTGGCACAGCCAATTTTAACACAGCATCGCACTGCGCCACTTTTCTTTAAATCTGGCTCTAAATTTCTTAATGTAGGTTCAGTGTGTATTAGGGGTTCGATATATATAAGAGCTCTCCATAGTAGAGCATTGGCATTCCCTATTTTGCCTTTCTCTGAACAGTTGTACACAGACTGTATGCAACTCATTAAGGATTTCCCATATATGTGTGGTTGATTGTGAATGTGAACTATAATACGTGTAAAGCCATAGCAATTTATACTTTAATATGCAGGAAAACGAAGCTTGGATGATATCACGTGGTGTCATCAATGATGTTCTTTGAGGTGTCATCAGGGATGTCATTAATGATGTCATAGAACATGCCAAAAGTGATGTCATATGTGAGGTCATAAGCAGTGCATGGTGGCAGCACAATTTATAATTAGCACTGCTTTCTATAACTGTTGAATTTCAGTGTTTTTTTAAGTTGAAAATTTTAACATTGTCACTGAGAATTTCACCTTACTATAACATTACTTTCACCTATATTGTGTTCAGTGAATTTCTGATGTTTTTTTTTTAAAACTGAAAACAGATATTTTTATTACACCTAAATATAACATTACTTTAGCCGTTGTGTTTTTTCAGTGAATTTCTAGTTTTTTTTTGTTAGTAAAAAAATATGTCTTAATACTTAGAAACTAACTACTCCAACAATGTTTGTAATGAGAATATTCAACTTCTTAGTTGCTGTAGCTAACATATTCATAAATATTCCCAGCATGATTTTCATAGTTTTTGTGTACATCTTTACATAAACATCACATTTATATTTTAAAAAGACACTGGTCAGTTTTTCCTATACTGTAAACTATGGGCCTGATTTAAATCTTGACAAAGGGGAATACTCCCTCACAAATGTGACGGATATCTCGTCCATCATATTGTGATCCCATTTTATCCTAAGGCGATCGTAATATGGCAGATGGGATATCCGTCAGGTTTGTGATGAAGGATTCCATTTGCCAAGATCTAAATGAGGCCCTAAATGTTTTTGCAATGCACATCTATTTTTAAGGTCTGTGATCACTCTTGCTGAAGGCATGTGGGGGGCTCAGGGAAACTTGCAAGATCGTAGAGTTATATAATTCATTCTAATCTGTTGTACAGAGTTCTTTTTTATCTTGTCAGTTATAATTGAATGCTAATCTTTAACAATAAAGTCAATACAGTATATATATTGTATTATATATTTTGTTTGCAAACTTACAGCTCTCATGAGACTATCAGGGAAGCCGACCACACAATCCCCAGCATAAACAATTAGGGGGCAGTACTTCCTGTCTGGCTCTCGCGATACGCTTGCAAGATTGTACATTTGAAATTAAGTTCATAACAGTGTATTTTTGTTGTTTGGAAGAAAGTAAGACATGAGATGTGTTGTTTAAAGTACAAAAGCAGATTATGGGGGTCATTACAACATTGGCGGTAAAAGGCGCTTACCGCCGTGCAGAAGACCGCCAGTACACCGCCGCCGCCGCGGCATTCCGCCACAGCTATTATGACACACATCTTGCAATCCGCCGAAATTCAGACACCCACACAACACCGCCACACCAAAGGTCAGTGTTAAACTGTCGAAAACAAATCCTCCACCTCCACGCCAACAGAAACACGCCCATGCTATCACGACCCACGAATCCACGCAGCGGTCTTTCAACCGCGGTATTCCATTGGCGGTACACACCGCCGTGCTCAAAATACACACACATCTCCAAAACACCGCCACATTGGACAATTCCAAATACACACACCTGATACACATACAAACAACACTCCCACACACCAAACACAATATAAAACACACACCCACATCACCCACAAACCCCTACTACCAAACATTAGACACGAAGGCGACAGAGAGAGAGCACAGAATAGACAACCCCACTACACAGAGGCACACAACACCATCACCCACACAACATCCACGCACAAAACACCACACACCACTAAACTCACCACACTCATCACCACATACACCACCCCACACATCAACCACACCACCCCATGGCACGCCAAAGACACCCCCGCTTCTCCGAGGAGGAGCTCAGGGTCATGGTGGAGGAAATCCTCCGGGTAGAGCCACACCTATTTGGCTCACAGGTACAGCACACATCAATAGCCAGGAAGATGGAGTTATCGCGCAGAATAGTGGACAGGGTGAACGCCGTGGGACAGCACCCAAGAAATAGGGAGGACATCAGGAAGAGGTGGAACGACCTACGGGGGAAGGTGCGTTCAACGGTCTCCAGGCACAACATCGCGGTACAGCGGACTGGCGGCGGACCCCCACCTCCTCCCCCACAACTAACAACATGGGAGGAGCAAGTCTTGACCATCTTGCATCCTGAGGGCCTCGCAGGAGTCGGTGGAGGATGGGACACTGGTAAGTCAATTCTTAACTATCATATCCCCAACCCTACCTGCATGCTATCACACACCCCCTCCCTCACCCCCTCCCCTATCACTACAACTCCTCACTAATGTACCCATGACACAAACCACCCATCCCAACACCAAGCCTTGCATGACACAACTAAGCATGGACACCCCTCACTAAAGCATGCCCACTGCACATACCCAGTACACCCCCCCAACCATCACCACACAAACTCACACACAGGAATGCATGCACTGGGGTACACAAACACCCACCCATTGCACACCATTACACACACACATGCAGTTATCATGCTCTTATGCCCCTGCAGGAACCCGAAGGACCGTCACCACACCAGAGGGGCCAGACAACACCACTCCACCACCAGAAGAGGCCCACAGTGACAAGAGCAGCTCTGCCCTACTGCTCGTATTGTATATAATTATGACTGATTTTCAAATATATATCTGTATATTTTTGTATGACGTATATTGGCACATTACATTGTTTGACCGATTTTCGCTTTGTGTATTCATTCTTCCGGGGGGATTGTGGGTTGGTACTGTGATTTTTGTGAATGCATTGGTGTGTATGTTGTAATATGCGAGGGTGGGGGTGGGGTTGTTTGGTGTGTGTCCCCCTAACTTTTGCCTCCCCTCTCCCCCATGTCGTAGGTGCAGTACTCACCGTTGTCTGCAGCGCCTACGTAGCTGTTGGTCGTAGAAGAGCAGAAACACAAGGGCAGGGAGTATTTGGAGTTCCGGCTCCATGGATTCCTCGTTCCTCGTGGGATATGTTAAGGTGAGCGTTTTCCCATAGCAAAAGCTGTTTCCGCCGTGTTTTTATCCACGGTGAATCCGCCCCGGAAAAGGTGGCGGATTGGCGGGTTGTAATACTGTGGGCGGTACATTGTGTTCCGCCTGTCTGTTGGCGGTGACCGCCGCGCTGCTTGTCTGTACCGCCGTGGCGGGCGAAGTGTTAAAGTGGCTGTCTTTGTTAGCGGTTTCCGCCAGGGTCATAATTCCCTTTTTTTGTCCGCTGGCCTGTTTGCGGTATTTCCGCTACTTTAACACCGTCCGCCAGGGTTGTAATGACCCCCTATGTGTTGTTATATTTGAGATATGAAGAAAGTTCTCTTGCAAGACACCCGCAAGATGACTGGGAGAGAAAAGACATCCCAAGGAAGGATTGTATTTGATTCATGTGAATGTCTTTATTTAGCAAAGAAAGATTCCTTCCTTGCTGCATCATTTGCCAATTGGGGTTTTCTCTGATTACACCTCTTTGGCTACTTCTTTGACTTTGTTGATTTTCTGTGATCAGGATGTCATCATTTGAATCATGTGAGAACCCTTCTCCTGTACCTGCAAACAGCTACCTAAGCCACCCAGGGAATCCTTGGCCTGGTGGGAAGAAAGTGTCTGCCAAATATGTAATTATTAACATACGCTAAAAAGCAGGGGCAACCAGAACAAGCAGTTTTCCATGCGCACCACTGGTATGTGGTGACATTTGAGAGCTATGCATCCTGTACGTCTTGCTCGGGCTAAGTTATGCTGTACTTCAGGGCTTGATAACTCCTAAGAGGCATCCACATCTTTTTAGCCTGGTGACAGTGTGCCTACCCAAGTACTTACAATGCAAGAAGATCAAAATCTTGCATATATGAACAAAGCCCCTTTTTGATGTTTATGCAAGAAGAATAGTTTTTCTTCTGTGACAAGAAGGGGTGAAAGGGACAGGCTTGCCAGGATCATAAATGCCCACCTAGGTAGTATTTTTTAAAAAAAAGAATTTCTGTATATATTTTCCTCCTCTCTGTTTTGAAGATGTTGTTTTTTCCTGCCAGTTTCTTCTTTTTGTTCTTTCCTTTAAAAAAATACAAAAAAGTAAAACTGTAGAAAAACACAAAATACAGTTTTTCGAAATGTTACTTGAAAAAGCTCTTTTCAGAGCTAACCTATACTTTCATTATGTATGTTGCTGAGACCATGTACCCCTTTTTTTCTTTCTTGATGACTCTAACGAGACATTTGCAAGAGCCATAATGCTACCATGCATAGCATGAGTGATTCTTGCAAACTTCTTGTGAGAGTTAGGTGCAGACTCTTCTCTATCCACTGCAAGGGGTCAGTGTTTGCAATTGCAAGCGTCTTGCAAGACCATTCTTTTATTATCCAATTTGCATTTTCAATGAATATATCCCGTTGTATTAGGTATAATTTATATGCACCACATTTTCGCTACCCCTCCATGTTTTTTTTTTCCTGTGATCCTGCAAGACCTTTGTTAGAAGATAAAAACACTTTACATTTTCCTTTATTACAATAGTTATCCCTCATAATCCCCACTACTAGACTATGCGGAGAAGCTGGTCTCTCTACTGAGACCTTGTATGAAGATAATTAGTGGGCAGAGTAGGGTATAAAGAAAAAAAACACTGCCTCTCCATTCACACCTTTCCCTAGGCTCAGCAGTATGCATAGTAGAGTTGGGATGGTATTTGTAGCGTCCTCCTCAGCCCAGGAGCACGTAAACCGATGGAGTTCTGCAACAGATGTCTTTATTCTTCCATTCACTATCGTGCTCACTGTGCATTGTGTCATAACTTTATAACCACACCTTATCACCTCCCATCTGATTACATAATTCCTGTCTAGAGTGTACCCAGGACCGCAAGGGCCATAGTGCACATGAAATCAAAGACACTACATCTCCCCTTTGTTAAATAAAAAGTACAAACAACATTAGCATCATATTTCCTCAATGAGCCACTGAGATGCTTGCATTGGTCTGCCAGATCAGCTGGTATGAGGTAGTTGGGATGCACTGTCATCATGTATCGATGAAATAGGATCAGATCTGTGATCTGGACCTATAGGCGGGGTCGCCTCACTTGTGATTTTGGGAGCTGATGAATATTGAGCTAGGTGTTTAAAGCGTGACAAGTCCTGTTTGATGGATTTCCTGAATGATGCACTGTTAACAATTGTACTTGCACATCATGACCCTTGAAGGGTCAACAGCAAATAAAGTGTCTGTTTTCTGCTTCCATTTATATCTGATTAGTACCAAGTCCCCTATCTCATAGACTGTTTCCTGTATGGGTCAGTGCTGATCAGCATATGTTTTCATTTTGCACTTTTGAGAAGTATCTGTGACATGAACCTTATAGGCATTCATCGATCAGTCCAATGTCCATTGTGGTAGCTTGGTTCCCCTGGCTCTCCCAAATAGCAAGGTGGCAGGGCTCAAACTAGTTGTGGTGTTGATCCATAGGCGCAAAGTGTTGGGCACAGGGCTTGATGTGATTGATTCCCTCCATCAATGCTCACTGAATTACCCTCTTGAGGGTCCCCACAAATTGTTCAAGAACACCATTGGCTTGTGACCTGAGAGATGTACTCTTTTGATGCTTAACATTGAGTTGACCAAGAAACTCCTTGAATTCTTTTCTATTGAAAGGCGGGCCAGTGTTAGATTTGAGAATAGCGGGGTTTCCCCATGCTGCAAAGATGTCATCAAGTCACTTGATGACCTTATCATAGACTGGCGATGATAAGTCGTCCACCAAAGGAAAACACTAGTATTCATCAATGGCTACTATGAGGTGATGTCTATTTTCTAGAGGCCCAAAGAAATCAACTGCAACTCTCTCCCTGTCATGTATAGAAAGGTCAGACATTGTTAATGGATGCTGCATCACCTTGGGGGATAAACATTTATAAAGATGGCATTCTTTTAGCTCTCTCTCAACTTGTTCATCTAGACGAGGGAATCACACTCGTTCTCTTAGGGCTCTTTTGGTAGCTACAATGCCACGATGTCCTCCATGGGCTAGCTCAATGACCTGCTGTCTCAGGGTTTCAGGTATGAAAATTCTTGAGCCTCTAAATATATACCCTCTTTGGTGATGGATAGCTCATCCTGTATATTTTTTAATTTCTGGAATTCAACATAATTAGCAAAAGATCAAACACTTGTTTTCAAAGATTGTGTTGTAATGAGTCTTTGAGGATGAGCATGTCTTTATCTACCTTGGTACCAGCAATAATCTGTTCAATAGATACAGCTGCCTGCATGCTGGACCTCTCAATGAAATTGAGATACTCTTGAGCTGCTTTGGAAGACAAACTGTGATGATGTAGAGGCACCCATGAAAAGTAATCTGCAGGGTTTTTGTCTTTCTCCTGCTTGTGTATAATCACATAGTCATACTCTTGCAGTCACAACCCCCACCTCTTGATGTGAGGGG